>NC_080642.1:1325833-1986250 GCF_027579445.1 Ammospiza nelsoni
CGTCCCTTATCCGACGAGGCGCTTCTTCGATTTTGGACGCGAGATTGATGCAGGCCATAGCAACAATCTGAAAAGAAGCCCCGTTTCCGTTAAGCAAACAATTTCCAACCCAGATAAAGTGAGAATTACGTAACTTAGAAGCAAATCCGCCAGGCTCGAAGCGAGCGGCCTGCGTAGCGCGTGGCCGCCCCAGCCGCCCTCTCCCGGTGCCCCTGGGCCGCGCTCACCTCGAAGCTGTGCTTGACGAAGGACTTGGAGTAGAAGAACCGATGGAACAGCACCTGCCCCGTCGCCATGGCCACCTGTGAGGGCAGAGCAGGAGGAGGGAGAAGGAGCCCAGTCAGCGCCCGGCCCCAGCCGCCGCCATTTTGTGTGAGGCGCCGCCGCCCCCCCGCGCCGCCTCACGCCCTTCCCGCCGCCACAATGGCGGCGCCCGCCCTTCCCTTCCTTTCCTTTCCTTCCCTCCCGGCCCCTCTGGAAGCCCCGGCAGGGCTCACCTGCGGCAGCCGCAGCAGGATGCCGGCCGCCTGGATGAGCTCGCAGCCCAGGATGCGCAGGTCGGTCTCGCACTGCAGGTCCAGCCCGTCCTGCATGGAAGGGGTAGGCGAGAGGCGCTCCTCGGGGATCAGCGAGTGGTCGATGGTCAGCGACACCTCGGAGTAGAGCCGGTCGCCGATGAGGATGCCCGGAGCGGCGGGAGGAGGAGGCGGCGGGGCGGGGGCGGCGGGCGCGGCGGGGCCTGGATGCGCGGCGGCCATGGCGGCGGAGCGGGCGCTGGGTCCGGGTCCGCTCCCGGCAGCTGCCGCGCGCCGACTGCGCGGCCCCGCGCGTGACGCACGCGCCAGCGCCGCGCGCGCGGGGAGCGGCGGGAAAAAAGAGTCCGCGGGACACGCCCCGGGAGCGGGAACGGGAATGGGACCCGGGAACGGCACAGGCGCTGCAAACAGGGGACCGGGACAGGAACGGGAGCTCGTGAAAGCCGTGCAGAATAACCGAGGGAGCGGCTATGGTGCTGGATAACCACAGAATCACCGCAGGAGTTGCGGCTGGAAAGGCTCTCCCAGGGTCAATCCAGTCCAACCCCTGTCATGGGCGGAGACGTGGTATAGAATACGCATAAAGTATAGAAATAGCGCATAGGTGGTTAACCAGGGCTCGGGATCTGGATCCAAGCTCTGCCTTAAAGGTTTTGGCGCTCAGAATATGTCACATTGGGAAAAAGATCCGTAAATTTCAATAAAAGTAAGGTGATTGTGGGTTAGTATTGGCAAACAGTGGGCTGCGCCTTGCCAGACTGGAAACGTCCAGAGGAAAGTTACCTCCAACTTCATTCATTTAGGAAAAACAAAATAAAAATGAACCAGCTCCAGAAGTTTTAGCCGTTGTAGGTAATAAATTCACAATAAACGAGAAAACATTCCCACATGGCGAGACGCGCGGAAGAGCACAGCGGCCGCGCACGCCGCGTCTGCCGCTGACCCCGGACACCGCGCTCCCGAACGCCGCCCTGGCGGCGCCAGCAGTGTCTCAGCGCTCCCGGCAGGGCCCGCATGTCGCGACATCCCCCCCCGCTGTCGCGACCACGCGAGACGCGGTCACCGGGGCGGCGCCGGCGGTTGCGTCACTTCTGGGAACGGCCGCAGCACCAGCACAGCCGCGCGCCCCAGATCCCTCCGCGGCCCTGACCGCACGCGCGCGCCATCCGGGAAAGCCCGCCCCCTCGCGGCAGCCGCGGCCCCTGATTCGCTCGCTTGGTTTGAGTGGCAGCTGCGCCTGAGGGGCCGTGCCCGCCATGTTGTGTGGGGGACAGGCGGCAGCCCCGCCTTGCCCGTGTCCGCCAGGGTCCCTCGGGAGCAGTCACAGAGTCCAAGAGGTTGGAAGAATCCTCCAGCATTGAGTCCAAGCTGTCACGGATCCCCACGTTGGCACCAGCCCAGAGCACTGAGTGCCACCTCCAGCCTTTTCTGGGACACCTCCAGGGGTGGGCACTCCAAACCTCCCTGGGCAGCCCCTGCCAAAGTTTAACCCTTTCCATGAAGAAATTCTTCCTCATATCCACCCTGAGCCTGTCCTGGCCCAGCCTGAGGCCGTTCCATCTCCTCCTGTCCTTGTTCCTGGAGCAGAGCCCGATCCTCCGGCTGTCCCCTCCTGACAGGAGTTGTGCAGAGCCACAAGGCCCCCTGATCCCCCTTTTCTCCAGGCTGATTCCCTTCCCAGCTCCCTCAGCCCCTCCTGGGGCTCCAAACCCTTCCCCATCTCCCCCAGGATCCAGGATCAGTCGTGAGGGGGAGGCCGAGGTGCTCGTGGTCTTCTCATCCTCCTCACAGGGTGTGGAGCAGCGCCTTGATTTGCGTCATGGTTATTGTCGTTAATGAACCTCCCCTGTTTTACAAACACATCTTTTAGAAAGGTCTCCACAGTCTCTCTTTGCCCTTCTTTTTCTGTTGTTATATTTTGAGGCTCCAGAGTCTGTAACTATCACCAAAACAGTCGGTTTTTAATGGAAATAAAGCATTTAATTGGGAGCTGTTTTATGTGCAGGTTCATGGCTCAGCAGGGCTCCTGGCTATTTGGAAAGGATATTATTTATTATTCACTTATTTGGATTAGTTTGCCCTATTTTCCTGGCCCTTTGACAACCTCCCCTCTTATAGCCATGTGCTGTACAATCCCTGAGATTTTAAAAACAATTTTACACTGAATAAAAAAATCTCACCACCCACCTGGAACAGACTTTGGAGCTGTGATAACAGAGCCAAAAAAAGTCCTATGAACCCAAATGCTGGTGCTAAACTCATCTGCAATGGCAAAAAGCAATTTTCAGCCCACAGAATGCACTGGAGGTTAAATAAATAGTGATAAAAGGAGAGCTGGGAACATTGAGTGTGACCCTCGGGTTACCCTGGAGTGAAATCTTGGGTTAGGTGGCATTTGCAGAAGGCAAACTGCACTTTCCATTCCCTGCCAGGTGCCAGAGGGGCTGGAAAGGAGCAAAAACGAGTCATGGAAGCAGCAGGTGTCAGCACAGTGGAATTTGCCCTTTTTTTTTTTTTTTTTCCATGCACACACCCATCATTTATTGCTTTTAACGCACTCCAGTTTTCCAGGTTACCCTTTGATATTTCAAAAAGCTGGAGAGATTTGTACTTGCTCTCCTTACGCAGCTCAACCCGCCTGACCGTTCCTACCAACCCTTGATGTTTTTATGTATTTTTGAACTCGATAAGGACGAGCAGTGCCTTGTCCCCTCGGCAGCAGGAGCAGTGCTTCGTTGCCAGGACACTGCTGGAAAATAGCATCAATCAATAATTGCTGCTTGAGTCATGATGAGGCATTAACGAGCCTGCTTCTCCTGGAGCCCTTTGGCCTGGAGCTCTGCAGGCCTCTTCAAATCAGTTGTACACAAATGTAAACCGATTTTGCTCTTCCAGGTGTCTGGTTGCAGTGAGACACACCAAAGCTGAGCGACAGAAAAAGGGACAAAAGGAAACACCTCACGGAAAGCGAGTTTTGGATATCTCAAACTCTCTCTTCTGCTGGGCAGTGCCTAAATCCCCTCAGGATTTACACACTTGGCAGCTAATGTTTCCCAGAACAAAATACAAAACGTTTCTTAGAAAATTACTGAGAAAATTACACACAAATTACAGTGTGCAATTACCTTAACAGAAAAGAAAGGATTATTTTGGGAAAATAGAATTTGTGATGATAGAAAATTTGATTTCCTTGAAGAATGATGGCTGTAAGAAAACAACGTGACAGGAATTTAGGCAGCAAAATATTTTGACATGAGCTGATATCTAAAAGTTTCTGCTGTCATATCAAATAGACAAGACTAAGGCAATGCAGAATATGCTTAGATCAACATATTGATCAAGTTATTCATTAAATTCTAAATTCTCTGAAGTAAAACAAGAGTTGAAAGGTGTTAGTTTCTTTCTTTTCCATCAAGTAATGTAGGAGATTGACTTTAATTCTTCATGCTGAATATGATAAATTAACTGAGAATCTGGAATTCGTTTCCATCTCAATCATAAAAATCTGCATTATCAGCTGGAACAGGACTTCTGATGGCAAGTACAGCCCCCGCAAACCATGTGTCAAGCACTGGGTTTGCATTGATAGAAAAGTTTGGTGCCAAAAAACTTAGCAATGGGATTTATTCCAGCTGGATAAACAGTGTTTTGCTCTGCCAGATTATAATTTGAAGAGAAATTCGTTAGATACCTTTATGAAAGATTTATAGAGACTCCAGTTTGGGGCTCTGAATGAACAGCTCAGAGGAACAAGGAGGATGATTTGAAATCGTTCCCAGAGGGTGAGTTCTCTAAGCTCTTACTCACCGGTTTTGAAAGAGAAAAGAGGAACTGAGCGGTGGAGTCACACCCTGCAGTTTGCACGGTGAATAACCGGCTGTGAAACCGGGGCACTCGGGATACGCTTGGCTCGAAATGTTTCTCTGTTTCAGCTGAACTGAGCCTTCACCTTCCATCCCCCAGTCCCTCCCTGCCCTGCTTTCAGCGGAATTCCTCTCGCTCATTTCTCATTTACTGCAATGGGGGCACAGCTGCTGACTGGCCTAGGGTATCAAGAAACGATTTAAACATTGCTCAAGTATGAAAGCAGGTTTGTTTCAATTATTCTGTCATCTAGAACGTAAAATTCACTGTAGAACTGGAAAATTTCTGCTCTTAAACCTCACACCGAAGGCATGACATTTGTTACCTTTTGATTTCTCAGTAAATCTGCATTTTTGTGAGTGTTATACAGATTCTCCAGAAGATTTAGTGCCTAAATGAAGCCCATTTCTTTCAGTTCATGAGTTTATGGACTCAGGTTTCCCATCACAACACACACAGATTGCTTGAACTAACACCAAAGGTATTGGGAAAACAAGGAAGTAAAGAATACTCACCATGTATTAAAATTACTTTTTCCTACAGACTGATGTTCACCAGCTCACCTATCTGCAACAGCAGCATTAATAGAAACAAATATACAAATATAGCAGTTTGGTGCATTTACAAATTGAACATCAGCCTTGAAGTCACTGAAGTTCAAACCTATTTTCCAGCCCACTCAGACACTGGTATCTCAGTGCTTTTCCACGCGTGGAATTTGATTTATTGGATCTTATCATGTCCCGCTGGGGCGTGGATCAGCAGCCTGAGCCCTTCCACGGGGTGTGTCCGTGCATGGCCTGGCCACGAGCGGCTGGAGTTGTGCGTGGGCAGCGCTGGGGTGGAAGGAGAGCTCTGCACTGCAGCGGGTGATTGCCCCACAGCATGACAGCAACATGGTGACATCTCTGCTGCCTCCCTGTGCCTCCCAGGGCAGGCGGGTTCTGCTGTGCCCGGGTTTGACTCAGCGCTGCCCGTGACACCCGAAACCGTGAAGGTGTGACAGGAACAAACAGGCTGCCTCGTGTCCCGCTGGCACGGCCGCTCCTGGGCTGTGACAAACCCTGCTGGCCACCTTGGAAACGGTCCTGGGCTGTGACAAACCCTGCTGGCCACCTTGGGAATGGTCTGGGGCTGTGACAAACCCTGCTGGCCACTTTGGGAACCGTCCTGGGCTGTGACAAACCCTGCTGGCCACCTTGGAAACGGTCCTGGGCTGTGACAAACCCTGCTGGCCACCTTGGAAACGGTCCTGGGCTGTGACAAACCCTGCTGGCCACTTTGGGAACCGTCCTGGGCTGTGACAAACCCTGCTGGCCACTTTGGGAACCGTCCTGGGCTGTGACAAACCCTGCTGGCCACCTTGGAAACGGTCCTGGGCTGTGACAAACCCTGCTGGCCACTTTGGGAACCGTCCTGGACTGTGACAAACCCTCAAACCCTGCTGGCCACTTTGGGAACGGGCAGAAACGCACAGCCAGCCTGGGTGACATCCCCACCAGCGCGTCACTCGAAATCCCATCCGGCCCTGAGGAATGCTGTGGGTCTGCTGGGGTAAGAAAACTGGGAAACAGCACCTGGGAGAGATGATGTTGAGCGTGGCCCAGGTTCCCAAACCCACTCTGCTCCAGCAAGGGGCTCTTGCACTGCATCCTCCTGATGGGGAAAGGCCTGAGCAGGGAACGAGTCCTTGGGGTCCATCCCCTCCGGTGTCCTTGTGTGCAGGTGTGGCTGTCCCAAGCTGTCCCCACTGAGCGGTGGCAGAGCAGGAGGGAGCAGGGAAGGGCAGGCCAGGCTGTTCAGCTGGAGCAGGTCACAGCAGAGCCCCTGGCACACAGGGGACAGAGGAGAACAGGCTGTATCCTGCACAGCTCACGTCAGGGACAGATATAGCTCCAGCTCTGGCAGGAGCGCATTTGTCACTGTGATGAGACCCCTAAACTATTTTTAGAGCTTTCCTCATGAGTCTGCAGCTTTGAAGGACAAAAAAAGAAAGATGAGGCTGGCTTGGATGGCCAGGCTTACCCAGCTCTTGTGGGGCAGGAGCTGAGGAGTGTGTGCCAGCAGGGACAGGGCACCTCCAGGAGCTGAGGAACACCATGGACATGGACACGGCACCTCCAGGAGCTGAGGAACATGTGGACATGGACAAAACCACCTCCAGGAGCTGAGGAACACTGGACATGGAGCCACCAAGTGTAATGTCTGGTTCTATCATAACTGTGGCACTCAGCCTGCACAGCCCAGCATCACCTGTGCTCACCAGGGCCAGCAGGCTGAGCCCAGGTGAGCATTCCCGAATTAAATCTGTTTAAGATGGAACAGCTTTCCCCAGGAATTGCCTCGCTGCTCAGGCTCAGGGCATTGGGAGCCTTGGGGTGTTTCCTGCACACCCAGACTGTGTTAGCAACCCTGGCATGGCCCAGAGGGGCACCCCAGTCCCAAAGGGGCACCCCAGTCCCAGAGGGACACCCCAGTCCCAGAGGGGCACCCCATGCCAGGAGGGGCACCCCAGTCCCAGAAGGACACCCCAGTCCCAGAGGGACACCCCATGCCAGGAGGGGCACCCCAGTCCAGTCCCCCCTCGCTGGGCAGCAGGAGCACAGTGCCTGTCCCAGGCAGGCTCTGGGGACACAGCGTGGCTGTGAGCCCCGAGAGGCCCCGTGTGAGCACAGCCAGGCCACATCCTGCTGCTGGGGACAGGGCTGTCACCAGAGCCCTGTTATCAGATCACGGGAAGGAAGCATCGAGCTGCAGCAGCCCAGGGTGCTGCAGGTGCTTCCCCTGCACAGACACGGCCCACAGAGCTGCCTCAGCTCGGGGAAACAGCGAGCACATCTGTCACCACTTCAGCATTTGCACATGTGCATTTCCCGAGCTGTGATCGGCCAGGGTGAGGTGAGGCGAGGTCAGGAGGGCAGCGCTGTCTGTGTGCACGGCCAGAGGGGCCAGGAAGGCTCCTGGGTGCTCAGATCTGCTCTGCAAGGGCGCTGACACCCTCTCCTCTCTGCTGCTGGGGTTTTGTGGCCACGACTCACTGCTCTGCTCGTGAGGAAGAGCTCTTTTGGTGTATAAATTAAAAAAAAGCTGCTTTAATATTAAACAAGCTGTTACTTCTGTCATTCAAGTGTTGCAGAGCAAGGAGGGCACGGAGCAGAGCAGGGATAGAGCTGGGGGTGATGTCAGCTGGCCCCTTCTCTCCCTGCAGGAAGGAATTCCTGTCATAGTCTGTGAGCCCTTCAAGCATTTCTTCATGGCTTTGCAAGTTTACTCTGCTTTTAACGCATTTTCAAGTGTCTCCTTAACCTCAAGAGGTCTTTTATGCTATTTTTTCCTCCTCAGAGAATGATTCACAGCAGAAAGATCAGGGCCATCAGGTCCTTGCCTCTTCATCTACTGCTCTGTCTGACTTCCCTTCTCCTGCGACCTCTGAGTCAGTGACAAATTCCCCACTGGCTGCAATAAAAGATGAAATTCTGTCCTTGTGGGGGGACCGGGGCAGGGCAGAAAAGCAGCACAAGCTCGCTGAGGTGTGTGTTACACTGACACAAGTGAGAGGTGAGCTCAGGAGGACGCGGGGAAGGAATTCCTCCCTGGCAGGGTGCGAGCCTGGCACAGGGTGCCCAGAGCAGCTGTGCCTTGGGACAGTGCAGGTGTCCCTGTAAAGGTCCCTTCCAACCCAAACCATTCCATGGGAAAGCTCATGTTTGACCTCAACATCCAAGAGTGTGAAACAGCTTTTAATTTTATATCTTACTACTGTTTTTCTTGACAGACATCACTACAATGTGGGGTTAACTAAAAGCCAAAATATAATTCCATTAACGGTTTGCCGGTGGTGAATTTCACAGGCTTCCTTTAAATCAGACGGCAGTCAGTATTTGTGAGCTTTTTCAAGGGGTTGTTTGCCCTCTAGTGGGTTGTTGGCATTTTGCAGAAAAGCCTCAGGGGTTTGTTTTGGTTTTTTTTTTTTTTGTTTTTTTTTTTTTTTTTTTTTTTTTTTTTTTTTTTTTTTGTGTCACCCCCTCCATCACGGGACGGGCAAAAGGGACACGAACAGGCAAGAGCCTCTCCAGGAAAGGGAGGGGAAATCAAAGTGAGAATATACGGGCAAGATTCTCCTTACTGATGCAACAACAGCAATATTGAACACACCCGGATATCGCCACTGACGGCCCACGAGCCATTTGTAAATAGAATAAATTGGTTATTTGAAATAATTAGTGTTATTGGTGTCATCAATAAGCCCTCCATCCCCAGAGCACCAAGAGAAAATTGGCATTTCAGCATATAAAAGGTGTGTACTGCCAGGGTGTACTCATATATAAATTTAGTCTGGGGTAATCCATACCCCAAAATATTTTCAGTTCCTGTTAGTTAAGGGAATTGCACAAAGAAATAAAATTAATTTTTAAAAGTCATGTTAATAAATAATTTATAAGGATGTGGGAAGCCATTTTGTTCAAGGATTGACAGAAATAGGGATTTCTGCCTTCTTTATAAGCAAAGTTGCCCCACAGTGTACAGTATCATACATTAGAGTAAGGCTTGTTTTTAATATAAATCTCCTTTTAGTCAACATTATTGAGTAATTCCGTCACTCGTTTTTGGAACAGATCAGAGCCTGAACTAGGGAGTTCTTAAAAATGCTTTAGCCCTTCTCTAGTTTCTGAAAAGACTCACAATATAATTTTCTAGCATTTTCCTAAATTATTAAAAACCTGAGGTTTGGCAAATGTATGTAAGAGGAATCAATCAGCAATCTCTGCAAAGCCTTTTCCAAAGTTCAGGTGAGAGAAATCCTTTATAACAAATTACTGAGCAGTCTCTTTTACAGGGCCCTGCACCCAGCAGGAGGCAGCACTTTACTGCAAAACAACCCAAAACTTCATCACTTCTGTGTGTGACCTCAGGTAAAACTCAATTCTGAGGCGAATTAAACTGGAAAAAGTCAAAATAACACCCTCGGTCTGGTGCCTGTGTGCAGCAGCTGTGCCAGAGTCAGGAGTGGCTCCTGATTTCTGATCCTCCCCAGGTAGGGAAGGGAGGCCGGGGGGCTCAGCCCCTCCAGGGGGAAGCGCAGGGGTCCTTTAGAAGGGAAATTCCACATTTCTCCTGCACTAGGTGCAAATAGGACTGTGCTAATACAGGATGATGTCAGGTTCAAAATGTGTTAATCCTGATTTTGTGGCCCTTTTGTGCCTGCAGGTATTGCCAGGAGGGCTGGAAGAAAGATTTCTGACCCTGTTGTGCAGCAGAACAAGGCTTGAGGTGATTCCACCCTCAAACCACACCAGAAGTCTGCTCTGGTGCCACAGAGGGATCAGCAAAATTCAATGCTCCCTTAAAGCCCGTTTGCATACATCTTTAGCAAGAGAAAAGTCACAATTTACCACAATTACCATTTTTGCTGCACTGGAGCTGAATAGAAAAGCTGGATGGCTCAGCCAGCTGCAAGCAGCAGAACCTCAGCCATGCACGGAGCAGTCCTGGCTCTCCCGTGCCCACACCACTCCAAAATAACCAATTTAGGATTTCAGATGGGTGGATCTCCCAGGCTGGGCTCCCCCAGATTATTGATTGCCCCTCTCCTCTCGTCTGGAGCAGAGCAAGGCTGTCCCTACAGCCCTTGGCTCCTTTGGGTAACACCAGAGCCCAGGTGCTGGACACTCACCTGCTTCCCTTGGCACAGCAGCACCTGCAGGGAGGGGGCACCAGCTGGGACCTCCTGAGCCCCAAACCATGGGGGTATGAGCAGGCATCCTACTCCTGGGACTCTCCTCAAGGAGTGCAAGAGCACTCCATGGCTTTCTCCAGGTCAGCCCCCAGCTCATCCAGGAGCTTCGTGGGTCAGAGCCAAGCATGTTGTTCTTTTACGTGGGCTTTTCCCACTCCACATTTTTGGCCTGTGAGCCAATCATCCCCCCACCCAGCAGTCCTGAGCCCCAATCCCCTCCTTCCATCAGCAGATCCTGCTCACCCTCTCCATGCCCACGTTATTTATCCCTCTGCCACCTGCACATTACTGCCCAAACACCTGCAGCTGGACCTCTGTCAGCACGGGCAGCCAGGCACTCTCCTCTCTGTGCCCACCTCTCCAGGAGCTCAGAAAGCCTCGTGTGTGTGCTCAGTGATTAATGGGGATGTTCCAGACAGCTCTGGCACAGTCCAGCTGAGCACTCTGCAGGGCTGCTTCTCCCAAGCCACATTTTGGGATGCAGCAATGGCTGAGGCAGTGAGAGCTGTGTAACCTCACACTTCAGCCCAAATAAAGGAAAGATGTCTCCATCACAGGCCTGTCAGGGTTTAGCTGCCCAAACAATCTGTGAGTGTTTAACAAGCTGCTGAAAACCACTGGTGGACAAAAGGCATTTCTGGCATTTTTGCATTTCGTGTCAAGCTGAGTTCCCTAACCCAAAATGTAATGATCAAAACAAGATGCACCTCTCTGGACTTCTGCAGTGACCAGGCCTGGTGGGAACTGTGGCTGTAACACATCCCAGCAGCCCAAAGGTGTTAGTGGACACTGTGCTTCCATGGTTTCCCTGGTGCTGGCATTGTCCTGCTCCCTGCCGGCTGGGCAGGGGGACACAGAGGGACTTCATGGAACCAGCAGCTGTCCCTGCAAGTGTCCCAGGCTGGGCTGGACAGGGCTTGGGGCACCCTGGGACAGTGCAAGGTGTGGGACGGGACAAGGTGGTCTTTAACCAGAACCATTCTGGGATTCTGTGACTGTCTGAGCTGAGGCACAGTCACAGACAGCTGGAAAAACAGACTCTGCTGTTGCCTAAACACCACCCGCACCGGAGCAAAGGATCCTCACACCCGTGTCCCTCCAAGCACAAACAACACCCTGGTCACAAATGTTCTCCCCTGGGCTGGAGCCCCGCACTCAGCCAGGCTGGGCTGGCTCTGCCCGGGACACGTGGGCTCCTGCTGCTGTTCACCCCAAGGAGAGCCTGCTCCCACCCCAGACAGCCCTGCAGCCTCTGCTGGCTGCTGATGCAGAGTTATCCTTTACAAACTCCCCACAAACAAAACCCTCTCTCACACATTTTTTCCACAAAGCGCTGCCAGTGAAAACCTGGGGTTTGTGCTCCTAACCCGGAGGCATTGGCGTGGCTTCTGTCATCCTGGATTTTCAGTGACCTTTGCCCACGCCCTGGGTGGTGCAGCCACACCCAAGGCAGTGGCTGAGCAGTGCCCGGGGTGGCCGTGGTGCCCCTGAGCCCAAGGAGCACCTGCTGTGGCACTGCCAGCCTAGGCATGGCCTGCTTGGGAAACAGTGTCCCTTCTAGGACACACAGCCCTGAGACCCAGTGTCCCCATCCATCCCCTCCAGGACCCAGTGTCCCCTCAGCCCCAGTGTCCCCATCCATCCCCATCAGCACACACAGCCACCAAGGTCCACGCTGATTTTCCTGCTCGGGAGGAGCCTGAAGGGAAGGGCAGGGGCAGAGATCAGGAGGCAAATCTTGGCTCTCAAACAATAGCTATTGTGTAAATGTATTTTTACGTCTGTCCTACAAAAAACCAAGCGATTTCGGTGCGTCCTAAAAGTTGCAGTTAGTTAAATGCCAGGATTTTTGTGGAATCATAAAAGGGTTTGTGTTGGAAGGGACCCAAAGACCATCTTGTTCCACAGGCAGGGCCATCTTTCTCTGTGCCAGGTTTGTGCAAGCCCCACTGAACACTTCCAGGGCTGGGGAGTGGATAGCCAGAGGAGATGGACACAACATTTAAATTACAGTGTCCACATCTGTACAAGCAAATAAATCTAAATCTTTTGATGTCCTGAGACAGTGTGAGAGCTGTCAGGGCTGCCTGGAGGGGCTGGGACTGGGATCACTGGGGTGGGACAGAGACCCTGGGCTGGGGCACTGGGGTCCCTGGTGGGGGTCCCAGGTGGGGCCAGCCAGGGACATCCATGGCCAGGGACATCCACCCAACCCCAGCACAAACTGTTTTGAGAGCTCCAGGTCATTTCAGTGAAGCAGTCAAATGAATCAAGTCTGATTTTCCTTCTTTCTTCGCCTAATTAGACAATGGGGAGATTTATGGAATAATTGAGCCAACTCAATGTAGCTGTAATTTGACATCTAATTAATCAACGTCCTGCTCCTTCACAGGTGCAACATAAACCCTTCCTAACTGCTGCAGGCATGTCTCTATTGTTT
This sequence comes from Ammospiza nelsoni, assembly GCF_027579445.1. Lineage (NCBI taxonomy): Eukaryota > Metazoa > Chordata > Aves > Passeriformes > Passerellidae > Ammospiza > Ammospiza nelsoni. Next base: position 1,338,411 of record NC_080642.1, read on the forward strand.
CTGTGGGATAAAAGCCCCAGTCAAACCCCATTTCTTGTTTGCTCCTGCCTCTGGAGCACAGAAGCTGCAGGAATTCTGTCGTTGCCCCCAAACAGCAGAGGGGACCTTGCTCTGATCCCATGGGATGGGCTCAGTGCAGGCTGCTGGAGGCACAGCTGCCTCCTGATGCTGCTAAGAGTTTGGGAGGGATTGTGTTCCTGCAGCTGGCCGAGCCTGGGCAGGGCAGGGAGCTGCAAACCAGGACACACAGGGATCCAAGGAAAACCCTGGCCCTGTTAGAGTTAACAGGAGTTTTGCTTTTGACCTCAGCAAGGTCAGGGATTTTACCCAAGGAACATTAGTCAGCAGCATCGGGATGAATTAGAGGAGTTGTCAACAAGAAGCAGGCAAGGTTGGTCCCATGGGTGGCCGAGTTTGGAACTGGAATGGCTGGAAAAATAATTTGCAGCTTATTCCATTTATCCCTGTGCTGTGTGCAGGGCCTGGTGCAGCACCTCAGCATTCCTCCCTGCTCTGCTCCAGCCCATCAGACACGCTGGGGAACGCTGTGTTTGGGATGGAGGGGAACTGTGGGATAACATTTCCTTGGGAAGCCTCCTGGAGCTGGGCTCAGCTGTCCCAAAGCAGCCCTGGGCAGGCAGTGCTCAGCCAGAGCTCCCATTCCCAGGGTACCCATCCAGCCCTGGGCAGGCAGTGCTCAGCCTTTATTCCCATTCCCAGGGAATCCCATCCAGCCCTGAGCAGGCAGTGCTCAGCCAGAGCTCCCATTCCCAGGGAATCCCATCCAGCCCTGGGCAGGCAGTGCTCAGCCTTTATTCCCATTCCCAGGCAATCCCATCCAGCCCTGGGCAGGCAGTGCTCAGCCCGTGTTCCCATTCCCAGGCAATCCCATCCAGCCCTGGGCAGGCAGTGCTCAGCCTGAGCTCCCATTCCCAGGGAATCCCATCCCGCCCTGGGCAGGCAGTGCTCAGCCCGTGTTCCCATTCCCAGGCAATCCCATCCAGCCCTGGGCAGGCAGTGCTCAGCCCGTGTTCCCATTCCCAGGCAATCCCATCCAGCCCTGGGCAGGCAGTGCTCAGCCTTTATTCCCATTTCCAGGATACCCATCCAGCCCTGGGCAGGCAGTGCTCAGCCTTTATTCCCATTCCCAGGGAATCCCATCCAGCCTGAGTCCCACTGGCAGCAGGGCTCCAGCCAGGGCATCCCTGGGCATTGTGTGCATTGCAGGCAGCTGGAAGCCAGCGCTGCTCCCTCCTGCCAGAGGACAGCTGCTCCCGTGCTGTCCCCCTGCATGAGGCAAGGTGACAAAGGCTGAGGTGACAGCCAGCCCTTCCCTGCCAGAGCCCTGGGATCATTCCCAGTTGGTTTGGGGTGTTCCTGAGGCCACGCACTCACTCGGACTCAGATCCCTGAAGGAAGCACGGGATGGGGCACAGGAGTTATGGGGGACATCAGCTCTTCAGGAAAACATGGATTGTTGTCCTTGCAGAAACCCACTCGTGGAATTGGGAGCCAATATTTGGCAGGATTTGCTTCCTAGAGAAGCAAAGCTGATCTGTGAAACCTGAAGGGTTTGGAAATTGTTCACATTCAGGAATGAGCAGGGCTGGATTTTGGGTTGGTTTAGGTTAAACCCTAAAGCTGGGTCTGTGCCCCCAGTATGTAGAAGGGACTGGGGGTGCTGGTTTGCACTGGGAGCTCTCTTCCATGGCAGAGTCCTGGAGCTGTGGGCTCTGAGGAGGTTGTTTGGATCCAGCCCTTTTTCCAGGACGTGCCCAAGGACCCTCAGTGAACTGCCAAGGACCAGGATGGTTCCTGCAAGGATGAGCAAAGCAACAGAGAAAATACTGCACAGTCAGAGCTACCAACATGTTCCTGGTGGAAATTTAAATCCAAAATGGTTTGGATACTTAAATTCAAAGTGGTTCAGATATTTAAATCCAAATGTTGTGGATACTTAAATCCAAACTGTTCCTTGAAAAAGAACCAACAAAAGCTATTTATACATTTGCTTGAGAAATCCCCTGCTCTCCTTCTCCACTGCATTGATGATCTCTGTGTTTCTCCTTTTAGGAGGGTGACTGGAAGGAGCTGCCAGCTGAATTTCTGTTTTATTCTCCTCCAAGTTTTAATTGAAGTCAGGAGAAGTGTGGCTGGGCTCCCTATTTTGGGGAATTATTTCCTGGCACAGCACCCGGGGTGCCTCTGACTCCAGAGCAGAGTATCCCATATGGCTCCCATCAGGATGAAGGGGAGGCTGTGAGTGCCTGGGGACAGGCCTGGGGACAGCAGGTGACACAGAGCGGTGCTGGTGACACCATGACACCAGTGACATTGTCCAGGCTGAGCCTTGGCTCTCAGGGTAGGAAACACAGAGTATTTGGTGTGTAAAAGCTGGGTTTGATGGCCAACTCAGCGTTATCTGTGAACTCAGGGTGGGTGAATTGCAGGATGTGATTCTGGAACTCAAGGCAATAAATTCCAAGTTCTCACCTGTGAACTGACTTCATTCCCCACAGACTCAGTGGTTTGTCCTGAGGATTTGTTGGTCTAGGCGTTGAAGATTAAATGGACAAAATCTCCTTTCCTCATCTCCCAGACCTGCTGTGGAAATCTCCCATCGTGTGTCCATCCTCACCCTTGCCCTGCTGCTCTTCCGTATCTTCTGTGACTAAATTTGGCTTTGACAAGGTTCTTCTGATCACTCTGCCACATTCCAGGATCTGACACCCATCCCCATGTTTTAGCTGATACAGGGATTTTCAGGAATCTGAACATTTCACATCTTCCCCAAGAGCTTTGGGAAGTCTGGAGCCACTTTTGAGGTTTTTGGTTTCACTCCCCACCCTGCACTCCCTGTGCTGAGCCCACCTGTGGCCTCACCATGTCCCTGCAAGTCCCCTGGAGCACCACTGACCCCTGGGGCCACCACAATGGGAAGTGATTCAAAATCAGTTTTTTCCTCATTTTTCCACATTTCTGCCAACATTTTTTTTTTGCCAAAGATACATTTTGCTACGTTGGAAAATTTCAAATTTTATTTCTACTCAGCCTTGAATGATCTCTGAGCTTATTTCATCACCTGCAGGCTTCTCATTCTTTTTTTTGCCCACCTTTTTTCCTTTCAGTCTCTTCTACAGCACTTCCTCCACTTTGGAATAATTTGAAAGTAACAAAGAAAATCAAACAAACTGGGGGTTTTCCAGATTTGCATAAATTTTGAAAAGTTACAGAATGGAGAAGAAACTTAAAAAAAAAAGGAAAATTTAAAAATTACATTCAGTTACAAAGTAGAGCAAAAGCAGGAAAAAGGGGGAAAATCAAACCAGTTAAGTATTTAAAATTATTTTCCAGTCATACAAAATCTTTCAAATTTCCCAATTTAAATCTGACAGCAGCGGCATGGACACACATAAACAATAAAAGGATAAAGTCCACCGAGATTAAATAAGGAAAATTAACTTTTTACATCGAGTTGATTGAGGAAAGCAGAAAGTCCTCACTGCTGGCACGCTCTTGGCAGTGTCAGAGACCTGGTGCACCTCAGGGCTGGGTTTCTAACCACATTGCCTGGCTGGCAGGTCATCAGAAGAACCCTGGATGTCCCCAGGGAAGGTGGCAGCTGCTCCTGGGGCAGTGTCCCCATGGCTCCCAGGGTGGGACATTGTCCCAGAGTGTTCCTGGTGTCTCCCTGGCTGCCAGAGCTCTGTTGTTGGTTATCCTGACAGGTGAGATGCCACTGTCCCTGTGGCCCTGCAGGCACTCTCCCTGCTCCCTGTGCCCCACAGGCCCTGGGGTGGCCTCAGCGTTGCCCTGTGGTGCCACTCGGGCAGGGTTTGGTGGCCCAGGGTCACAGGTAGGTGATGGCCCAGTGTCACAGGTCACAGGTAGGTGGTGGCCCCAGTGTCACAGGTTACAGGTAGGTGGTGGCCCAGTGTCACAGGTCACAGGTAGGTGATGGCCCCAGTGTCACAGGTTACAGGTAGGTGGTGGCCCAGTGTCACAGGTTACAGGTAGGTGGTGGCCCAGTGTCACAGGTAGGTGGTGGCCCAGTGTCACAGGTCACAGGTAGGTGATGGCCCAGTGTCACAGGTCACAGGTAGGTGATGGCCCCAGTGTCACAGGTTACAGGTAGGTGGTGGCCCAGTGTCACAGGTAGGTGGTGGCCCAGTGTCACAGGTCACAGGTAGGTGATGGCCCCAGTGTCACAGGTAGGTGGTGGCCCAGTGTCACAGGTAGGTGATGGCCCAGTGTCACAGGTAGGTGGTGGCCTCGCGGCTGTGGCGCTGGCGGGCCTGGGCCACGGCCACGTTGAGGCACTGCAGCCACTGCTCAGCATTCTTCTCGTCCTTGGCCTTGAGCACGTAGCTCCTGCTGTCCGTGAAGATCTCGAAGGCGCGGGGCACGCTCCGGTCCCGCCGCTTCTTGGGCAGCACCTTGACGCTCTGCACCTTGCTCAGCTCGATGGGACACTCGTCAGGGTCGTCCTTCTGCAGCACAGGGACAGGGCAGGGTCACCGGGCAGGAACCAGCCCTCACAAACTGCCCAGGGTCACCAGAGAGGAACCAGCCCTCACAAACTGCCCAGGGTCACTGGGAGGAACCAGCCCTCACAAACTGCCCAGGGTCACCAGGGGGAACCAGCCCTCACAAACTGCCCAGGGTCACCAGAGAGGAACCAGCCCTCACAAACTGCCCAGGGTCACTGGGAGGAACCACCCCTCACAAACTGCCCATGGTCACTGGGAGGAACCAGCCCTCACAAACTGCCCAGGGTCACCAGGGGGAACCAGCCCTCACAAACTGCCCAGGGTCACCTGGGGGGGAACCAGCCCTCACAAACTGCCCAGGGTCACCGGGCAGTAACCAGCCCTCACAAACTGCCCAGGGTCACTGGGCAGGAACCAGCCCTCACAAACTGCCCAGGGTCACCGGGGGGAGGAACCAGCCCTCACAAACTGCTCAGGGCTCTTGGCAGTGCCCCAGGCCAGCTTGGAGCAGGGCTGGGACAGTGGGGGGTGTCCCTGCCACGGCAGGGGGATGGAATGAGATGGTCATTATGCCCCCTGAAAATTGGGGACCCAGCAGTGACAGCTCCTGGGCAGCACTCTGGCTGCCCTTGGTGTTCCCTGCCATGCACTTTGTGAGTGGGATAACCACCATGGGCAAAACTGAGGGGTGACAGCCCCTGGGAAAACCAGAACAGGCAAAGTTGAGGGGTGAAAGCACCATGGGCAGATGTGAGGGCTGCAGCCCCAGGAGCAGGACAGGGAGCAGGGCTGAGAGCAGGAGCAGGGCTGGGAGCAGGGCAGTGGCTCTGTGACTCACGGATTTGCCCCTGCGGAACAGCAGCTGGTTGCCAGCCAGGGTGAAGTAGCGTGTTTTCCACCTCTTGATGAACTTCCAGCGGACCTGCTTCTCCTTCAGCCTGCCCTCCATCAGGGGCTGCCCATCCTGGTTCATGCCTGGGGAGGGGAGCACACCTGGGTTAGTGCTGTTGTCCCTGCTCCCAGCCAGGGTTAGTGCTGCCCTCCCTGCTCCCAGCCAGCGTTAGTGCTGTTCTCCCTGCTCCCCACCAAAGGCTCTGCCGTGCCTCAGGAAGGTTGTGCTGCCTCCTCATCCTCCCAGCCTCCAGCATTCAGCTCTCACTTCACTCTGACAGCTCAGCCCTCAGCCGTGTCCTGCTGGGGAGGGTGAGCAGATGGAGCTGACAGCTCACAGCCCTCTTCCATCTCCTCTCCTGCTCCCTCAGCCATCCCAATCTCCTCCCCAGCACTGCAGGGCCCATTTCTGACCTTGGGCACTGCCAGGGATCCAGGGGCAGCCACAGCTGCTCTGGGCACCCTGTGCCAGGGCCTGCCCACCCTCCCAGGAGGAATTCCTTCCCAGGATCCCACCTAACCCTGCTCTCTGGCAGTTTAAAGCCCTGACATCTCCTAGGGGTCTCTTTTTCCTTTCTCTTCTGTCTTTCCATCGATGTCCAGGACACAGAGGATCAGCTAGACCAGAGGGCAGTGCACAGGCAGTCTGAGCAGGGATGTTTTGGATGGGGTGTTTGCCTTGGAGCCCATCCCAGCATCTGTCAGAGGGGCAGTGATCCCTGGCTGGCTGCTCTCCCAGCCCCCTGTCCCTCCAGCCCTGCTTTTCCTTGAAAGCCTTCACTGCCATGGGCGGCTCCTGAGCCCAAAGCTGTGCCCCGGTGCCACCCAAGGCAGTGCCAAAGCCTCCTGGGCACCCAGCCCCTGTCTGGAAGGGGGCACACCAAGGCCAGGACAAGGCATAGCTGTAGATAAAGGATGTGAAGGATGTGTCCTTCCCCCAGCGCTGTTTTCCTTGGCAGCGAGGCTGGCTGGGGGTGCAGTGTGCACTCGTGCAATTTCCTCAGGAAAGACCATAAATATTTCTGTCTCTGCAGGCAGGGAGCGCCTGGAAGGAGCTGGATGAATGAGCAGGGGCTGGCAGAGCCTCAGTGCCGGGGGAGCTGCAGCTGTGGGTGCCACGGGAGGAGCAGGCCGTGCCCTGCCCCACGCAGCCACTGCAGCCCTGACTGCAGAGCCATTTGGGTGTTTCTGTGCCAGCCCCATCATAGCACCCAGCCTGGCATGGGGCACACTAAAGCAGAGGGCTGCTTTCTCCCTGTATAGATATTGTCACTGCAAAAGGGGATTCATTCCCAGGAGGCTGGTTTGGGTCTGCACCCTCTCCCCCCACACTCTTTAGTGGGACAGAACCACACTTTAGTGTCCCCCGTACTAAAAACTTTGTAATTTGTTAAATATTGTTCCCTGCCTGGCTCCTGGCTCCACAGGAACATCTTCAATCCCATTCCAGAGCCGTAGGAACATGCTTCAACCAAACCAGGAGGGGTAAAGCACAAAAGGCTCAGGGACCAGATGATACTGAGATAGTTTGTGGTCAGGAGCACAACATGAGAAGGGAAGTGAATGTGCAATGTTGGCTTAAAGTGAATTTTTATGGCCAAAATCTTTCAAACCCAGGATTTGCTAAGAAATGTTGATGTCTGTAAGGAGCCAGTGGCTTTAGGCAGTGCTACCAGAGGACTCTCCTGCGTGTGCACAGAGGAGCTGGGGGAGCTCTGGAGGCAGCTTCCAAAGTGGCCCTAATGAATCCGATGCCAGCGCGTCTGAGGGGCTCATTAGGAGAGAGAGATTCAAGCAAGATAAGAATAAAGCTCCTTTCCAATGTTTTTCTAAGTCCTTCTGCTTATTTTCCTTGCGGTTGGCTTCACAGAATCCCAGAATAGCTCAGCTGGAAGGCAGCTCCAGGGGTCTCTGCTCCAGCTCCAAGCAGGGTCACCCACAGGGTCAGACTGGGTTGGATTTATCCACGTGGGACTGGAAAAATCTCCACAACATCTCTGGGCAGGCCTGGTATCCTCATGGTGGGAAAGCTTTCACTCACAGGGAACAACTCCTGTCCAACATCCCCTCTAAATCTCTCCCCTTTCGGTTTGAAAAGGTCATGAAATATCCAAAGGTCTTGAAACGCCTATTTTTTCTTAAATCATCTCAATTTAGACACACTGACTCCAGTTTAACCCTGAGTAGTTCCCATTGATGTGTCTGTTGGAATTTTCTACTTTCCATCTTGCTTTCTTTGCAGAACTACAACACATCCAGCTCTAAGCAGTTTGGGTACTGAATAAAAAGTTAAAAACCCTCCAAACTCTTCCAAGATGACCTTGAGACAGACAAAACCCAAAGCTTTAAATCTTGAATTTGATGAAACATAAAATCTTCCACAAGAATTCATGAATGATCTCAGTGATAATAAACCCCTATGAAATTGAAAGAATGGAATGTGTGGCAGATAAATGCAATTAACCTCGGGGAATATGGATTCAGTCTCTTCCATTAATCACCACGTTGGGTTTTGCTGAAAACCTGGAAGGAACACATTGCTGGATGCCACTTTTGCTGATTTCCCAGTGAGGATTAGAGCTGGGCTCCTTCATTTCTCTGGGTAGCTGGCACTGCAGGAGGGCATAAATGCATTCCCAAGCCAAGGTGGTGTTGGCTTTCCCAGGGAACTGCAGTTTTCCAGGGGGATTCTCAAACACCCTCAGTTTTCCCCAATCCCAGATCCTTGCCCATGGCTCCTCTGCAGCCCCCAGGGATCCCTGCCTGGCTTTGTGAGCTTCCAGAGGGGGAAGGAGCTGGAATTGCCTCAATTCCCTCAATTCCCTCAATTGACGCTCTCCAGTGGTTTTGCGGAATGTTTTGTGCAAGAGCTGCTGGAGCCAAGCCCCCAGTGCAGGGGGCTGTGCTGGAATGGGGCTCCCAGCAGGCAGCTTGTCCCAACAGGAGGAATCCTGGTGCTTTGCAGCCCTCCAGGTGCCTGGTGGCTGTGCTGGAACGGTGTGAGCTCCTGTTCCTGCCCTGCAGATCAGTAGGGTTTGTGGGAATGCTGCTCCTCAGAGCAGGAAAAGCCAATCCAGGGTGATTGAACAGCACTTCTGCAGAAGTGTGGTTGTACAAGACATGCTTTGGCACCAGAAGAATGCATGAGGAGGAGTCAAACTTTCTCCAGTTGTCACTGTGGGTGCATCAACCACTTTGCTTCAGCTTAACTGGTTCTTTCCACACAGGATCAGCTCCCAGCCCCAAAATAGCCTCCCAGCTATGGCCAAACAGGAATCACAAAAGCATGGAATGGTTTGGGCTGAAAAGGATCTTAAATATCACCTCACCCCAGCCCTGCCATGGCAGGGACACCTCCCACTGTCCCAGGTGCTCCAACCCCAATGTCCAGCATGGTCTGGGCACTGCCAGGGATCCAGGGGCAGCCACAGCTGCTCTGGAATCCCATCCCAAGGCAAGGCCAGGCCTTAAGGCAGTCTTTGCCCAAGTCTGCAGGATAAATGGCATCTTGCACCATGGCATCCAAAAAATGCAACAAAACCCCAGCAGACAATAATAGAAAAAAAATTTGCCTCTGAATTCCTTCTTCAACAGGAATTCGGTTGCTAAACACAATTGCTGAGAGGAAGAAGTTGCTTTCTTGCCTTCTCAAAAGTATTTCAGATGTCAAAGGGTCTTTCACACTCTGGAATGAAAATAAAAGATGTTTCACAGCCTTTAAATTCCTTACCAATCCAAGGAGAGCTCCAAATCCTTGCTTGTGTCAGATCCTACAAACCCAGAGAGACCCTGCAGGGTCTCCCACTCTGCCACAGCTCTGCAGCACCAACACAAAGGTGGAGTTGTCACTCCCTGCAGATTTTCATTCCACTGAGCTCCCTCTTCCACCTTGCCTTCCTCAGCTTTCACATGACCCACTCAGGGAATTTATTTTCTTGGTTTTCCAAAGGCCTTTGGAGCTCAGAAGCAAGTCATGACACTCACAATGAGCCTTCCTTACAGAAATTCTTTCAGAGTGAGACAAAGAGAGGCACTGCTGATGAAAAGGACAGTTACAGCCAGGAGAGCAGGAGTGAGGCAAGGCTGGACTGCTTAAATGTCTTTGGAAATTTAGACCAAAGTTGCTTCAGTAAACTTTGACATTTCAAGCAAGAGTCTCGTTTTCCTCATCACTCACCATCCCTGACGTGGTGGAAACCACACTGAGGGCTCTGTGGAGATGAAGTTTTAACTCAGGGCATGGAAACCACACCGAGAGCTCTGTGGAGATGAAGTTTTCACTCAGGGCATGGAAACCACACTGAGGGCTCTGTGGAGATGAAGTTTTAACTCAGGGCATGGAAACCACACCGAGAGCTCTGTGGAGATGAAGTTTTCACTCAGGGCATGGAAACCACACTGAGGGCTCTGTGGAGATGAAGTTTTCACTCAGAGCAGGGTTTCTGTCCTGGTCCTGCAGTCCCAGGGGAGCTGGGGAAGGAGAAGATGCTCAAACACCCGTGGAGTGAGCAGGGACAGACTGGCCTGCAGCAGCAGTGGGCCATTCATGCAAGACTTCCTAAATTTGGGGTTGATGCAGTCTGAAGAGACACTAACTGTTAGAATAAATCTCTGAAACAGCCAATTAGTCAAACACTTGGCCAAAACAGTCCAAATTCTTGGCCAGGACTGGTCAGACTTTTACAGAGTGGCAGAAAGGATCTGAGAACAAGATTCCTCTGCCCTGCTGCCTGCTAGAGAGCTTCAAAAGCAGGGCACCAGGAGCTCAGACCTGGGAAAAAGCCTGGTTTCCCCATTTCCCACTCACCCTCTTCTCCAATACAGCTGAAGTGTTATGCCTTTATAAGACTTAATCACATGCCCCCAAGGAGATGTGCACCGTGGAGTAAATCACATTAAAGCAAATAATTCTTGAGAGTGAAGAAAGCAGGAACCAGGTGTTGTTTCTGTGCCAATGTCTCCCACATTTGGGGTCGTGTCCCTCTAAGCACACACCAAACCAGGTCTGGGCTTGACTCTCTCACCTAAGATGACTTTAACGGAGAATTCCAACTAAAATAGCCACTGGAAAGTTTGGTTTACCCTTTCCCCACCATGCCACACACCCAGCACGAGCAGTGAGCTTCACCCAGGCAGGACCCCTGTGTACCTGTTGCCTTCTCGGGGTTGTTGCACATGAAGCACTGCCAGGCTCCTGCCTCCTCGCTGTAGCCAAACAAGTCAAAGAACCTCACCTCCTCCAGGTGCATCTGAACGCTCTCCAGGTCCTGCAGGGAGGAGAGAAACCAAACTCGTGAGGGGAGGCAGCACCAGAACCCCAAATCCAGAGAGACACAGGGGATCCTTCCCACGGCTCCTGCAGAGGGACAAGGGCACTGAGCTGGGCAGGAAAGGGCACTGAGCTGGGCAGGAATGGGCACTGAGCTGGGCACTGAGCTGGGCAGGAATGGACACTGAGCTGGGCACTGAGCTGGGCACTGAGCTGGGCAGGAATGGGCACTGAGCTGGGCACTGAGCTGGGCACTGAGCTGGGCAGGAAAGGGCACTGAGTGGGCACTGAGCTGGGCAGGAATGGACACTGAGTGGGCACTGAGCTGGGCAGGAATGGGCACTGAGCTGGGCGGGAATGGGCACTGAGCTGGGCACTGTGCTGGGAAGGACAGGGCACTGAGCTGGGCAGGAATGGGCACTGAGCTGGGCAGAAATGGACACTGAGCTGGGCGGGAATGGGCACTGAGTGGGCACTGAGCTGGGCAGGAATGGGCACTGAGCTGGGCACTATGCTAGGAAGGACAGGGCACTGATCTGGGCACTGAGCTGGGCAGGAATGGGCACTCTCCTGGGCACTGTGCTGAGCAGGACAGGACAGCACACAGGGACGAGGCTGACAGAAAGCCTGGGAGCTTCCCCATCCCATGAAAAATCTGGTGGTGGCTGCCATGAGGCAACTCCAGCCTGAAAGAGAGCAAATCCCACTGAAATATCAGTGCAGAAACCTGCCTGCTCCACTCTGCACCCCAGCACACTTCAAATAACCTGCAAGGAGCCACTTATTTCAGGAGGGGAAAGCCTAATTGGAGAGGAGAGATTTATCTCATCCCTGTGCTCCATCACCCTGAAAGGCTCAGAGAGCCCCCTGTGCCAAGGTGACCCTTCCTTCTGCCACTGAACAGAAAGGAGAGGGGAGAGCAGAACAACTCACAGATCAAAAATGCTAATTGAGCTCTTAAAGCCACAAAGGGATCCCCGAGGGCACCACATGGAGCAGGCACCAGCTCGGGGCTGGCACAGGAGCCAGGAGGGCTCAGGAGCTCCCCGGGCTGGGCACACTCAGGGCTCTGATCAGGGGCCCCGCACAGCGCAGGAGGAGCCACATCTGGGAGTGCTTTGCTCCTGGCACACCTCGAGCCGGGCTGCATGGATAAATCCATGTTTTCTGTGGCATGGAGAGGCTGCCCAGTGGAACACAGCGAGCTCAGTGTGAGCCAGGCCCTCAGAGCTGCTCCAGGGATCGCCACAGCTGAAGGCATTTCTCAGAATTCATCTGGAGTGGAGCACTGATCTCACACGTTACCCTCCAGGTTTGGAAAATGCTTTAGAATCCATGTTGGAAAACATTTATCACCTTCCACTGTTCCAGGGGCTCCAGCCCCATGTCCAGCCTGGCCTTGGGCACTGCCAGGGATCCAAACACAGCTGTGCCAGGGCTGCCCACCCTCACAGACAAGAATTCCTTTCTTATATCCCATCCCACCCTGAAAAAGCATTTCAGACTCTGCTAGAACACAATGCATAAACTTAGTGTCAAATATAGCAGACTGTTGATGCTGCATTTGCAGCAACACACGTCAAGCCATTGAAAATTAAAAGTGCTGTACTTAATGAAGCAACCACACCCCCAGAATTTGGCTTCCTGGACTACTGGCAGAGGAATAGCACCAACAAATACAATAATTTGTCCAATAATTCACAATGTCTGAGGTCCTGTTAGCGGTGAGAAGAACTTCTGAGACTGACAAATTGCAATTATGACAGAAGCTGAGGAAAGTAAGGACTAGGTCACGCAGGGAATGTTCCAGGCAGATTTTCTGGAATTGCAAAAGCTAAAGAAAACCTTCTTTATGGCAGTCCTAGTCCTTATTCCCAGAAAACTGAATGGGAATTGCACTAGAGACAAACTCGGGCTCTTAGTAGTAAACAAAACCAGAACAAGCTCTGGTTCTGTGATAATAAAAGAATCAAACAGAAAATCAATCCAGCAGCAAAGAGCAGAGCCAGGAGGGGATCTGGAGTGCCAGAGCAGCTCAGGGGGTCCCCGCTGTCCCTCTGTCCTCAGCCCCAGGGCTGATCCCTGCTCCAGGACCTGCTGGACCCCAGACCCCGCAGGGACGAGGATCTCAGGACCCCAGACCCTGCAGGGACCAGGATCTCAGGATGTCCCTCCCAGTTCTGCTGCTCTGGGAACTCTGAGCTGTTGGAGTCCTGGTCACTGCGAATTTCAGACTTTCTGTGCTGCCAGGCAGTGATCCCCAAGAGAACATTGCATTGACCTGAGGCCCTGGAGAAGGATTCCAAAATGGAATGATGGAACTGGGATTGCGGGTGTGGAGTTTGATAGAAGTGTGTGATATCACAGGGGGGGAAACTCAGAGTTTAAGGGTTTAGAATGCAGTAATATGTATAAAGCAAGGTGGAGGTTGTAGGGCAGAGGTTGCTCCTTCTTCTTCACCTTCTTCTCCCTGGGTTTGAGTGGTTTTGTGTAATTGGATGAAAAGTCCCCATTGCCAGCAGGGGTGGTTGGTTTTGGGTTAAAAGTAAAACTAATTGAGGTGTCATTTCTTAATTGGGCAGTTTATCCTTAAAAGGTCTTGTGTAGAGAGAGATGGGGCTCCATTTTTAGTTTGTTGGAGTGAAGTGCTGCAGAACTCAGGGTTTGTGAGACTGTGACATGGATAGGAACTAACAAACATCTGAGTCCAAACAAGTGAAGCCATGCTGAGCAGCAAAGCTGCTCTAAAGCCTCTGGATTCAACAGCAGCTCAGACCCTTAGCACAGCTCCTCTGTGTGTGAGCAAATCTGGCCCTAAAGCTGCTCTCAGATGTGGGGGTGTCCCACTGCTCTGAGCCCCAGCAGAGTTCCTGCTCCTTCACCACAATATCCTGGAGAGTTCAGAAGGTGTTCCCAACAAAACTGGTTTTAAATCAGCCACAGTCTTGGTAATTTGATCCTATTCCACCAGACATCTTCATGCCCACAATATTCTGAGAGAGAGTGTTGTAAAATCATGTTTGACAATTCATTTCATCCAAATGAGCTGGATGGAGATGCTCAGGAATAAATAGATATTTGTTTTCCAATCCTACAGTGGCCTTTTCCAAGCAGCTGATGAATAGCTTGGAAAGAGCATTCACTGAAATCCTGGAGACAGAAAAGAGCTTTGGGCTGCAATCCCTTCAGCTGATGGGGGTAACAAATGGCACATGTGTAGACAAATAACTCCATAAAATCCAGGGCTGTGTTTAGCTGGGTGAACTTCCAAGGGCTCCCAACACCCCAGAGCAGCAGCTGGGCTGAGCCTGGAGCTCCAGACTGAGAGCAGGACCAAACTCATGGCATGCAGCATCCCTGCCTGTTCTTCATGCCATGGGTCAGCTCAGGGGTGGCAACAGCCTGGGACCTTCCAAAGCACAGCACAAAACAGCCCTGGACACAGAAAAGGCTCCACGGTGCAGGGCCAAGTCCTCCTGCTCTTTTAACCAGTGAGGAAAGTGTCCCCTTACCTTCTGGTGAGGGAAGGTGTTCTGGATCATGGCAGTCTCAAAGCTGTGCGTGCCCTTGAGCTGGGTCTTCTCCCACAGCGCCTTGAGGACTTGCACAGAGCTGCTGTGCATGGACAGAGGCTCTGCAAACAAGCTCTGCAGGAAACATTGGGAATGATTTCAGGTGGTTTTTCACTCAGGTGTTACCAAAGAGCATCTTGTGCTCACAGTGGGACAGCCAGGAGAACCAGGGGTGAGCCCTGGGGAGCTCTGATGGATCCACGGGCTCACAACTGGGAAAACACCAAACATCTCAGCTCCTCTGGGCTGTCTGAAGCTTACTGCACACAACTGGATAAACACCAAACATCTCAGCTCCTCTGGGCTGTCTGAAGCTTACTGCACACAACTGGGAAAACACCAAACATCTCAGTTCCTCCTATTGCACATCCCACAGCTCTGAGGAACGAGGATTCCCCTTCAATGGCCACTGCACAGTGAGTGACCCAATAGCCAGAGCTCTGTGTGGCACCCTGTCACAGACATCTTTTATGGAAAATCCTTTCCTTAGGATTTTTCCTCCTGAGAAGCTGAGAGACCTCAGGAGCAAAATGTAAACATTGATTATCTGCTGCTGTGGAATGCAACAGGTGCATCTGGGATTGGCCCTTCTTGAATGTTTATAATTAATGGCCAATCCCAGCCCAGTTAGCTCGGACAGAGAGTCTGAGACAGAGCCTTTGTTATCATTCTTTCTTTTCTATTCTTAGCTAAGCTTTCTCCTGAGAACCTTTTCTTCTATTCTTTTAGTATAGTTTTAATGTAATATATATCATAAAATAATAAATCAGCCTTCTGAAACGTGGAGTCAGATTCTTGTCTCTTCCCTTATCTGAAAACCCCTGTGAACATGGTCACAGCGTCCCTGCTCACACAGCAGCCCTGTGGCTGGGAATGTTTGTGCCTCTCCTCCATCTCCTCCGTGATCTTTTAATTAAAGAATGCATTTACACGCAGGAGCCAAGATAGGAGCGCACAACAAATCTGATTTTCCATACTGCAAATATTTGATTTCACAATATGGGCAATGTCCTTCAAATGTGGGATTCCTGGATGGACTTTCTGTCTCCTCTGTCTGAGCAAACCCCTCCAGCCTAATCCTGCTGTCCTGCACTAATAATTTCCCAACTTCTATCCAAGGGTTTTGAAACACAGTAGAACTCTCCATTATTATTTTTTTAAATTAACTGACCAGTGTTCTTGAAAAGTAATTATTTCTAGGAAAACACCCAGGGTACAGCAATTCAGGCTGTTCCATCCACAGCTTCTCTCGCTGTGTTAATTCTGGATAAGTCCTGGGGGCTCCCAAGGCTGCCTTAGATGGCATGAACTGCAGTGAAAGGCTCTGTGTGTGTTAAGAAACTGAACATTGTATTTCAGCTCAAATCCCACCTGTTCCATCCTGAAGTGTGAATGTAGGGCTCTCTCTTCGTTTCACACTATTTGTAACCTGTTAGGAAATTCCACACTTGTGCAAGTACTGGGCTGTTCTTGGAATCAATATTAACCACAGGAAAATCACCTGAAGGGTGGTGGAACAGCACTGGGCTGATTTACAAACTCTGCTCGGTCCAAACCTCTGCAGTGAAACCCCAGTGGGTTCTGCCCCTCCAGCCTCCTCCTGCAGCCTTGGGGGTGATGCTGCTCCCCTAAAATCCACTGCCAGCTCCTGGCTGCTTCCCAGGCACCTGGGAGTTCTGCCTCAATAAGAACAATAAGCTTTGGTGCCACTTTTTTAGGAACAATATGCTTTGGTGGCACCTTTTTATCCCCAGACTTTGTAATCTCCCCAGCCAGTTTGAATTTGGGGTATTTAACAGAAATGTAAAAACTTATAAAGCACAAAACAACTTCAGCTCAGTGGAAGGAGCTCCTGAGGGACCACAAGGGTCACAAATGGCTGTGAGTTAGGGGTGCATTTAATGAGTTTAACCATGAAACATTCTTGTCCAAGGAGCAGCCCAGAGGGGCCCTGGCTGGCGTGGGCTCACCTGCTGGAACAGGAACATGATGTGGATCCAGAGGGGAGGCTGCTGGCTCACCAGGGTGAAGCTGGATTTGCTGTACAGGCAGTAGTGGCCCTTCAGGGGACAGCTGAAGAACAGCTTTGCCACACAGCTTTGAACAGAATCTGCAAAGGCAAACGTGGGATGTTAAAATCAGCTACAAACCAGAGAGGGAGCTCAGTGCCCGTGCTGGGGCGCCAGAGCCATGGGGGAAAACATTCCACTGGGGACTGGGGGCACTCCTGCAGCCAGCAGGGCACTGATGTGTCTGCACCCCTAAAGAAGGAGAGAAATTCAGGGTTCAGTGCTTCAGATCTTACCCTGTAACCCTTTACTGCCCAATGCAGGAGGGGCAGCACAGGCTGTTCACAGTCCTTGTGCTTTCTCAGGTGTTTGGGATACCAAACCAGCAGGTCCATCCAAACTGTGTGTCCCTCATCCTATTTAAACAGTTTGTTGGGAAAGCCCTGCCCTGGCAGGCCCCAGCCAGGTGGGGCTGACACCTGTGGGATCCCTGCTGAGGTGAAGGCTTGACCTGGAAATTGAGATGCACAATTCTGCTTTTGCTAAATATTATAGATCGTGGAATGGTTTGGGTTGGAAAGATCTTAAATCCCACCCAGCCCGACCCCAGCCATGGCAGGGACACCTTTCACTGCTCCAAGCCCCATCCAGCCTGGCCTTGGGCACTGCCAGGGATCCAGGGTGGGCATCCTGTGCCAGGGCCTGCCCACCCTCCCAGGGAACAATTCCTCATTCCCAAAATCCCATCCATCCCTGCCCTGCGTCCATGGAAGCCATTTCCTCAGCAAACCCAAACAGCTTTGTCAGAAGATGATAAAATGGTTTCCCCTTGCCAGCTTGTGGGGTTTGCTCCCAGGCCCACAGCCACCTGGCCTCTCTGCAGCATTTCTGGCAGGTTCCAGCATCCCTCTATGGGATTTTCTGCATTTTCAGTGACAATCTGTGACACTGACACCTTGTCCTGGCAAGGCATTCTTTTGTAGCTCTGGTAAACTCATTCCTCACATGTCACACCTTTACATGAAACACTGAATTTATTACATTTCCCTCCTATGCATTCACATCTTAATAGATAGAAAATGTTAAAACCAAGCATTTCAAGCCCATCTGTTGTGGACACACAGGCTGCCTCTGCTCTTGTCAGGAGATCCAGAACCCATCCCTGCTTACTCACGTTTTCTCCAAAGTCACAACTCATTTTTTCAGCCAAGCATTTCTTTGAGCATTTTCTTCCTTCCCCTTCTCCCCACAGTGACTCACCAGGACAGCAAGGGACTGACTCACACCTCTGCATGGCTGGGCCATGAGCAACACCCCCAGCAGGGAAAAAGGGGGGATAAATCCACTTCTCTGGGAGCATGGCATAAAAGGCACTCACTCGGATTACTGGCTGTGGGGAAAACTTGAGTTTCATCACCCAAACCTGCCAGTTCTCACCCAAACCAGTTCACTGCACAGAGGAGTTGGGAAGCCAGAGGGGTTAATGAGGCCATCCTGGACCCTGGGGTACATGGAAGCACACAAGGACATTCCCAAGGAGGCTGCTGACAGATGCTGCTCCAAACTGCAGACCCCTCACAGATGCTGCAATAACCCTCACTCAAGCAGAAATCGGGCCTGGCCTGGGGCCAGCTGTGTGAAAAGTTGATGTTTCAAGATGGGAAATGACTCTTAGCTAAAAATGACCCCAAAGCACGTGAGGAGGAAGGTGAGGAGGAGCAGGCAGCTTGTCCTTCCTCCTGCCTGGAACACAGGCATTGCTCTCCCAGCTCCAAACACAGGGACTGGCAGAAACCTGGGGGCAGAAGGGGCAGGGCTGCAGCCCCTGGAGGGAAAAGGCACCAGGGAGGATCTGCTTGGGGGGCTGGGAAGGGCATTCCTGAGTGCTGCTGATAAAAATGGCCAAGGATCTGTGGAGAGGCTCCCGAGGAAGTGCTTAGCAGGGTTTGTGGTGACGCTGGGGAGCACACGGGGGCTGGGGACACGTCCCAAAACCAACGGCAGCTCCAAGCACAGCCCTGGCTGCCTGAGCACGGGGTTCCTGGAAAACTGCAGCCCTCATTTGTCACCACCTCTGCAGAAAGCTCCTTCCCAGAGCATCTCCCAGGCTCTGGAATGGGCTGGGAGCTCCTCAGGGCTGCCCTGCTCTGTTTGAAGTGCTGGGTTTGGCGCCGGCTGAGCAGCAGCCCACGTTTGCTACGTGCAGCTTTCGGCAGCTCCTGAGGAGCCACCAGGATCCACCTCTGACAGGGAATACCAGTTATTCCATGTCAGCAGAACCATGGGATCATGGAGTGCCTTGGGTTGGAAGGGATTTCAAACATCATCTCATTTCAGCCACTGTCCCAGATGCTTCAAACCCCAGTGTCCAGCCTGGCCTTGGGCACTGCCAGGGATGCAGGGGCAGCCACAGCTGCTCTGGGAATCCCATCCCATCCATCCCAGCCAGGAATTCCTCCCCAGCATCCCATCCATCCCTGCCTTCTGCCACTTTAAGACCATCTTCTCCTGTCCTTTAATTATCTGCCAGGTTCTTCTCCTTCCCCAGCCTTGGCAGGAGAGTCCAGGCACCACAAGAACAGGATTTTGAAACACAAGAACACGTGAAGAGCACCACGAGACACAACCCACCCACAGAGTCACCAAGTGCCCCAGAAGGCTGATCAGGACCCCAAGGAAAGGCTCCTCAGCCAAGGAACATTTCTCAGCCCAGCTCTTGGCACTTCTCTGCCTTCCAGCATGGGAATAAGCAACAGCTCCTTCCTCCTGCAGGAAACAAGGGAATATATGTTGCAATTTTAAAGTTCACAACTGAGTGGTTGTGCCTGGGGAAAAGGAAAAAAACATAACCAGAAGAATGTCAGCAGAGCTGTTAATTGTTACCTATTCCAGCTTCACATGCTGGGCTGAACCAGGAGGGTTCAGAGTCACTGGCTCTGGGAACAATTAATGTGTTATTTGATTTACATTGGTGATCCTTTACTATTAAATGAAATCTGTTAATAGGAGTAAAAGTATGCTCATAAATTTCCTGAATAGAATCAAACCCATGCATAAGCATGGAACCAATAAGAAATGGATGCAACTTTTTAAATTTTGGGTTTAAGCTTTTTCAGCTTCCTCAGTTTCCTTTGCCTGACCTCTTCAGTTTGGGTTACAAAAAGTATGCAAACAATAAATACGTTTATAGGAGGAGAGGGCAATTTTTAAAGCAAGCAGCTTCAAGAAATGCTGCTTTATATTGTTTTTAACACACTAACTGTGTGTGCAGGGCATAACTCAGCCCAAGGTGTGAGTTACATCAGCACCAATGGAGAAGGCAGGGCTGTAATGGGGGTGGGCACCAACAACGAGGCACTCAGCACAGACTCCACATCCAAGGGGCAAATCCAGGCTCAGAAGCCATAAAATCATCCCAGAATCACAGACCTGTTCTACCCCCACTTCCTTCCCCTAGAGCAGGCTGCTCCAAGCCTTGTCCAAGCCCTCTGGTTGATGCCACCACCCTCAGGAGTGTCCCAGCCGCCAGGTGAAGGCCACCCGGAGAGCAGCCTGCTCCCAGGGCAGCTGTGAGGCCCCCAGGATGTGCCACACGTGGGTGAGGGCAGCCAGGGGACAGCTGGTCACAGCCCCAATACCCTGCTGGGGCACTGGGAATCTCTCCTTGGTGTGACAACGTGCATCACCAGGAGCACAATGGCCACCCTGAGCGGCGGCACTGCCGTCCTGAGTGGTGGCACTGCCATCCTGAGCTGTGGCCATCCCCAGTGGTGACACTGCCATCCTGAGCTGTGGCACTGCCATCCTGAGCTGTGGCCATCCCCAGTGGTGACACTGCCATCCTGAGCAGTGGCACTGCCATCCCCAGCAATGGTACTACCATCCTGAATGATGGCATTGCCATCCTGAGTGGTGGCATTGCCATCCCCAGCGGTGGTACTGCCATCCTGAGAGGTGCCACTGCCATCCCCAGCAATGACATTGCCATCCTGAGTGGTGGCACTGCCATCCTGAGCTGTGGCCATCCCCAGTGGTGACACTGCCACCCTGAGCAGTGGCACTGCCATCCCCAGCAGTGGTACTACCATCCTGAATGGTGGCACTGCCATCCTGAGTGGTGGCATTGCCATCCTGAGTGGTGGCACTGCCATCCCCAATGGTGGCACAATGGCCATCCTGAGATGTGGCACCACCATTCCCAGCAATGACACTGCCATCCTGAGTGGTGGCACTGCCATCCCCAGTGCTGGCACTGCCCTGCCCCTGGCTCCCTGGGGAGTTTGGAATGCCAGCCCTGGTGATGGAATGCCAGCCCTGAAGGAATGCCAGCCCTGAAGGAATGCCAGCCCTGCCAATGGAATGCCAGCCCTGATGGAATGCCAGCCCTGAAGGAATGCCAGCCCTGGTGATGGAATGCCAGCCCTGCCAATGGAATGCCAGCCCTGGTGATGGAATGCCAGCCCTGCCAACGGAATGCCAGCCGATGCTCACAGAGCAGCTCCCTGGGACTGCTCTCCCGAGCCTGCCCAGCCCTGTGATCCCCCTGCAGCACCCGAGCCCCATCTGTTCCCAATCAGGGGCTGCTGATGGAATGCTGGAATCCAGCAGGGCTGAGCAGGGCTGAGCACTGCAGGGGAGCAATGAGCTTTTCCATCCACGCCGCCATCTGGTCCCCATTAGCCCTCGGTACCACATAAAACATAATAACAACCACGTTGGGGGCCAGCACGCTGCAACCTGCTCCCCCTGTGCCTCCCCCTCTGCCAGGCTCCCGGGAATGCTCATGGATGGGTTTCCTCCTGCATGGCACCAGAGCCACCAGGGACTGCTGCAAAATGGTTCCCATGAAATGGTTCCCATGTTTTTCCTTGGGTGTCGCTGAACCGGCCTCAGTGAGGGAGGGGAAATGATTCCCTGGTGTCCCAGGGTCTGTCCTTCCAGAAGGAGCTTGGAGATGGCAAATCCTCCAGCATCCTTGACACACAGATGTCATCAGATGCTCTCCTTCCAGCAGCTCACTCCACATTCAAAGCTCTGGGTATTAATGGCGGCTCTTTAATCCAAATTACCTAAAATTGGAGCAGAACTAGAGCAGAACACCAGGGCCTGTCCCTGCTATCCCCAAACCCAGCAGCTGGGCAGGTCCTGCCTGGGAATGGCTGCACCCATTCCATATCCAAGGACACACAGGGCCATGGCTCTGAGGCACTGTCCTGGCAGGGGTGGGAAACAAGGACAGCAGATCACAAATCCTGATCAGAAATCCTGATCCACCTGGAGAATACAGCATCCCAACCCATCCCAAAAAAACTGGGCTGAGGAAAACACTGCTGAACTCCATGAAAACTGAAGAGCCTGACAAATATGGTGGCTTGTTGTTTTTCTCTTCTTTTGAGGAAAAGATCCCCAGGATGACGAGACTTTAAGTGATGAACATGACATAAAAAATGCCTCAAATTGCATCAGGTATGTCAGAGATGTGGGTCAGGGCACAAGGCTTTAAGCTAAGCAAGAACTGAACCAATAAATGGATTTTTATGGGTTTGGGTTCCTTCTTTCTGCCCCAGCTCAAATCCCCTCTCTGACTGCAGTGTTATTCCAAAAAATTCCCTTATGCACGTGAGCCTGGTGTTGCAGCTTGTCTGCTCTGTGAAACACCCCCAGCTCAGCCCTTTTCTTTAGGATAAAACCCTCTGGCCCACAGCCCAGTGCTAGCACTGCTCCTGCTGCAGGATCATCACCCAATTCACAGCTCTGCCCTGCCCAAGGCACGGCCAGCCAAAAACAGTAAACATTCAACAGCACGGCTGACGTGGCAATTTTTCAAGGTCTGTACGAGGCATCTTCAAACTGTCACAGACAGTTCATGGATCCACCCTGACACTTCTTAACCTGCAGCCCTTCCCAGCTGTAAAATCTGACACTCCAGTTAATATTGCTTCCATTTGGACACGGAATACAAATTGAATGAACTTAGAAGTCAACGAGGAGCCTGCAAATCACACCCTGTAAAGCAAAAATACTCCGTGAGGGGTAAGACCTACACAGCAAACATCTGACTCAAGAGCAAGAGAGCCAATTTGCAAATCACAGACAATTTAGCAGAGCAGAGGTGCCTATTTTGTGTGTTTTGAGCTCGCCTCTGACAACTTCATGGCGTGTTCTGCAGCACCTGGATGGGGGCAGGCACTCAGTTAATCCTCCCAGTCACTGGAGATATTGCAAATCTCTTTTCCAGGCTGCAGAGGCCATTTATCCCCACATGGAGGTCTCTGATTTTCCTCACACTCCTGCAGCCACTCTTGTCCTTTATGCTCCAAATTGGGGCTCTAATTAATGCAGGCAGTCCCAGAATGGTTTGGGTTGGAAGGGACCTTGGAGCCCCTCCAGCTCCAGGCAGGGACACCTTCCCCTGTGTCACTACTGCCCAGATCTGAGGGTCCTGCAGGAAAACTGGGATATTCCCAAGGCTCTGTCCTCACCAGTACACCCCAATCTGGAGCAGCCCCAGTCTGGGGTTAGGAATGAGGAATTCTCCCCATTCCCAGACAGGCTGCCCCAGGTCAGACACCCCCAGCAGCAGCAGAGATGCCAGCAGGGGTGGAACTCTGGTCAGGAGAGCAGAATTTGGCCCATCACCCCTTGGAAATTATTCCAATTTCTTCTTTATTAACACCCTGCTGACCCCCCAGAGCTGCCACTTGAAATCCCAGGAAAGGCCTGAGCAGGGAAAGGAAAGGTTGGGAAATGTGCACTCTTGCAACACATTCTGCCACTATTTCCTCCAAATACTCTGTGTCATGAGGGGCGCTCTGGGGTTCTTATCTTTTCATATCTTCCATGTCTCACACATTAAATCTCCAGTTCAGACTCCCCCACAGCCAACATAAAATCAGCCAGCTGTATTTATTAATGTTTTCTAATCTTGTTTTTTTCTGCTAAACACATTGGTGAAATGTAAAACACGCCTTTGAGTGGGCCCTGTTGGAGTTTGGGGATCTCTGAAGTGCAATAACTGCAGGTTTTTGGAGAGCTCTATGCAATATCTGAAATATTAACAGAGCTGTCCCCTGTGGAATGAGCAGGGCTGCATTTCTTCAACAGATTTAGAGTGAGCCCCATAAATCTGTGCTCTGCACATGTGTCCCTGCTCAAGGAATTTCCCTAGGAATGCTAGCTGAGGATTTTCAGGAAATTACAATAGTTTGAATGAATTTAGAAATAGTCACATGCCTAGGATGTATCATAAGAGGTATTGCAGAAAGGAAACTGAGCAATACATTAAAAAAATACTCAATATATGGAATTTCATTAATGTGGGGTCAGAGCACTCAGCACTTCAAAAACCACATTGTTCACTCTCATGTTTTCACTGCAATTTTATGCAACACAAGTTTTGTCCTTAATTCTACCAGATAACTATTTCAACTACTAACCCTGGAATTTGAGGTATTTAGGAAATTCTTCAGAAGCATAAGCTTTTAAAATATATATAGGGAAAGAATTATATTCCTTATATATAGATAAAGAATTATATCCCTTTTATGAGTGGAAACTGCTTTTCCACTTCTTGACCACTGAGAAAGGAAAGAAATAAATCTTTTATCAACTTCAGTTGATGCTTGTTGGAGCTGAAGTGACGCTGTATTAGAAGGTGATGTTTGAAGTGACTGGAAATTTAATTTATTAAATTTAATTTAATGTAATTCATTGAGGCAGCTGCTCTTAGGGATCAACGTGGCCCATGGAAGGGTTGGGCTGTGAACAGCTCATGGCCACCACTGAGGGGTTGGATGCACCCAAATTCACCTCAAGGGGAATAAACCCAACCCAACCCATTCACTTCAAAGAGGAGCAGATCACAGACCCACCAGGGATGAAAGCAGCAAACATTAAAGCAGCCCAGGCATTGGTGAGATGGGATCCAACCCAACCAGCCCATGGGGATCTCACCTTGCTGTGCCCTCAGGGAGCTTTGTGGTTGGAATGAGCTGCCCTGAGGGTCCTGACCTTTGTTGTCCCAATCCAGCTGAATGTATAACTTGGTAATGAGGAAGGACCCCTAAATCTGCCCCAAGTCAACCCAGCCTGCAGCTGGGAACGTCCCTTCCTGCCCTAACCTTGTTCCCAGAGGCTCTGCCACCCTCAGGGCCCACTCCAAATCACATCCAGAAGGAAATGTCTGGGAGAGGTACGGGATGTGTCCCTGGAGGAAATGAATCCTGGAAGGGTTCAGAAGATTCCATTTGGGAAATGCTGTTTTCTCCAGCTGCTGTTCCTCCCTGCCCGTGCTGGGGTCTCTGCTCCCCTTTGGGCCCTGAGGGGTCTGGGTGGGTACAGAAGCCCTTGGGGGGCTCAATCTGCTTACCTTCGATCACACACTGCTCAGGGACAGGAATCCTCCTCCCCATCTCCATCACAAACTGCTTGACCTTGCCCAGGTTCTCCTTCAGGTGCAGGTACAGCTTGTCCTGGTGCTGCACAGGGCCCGTGGCTGCCTCTGCCCTTCCCTGCAGGGCCTGTTCTGGGCTCAGCTCTGGCACACTGCCTGCCTGGGGCTGGTCAGCGCTGTGCCGTGAAAGCAGGGAGCCCCCCAGGGGCCCTGCCTCGGGCTGCACCCCAAAAGGCTCCTGCTGCTGCTCCTGGCTGAGGCAGAGCTCGGAGAAGGAGATGCCAGCAGGGATGTCCCCACTGTCCTCGTCTGTCCCTCCCTCCGAGCTCAGCCCCTTCACCCTGAGCGTGTGCAGGGCCAGGCTCTTGGACCTGCAGGGAGGAAAGGAAAAAGGGTTTGGAACAGAGGCAGGGCACAAAAATGCCCCAAAATGTGCCCTGTGCAGCTCCCTCAGAGAGCCCAGTGGGGGGCTCACCCAGCCAGGGGCAAGAGCCTGATGGAAATCTGCATTTCCTCAGCCAGGCTCGAGCCCCAGCTTTAATAAACAAATGAAATGGAGCAATATCCAAATGATACCCACATATCCCAATATCTGCCACAGGGGAGCAAGGCTGCCCCTCTGCAAGGATCCTGGAGCCCTGGCGTGGTGTGGCTGCTGTACCAATCCTGCCATAAAATGGCAACCAGCAATTTCACTGAACCAGAGCCCTGCCTCCAGCCCTTCCTGCCCTGCATCCCTGCGGGGGATGGCAAAAGTGGCAGAAAGGGCAGATCCTGGGGCAGGAAGAGCAGAGCTCTGTGTGGAGCTTTGGGGCAGGGACAGCCTGAGGAGCCTGTGGGTCACACTGCTGTCACTGATAAATGCTGTTAGTGATAACACCCAAAAAGCTCTCAGGACCTTCCTGTCTGTGATATCTCAATGCAGGGCTTTTTTCCCTGCCCTTTTTGCTGCTTTAGGGCACAGAAAAGATTAAATGGGGTGCCCAGAGCAGCTGTGGCTGCCCCTGGATCCCTGGCAATGCCCAAGGCCAGGCTGGACACTGGGGACAGTGGGAAGTGTCCCTGCCATGGCAGGGGTGGCACTGGATGGGTTTTGAGGTCACTTCCAACCCAAACCATTCTGGGATTCTGGGATTTAGAAAGATTTCATCCAGCCCTTAAGTTTATGGATGTAAAAATCAGTTAAATTTAGGGTTATGCTGCCTGTGGGTATTCCATAAGCAGACCAAACCCTCTGTGTTTGGATAAAGTTTTATGACAGAACTGATCTCCCTGAAGCCCTCACACATTTTCCAGAGCCATACCTGTTAAACCTCATATCCTTCCTTTCTTCTTTAGAGACCTGGCCCAGGCTGTATCTCCTCACTGAGCCGGGGGTGCTGTTGTCCACATTGATTTTCTCTTCAAAAGCCTGGATTTTAACTTGCAGCTTTTCATCTTCTTCACTGCCGTTCACGACAGATTTTAAATCATCCAGTGGTACAGGACATTCTGCCTCAGGGTCCTTTTCCGTCCTGAGGAGGCAGAAAGCAGAGGTTTAACTCTGGCACACTGTGCTCATTGTGCTGATGCTGTGTCTGTGCCTGGGACTTGTGGTTTGGATCCGGTAAAGTAATAATGTTTAAACAGAGATTCCCTGAGGTTATTTTCAGGAACATCTTCTAGATCAACATCTCTGATGGATCAGAAGCATTGAACATCTCTGACAACCCTGGGTTGGAAACTGCCAAGCACCAGCAAATCACAACTCTGTCCCTGACAGTCAAAGGTTTTTCATCTGAACTCAAACCATTCTCTCAAAATTGCTAAACACTGACTTATTGCATTATTTTCACAAGGCAAAAGTCAAGTTATTTGCAGGCTTCATAGAATTCTGTGGTTTTAAAGCTTTGACCAAAGTACATGCAGTTCTTACTGAATTACTGCCCTCTGAGAAATAAAAATACCTTTTAAAACTCAGGAAAAGTTATGAGCAACGTGACTCCAGCTCAGCAAAGAGAAAATGAAGAGTTAAAATGAACTTGTAGGACTGCAGAGCAAGTAGTTCTGTTTTGGATTTCTTATGTTTGTTTAAAATTACAGAATCAGAGAACCAGGGAATGGTGTGGGTTGGAAGGGACCTCAAAGCCCATCCACGGGCAGGGACACCTTCCTCTGTCCCAGGCTGCTCCAAACCCTGTCCAACCTGGCCTTGGGCACTGCCAGGGATGGGCAGCCACATTATGGAACATTTTAATGCAAAATTCAAAGGTAACCTTCAAATAAATTGAAGGGAAGCTGTTGATCTCACAGGCCAAAAAGAAATCTGCTGGAAAAGACACTGTTGGTAAAAACGTGCTGGGTTCCCTCAAACAGCTTTGGAAATGGTTTTTTCTGGGTTCCTGCATCGCTCAGAGCCTGCACAGAGACTCAGCTCCCCTGAATATTTGGCCATTTGCTGGAAATCTGAATTTTGAGTATCCTTACTCTGCCTTGGAGATGCTGCAGGACTGGATTTCCCAGGGACCAGCACAAGAGCATCACTGCTCCTTCCCCTGTCCCTGCCCTGCTGGGGTGATGTGAACATTCCCACCTCACTCCTGCAGCACCAAAACCATGGAGCAGCACAGAGCAAACAGGAATCTCTTGGAGAATCAAGGGGGATTGGACACTATTTACTTTTTAAACTCCACCCACAGCTCTAAAAAAAGTTTGTTATGCTTCTGACTATATCTCTGTTTGATTTTCTTTTTTCCCCCGATGAACAAACATCTGAATAGCTAAATCTGTAAAACATGGATATATAAAACCACAAGTGAGGGGTTTAACACAGCCCTTCCAGAGCAGCAGAGCCTCACAAGTCACGCTCGCAGTGGGGGAGCCCATTAAAAACTCCCAAACTGCACATTACCAATGGTAAAAAGCCAGGTTTTTGCAAAACAGCCAGAAATGCGGCATCACAAAATGCACTTTCTCACTTGTTTTGATAAAGGCAGCTCAGGGTATTTCTCAGGGGAGCTGGCAAGTTTTGTCTTGCTTTGTTTTTAATTCAAGCAAGATCTCGTAATATATTAACACTGAGGAGCACTTGAAAAATATTCTTCTGTAATAAAGACCCTTGATGTGACCTTTCCTAACAAATCTTTCTGGGGATGTAGGACAAGATTTAATTTATTGGAAAGCAGTCACTCCAGCACAGCTCCCAACACTGCTGCCATTGTGGGGGCTGAGCTCTGAGGAAAACTCCTTTTCCCTGAGTAAATATGGGCAAAGCCTGGGGCACAGAGAGGGGATTGATGGACTGATGGGCCCTGGGAGTGACAGACCCCAAGCAGGGAGCCCTGGTGGTGTTTGGGATTAAAAATGGTGTTTCAAACAGCACCTCTTTGTCCAGCCTCCTCCTGCTCGGCTCCCATGGCTTTGTGAAGGGAGTGCAAGGAAGCACTTCTCCTAAAGAACCACAAAATCATCATGGTTGGAAAAGAAACGTGGATGAATCTTGTTCTCTGTGTTTAGAACAGAAAAAAGTCATTCCCAGGGTGTCGAGGGGCTCCTCAAGCCACCGTCCCACTGTTGCCCCTGCTGGTGCCAGGATTCCCAAGTGGGAAGCAGAGGGTGTCCGAGTGCCCAGGGGCTCTCCTGTGCACCAGCCCTGTGCCCACATCAGCTCCTTGGGAAGCCAAAAGCACAAACCCCCACAAACCCCTCAGTGAGGGCTCCATCCCACCCCCCTGCACCCCTGGCAGTCCTTCCAGCTCCTCTCAGACCAACCATGGTCTGCAGTCCTGGCAAGAGGCACTGCTGAGGCTGCTGGGGCAGGATCAGCTCACACCAAGGCTCTTTGCAGGAGGAGGAGGAGGGTGCACGAGCTCATGGGGAAACCATCATCCAAAAACAGTGCCAGGCTGCTGATGGCTTCATGCTTTAAATCCTCTGGGCAAAGGCACCTCAGTGCCCAGGTGATGCATTAGCACCAAGGGCATTTCTCCACACCAGCAGTGGGGTGCTCACCGTGGGGAAAAGAGCATCCCAAAGGGAGACTGATGAAAATACAGCTGGGTTTGTGGCCAGGGCTTCACCTCTGTGCCCATGGAGGCCACAAGGATGGGTCAGGTGTTCCTGGTTTGTTAAGGGAGAGAAAATCACCTCCTCAAACAGGATGGACAAGCAAGTTTGAATAAGGAAATATCATGGAGGAAATATCATGGAACTGTCAGCAGAATTCCAGACTGGTTTGGGTTAGAGAGACCTTAAAGATCATCCCATTCCACCAGGACCTTTCCACTGTCCCAGGCTTATCCAAGCCCCATCCAGCCTGGCCTTGGGCACTGCAGGGATACAGGGGCAGCCTTAGTTGCTCTGTGCCAGGGCCTCAGCACCCTCTGAGCAAAGAACTTCCTCATATTTAACCCAAATCTCTCCTGTGCCAGTGTAAACCAATTCCAAGCAGCCACAGCGCTGGGAGGAGCAGCACTGGTGCAGCCCTTTAAGCTCAGCTCTTACCCAGAACAAGGACTTTGATGATTTCTTCCCCTTTAATTGACTACACTGCCCCTCTAGGTTGGATAAGTCCATTAAAACCCTGCATATGTTCTTTAAAAGCCCCTCTGGGACTGAATAACTTGCAATTTTGGGACAGTAAGGAGCAGCAGGGCATGGCCTGGTTTTAATTATGCTCCCCAGTCCCTGCATGTAAAATTCCCTGTGTCAAACAACACCGGGCCAGCCATGGCTCTGAAAAAAATCAGCTTTTCCCTAAGTAAACACAGGAGTTTTGGAAGGAATTGCTGTAATCCAGGCCCACAGTTTAAAATCCTGCTTTCCCTCCACAGCACAAGCACCCTGGATTGCTGCTCTTTAGCTCAGTGACTGCAGCAGCTCCAGAGCTGGGAGGGCACTTCCACCTTCACATCTGGACTGGTCCCACTGCCCAAGCACGAGTCAAAACCAGCCCTGCTTAAATCAGCAGGGAGCTCTCGTTCAGCCTTGTCTGATTGAGCTGATACTCTGCCCGAAATGTAAAACCAAATAGCTAAAAACTGTGAAAAGCCAGCAGTCTGCTGTGATCCCTCACAGCCATGTTGAGATAATGAGGGCACAGAGGGTTGGGGAGGGAATGAAATGTAAAATAAATAAAGAAATAAATAAAATCAAGGAGCAGAGAGGGAAAATCATCTGTACCCACACTCACACAGACAATCAATTTCTACTCTTCAGCCAGTCCTTAACAAAGAGAATTTCAGCTAGAAACAGCCAGATTTTGATGAAAACCTTGTTTTTAACTGGGTTTTCTTAGCAGCTCTAGAGATAAATGTTAAGCCCAGAATATAATAAGGAACAGGAATATCACAGTATTTTAACAAACCAAGTAAATTTCAACCATAAATGGAAGGACCACAATGGGTTGGGAATGCCAAGGGCTGCTTTCTGCTGAGGTTCTGCCACCAGGTGAGGCTTGGACATTGCTCACAGCCCTGTAGTCAGAGGAGGGGCTCTGTCTGGGTTCCTCTCCTTTCTCATTTCTACCTCTCTACAGGACACCAATTATTTGTTTCTCCACTGACCTCAGTGTTTTGTCTCCACTACTCCCAGTCTGGCTCCAGGGCTGGCCTTCACTGTCAGGAGTTTTCTGACACCTGTGTTCCATTTTCCCAAAGAATCACTACTCCTGTGTGCCCCCTGACCTACTGCAGCATACACAACTCGAATTCTCAGTCTCTCACTAATTAGAAGTGACTGCCAGCCTGTATTTAAATAGCATTCCTATCCTCACTGTGACAAACCCCACAACACTTCAACCTCAGGATGCACAGTCAGAAGCAGCTGAGCAAGCAGAACATCTCACTGTGGATGCCTCAGAAATTCTTTTCAGACTTTTTTTGGGCAACTCTTCATCAGGGAGCTAGGCCAGCCATTGTTCTCCTCACCCTCAGTGGGCATTTTCTAGAATAAACTCACTGATAATTGTGAGCTTGACTTCACTGATTTATTTTTAACCGAGGCTTTTTTAGCTTGCTTGAATTTACTTATCTTGGGCATGGCTTTCTTCATGGCAATGGGAGCATATTTAATGGGAATTTTGGTGTCTCACAGTGATGTCTAGGGAGGTTACCTGGAACAGAGGCTGGGCAGTGATAAAGGAATAAAGTAGGGATTTGTTAAAAGGCTTTTACAGGATACACCTTGGGCAGTGCAAGAGCCTGGCTGGGGCTCCACCTAAGATGGACCCAAGACAGACCCAGAGTCATGATTTTTTACACTTTTACAAGTTTTGGTCAATTTTCACATTGGGGTTAATTGCCCAATTCCAGCTCCAGGTGATGCAGTCCCACCCTCCCAGTTTGCTCTCCTCAATTCAGTGTTTGCACCTTTTGGGCACAAAGCAGAGGTGTCCCTGGTTCTGGGGCTGGACAAGGGAACTGCTAACACTTTCTATGGAGTTCAGAGTCACACAGGGGGCAGTACAGGATCTGGGAACCGTGCAAGCCAAGCTGCAGGCCCGGGCAGGGGCAGTGGGAGCAGCAGTACCTGGCTGCAGCCGCGGTGCCGTCGGTGCCCAGCTGCCGCGCCAGCAGCCGGGCGATGGCAGAGAAGCTGTTGCTCATGCGGTAAATGTCCCTGCTCTGGGAGCCCAGGATGCTCGAGAAGCTGTCGGTGAGGCTCTTGATCTCCAGCAGCAGGAGGTGGTGAAAGGAGTGCTCCATGTTGGCCAGCTGGTTCACCAGATACAGCAGGGAGGCTCTGGCTCGCTCCTGGGCAGCGTGGGGAGATAAGAACAGGGCTGAACACAGGAATTCATTGTTTGCTGCTCTCAGGGGTTTGTGTGCTGGTTCTGAGTCACCATCCCTGGGGAAGAGTGGCTGCCCCACCATGGCACAGGCAGCTGCCTCAAACACAGCTTATTTGTGGTTACACTGAAGTGACTTTTGTTCCTCTTGGTGTTACCTAACCCAGCCTAACTCAGGACATCTTGTCTCCTCCTCAGACCTAAGCCAGATCCCTGAAGGCTCTTTAAGGGCCCTACATCCTCCTGGGCTGGTGGATCAGCCTGGCTCAGTGATCAGGGCCCCAGCAGCACCAAGATCCCCCTTCACCTCCAGTGAGTCTGGCTCAGCTACTCCATAAAACCAGAAAATGGTTGGGAAGGGACCTCAGAGACCACCCAGTCCCACCTTCCACAGGTTGCTCCAAGCCCCACCAACACCTCCAGGAATGGGGAACATCCAGCTGGATCCGAACATTTCCAATTTAGGGCTCCTCTGTTAGAGTTCTCCTAATTAGATTGGGTTCCACAGTCCTAAAACCATCCAAGTGGGAAAAGCAGTGGGAAAACCAGCAGTTAAGTCAGGAACTCCCATCAGATCCTTCACTGGGGGAATCCTTTCACTCAGGGAAGCCCACTTGGTCCTCTCAGATTGATGGAGAACTGGGAGATGTTTGGATTTCAGCCTGTGCTGAACCACAAACAAAGGCAGAAAAACAAACATCTTTCCTCTTCCCAAGGGCCAGCAGGGAGCTCATGTGCCACGCACGTGCTCTGGGCTCTGCAGGGTCCCAGCCCCACTTCCTCCTCTCTTCTGGGACCTCGTAACCAGAGAGCAAAATCTGCTGAAAGGTTGATTCCAGACCCAGCTGGGCTGTAAAAATACCCGGGAGGCTTTGGCAGGACACGGCCCTGCATCACGGGTGAGGCTTTTTTTGAAGAGCAAACCAACGTAATTCAAGGAAAGGCAGCTCTGCCATGACAGAGACAAATGGCAGGAGTGGATCAGACAAACTGCACCCCTCCAGCCATATGGGGGAAAGCTCCAGCTACACCCTGGGCTGGGCTGATGTGAGCAAGGTTTTTCCTCAATGGCTTGGACGAGGTTGACTCTTTGGTGCACAGTTACTCATTTATTTGAAAGCTGATCCTTCCTCCAAGAGATAAACAGAGGCTCAATTAACATTTAAAACACATTTTTGTTTTCTAAACAAACTGTGCAGCAGACTAAATGGAGGAGCAGTTTTGACCATTTTCCTGTCGCTTTGATCCAGCTGGAGAGTCTCCAGCCATGCTGAAATGCTGCTACTCGCCTGGAGTGAGGTAAAAGAACAATAAACTCGCCTGAGTAATATAATATGTAACTGTTATACAAAACAAAATTACAGCAAAACAGCTCAACATGAAAGCAGCCGTTATCCCCGCCACAGTTCTAATCCAAAATGTTTCACAAAGCCTATTTGGATGCACATAACCTCTTGTTATTTCAGCAATGCCTGTTTGATGTATTTGTGTATTTTCTCGTAAGCAGCACTTGCATTTTATGGCATTACATCTGCCAGAAGGTGAGGAGCTAAAGCACAAGCCATGAGGTGTGGCAAACTGTGCTTTTTCTTAAAAACAGGTTCAGGAGACTACCAAAAGATCACAAGGCTTTCAGAAATAACTCCAGCTCCCAGGTGGTTCAAAACATAGGGGAAAAAAATAAAGTGTCCGACTGCCCTGAGCCCCGAGCTGGTTTTTCATTTGCACAAGTTTATGGTTAAGGGACAAGTTCTGACTCCAGCTTGCTCCCCAAGAGTGTGGCTGACACCAGCAGAAGTGGTGTGTGTAAACAAGGGGCAACCTTTCAATTCCAGAGCTTTCCTCTCTCCCGGGGTCCCTGGAAGCACAGGAGGCTTTTTCTAGGAGCCAGCAAGGATTTGCTGCTCAGATCCACAGTCCCGATCATGCAGGGCCAAGCCTCAATCCTTGCCACCTCCTTTCCCCAGGCAAGCCTTCCAGTGAAATAAAACATCAACAAATAGAGT
Organism: Ammospiza nelsoni; assembly: GCF_027579445.1. Lineage (NCBI taxonomy): Eukaryota > Metazoa > Chordata > Aves > Passeriformes > Passerellidae > Ammospiza > Ammospiza nelsoni. Next base: position 1,371,806 of record NC_080642.1, read on the forward strand.
CCCTGCACTGCCATTGATGCCTCCTTGCCTGCTTGTTTTGCTTGGCCGGGCAGGGCACGCTGATTCCTGTCTGGCAAGCGACAGAACATCCACGGCACGCTCCTGTCAGGACAGGGGACAGGGGACCAGGGAGGGCTGGGAAGGCCCTGACACAGGGGCTGTGAGAGGGGACCATCAGGGGCACACGTAGGTGGGTGGTGGCACTCGATGGTGCTGGAGGACTTTTCCAGCCTGGCAGATTTTATAATTCCATGATCTCACCTCTGCTCAGGAATCAGCCATGGAGGCATTTCCTTCCCCTCTTAGGTGAGTGATTCTTTTTGTATGACCAGCTTAGACAGGGTTTGGAGCAGCCTGGGGTAGTGCAAGTGTCCCTGCCCATGGCAGGGGAATGGCATGAGCTTCAAGATGCCTTCCAACCCAAACCATTCTGTTACTCTAAGATCTTCCATAATTCAGAATTATTCACACTTCCTAACCTTTTAGAGAGCAAAATAAGAGAGGAGCCGTTGATCTCCTGGTGGAACATTCACCTCTGCCACCCTCTGTGTGTTGTCTTTATCCCTGTTTTTGAGTCTGGAGCGCAGAGTCCCTGGATGTCAGTGACAAACACAGCAAACAAATGACAAATGCGTCCTCCCAAGGGCTGGGATGCTGCTGAGTCAGCACTTCCCAAAAAATCAGACTCATGGCACGGGACATGGTGAGAGCTTTCTCAACATTTCCTCCAGGGAGATCGGACATTAGTTACTCAGTGCAGGCTGTGTGTGCTCCACTCAGTAGACTGGTGCAGCCACATAAAGCAACAGGTTAAAAACATGAGGGGAAAATATTCTTTGAATCATGTCTTTGTAAACTTTACTCTAGTGTGCGATTTCCAGCACTACATGGAATCCAACAGGGCCAGTTGGTTCCTTGCTCATTCTTGGTTTGGTATAAAACAATCACAGCAACAAAAGGCAAAATAAATAAATTCAGGCCCTTTGAAGTAGCAGAACTCAGCGGAAATGGAGCCTCAGAGACACCCAGATGGGGAGAGCTGCTTCAACACCCCAAAACACAGAATCCAAATGAAATCCTTCAGTTCTGAGCCCAGCTTTGCTCAGCTGAGGATTGGCTGGTTAGCAACCGAAAAGTTTCTAGAAAATGCTGACACTCAAATACTAAACACAGAATTAAATGTGGTCACCTGCAGGTCTTATAAAAGTAAAACTTGCTGGGGGATGGAAGTAAACAAGGAGAGAACAAAAAACTTCATTTGGCTCCCAGGCCTCAATGGGATTTTGGCTCCTCTTTCCACACAACAGAAATAAGATTTATGAAGCCAAACCAAATCTGGTTTTGATTCTTCTGAGATAAATTTAATTTTACATGAATGCAAAGCTCCAGATCAGTAGAAACAGCGAGGATGGGGTCTTCCTGTGCTGCTCAGACAATACACACCCAAATTAATTGCCAAAGGGGGAAGGACTGGAATAAGATCATCTTTAAGGTCCCTCCCAACCCAAACCATTCCATGATTCCATGGCAGGGCAGTTGGGTTACTAGATAAGAAATATGTGGATGCATGACTTTGTACGAGAATAAAAGCAACCCCAAGCCCAGACCCAAGCAAGTCCTCTTGTTTCCCACCTTACCTCATCGAGATGTCCAACAGCTCCAAAGATCTTTGCTGTCTGCCCAATCAAACTGGGAAAACTCTCCCCAATTTCCCTCAGCGTGGGAAGGAAAGGGGCCAAGGCTGCAGGTTCGTAGCTGGATATTTCCAGAAGGATGTTTAGAATCACCTCGCTGTGGTTGGGGTCCCTCAGGTGTGCAAATAAAAATGGCAAACACTCTCTCAGCACCTGTTAAAAAAACAGAAACAAATTGGATCTCTGGTTTGAATTGTGAACACATATAACCAGAGGAGATACAACCACCAGAGTGATAAAAATAAGCCACCAGCCTCTGAGTTAATAGAAGTTTTCCACCCTTGGTGACCTTTGCACGGAGCTATCACTGAGGTCAATCCAAGTTCAACTGAACATATGGAATAAGGGTAAGCTCTGCTTTAAAATATGGCAGTTATGCATAAATAAGTAAGGAAATGCCCCATTAAAAAAACAAAACAAAACAAAACAAAAACCAGCTTTACTAAATATTTTCCCTGCTCCAGGCCAGTCTATATTTTATTGATTACAACAACATAAGACTCAGCCTGCCTCAATAATACAGTAAATTAAAGTACTTGTAGAAATTTTTGGGTTCCACCAGAAACTACACAATGTGATAAGGTCAGGAGCTGGAATAGAGGAAAAAATGGGGAGCAAGACCCCATTGCGTAAGGTAAGTTGTCATTTCTTGTAAGAACCAAATTTTCAGGAGACTGAGGGTGTAGTCCTCAGAGCCATCTACCAAACAGGATGCAGTTGTGTACTGAGGGATTAATTCAGGGTACACAGGCACACTAATGCACCCTGGATTCAGGGAAACTGCTGCAGCTTTGGAAAAGACATTCAGACACAGACACGGGGTAAAACACAACCCCTTCTTCTGTTCTTTTTTTTGGGGATTATCAGTTCTCATCAGTTCCTAAATCATTTTAATTGTGCTTGACATGGGTTTTAATACAGTTCATGTACACTGACAGAAACACAGTAATGGAAATTCACACTCAGCTGACAGAGGAAGAGCCAAAACACTGGAGACAAATGGTTTAACCCAAACCTTTTGGTCCAGCAGAGTCTTTGCTCTGTTCTCCTTATGTCTAGTGGAGAACTTGGGATGGAATTAGAGAATTGACAGGGAATTAGCACAGGAAGACACTGTGGTGGTGTTCACAGGGGTCCCAGGATGAGGGAAGAAAGGAGAATCTGACTCCATGTTTCAGAAGGCTAATTTATTATTTTATTATATATATTATATTAAAACTATACTAAAAGAATAGAAGAAAGGATTTCATCAGAAAGCTTGCAAGGAAATGAGAGAATGGAATGATAACAAAATCCTGACTGACCAGCAAGTCTGAAACAGCTGGACTGTGACTGGCCATTAGTTAGAAACAACCACATGAGACCATTTGCATTCCACAGCAGCAGATAATTATTGTTTACATTTCGTTCCTGAGGCCTCTCAGCTTCTCAGGAGAAAAAAATCTAAGGATTTTTCATAAAACATATCTGTGACAAGGCACAGCCCTGCACGGTGCCATTCCTCCCTCACCAAGCCCGTGAGACCCAAACCCCCCAAAAGGAAGGGCAGGCAGATGTTCCTGGTGTGGCTTACCCCCAGTTCTCTCTTCCTGGCCACGGTGCGCAGGAGCCTGAGGAGGTGGAGCTGCTCGGGCGGGTCCAGCTGGGCCATGGGCGCCACCAGCTCGGGCAGGCGGGCGCGGATCGGCCGCGGCTGCTTCTCGTAGAGCGCGGGCAGCACCCGCAGCAGCATCCAGTTCCCTGGGACACAGCAGGACAGGCTCAGACTGGGGGCTGTGCCTGGGGGGTGCATCCTATTTACCATCTGTCAGAGCTGGGGCAGTTACCTGCTGCTCATTGGGCAGGTTTCTTTATCCCTTCCACAGCCAATCCTCCCTCCAGATCTCTTCTGTTAAAGGGCCACTAATTATCAATTATCTTCTGTTGAAGGGTCATTATTTATTAACTATCATGGCCAGCGAGTGTCCCTGCATGGCTGATCAAATTCCATCATTCCATGGGGAGATGTTCCACCCAGGGGAGGAGCCAAGCATTCCTACCTGGGTACAATCTGAGCTTTGGGACAGCACAGCAGCCTTTTTCCCCTGCACTGCCAGAGGAGCAGCTTTGTGCTGCCCTGCACTGCCAGAGGAGCAGCTTTGTGCTGCCCTGCACTGCCAGAGGAGCAGCTTTGTGCTGCCCTGCACTCCCAGAGGAGCAGCTTTGTGCTGCCCTGCACTCCCAGAGCAGCCCAGGCCCATCTGCAGCAGCCCTGGAGCTGCAGAGGAAAACTCCCCCCTTGTGCAGGATCCCTGCTGCAGCAGAGCCACAGCTGGCACTGCAGGAGGGCTGAGCCCCCACGGGATGGGGCTGGGACACCGCCCTGACACTCTGTCAATGGTTTGTTTTCTTTTGTGTACTTTTATATTTTTAATTTCCCTAATAAAGACCTGTTATTCCTATTCCCATACCTTTTCCTCAGAGGCTCTTAATTTCAAAATTATAATAATTTGGAGGGAGGGAGTTTACATTTTCCATTTTCACAGGAGGCTCCAGCTGTCCTTAGCAGACACCTGTCTTTTCAAACCCAGACAGACAGACAAGGACCAGCTGTCAGTCAGTGCTCAGCACTGGGCAGAGCCCCACAGGACCAGCACGCTCTGGAGACAGCAGGTTAACAATCACAGGACATTTGGGTCAGAGAGATGTTAAATTCATCTCCTTCCACCCCTCCCCTGGGCACCTTCCACCACGCTGCTCCAGCCTGGCCTGGAAAGATCATCAGTACAAAACCAGGGAGGCATAAAACTGTAGAAAATTATAAATTGGGCCAAGAAACCAAATAAATTATCAAAATAGAGCAAATCATTGCAGGCATAACAACACTGTGTAAAAAACCCCCACTAATTCCAATAATTATAATTTTATTTCTGAATATCATAAGAATGCTGCTTAATGAGCTTTCAGTTTTGGATGATGCTCTGTTGACTCCTAGGCCAAACTAAGTGTGATTTCAATTAACAAAGAAACAAAAGAAGAAAGAAGGAGAGAAGTTACAAAGAAACAACAAAAGACAAAAACTACAATTCTCCTTTGCTGAGATTCAGATTTTCAAATTAAATAAGCATCATATGGAAGGAATAGTTGGTGCACAGAGAGCTAAACATGCATTTGAACAGAAATAGTTAAGGATGCCATTTCCAGGAATAGAAAGGAGCCAGAGGGAGCCAACTGCAGACAGACAGAGATATGCTAAACCCTCTCTCACACGTTTTCTTAAGATGTCTGTGCATAATTCAATTTGAAGCCCAGGCTCATACCAAAATATATAACTTCACATCGCAGTACATGCCTGCCTCAATGGATTTAAGTTTCACTTGAGCAACATATGGAAAACATCTGCCTATTGCAACCTAGTATGGCTCCTTTCTGTAAACCCTTGGAAGTCCTCACGGCCTCTTTGGATTTGGTTTCCAAGAGGAATCAGCTCTCTGGCCTGCTGCTTTTCCTCCCATTTACATCTGAGCCGGATGACTTTGGAAGATAAGCAGATCTGTTCATGGATGGTAGGAAAAGGATATTTGGGTTCAGGCTGGAGCACGTGGGGCTCCTGCCAGATACAGAAAATGCACCCCAGGACACGGCTGGGTCTCACAGCCTCCCCCTGAGCCAAGAAACGAGCACATAACTCAGGGCAGGTTCAGACAGCTCTGAGCCCCACAGCTTGTAATGATCCCTGAGGGTCCCCATCCTTCTCAGGAGCGGCTCTCCATGCAGCCAGCCACACTTCTGCACCTTGTCCTGCTTGGAGAATCCCTGGCTGCTTCCCAGGGGCTGCTCTGAGCCCTCCGTGCAGCCCCAGCAGGGCCAAAGGCCAGGCCAGACCCCACTCCCACCCCACATGGCAAATTTATCTTGTTCTGTTCTACAGTCACAAAGGCCAGGGGCAAAGGAAAGAGATTTGCTGATGAATCACCCTGAAAAGATGAGCAAACTGCTCCACTCTGGCCATTTTCTAACCACGTTCCCTGGGCTCTTCCCCGTGGATCTGGATAAAAATGTCACCACTAACCTTCCATGGGATTGATGCCAAGCACCAATTCCCCCAGAGGAGAACTTGGAGATCAGGGAAAGTTTCTTCCTTTCAGAATCCTGAAATTCTTCCTTTCAGGATCCTCCAGCCCAGCCCCTGGCACTGCCCAGGCTCCCCAGGGATGGGCACAGCCCCGAGGCTGCCAGAGCTCCAGGAGCCTTTGGACAGCACTGCCAGGGATGGACAGGGTGGGATTGTTGGGATATCTGTGCAGGGCCAGGGTTGGACTGGAGGATCCTTGGGGGTCCTTTCCAACCCAGGATGAGGATGGATTCACTGGAACTTTCAGACTCACGTCATAGTTCGAAATGGAAACGTTTTGTACTGAATACACCAAAAATTATCTTCTCTCCAGATGACGTCGAGCTTCCAGTACTAAGTCCTTTCTTTGCTCTGGCCCTCGCTTAGTCTGCACTGCCCACGTGGAGCAGAGCCCTTAAACTCCAGTCAAATTTCAGCAATGATTGCAAAAGATGAAATTCCCGTATTCCTGGACAGGCAAATTTCCTCCCAGCTATAGAAGCGTGATGGGAAGGGATCCAGGAGGCAGAAACAAAAATAACAGCTTTAAGCAAGGAAAGAGACCGACCTGAGCCATGCTATTGCCTAAGCTGGGATGTCAGGGATAGGAAGGGATCTGGAAGGGAAGACTGATTATTTAGTCTGGCAAAGGAGCGTTTGGAGTGTGGGGTGTATCAGAGGAGTGATGCAATCACAGATGATGGACTGCAGCCACCAAACCTCTCTAACAAAAAATACTTTGTGCTAGTGCAGCTTTGGGCAGCTTCCTGCAGCAAACACTGCTGGGCTGATATTCCCTAACCAAGATAAATGGAAAGCAAAGGCAGTCAGAGCAATCCCATCCCTCTGCAGGAAGATTGAAGTGACCTCACTGACATGGAATTGCTTTTAAGTGAAGAACCTGTGTGCACACGTGTAAATAATCCCAGATATCCCAGTTTGGGGCTGTTCTTCAGAGACCTCAAGAAAGGTCAGCAGGCACAACCCAGCTGGCCACTTTCTGGTCTTTTCATGTTTGAGGTAGCAAGGGACACTCAGAGCTGTTTGTTTGTCACATCTTTATGGGCTCCCAGGGGATTTATGCACACCCAGCTCCCCAGCCCCTGATTCCCAGAGCTCGGGCAGCCAGAGGTGATATCGGGAATTCTGAATAATTCATTTGTTCCCAATCTTGCTTCATCTGCCTCAGTCTAAACTAAGAAAATGTTTGTTGTGTGAGAATGGAAAAACATCCCACTCAACTCCCTAAATGCCTTCCTTCCCTGCCACCCTGACCCCCAGTACTTTCCAGATCAGATTTCCTCACCCTTCCCGAGCAGACCACACGCTGGGAATGACACAATTCCAGCACACAGTGTCCTACAGCTGGGGACACTCCATGCAGGGACCCCAGGGGCGTGGTGGGGTGGTGCCAGCCCTGCACCCACTCCTGGAAAAGGCTGTCCAAGCTCCAGCTCTGCCCATCCCAGCAGCACACAGAGCTCAGGAAGAACAGGGGCCCTGGACCACATTGCAGTGTCCCATGGGCAGATGGATTTTCACTCCAAAGGGTTTCCAAAAACAAAACTCAAGCACCAAGACTAATTTTTTTCCCCAGGATGACTCAGGTTTGGCACATACCTGCTGGAAAGTCATGGAAGCACTCAGGTTGGAAAGGACCTCCAGGATCAGAGCCCACCCTGTGCCCCATCCCCACCTTGTCCCCACCACTCTCCAGGGAGGAATTCCTCCCCAGTACCCAAGGCACAGGTAGTGCAAGTTTCTATAAGCAAAACCAGAGACGCAAATGGAAAGGGAGCAGAGATTCCAAGTCAGATGTAATTACAGGAGAGGTTTTTGCTATTCTCTGGATGTTTCATAGCCAATACACAATCCGTATGAGATCATCCCTAATCTCACCTAAGCAAAGCATCTCTGACATGATTAATGGCCTGTTGAACCAATAGGATTACAGAATTTAAATCAGATTAATACCTATAAGACTTAGACTAAATTAATGTTTCATCCAAAAGCACTTTGTTTTCCTTTTTCAAAGGTAACAACTCTGATTGTGCAGCTGCAGATTCACAGTTCCCAAAACAGGATACAGCACTAACAGATTATCCACGGAGTAATGGTGGTCTAAATGCTAATTACGACTGGAAAAGCAGGACCCTAACAAGCTGTTAGAACCCTTAAGAGCTCTCCTTTATTGCTTAAAGCAATAACTTGTTGGCATATAATAGAATTTATTATACAGCAGCGCCTAACCCTTAAAAAAAGCGGCACTATTTAGCTAAACCAGACACGAGTACCCAAACCAACTCCAGGTATGTTTATTTTTCTACCAATCCTTTCCACAACCCTGGCACACACCGACCACAAACTGAACTTGCAGGGAACGCTTTCTTTTGCACAAACGACACAGAACAACCCAGCCCAGCCCGCGCAGTCCTGCACGTCCCGATCCGCCCTGGGGCGAGCCCAGCTCCCCCCTTGGCCACTCAGAGCATCCCCCAGGCCAACCTGGAGGGCTGGGATTGAGCGAGCTGCCCGCCCCCTTCCCTTCCCTTCCTTCCTTCCTTGCCCAAAAGGCGCAGCCGGCAGCGCTCGCTCATTCATCGGGCTCGGGCGCTGCTGCCGGCGCTCACTCGCGGCTCCGCTGCAGCTCCTGCAGCTCCTGCACAGCCCCGGCTCCGCTGCAGCTCCTGCAGCTCTCACTGCCCCGGTCCTGCTGCAGCTCCTGCAGCTCTCACAGCCCCTGCAGTTCCTGCACAGCCCCGGCTCCGCTGCAGCTCCTGCAGCTCTCACAGCTCTCACAGCCCCTGCAGTTCCTGCACAGCCCCGGGAGCGCCAGGAGAATGCTGCCCCGAGAGCTCCTGTCCCTGTTCACGCTGCTCTGTGCTTTCAGACTTTCTGCCTCTGTGGTGGATGAAGACGATGACTACGAGCTCATGTACGTGAATCTGGATAACGAAATCGAAGGTCCAGCCTCTGCGGCTGAGGAAGGTGAGTAAACTTAAACTGAATTTAAGTGCAGAACTGCCTTCAGCGCTGCCTAGCTCTTGTAAGAGTTATTACTGCAAACATAATTTACTTTTTCCAGAGGGAGAGGGTCATGCTCGTAGCAGTGGGTTATTATGGGCAGTAAAGGTAAAGCCCTTGGATGGGTGCCTTGGGCTGTGCTTTAGGCTCTTCATTTCCCAGTTTTCCTGCAAAAGGCTGCTGATCCCAGGGGTTTAGGATCTCTGTAATCACACCCCTGCACGGTTCTGTCCCGATACAGAGAAAAAGGCACTGGCCCCAGCACGGCAGGGGGCTGGAACCAGATTGTCTGTAGGGTCCCTTCCAGCCCAAACCAGTCTGAGCCGAGGACTCTGTGGTAGTCTGGAGAACACAGCCTTGCACAGAGCCAGGCTTTGCCAAACGCTGCCGTGTAACACTCGGTACCAAGGAACAGCAACATCTGTACGTTCCCTTGCAGCTGCTTCGTGCGACTGCCAGCGGGAGCACAGCAAGTGGGACAAGCTGTTCATCATGCTGGAGAACTCGCAGATGAAGGAGAACATGATGCTGCAGGCTCTGGATGAGCTGCCCAGGCTGGAGCTGCAGACCCTGAGGGCAGAGCTGAGCCAGCTGGCCACCACCCTGGCGGGCACTGTCACCACCGTCACCTCGCGCGTGGCGTCCCAGGTGGAGCAGGCGCTGCTGAGGAGCAGGGACCAGGCTGAGCAGGCCCGGAGGCTGCAGGAGTCGGAGCAAGGGAAGGTTCTGGAGCACATCCTGCAGCTGAGCCACAACGTGTCGGCGAGGCTGGGCTGGCTGGAGAGCGCCTGGCACGGCAGGGCCGAGGAGCAGGCGCAGCAAACGGCCCTGCAGCAGGACAAACAGCATGGCAGCAGAGGGGACAGCCCCATCCTGAGCTCCCTGTGGAAGGAGCTGCAGCAGACCCGGGCTGAGCTGAGGGCGTCACAGCAATGGGCAGCTCAGCACCTGCTGCCAGCAGGTAAGGCCAGCCTGAGCTCGGGGGAGGCCACTCCAAACTGACAGGGATCCACAAACCCCTTCCTGGGCACCTCCTGCAGCAACAGGGATCCACAAACCCCTCCTGGGCATCTCCTTCTGCAGCAGCTCCAAAGTAATCCCAGGAGCAGCAGGGCAGCTTGGAACAGGCTGTGTAAGAATTAGTGTAATACAGCAGGGGGGAGCCCAGAACTCATGGAAAGAGTGGCACTGAGCTTTTCAAACATAGGATCAAAGAAAGGTTTCAAAGTCCTCATGCAGGGCAGAACCAGCCAGGATCCCACCTCCTCCTGGCTCTCCCAGATCAAAGCCATTGTCAGAGAGCAGCAAATGTACTTTAGACACCCAGATGATGTTCTCTCACCTTTTGCCTTCCCAGCTGGTGACTCCTGTACGTTTGCAGCAGTCAGGGAGCTCTCCTGTTCTCCTGCATGTTCCCACTCCTTCCTCTTCCTCCATGAGCATCTCCTCACCAGCCTGGTGCCCAAGAGCTGACATGCTGCTGCCAGCCAGCCAAGCAGCTTCAGGGCAGGGAGGGCACATTCCCTGCATGCCAGTGGGAATATCCTGCCCTGGATATTCCCAGTGGCACAGAGAAATCAGTGACCTGTGCTGCTGCTGTTGTTTGGGGGATTTTTCCTTTTCCAAAACATTTACACTGATCAGTGAGGTGGCCATAGAAAGGTGGGCTCACACCTCAAATCCCAACTCAGCTTTTCTGTGCAGGGCAAGGAGACACCCAGAAAAGCAGCAGCAGAAGCTTGGGTGTGGCAGAGCAGCCCCTAATTTATTAAATGTGGGTGCAGAATCACCATGTGCAAGACAAACTGCACTGAAATCACTTTGCCCACCAGTGAGCTGACACTGCTAGGCTTCTAACTGCTGGTTAATGGCTCTTTTTTCCACAAATATAAATTATTGCCACCTAAACCCCCCCAAAATCTACCCCTGCAGGGTGGGTGCGTAGGAGAGAGGGGGTGCAGCATCTCCAGGGAGCAGAGAGGAGCAGTAATTGCTACAGCAAAGGCAACAAAAGCCACAGAATTGCTCACATCAAAGCCTTTGCAGCTTAACCTGAGCCCATCCCTTCATGCAGGGCAGACTCAGCTTTAGAAGTAAATTCTTTTCACTGCTTTATCACAACACCTCAGAAATCTTTGTGTGTTGGGAGGAGGTCTTTGAGCAGATTCCTCTTTTCCCCGAACACAAACCTTGCAGAGAGCATGATCTCATTCCTTATCTCCCTGTACCTCAGCAGCCACTCTGCCCTAGGTGAGAGCAACAAACTCGATCTGCAGTAAGGATCAGCAGTGGAAATTCAGTTTATTTCCACTGGTTCCCACATGATTTTACATAAAACAACCCTACTTGTAAATTTAAAGGCTGCGTTTTAAGTACTTCCAGAGTATCTCTCTGGATTTTTTTTTTCCAAGGGAATTTTTAGCAACTGACTTTAATTTTTCACATCTTGACTTACTGCCAGCCATACTCTTGAGGGATTTTCTAATCACACTTTTTTGTTCTTCACTGGGGCTGGTTTTAATTTTGTTTAGGCTTTGATAATAGAGCCTGAAAGCCTGCTAATTAAAATCTTTTTCACAATAGTGTTCCTAAGTAGCATTTTAAGGAGAATCTTCAGCCGTTGCTCACTGACCCTGCCCCTCCTCAAAAGGGGTCAATGGGAGGTGTAAAATCTGCTCAAAGCTGGAGGGAAGCAGCCCATGAAATACCACAGCAGCTCAGTCCTGGAGGGCACAAAGAGTCCTTCATTCTCGGGAGCAGAAATTTCCACACACGTTTTAGACATTTCGGATCCTCCAGCTTCTTTAAACAGGAAATGAAGCAGCTTAATTGGAGAAGGGGCTGCTTGTTCCCTCCTGTCACCTTGGATATTAACTTGGGCGCAACCAGGGAGCAGCACAGAAACCACCAGAAATGTCTTGGCTTTACTGATCACCAGTTGCTTTCCCAAGCTGCATAAATTTCTGTTAGTGGTTTTAACTAATCTAATTTCTATTATCAACACTTTGATTGATTGGACATGAGAGAACAGCTGGTTAAAATCAGTTGTCTCGTAATTTCACCCGTTTAACCAGTGCCCATGAAAACTCCTGACCAAAAAAATCCCAAAGGCAGAGCCAGGAAAAGGGGGTCATGTAAATTAAGGACGCAAGCCCATCTCAGCACGTTCCTGCCAACATTTTCTGCTCTTCCTTTTTCATTCCTGTGCCCTGATGCCCATTATCCATGGCACAGCCTCCCAGCAGTTCCCTTCTCCTGGGAATGCCAAACCTGCTGTTTGAGGGGATCCCTGACCCCTTCCCTCTGCACAACATTGGTATTTTCACTACTCCACACTGAGAACAGAGGATAAAACAACAATTCGGTGGCGCCAAGGGAGGGTTACCCAGTTACCTGGCAGAATTACCCAATTCCAGGGGCTGACAGAGCCCCTCTCCCAGGGGTGGTGCTCCATTCAGAGCTTCCCAAAGGAAGCAGCAGGGCAGACAGGCTGCATTAACCCTTTGGATGCCCCAGGACTGTTCAGTGCCCCCTGTGCAGGCAGGGAAGAGCCCAGAGATTCCTGCAGCCAGATTATCCCTTGCCATAGTGTCCAGCAATTCCTCCACCAGCTCTGACAGCTCCTTGCAATCCTCCTGGGGTAGGTTCCTGCATCCCACTGGACGAGCTGAGCTCTCAGCTCCCTTTGGGAAGCCTGGAAGTGAGCACTGGATCATTGGGACAGGCTGCCCAGAGGAGTGATGGAGTCCCCATCCCTGGAAGTGCCCAAAAATGGGTGGACGTGGCACTTGAGGGCCTGGTTGAGTGGCGAACACGACGGTGCCGGGCTGGCAGTTCACAGAATCATGGAATGGTTTGGGATGAAGGGATCTTTAAAGATCATTTTGTTCCAATCCCACCTGCCATGGCAGGGACACCTTTCCCTATCCCTGGCTGTTCCAAGCCTCAATGTCCAGCCTGGCCTTGGACGCTGCCAAGGATGGGGCAGCCACAACTCAGTGATCACAGGGATCTTTGCCAACCTTAATGACGCCACGCAGTGTCAAAGGTCCCAGCTGTGCACATACAGATAACGCAGTTCCTATTTACCTGACAATCTTCTAACCCCTTCCAGGCTGCGAAACCGCAATTCTGTTCCCCATGCGCTCGAGGAAGATCTTTGGCAGCGTGCACCCGACCTCTGCAATGACCCTGAGCTCCTTCACCGCCTGCATCTGGCTCAAGGTGACCGAGGCCCTGGACAAAACCATCGTGTTCTCCTACGGAACCAGGTTCAACCCCTACGAGATCCAGCTGTACCTGAGCCGCGCCTCGGCCGTGCTGGCCGTGGGCAGCGCCCAGCACAAGCTGGCTGCCACCAACGTGGTGGTTCCTGGCAAGTGGCTGCACCTGTGCGGCTCCTGGAGCTCGGAGAACGGATCTGCATCGCTGTGGGCACAGGGGGAGCTGGCAGCCAGCGCCTGGCACGTGGCTGGGGCTCACACCATCCCTGACGGGGGCATCCTGCAGCTGGGCCAGGAGAAGAACGGCTGCTGCGTGGGAGGAGGGTTTGATGAAGCTCTGGCCTTCTCGGGGAAGCTGACTGGCTTTAACCTGTGGGACAGAGTGCTCAGCCCCGCCGAGGTGACAGCCCAGAGCACGGGGGACACCTGTGGCACCCGGGGCAACGTGGTGGGCTGGGGGGTGACCGAGGTGCTGCCCTACGGAGGGGCCCAGTACGTGTCCTAAAGCTGGGGCCGCACGGGGACGGATTGCACAGAGCTGAACGTCAACACTGCAACAGCCAGAGCTGCAGCAGCCCCTGCCTCTGGAATCCCCAAGGAACAGCAGCCCTGCAAGCTCACAGAAGGAGGCTCTGTGGAGATGGGATGGATCTCTGCCTGCTGCCCTGGAGAAACCCTGAAAACACAGCCACACACCAAGGGGTGGCACTGGAAAGCTGCTCCTGGGGCCAGGCAGCTCTGTCTCTCCAGTGCAGGGTTTCTGATGTATAAAGTGAGGGTCACCATGGACACTCAGGAGCCAAGTGGAGCTCCCAACATCCCTGCTGAGGAAAATCTGACCTGGCTCTGCAAAACACAGCAGCTGTGGCTGCCCCTGCATCCCTGGCAGTGCCCAAGGCCAGGTTGGACATTGGGCTTTGGAGCAACCTGGGACAGTGGAAAGTGTCCCTACCCATGGCAGGGGGTGGGACTGGATGAGCTTAAAGGCCCATTCCAACCCAAACCATTCCAGGCTCCCTCCAATACTGTTAATGTGAATTTTACAGAGGAAGCACCCAAATCAAGAAATGTGTTGTCTATTAATCATTGTTAGTAATGTGTAGGCTCTAAGAAGGCTAGTTCCTTGTTTAAAGCGTTATTTATGCCATGGATTGATATAAAAATAATATTCCTCATCATAATCTGACGTGACATTGGGAGGAAATGCAGCTGTATTATATTGTACATTGACTTTGTGATAATTTTATTGAAATTATTTTTGTAAAGTTGTTTTGTAAATAAAGATACTTTACTAGACTAAAACTCTCTACTCCTCTCATAAACCAAAATTCTGAACCAAGCCCCAAGTGGGGCTTTTTCCACATTTTGAACCACGCAGTTTTAGCTGGTGATAGAGAAAACATCAGTAGCAACATCTCACAGGAGCAGGGACCTCATGCACAGTCTTGGCCCTCTAGGGTCAGGTTTTAAGGTACATTTGGACTTGTTTGCTGCCCTCAGGGGGTTTGTACAAGATAGAATTGCTGCTAAGTGCCAGTGATTCTCTTTTCTCTCACACAAACTTATCCCAAATCTCCTAAAAGCCTAGGGCTGGATACAGAGCACAGCAGCAGCTGCAGGGAGCCAAGGAACTGCTGATGATTTCCATGTAGAAAACAGAGCTCAAGCAGAGAATGATGAATACCCCACTCACTGGGTGTGTAACCACTTACAACAAGAACCATTACTTGCTACCTGTTGAAGCCTCTGAAGAAGTTATCATGAGGAATGTCTTATTCAAACAATTCCTATTTCCCCTGGAAGCAGCCCATCCTTCTTCTCTATCCCCCCATGTTTCCCTGTCTCTCATTCTCCACAGATGTCCTAAGAACACACTTTGACAAATTTCTTGACATGTTGCTGCTACACTTCCTCCTGGCTATGACAGATCCTTGCTGCCCAGATACAAAAGTAGTAAAAAAAGGTAAATTTCACTTTCCTGTGCCATTCAAGAGGGCTGTGCTTCATACCTAAAGTTATATGACCTGCTCCAAAGTTTTGGCAGCACTGCTTATTTGAGGGAAAAGAATTGCTCTGATTGCTGGGATTTCTCCTGTTACCCTGCAATAAAAATGTATCTATGTTATAAATGCTTGGCAGTAAACTTGACAAAAATCCCTCACTAAGTAATATCTGCAAATAACCTTAGCTAGAGAACAATGAAATATTACCTCTGTTCATCTCTGGCAGCCAAAACCCAGATATTCAGAGTTACAAAAACACTTGGGGTCCCACCATTGTGCAAGGGCAGAACCACTCTCAAATCCCCCCTCTGTTCAGTGCCCTCCATTAAGTGAAAACAAATGTCCCTGACATGCAGCAGGAAAAGGAAAATCCTCAAAAATATCTCCAGAAATCCTTCCTGGCTGCTCCTCTTGCTGCAGCTCATACCTGAGATGCTTTGTCTCGGAAGGAGCCTTCTCCTGTCTGTCTGTCTGTCCTGGCAGAGGACCAAAGGCTAAGCCAGGCCTTCCATCCTCACTGACTCAGCTGGAAAACTTCCCTTTTCCAGAGTGCTCTGCTCTTCCTTCATCATCCCAGCAGCACAGCCCACCTCCTCCAGCACAATTCCATCCTTCCTTCCTCGCTCAGCTACGCTTTCCTTTGGAGCAGTTTGGAGGAAATAGCATTTTGGGGCAATTTGGACTCCAGTTATGAAAAAACTGCAATCCTGCGCTGCCCACACAGATGGGGGAGCGAGGCTGAGCCCCAGCCCAGCATCACAGGATGCCCGAGCTGCCCTGGAAGGTGGAGCAGCCACGGGACTCTGGGATTGCAGGGCAGAGCTGCTGCTGTCCCCCGGGAATAAACGGGAATAAATCCGTGTGACCCCGGTGCTGACGGGCGGTGTCAGCGCGGAGCTCAGAGCAGTCAAACCCTCCCCAAAGAGCTCCTTTTTAGCTAATGAGATAAGAACCTGGCTGTGCAGCCAAAGAGTTGCCCCAAGTAATGAAAAGCTGCGGTTCCTCTCCAGCATTTGCAGGCAAGGGGCCAAAGTTTGCTCAGCCTGGTGCCACGAGGCCGAGCCCCGTCTGTGCAGCCCCACAACACGGCTTTGTCTCCAAAAACTGCCCTGGAAATCCATCCTGAGCAGCCAAGCCTCCTGCTCCCTTCAGCAAACACTCTCAGGGCAGTTCTGAGTTCCCAGCCTGCTGCAAACCCAGCCTCACACGCCAATTATGTGCAGGGTAATTAAGGCACCACGCCAAACAAATCATTTTGCCTGTTCCGAGCGGCCCCTTCCAGGCTGGAATTCCCAAACCTGATATCCACAGCAACATCTGCTGGTGGAAGAACATAAATACACAACTCAGCCCTGCTGAAACCTTCGTTATGGTGTGCATCACTTTTCCCAAAACCATGGATATATCCACTATTTCTTTCTATTACTATCCCACAAAGTACAGATGGCAACACCTAACTAACTAACTAACTAACTAATCACATTAGTAAGTCTTAAAAAGTTAAATTTATAAATTAATTTATAAATTAATAAATACAGGATGCACACATTTATTTTGAGGGCTTAACATCTTCCTAACAATGTTCTTTTAATAATTAGTTATTGCTACTTACTGCTATCACCCCTACTCGAAGGAGAACACTGATTTTACCACTGCAGCAGCGCTGTGTTGCAACAAACACTGTGAACTTTATTACTCCAATTCAACTGGAGTTCCTTTTATAGAGGAATGAATATTTTTGGCTTTTTAAACCGCAAAAAATAAAATGTAAAGAGATTAGCAACATTGTTCTATATAAAGCTAATAACGTAGGCAAAATGAAAGAACCACTACAAAGCTTTTATATCTTCCATCTGACTATTCCACCACAGAATGGGATTAATTTCATCCCCATTTCTCTTTTGGAGCCTTGCCAGTGACACTAAGAGGAAGGATAAGAGCTCCATGGCTGGTGCCTCATATCAGGGCTGATAATTTGGAGTCCATTAGCAGGGAATATTAACGAGTACAGATATATTTCCTGCCCTGTGGGTCAGCCAATCCATACCAAAACCTCCAGAGGTGCAGTAAATTCACATATTCCTTGAGAAAGTCTGTTAGAGTGTGATTAATACACTTGATCACATTTATAGATATTTTCATAGGTCTGCTTTATACAGCTGATATGATTTGGTGAATGGTTGGATTGATCCTGGAGCCTTTCCCACCCCTAAAGATTGATTGATTCTGTAAGATCATGGCTCTGTACCTGCCTAGCACAGCCTGATGTGGTCACACACCTGGATTAAACCCCAGTCAGGGCTGGGCCTACCTTGCAGGACACTCCTGACGATGGTTTCTGTGTGCTCAGCCAGCAGCTCAGCCTTGGCAATGGCAGCCAAGGACAGGTAGCTGGACATGTTCCTGCACAGCTCCTTGTTGCCCCTCTGCAGGAACTTCACTGCCACTGGCACAGCCAAGGCCATCACTGGAGGCCGGTTGTAATTCTGCAAAAATAGGGGAAAAAAATTTATATAATAGTCTAGTGCTGGGCAGAGTAGGGAAACAAAAGTCAAAGCAACATGGGGAAAAGAGAAAAAAGCTTGTCAAGAAAGGTCATGTTTTGGTACCACCACTGTAGGCAAGAGTCAAAGAAAGAGCAAATACAGAAATTTAAAACTACTGCAGCAGAAAAAGTTAAGAATAGTCCTATTTTTGTCTTCTGCTAGAGGAAGCAGAAGGACAGTAATAAAATATGTGGTACATAAACAAAAATCAATATAAATAAAATATAGAAGATATGAAGTGCACTAACTACGTGCTACCATTTCTAATGAGACATTTTGTGTTTGGTGCTCCCTGGGAAAGACAGAGGCTGAATCCACCATCCCAAAGCACAGTAAACACCTTGGAGCAGCCACTCACTCCCTGGAACAGCACTGGACACTTGCTCACAGTGTAATAGTTCTAGTATTGGTCATTGATTATTCTGTAATAATTTTTTTATTCAAACTCACAGAATTCCAGGATGGTTTGGGTTGGAAAGGTCCTTAAAGCTCACCCAGCGCCACCCCTGCCATGGCAGGGACACCTCCCACTGTCCCAGGTTGTTCCAGCCTGTCCTTGGGCACTGCCAGGGACCCAGGGGCAGCCACAGCTGCTCTGGGCACCTCCACCAATTCCTCTGAACACTGAGATCCTTCAGGAGTGCAAACTCCTCTTCTAAAATGGCTCCAAGCTTCTGAAATCTCAGGGTCCCTGAGTGTACACTGGGGTTTGGAATCAAGGTCAGGAAAGGTTTTCTGCTGTTATTTGTACAGAAAATTGTGTGTACAAAGCACACACATCCATTGCCTGCTGAATCCCCACAGCAGCAGGACACATTTGTGCGTCACTGAGCACCCACATTCCTCTGGAGCCTCCTTAACCAGTGCTGTGCTCTCCTCTCCACTCAGATCTTTGAAACTGGAGCACATCCCCATTTCTGAAAATAATCCTGCAGTCTGATTATGCCTAATTAGCAGCTGAAATCCCAGGCAAACCTGGAACCCAGATGTTTCAGACAGCAACAGAACAGTGCAAAGGAAGGCAGAGCAGATTTTCTGGATTTTCATTCTGGAGCAGCCGTGACTAGAATAAATTTAGACTGAGAAACCCCAGATCTGTTATTCCACAGAGTCTGAGTGGCTCTTAGGATTTTCCCCAGGAGCAGAGACTTGCCAAGCAGTGGACACTCCCTCCCAGAGACCCCTGAGGAAGAAGGGGCTGCAGCCACCCCTTGGTGTCGAGACAGATCATTCTGGCAGCTGCCATATGACCAAAAGCTGCATCTTTAATGAGAAAAGCCCTTCAAATAAATGGAGCTTTCTGCAGCAGCATGTTTAAATCAACATAATGCCTTGTTATGTTTGGCTGAGACCCCACAGAGCAGGAGCCAAATGCTGCTCCAAGTTATTGCTCTGCTACTCTACACAAAGAATGGGAAGATAAGGCTTGGCTCTCTGACTAGGGTTTAAAAGATCTAAGAAAATTCCAAAGAACAATTCTTTTTTTTCCCCCCCCATCCCTTACAATAAAGATAAAATCCTTAGTTAAGAAAAGGTTTGGATTCAGAGGGAAGGAGAAAGGTTTCATTTGTTCCATGATAAACATCAGGGCAGGAAGGCACACTCAGAAGACGTGGAGGTGACAATGAAGAGCAGATTTCAATAAAGTGATCCAGTGATGTTTGCAAACCTTGGGGACCTCCCTGCTGCTGATATCAACAGAGACCTGCCTGAGATCCAGCCCAGCTGGCAGATATTCATTATTGTTCCAACTGTCCCCCACATCTGCTGGAAGACCTCAGTTTATACCTCTTTGTTTTAATGCAGAGGAGCTTGCCAATAAAAGCTCTGGTTTAGGGAACAGCAAATGTACTTTTATAACTCAGCTGTGGCTGCTCCTGGATCCCTGGCAGTGCCCAAGGCCCGGCTGGGCAGGGCTTGGAGCAGCCTGGGGCAGTGGGAGGTGTCCCCATGGCAGGGGTGACACTGGATGGACTTTGAGATCCATCCCAAACCATCCCATAGTTCTATGAGTTACCTCAACGATTTCAGGAGGAATCAGAATGGTTCCCCAAGCTCTGAGTTTTAAACGTCACCACTCACAAGCACACAAAAAGAGAGTTACCCAAGTATTTTAAAAAGTAAAACAAAGAAAAATCGGCACCGAGAGCGCAGCACTGCTGCTCCCAGCCCAGCTCTACCTGCAGGATGCAGCTCATGATGTCAGATGCAATTTTGGCATGTGGGGCATCCTCATCCCTGCCAGAGGGCGTCAGGTTGTGCTCCAGGCAGGACTCCCAGAGAGCCACCAGGGCCCTGCCGTGCCGCTCGATGGACGCAGTCTCCCTGATGGCCGTGGTGATGCGCGTGATGCAGATCTCCACCACGGCCTGGTCGTTGTCGTTGGTCTGGTAGTCCTGGGGCAAGCAAACACACCTGTAGTGAAATGGCTGCCAGAACCCACCAAATTCAGTGTTTGCAGCCACCCAGTGTCCATTTTCCCATGTCCACCTTTACAACAAATGTTCAGCGTGACAGAACTCCTGAATTTGTCATCCCACAGGTCTTAATTCTCATTACTGGGAAGGTATGGACCCCTGTAACCTTATATAATCTTTCCTATGTTTTAAATAACTATTCAATAAAAATTATTGTGTTTCAAATTTATTATTATATATATTGTATATAATGATATAATATAATACAATAAACAATATTATATATAGTTTAAATCTAGAATATATACTATATCTCATATATATATTATATATTAAATATATATTATATTATTATATTTCAAGTTCATCCTTTAAGATGAACTTGAAATATCTTTGAATCTGGTGGGAACTGGATTTTGTCAGCACATTTTAAAATATTTTTAAATACTTAAGATATATGTATTTATATAAATAGGTATTTATAAAGAGAATATATATAAAAATAAATATAATAGATATAAATATATAGAATTTATAAAATATTTGTATATAAATGAAATAGAAATATTTATTAAATTTTATAAAAATATTTAAAATATTTGCTCTTCAAGTCTTATCAGAAATTTAAATTGTTTATATACCCTCCCCTTATTTATACAACATAATCTCATTTAAAATTTTATTAAGGACAACGTTTCACTCACTGCAGCTGAACTAATGATTCTGATCTGCTCAAGAGCTTCGGAGAGGCTCCCTTCGATCTCGGCATCCTCCAGGGAGAAGAGATCCCCCGCCCGGGACAGGTCCTTGTGTGCCAGCACCAGCCCAAAGAGGTGATGCATGGCCCTGCTCAGCCGCCCTCTGCAGGCACCATGGGCACTCAGCTGGGCACACAACGGGAGCACGCCCGGCCAGGAGCAACCGGCTTCATATGAAGGATCAATCTGGGCTGTGTTTCAAGGCTTCCGTGGCCCCAGTCTTAAAGAAAACAATAAAGAAAAAAAAAATTAGCAAATGCATTGACATATTCCATTTTAGCAAAGATTTTTAAATGTGTGTGAAAGTGTCACACAAGACCCCTGAGCCAGGGACATCCTCAAGCAAATTCATGAACTGTGTGAATTTTTACCTTCAAACACTAAGTAGCTTAAAATTAGATCTAAAAATACATAATAACTGAACCCAAGGTTTTCTTCCTTTCTGTGCACGTTACCTGAGCAGGCTGGTCGCTGAACCAGCTGCTGAAGGTTCCAAATCCCTTTCCCTGGTCAGGAGCAGAGCTCCAGGAGGAGGAGGAGGGTGAAGCCTCTTCCTCTCTTTCCTGGGTTGTTATGTCTTGACTCCAGAAAAACATTACTGGCAAGATTGAGAAGAAAGCGATCTTTGTTTAGAAAAAACTGTCACTTTTGTTGCCAAAATGATCCCTAGGAGCTTTTAAACTCCGGTAAAACAAAGCCTTGGCTGAGGAATGGAGCAGAGGCTGAGCCAGGCTCACACTTTGGGAAGTGTCCTGCACTTGAGTCCCAAAACTCTGCTTAGGTCCCACGGGGATTCACTGTGCCAGTTTCTCTGGATTCTTCTCTGGAGTTGACAAAGCCACAAGATATATTACTTACAATTATTATTTGAGATATGGAGCACCCCTAATCCCTGTTTTATTATCTTTTTCAGAAAAAAAGGTCAAATAGAATCACAGAACGTTAAAGAGTTGGGAAGGACCTTAAAGCCCATCCAGTCCCAGCCCCCCTGCCATGGGCAGGGCCACCTCCTCCCACTACCCCAGGCTGCCCAAGGCCTTACCCAGCCTGGCTTTCAACACTGCCAGAGTTGGGGCGTCCACAGAAGGGGCAAAACCAAGGCAAAACACTGAGAACCTTCTGGAAGCAGCCCCCTGGACCAATCTCTATTTAATAGGTAACACACTGCACTTGCCAATCCAAAACAGGGCTGTTTTAATTTCCCCAGCTCTACCAATGCCATTCCACAGGACTCCCAATCCCATCAAGCAGAAACAGAAAAGAGCTGAGACTGCAAATCCCGAGGCACAAATCACCCAGCTGAACCACAGGGAGGGTGGCAGGGCAGGGTGCTCTCACCTGCTCACACTCAGCCATTCACAAACCCAAAACCAGAAGGTCAGAGAGACACAGACATGGGATTTTTTACCTGCTCGGGATCCCCCCAGGCCATCCTCGGGGATGGGGCCAGGTGCTCTGGGGAGCAAGGCTGCCCCTTTGCTCCTGTGCCCCCGGGCAGCAGCCAGGGCCAGCAGGAAGGCTGGCAGGCAGGCAGGCATCCCGAGCTGTGAACTGCAGTGCCACAGGGAAGGCATCCCAGGAATGCAGACTAAAGCAGCCTAAAAGTTACCCTTGGCTCCATCAGGTGACCAAAGAGCCCAAATGCAGCGAGGCCTTATCTCTGAATGAGCTGCTCTGTTTCCAGGGCAAAATACAAAGCCTGCTCCACTTGAAGGCAGTTGTTTTTAATAGAGGAAACAGAAGTCTCTGTGTTAGTGGAAAGCTATCCTTCCCTGGGAAGGAGGGGAAACAGCCCTCGGTAAGCTCACACTGTTTGAAAGAAAGAGAACAAGTGAACAGCCTTGCTGGAGAGGAGATTTCCTGGCCAAAGGAATAAATGCTGTCGTTCTGCAGCCTTTAGTGAGCACAAAAGAGGGTCTGAGGTTTGCTTTGCCTTTTAACATGAACCTCAGGAATAGCACAACAAAATGTGCCCACATAATGCAGAAAAATGCTCCAGGAAGGAGCCCTCCCTCGGATCAGCTGCTCTGAAACACAGCAGCCCTTTCTGCAGGAGCTGGCCCTCATCATCCTCCTGGGTCCCCTCCAGCTCAGGATATTCCCTGATCCTTGGGAATATCATTGGCCTTTTGCAAATGATCCTCCCCTGGGTGTGCTCCTGCACAGCAGCTTCTCAGAGAGCTCCTCAGCTCTACCCAGACAGAGAATTTTATGTGAGTTTTATAGACAACACTCAGGATAATGCAGGAAAACATTTATTGTGAGCTCTTGGAAATGGAATTATAGCAAATCCTCTTAATGCTTATATTGTGTAACAGTGCTGGAAATACTTTCCTTCCATCAGCATTAAAGAGAATTGTTCCTTAAGCATTTCCTTGCTCACTACAAGATTTGCTATTAATAGGCAGCTGGCACTGAGCAAGAGGGAAAACAAATCATGTGTCTTATAAAATGTCATTTTTAAATTTTCTTTTTTAAAGGGTCAAGCTGGACAATAGAATTGCTGCAGGGTGTAGCTCCTGATGTGTCTCATCACCTTAAATCTCCATCAGCCTGACCCCACACCATCCATCAGAGTTTTCTCACTGGCTGTATTTGTGTCCCACACACAGAAGGAATGGAGAAGGCAAAGGGTTTGCCCAAAGTTTGTCCATCCTGCCTGCAGAGGGGATTCAGAGCAGGAATTGACACCTTTCCAAGGCCAGAACACGGGGAACAAAGCAGGAACTCCAGCGCTGGGAACAAACTTCAACTCATCGTTATGCAGGAAAACACCCTCAGCTTATAACACAAACCACTTGCACTGGTTCTGGTGCAGTCCCACATTAATTCCAAGGTTTGATCTGGTTTCCAACACCTCCTTTCCCTTTTCATGCCAAGCTGAAAGAGCCACCCTTTCCCTGGGACCTTGAAGCTGCTCCCCTCCAAGGTGAGTCTCTCCACTTGCTGCAGGCACACATTCTTACCAAAGCTCCCTATCAGAAGCAATCAGAATAAAAGCCAGCCTGACAGGTTTCAGAGCTTGAAGCTACTGAATTGGTCTGTTTGCAAAATAATTCCCCCAATAATAGAAGATTAACAATAAAAATCCCATGTAAAAGGGCAGTTGGACCTAGAGGCATCCAAAAGCCATTTGAACTTGAGCTGAAAGGCTGAGCCTTACAGTTTATCAAGAGCTCAGCTTCTGCAGAATGACATTAGAAGGACAAGAAAAAAAAAACTCTTAAACCAAAGAGGAAGAGAGAAAATATTTTTTTAAAATATTTACAGTGAAGGAAATTCTACAAGAAAATAATTTCCTTAACATTCAAAAGACTTGAAATGTAAATCCAGCTGTTTGATTTTTGGGGCGTTATCCCACTGAAAACAGAACCACAACCTTCAAACAGTTGTGCAATGACATTTTTTGTCTAGTTCTGTGCTACACATCATCCATCAGGAAAGCCTTCACTCTGTTTAAGGAATTTTAGGGAACTCAGGCCACTGGAGTTCATGTTAAGTGAATCTTTACAGGATTTTCTGGTTTCTTCCTTGCTGGAGCTGCAGTGAGGACAGGGATGCTCCCATTTCTAATTTCTTATTCCCCACAGAAGGTCTGAGCCACCACAGGTGCCAAAGGTCTTTGCTAAACACAAGGACATGCTCATTTTCTGAATCTTCAAAAATCTAGAAAGTATAGAATGAGCATCCCATTCAAAAATGTAACTTACAGTGTCCAGTAAATTCCACAGGAGAGGAAAGTGATCTGGGAATTCCCTCAGCCGGGAGAGACTCGTGTTAGAGAACTGGGAGCTGTTTTATCGTGGGCACAACACAGCCCAGAGCTCTGAGTAACCTTAACAAGGAAACAAAAACTCTTTCCTTACCTCTCAGCCATGCTGCCATGCTTAACTCATGGATCACACAGAGTGCTGTGGATGAAAGGCACTGGGGGAAAACAGAAGGAAAACAGTGTCAGTGAATCTTTGCCTTTCCAGACTGTAAAACTCCCCCCAGGACTGCTCCAGGAATGATTGGTTTGCACCAAGCAGGGTTTAACCCTCAGGACCTGGGCTGGTTATTCACACCAGCACAGAGTGAACAGGGCAGGTTTGGATTTCCATGCTCTGTGCTTTGCAGTTTGTAACAACTGCATATTTGCTTGTCGTTTCCTTTTCCATGAATGGCAGGAAGATTAGAATCATCCTCAAAGAAAAATTTGAATTTCAGGTGGAATTCCCTCCTATTGAAATTCTTCTTCCCCATTTTACAAGACAGAATTTTGTGGAATTTCTGTCTCAGAGTTACAGAAGTCTGTAATATTGCCAGACTGCTGGATACTTCCTTCCCCCCTACACTGACCCAGGGGAAAAAAAGGCCTGGACACATTTCCCAAGAACATCCACATATGCAATTCATGGACAGAATATTACAAGATATTTCAGAGAACCTTTCCCCTCTGTGTTGCACTAATCAAAATTTATTTTATTTTTATGCTTGGAAAGCATTTACTCCCTAAAACAGAGCATTCTTTCAAAACTTGGAAATAAAATTCTCACATTTTTCAGTGAAAGGAAAGGATTAAAGATTATATTGAGAAAGCATCATTTTCACACAGGGTGAATAGTCTACAGCAGTTCCCATGGGATCAGCTGCATATATTTAAAATCTTCCCACAAGACAACCATTGTTTCCTATGGGCCTCTCTCCTTTTTTTCTGTCAGGACAGGTTTCCACACTTCACATCCCTTGAAATTCCATGGACGCTGAGCTGGACCAGATGATGAAATGATAAATTATGAAGTCAATTAATTTTAGCTCCTAAAATTAATTTAAAACTGGTTTTTACTGATGGAACACCTCGCAGCAGTGCTGGGAGCTGGCTTGCTCTCAGCCTCCAGCTCTGGGACAAAGGGATCCTGTGTCCCTGTGGAGGCCACTGCAGGACATTCAGCAATTACAGAGCCTCGTCATTCTCTCCTACCAGAATTGCAGGCTGGGCCAGCACCACAGCCTGAAGGCAGCTCAGGGTCCCTCCAATGTGGGAATATTCTCCCCTGTGATGGTTTAACCAGCAGGTTTATGGGGCAGAATCTGCCCACACTGAACCAGCTCTCACCGAGCTCTGAGGCAATTTTGGCTGCACAGCCCATGCAGGAGCTGCTGCTGCAGAGGGGTAGGAATGTACTCAGGAACTTGGCAACTTCTGCTGCTGCAAACAGACAACTTGATCAATTTTTTATATACATAAATTACTTGATAATCTGGGTGCTGTCAAGACTGCTTTCTCTGATTTTCAATCTATAAGAAATCCCATTTGGCTGCTGGTTCAGCACACACTGATGCTTTATATAACACTTCATAAGACGTAGCATTTTTAACATCAGTGAGGCAGATTTGTAAGAATTCCATGTTTAAATGTGTCCGTGATATTAAATATTAGACTAAACTAAACAACACAGTGCTAAAATGGAATAAATTGCTCCATAACAAACACCAATTCCATCACTGCCACAATGATGCCATCAAAAGCTGCTCATTTTCAAGGCTGCTTAACGAGCTTTTAGATATGTGACTTATTTTCAAGACCGCAGTGATGTTACAGAAAAAGAATTTGGTTTAAAATTCTACACAGGGAATAATGTGTATTTCTGTCTAAAGGGAGTGAAGGAGGAAATGGGCCAGAGCATGAGGGACTGCAGGGTCAGAATACAGGGATCCTGTCATGAGAAATGCCACTCTGGCAGGGAAAATTGGACTAGAGCACTAAATAAATGCAAAAATCACTGAACCTCAAAGTCTGTTGAAGCAGCAGTTACCAGACAAGCACTGAATGTCCTCAAGTTCCTCCCAGGTACCTGGCAATCCACCCCAGCGTCTCTCCAGTTGGTGATTTAATGGGACCAGCAGCTCCCCAGCATGCCAGGGCTCCCCCAAAGCAAGGCTTCAATTCTGGAGCCCAGGGACAAAGTGCCCCAAGCACAGTGAGGGGAAGGAGAGAGCTGAGCCCCAGGAGGATCCAGGGGTGCTGCAGGTTCCTGTCCCACACACAGACACTGCTTCTTCCTTCCTGGCATCCCCAGCACTCCTCTCAGGCATCACTGGAACACATTTCTACATCCCACAGCCCCAGCAGTCAGAGAAAGCCAGGCACAGCCACGCTGCTAACAACCACATTCCCTCCAAAGTGCCTCCATTATTTAACACCCAGCCCTGCTCCCCAGCTCCCCTCCTCGCAGTCGTTTATTCATTATTCTAGCTGCTACACCAACACATATTTAAGTTATTCATACCTCTCAGAAGCGAGACCTGGGAAAGCCATGAATAATTGATGGCAAATTGGTGCTCTGTGGAGGAATTGGGATGGGCTCCATCCCAGCTGCCAGTGCCCCTTCCATCCCCCTGGCTCTGGTATGTGAGCCAGGCTGCTGGCGGGTGCTCAGCCCTGTCAAGCCGACCGTACAGTCTATTCAGTTACCCTGGAGTTGTCATGTGGAATCAAGCAAACAAATATCTTCTCTCCCTCTGCCCCAAGCTCGGCGCTGGAAAA
Organism: Ammospiza nelsoni; assembly: GCF_027579445.1. Classification (NCBI taxonomy): domain Eukaryota; kingdom Metazoa; phylum Chordata; class Aves; order Passeriformes; family Passerellidae; genus Ammospiza; species Ammospiza nelsoni. The sequence goes on from NC_080642.1 coordinate 1,399,093, forward strand.
CACATCAGGAATAATTCCTCACCCAGTTTAACTTGGGCAGCACATCGAGTGAAAGTGCTCCCAGCTTGATACGGAATTTGAATTAGTTAAAAGGATTTATCAACAGCCAGTGGTTACATTCAGTTAATTAATAACCTGCTTAAAGTAACAAGGAAATTGCAGAAGTTAATATTACTTGTGGGGCCTCTTCTCGATGGCTGGAGCCTCTCAGTGCCTCTGGAGGAGCTTTAGCCCAAAGAGAAGTCAGGGGAGAGCAGGACACTGAGGAAATGCACCTTGCAGCTGACACATGTGCCATCTCACCAGCTCTGAACGTCAGCCAGCCCTTCCAAAGGGACCTGCCCAGGTGGGACGCGTGCCCAGGACCTACCTGAGCACCTCCAGAGCCTGGCAGCTGTAACAGAAATGATCTCCAAAGCATTCCAGAGGCTTTCTGCACACACCTGATCCTTCCCCACCAAGCATGTCCATATTTTTCCCCTTAGCTTCCCTCTGACAAATGAATCCCAGATTCCCACTAAGTGAAGCTTAACTAAAACTGACCCTAGGGATCTGAGCCTGGCTGTGTCCTCCCCTCCTGGGAGAGCACAGCAGCAAACCCCTTCTGGGAGTGTCCCAGCAAGGACATTTTTCTAATAACAGCCAAAGAAAAATCAAAGGAACCAAGTGGGAACAGCCAAGTGTAAGGTCAAGCACCCTTGGGCAGCTGCTGGGAGAAAGGAAGGCTGTTTGCCCAAAGATAATGAGGAGAAATGTTTGTACAACTCTTGTTAGGGCTTTTGTAATACTGAAGGAGTTTATAAATTGTAGGCTTTTAAAAAATCTGCTCCTTAGAATACACATTCAGTTACACAGGTTCTCAATTTTGATGGCAATTCCTCCTAATGGCTTTTTTGCTCCTGTTCATTGCACCACAGCCTGGGCAATCAAATACAAAATTAATGGGGAGTGAAGACATTCTTTTAACGATGGTGAAGTTATTATTGTTGTTGTTCTTTAAGGGAAATCCAATTGTGTTTCCTACATCTTCCTTTTAGCTCAGGAACTACAGGAACACAGCTTCTCTCCCACTTCCATGAGACTGTAAGAAAGCTTGTGAGATGATGGCAGGACAGAAATACTCTCACTCTGAAATTCATTTTCTAAACAAGAGATTTTAACATAATAAATTTCACAGGGCAGAGTGGCCTGACTAGGAGAGCACAGGCAGAGGGTTGGATTTTATTTCTGCATCTGATAACAACTTTATGCCTTGTACAGCAGGAATTCAGAGCTTCCTTTACTCACCATGAACCTAATTTTGGCTTCTAACACCAGCCACAATCACCCAGAGACTGTGGATTCCCCACCCCTGGAAGTGCCCAAGGCCAGGCTGGACTGGGCTGGGAACAACCTGGGATAGTGGAAGGTGCTCATGGCAGGGGGTGGAACAAGATGAGCTTTAAAGTCTTTGTCTTAATATCAGACAAACCAAGATATTGTGGCAATAAAGCAAAAAGGTTCACATACATCTTTCACCAGCTGAAAGAAGAGAATGTACTTTATGAAAATAGTTTTTTCCCCATCCTGGAAAAAAATAAATTGGTTTTAATTTTTATTACAACAGCTACAATGAATGACACCCTTTTTCAGCAAAGCCCTGGAAATATTTATTTTGTTAGACTTTTAAAAACAAACATCTTGTTAGGGAAGAGACAGGCTATTGTTCTCCCTCTGACTAATTGGGGAAAAGCAACAGAATATTCCATATTCATTACATTTCAATTACATTTCACCAAAATGACTCATGTTATCTTCCACCCAGACAAAGTGTTTTAATTTTAATAACGACAATGCCGACAGCTACAATACTGTTCTTGCAGAACTTTGCTTGTAAATAATTAACAATTGTTGTATAATGACAGAGGGGGGGGGGTTGATAGCTCTATTAATTTCACAGTCAGGCTGGAGTCTCTTTAATTTTGGGTATTCATAAGAACCCATTGCCCTCCCAACATAAAAGGCTAATGGCAAAATCAGGTTTATGTCCCAACACCAAAATCCTGTTGTATGCCAGGAATCAGCCATGGAAAACCGAGGAGAATTGTGCAGGACTCACAGATCACACCTCCAGAGGGTTTCAGTTTGGCTAATAATTGTCTGGGCTTGAGGCTGAGATCTGGAATGGGATAAATAACGAGTTTCAAATCCTGCTCTGTGCTGGGGTGGCCTCGGCAGGAGACAGATCCAGGACATGGCACCACTTATTAATGGCCTTTAAATATGTGCACTCCAAGCAGGACACTCATGAGTGTTCCCCTAATCCACTCATATTCCTAAAATCAGGAAGTGTTCCCCTGATTCTGGTAGAATCAGCCAGGACACAAACATCTTGAGGACCATGTGAGGGTTCCCCTTGTTTCCATACCAAGTCTTGCTTATTCTCCAGTTACCCTGAACCAGCCGCAGTCACAGCCCCTGCTGAAATTAAAAGAGGTTTTCCTTGAATAAAACTCTGGGATTATGACCCAGGTCTTGGAGAAGCCAAACCCTGCCGAGCCCTGGCACTGCTGTTGGGGTTTGCAGGTGGGTATTGCCCGGTGCAATGCTCAGAGCTCATTAACAGCTGCCCTGCTCCAAAGGCTCATTTGCATCACAAACCCAACATCTGCTGCGCCTCCGCGGTGATAAACTTGATCACAAACAGGGAAACTTAGCATACTCATTTCTTTATAACCACTGCTGGTTCAGAGGGGTCTCCAAAATATTCACAAGCAACAGAAAAAGCCACCTCAGCCTCCCTTTGGACAAACTCAAACACACCCAGCCTTGTTTTCACATCCCCACACACATTCACATTTCACATCTCAGGTAACATTTTCATTAACCACCTGCATCATTTCCCCGCCGAACGCATATTTTATTACTTCAGACATCTCCTTCCACTGGCTTGGCTTTGCACAGACAGGGCTTCCTTAATTGAGCCGCACAGTTTATGAGCTGTGCTAATTGAGCTGCATACCTCCTCTGCCGCCGGGGTTTCAGACCCTGAGCCCGACCCGACTCCGAGCGCTGGGTCGGTGCCACCGGAGCCGCGGCTCTGCGCCTTGAGGAGCCCCTCACAGCCCTGCTGCACTCCTCACATTCCCGGAGGCTTTTCCCACCTCGGAATACCCGAAGGGCGCAAAAGCTGCGTTCGGCTCGCACCGGTTTTTTAAAGGAGAGCCAGGAAGCTGCTGCTGACAGCCCAAGGAACGAACCCTGAGTCCCCGAGAGCAGCAGGGAGGAAAACTCACCCAGGAGAGCAAGAGCGGCTATCCCATACAGAAAAACCCGCTCGACTCCAGGGACCGCTCCAAGCACGCTGCCAGGTCCTGGGAAGGAGGCAGGAGCCTTTAAAGGGTCCTGGAAGCAGGAAGGAGGAGCGGCATCGATAGGTGACCGTGAGGACCCGGCGGTCCCAGCTGCCCGAGTTAAGAGCTCAGCAATCAGGGCAGAGACACCGCGTCTGGAGCCAGGGCGGGTTCCGCACAGCATCCAGCTGTTTCTCACCCTAATTAACTCTACAGGCTAACAGGGATTATTAATATTAATCACCCGGCCTCTGAGGCTGCTACTGAAACCAGCTAATCCATAGCAGTGCAAACGAACACAGGGATTTGTGCTGAGTTACAGGGGAGAGAAGCACTAACTGCTCTACAAGGTGCTCACACCTTGCTTGAGCTCAGGTCTCCTCCTGGTTATGGAGAGATGCTTCAGCAAGGCACAAAAAACCCTAAAACATCTGCTGAATAAGCTTTCCATCATTAAAGCTGCACCTCAGAGGAGCACGGGTCTTTGAAAGGGGAACAGCTTCCACCAGCATCTCCTTTCACAGCAGCAGCATCACTTGGGAGCGTAAGGAAACCAGGCAGGGGAGAACAGAACAGAGGCAGCACCTCACAGGAAACCTTACTGAAATTAATTCATACCAGCACTGATGTGGAAAGGGCTTGGCAGGCAAAGCTTTGTTTGCTGGATTTGTGGAATTCTTTGTGTAAATAAACATGAAACTGTAGAATGTTGGATTGGAAAATCCTCGAGCTCACCAAACCTGTTGAGGCAAGAGCTGTCAGGTCTAGGCTCACCTGATGTTTGAGCTGATGGTGCTTCCCTAAGCAAAGCTTTTCAACATTCCACAATTAGGAAATTACTCATTAGCCAGAGACTTTTCCCCACTCCATTGGGAACAGAGGACACCAGGTCACTGGTTTGTTCCTGTGTCTGAATTAATGATTCTTTGCTCTCTCAAATGTCTCCTTTTGAAGGAAACATCTCTTTAGTTTCATCTCTTTCTCACTCTGCTCATGTTGTCCTGTCCTGTTCCTGAGCAATCCTCACTAAGTTTTCATTTCCTCAGTTTCTCTGTGTTTTGGGGGCTTTGTTAGTTATGGGGTTGGTTGTTTTGGGGTTTTTTGGGTGGTATCCCTGTATCTGTTTTTCCTCCAACATCCTCCCTGACCTGAGAACCTCCTGCTCCAGAAACCAACTCCTTGAATTTTCAACACATTTTTCAGAGAAACCATTTTCCTCTCATAACTTCAAAATTTAAACCATAGATCCTGTGAAATAAAACAAGATCTGATCCTTTGTGTCCAAAATGTGGTTCCTGGCTTTTCCCCAGCAGGTCTGAATTTATCAAATCGTGAGGTGTACACATTGCATTAAAACCAAGTAATAGAAAATTCAGTGTTCACCTTTCAAGTCCAACTCAGTAGGAAACCAATTCAATTTTGCTGTCAATTACGTTAGGGAGAAATAGGAGAAAATAGAAAAAAAATCAGATTAATGCATTCTGAGATAAATGGTATTTCAGATAAGTTTAATCTTACTTTTGAGAGGTGCTAACTCATCACGTGCATCTACATTGAGGAGCCTGGGAAGCACAACACCAAAATTGTTTCACCCTCGCTCAACTGAATTAGGGTTTCCTTTTTTCCCTCAGCAGGACCCACAGGACAGGACGAGGATTTCAGCTGGGGGCTGAAATTCCATATCCAGTTTAACTGACTTTAACCATAAAGGCAATTTTCTCCTAATCAGAAGTGAGATTGGCCCTCTGGTCTCCCTTGTCAGGCTGTAAATAGATGCTCCCCTCTCTCCTCGGGAGGACAAGGATTAAAGGAAGGCAAGGTGGAAAAGAGAGTGGAACCCACGGGAGCTGGGGGTGGAGACCATGAACTTCAGAGATGTTTTCAGGAGGTTCCAGCTCTCAGCTCAGCAGATTCCTCAGCTTAACTTTAACTCATCTGAGTCAGAGTCCCATCTTTGTAATTATTCAGTGTCCCATCCCTTCCAGTGGGGTTGAGGCTGGAAGGTTCCTCCAATGGCCGCCAAGCCCAGACCCAGCAGGATGGTCAGGGCCACCTCCAGCTGGATTTTGAACCATTTCCATGGCTTTCCCCTGCATTCAGTGCATCCCTGTCCTTCTTGTACTGAGGAGTTTGTTTTTCAGAAGTGAAGTGCATTTATCACCTCTTATCCACAGAAAAAAACCTTCCTGAATGTCTTTGAATCCTTAACATTATTTCACCTGTAAAATGATAAAATCTACTTTGATTTGCCACTCTAACAGCGCCTTCACCCACACTATATTTTGCTCCCAGGAGGGGTTAATGTCACACATATATACACACAAAGGATTTTTATATTTTAATAGCGAGGCAACAAAGAAATTCACTTAATGACAAGTTCTTGGACTGATGCATTATTCATTTTGTTATGTGACAGCAGAACAAAACTGTAGCCATAAATATATAATGTTACACACCACTTTTAATGTAGTTTACATTTATGGAGTAATTGGCTGTCTTCCACATTATCCTCTCTTTAGTCACTTCTTTTTTAAGGGAGTGTCATGAAATGCAGCTGGTGGCATCAAAGATGTGTTTATTCAGGAACAGGGACAGCAACAGGCCTGGATAAACCCAGGAATCTCAACTCTGCTTCTGGAAACCTTTTTTAGTCTCTGAAAGGATTTCAGAGGTATCTTTGCACTGTTTTTCCACATACAAATTGCTTTTTTGCTCCTTTGTTCCTATGATTAACATGAGTTTTTAAATATCCAGGAACAAAGGGAGACAAGGTAAGAAAGAGGACCTGTGACAAGGCTGCAGCAGAGATCCAAAGGAAACAGGGGTGGATTCAGCCCAGCTGGACAATGTGCTTGCATGAAGGGTCTGTCCATCCACAAACCCCCTCCTACAACCACAGAATCCTGGAGTGCTTGGGATGGAGGGGACGCCTAACAAAACCCATTCCTTGCACAAGCCTGCCACCAGAGCTGCTACAAACCCTCCTGCTTTTGCCCATCCCCAACAGATGAGTGTCATGGACAGAACAGGGAATTTCACCGTGCCAGACAAATGCAGCTCAACTGCCAAAACCAACACTGAATCATTGCCTGAGCAGCAATTAAACTAGAACAATGCAGATACCCAGAGCCTGCCTTTAATCATTCCCCCAGCCCTGTGTTAATTAGCTAGGCTGCAGCAGCCACTGACATGATGAGCCTGTATGAGAATAAAAAGTAAAACTGTATTAAAAATTCAGTAAATTATACAACACTCTTCCCTATCAAAATATTCTAAAATATTCATGTTTGGCTTTCCAGGACCTAAAGGGGGCTTGCAAAGAGGCTGGAGGGGCACTTTTCACAAGGGCCTGCAGTGAGCGGACAAGGGGGAATAGCCTGGAGCAGGAGGGCTGGGTTAAATGGGATTTTAGGGAAAAATCCTTCCCTGGGAGGGTGGGCAGGCCCTGGCACAGATTCCCAGAGCAGCTGTGGCTGTCCCTGGTTCCCTGGAAATGTCCAAGGCCAGGTTGAATAGGGCTTGGATCCACCTGGGATAGGGGAAGGTGCTCCAGCCATGGCAGGGGGGGAATGGGATGGGATTTAAGGTCCTTCCAACCCGAACCATTCTATGTTTCTAAAAGAACAAAGATCCCTACAAAGATCCTAGGATTGTTAATTAGAATTCTTTGATTGCAGTCTTTATTGATCAGATTAAATATGTTTAAGCCAGCAGGTGGGTGCTGGCGCTGCACTGGGAAGGTCTCACGATGCTGCTGCTGCAATTCCCGCAGGTCAGGCGGTGATGCCGCCCCTCTGCCCAGCCCTGGAGGGCACCCGGGGAGCAGCTCACCCTCTGTGTGCCCTTCCAGCCTTGCCCAGGCCGGGATTCGGGGATTAAACCCGCGGTGTGTCCGGGCCGCAGGAAGGGCCCAGAGCCGCCCGGCGCCGGCGGGCCCGGCCCTCAGGGAGTGCGGCCGCAGCGCCGCCCGCCCGCCAGCAGGGGGCGCCCCGCGCCCGCGCTCTGAGGCGATGGCGGCGGCCCGGGCAGGGCAGGGCAGGGGCGGCGGCGGCTGTGGGGACCGTACTGCCCCGGCCATCTCCGCCATCCCGGCCACCACCGCCATCCTGCTATTCCCCATGCTCACCCTCATGCAGGGTCTCCCTCGAGGCGAGCCCGCAGCCGCAGCCCTGCGGATCCGCACCGGCCCCGCTCGGTCCGTGCCCCTGCTGCCGGTGTCGCTCCCGGCGCCGTTCCCGGTTTTATTCCCGTGTCCTCCTCTCCCGTTCCCGTGGCACCCCCTGGGGCCCGCTCCCTTCTCCGCAGGGAAAAGGGGAAGGGCAGCCCCGGGACCCCCGTTCCTGCAGGGATACTGGTACCCGGGATGGGACGGTGGGCTCTCCAGAGAGGCGCTTCCCTCTCTTCTGTTGTTTGGTTTATTATTGTTAATAAACCCATAAAATCCTAGATCACAGAATCAAAGAAACCGCACTGGCTGGGGTTGGAAGAGATGGTAAAGCTCATCCCATCCCAGCCCTGCCATGGGCAGGGACACCTTCACTATCCCAGGTTAAGATGAACTGGGATTGTTCTCTGGGAACTGGCCTTGGTTCCCAGGTGAAGTCTGGCCAAGCAGAATTCACAACCAGGAATGTCTAAAATGCTGTCAGAGAACAGTTTAGGCCAAAATCCAGTGACCAGGTTAATACTGGGACATGCCTGCAGAAGCCCTGGTTACTGCATGGCCCAGCTCCACATTTTCCTTCCCCAGCAGGAATTAAATGATGCACACTGTAAAACTGAGCCCCTTTGGGGGCTTGAGCTGTTCCTAACTGCACTTTAAAGACCTTTGGCACACGAGCCAAACACACATCTGACATCCCCATGCATCACTTGCAGTGCCGGGTATTTGACATCCCGAGCGCAGGGATGCTCACAGCAGCTGGAAAGGCAGAGGAGGAGCTGTGCCAAATCTCCCAAATCTCCCAAATTCCAGGGAAAACCTGCATTTCCTCGTCTGCACTCGGAGGCTGTTCCTAAGCATGTCGATTTCACTCCTAAACCATTGTCTATTTCTGTTTACTCACTCCAGAGTAAGATACTAAAATGAGAAGAAGCATCCAAGCAAGAGGCTCGGGTTACTGATTCCTTTTTCCTAAATACCTGGGACCGCAGCAGTGTTGTTTGTAGCTGGACAAGCACTAAACCTTTGCAGAAAGGGATGGTGCCAAGGGTCCAGGTCACACCTTCTCTGGAACTTCTCCATGTGGAATAACCAGTATTTGAGCAGCAATTTCAGACAGAATATGAGGTTACAGGCAAGGAATTGTTATAGGAACATAAACCATTTTCAATATAATTTTATAATTTGGGGGTTGGAACTGGATGATATTTAAGATCCCTTCCAACACAAACCATTCTATGCTTTTCTCATCACTGACAACTTCAATACTACAGCAAGCAAAGAAATGTTCTGGCAGTCTCCTTATCCTCTTTTCATGTGGAATTCCTGGGTTTGCTCTTCCTGGGACAGGATATTTTGCCATGGATTTAAGAAAAGTAGCAATTTTTGTAATAGTAAAATTATAGTCTCAGGGACTGGCAACACAAATATTCTGCTGCATAAATATTGAATAATAACAACCCAAAAATCAAATTTAAATACCATATCTTGTTTTAGTGAGTTTGCTCAGCTGCACAGTGCCAGAATGGGATAAAAAGTACTTGAAACACTACTTGCAGCATTTTTTTAAACTTTAAGAGTTATTTTCAAAGATGGCTACAAAGTCTAGTAACTTCCCCAGTATAAGCAGAATAAACTGAATATATCCTCCAGGCTCAGGTGATTTCTCAGTGTATAAATGTATTTTTATTGTTTAATTGGTTTAGGTCCAATGATGACAGTTCTCTGGAGAGGCAGCCAATTCCTGCAGGAAACTTGTTCCAGCATTTAAAGCCTGAAGTCTCATGGAAAGAAAAAGGAGTTTCTGGCTGATGAGCAAACTGAGTCCTGATTTTACGGGGAATGATGCTCTGTGAAAACAAATGTTGAAACTTTTTCAATATTTGAATAGTTTGGTGCGTAATGGTGGCATCATTTAGGGAATTTGGGGGCAGGATCACCCTACATTTGCTTTCTGCAAGTTTTTTATGCTTCCTATGTGTCCTGTGGAGTGTTAAATAACACAAACTGTTTGACACTGTGGTAGGTCACTGATTAGGCTGGATGCATTTTAGTGACTTCAAAACTCACCTGGAATCTGAGTCATAACTTACTTCTTGTTCATAGCATTATCTCCAAATTAATTGCATGGAACCAACAAATAGATAAATATTTTATATAAACATACTTTTTAAGAGTGAGTAGCATGTTCAGAATCTGGATAAGTACATTGTGCCTTTATCAGAATCACATTGAACCTGAAAAATCAGAGTTCTGGTCTTAGATTCCAATAAATTCCCTGGTTTAGCTTCTCCTGTGGCAGATTTCTGGCCCCTCAGTGTCACCAACCACCTCACCCACCCTGAGCTCACACTAAAATGCTGCAGTGATAAATCTGGAGTGTCACGCATCGGGTCCACAAAGCGTTTCTCTTTCTTGGAAGCGCAGTTTGTGTGTGTAACGAGGAAGAGGAGCAGCAGCGTGTGGGCGCTGCCTGGCTCGCAGGGGCTGTGTTCATTCCCTGCAGTCTGGCAGGTTCCTCTGGGGGATTGGGGCTGGCCGGAGCCGGCATGTGCAGGGCTTTGCACAGAGGATGTTCAGCATCCCTAACAGGATTTGGGGATTTGCAGGGGCTGGGAACGGAGGCAGAAAGCAGCTGCATGCAGGATGCTCGGCTGCTCTCGGTGCCTCTCCAGCAGAGAGCAGGAGATGGAGCAGGAGCGGAGCCCTGGCTCTGGCACCTCCCGCAGGAACGTGCCCGGGGTGTGTGGGAGCGCTGGCACAGGGCTCGCTGCCATTGTCTGCTCGCTGCCTGCTGCACTCCCCTAAGTTGAAAGTCTTAAGCAGCTCTCAGATTCAAACATGAGTAATCTTGCCTGAAGCCTTTTGCAAAAGCTGCCTTTATTCTTTTTCTTTCTTTTTTTTTTTTTTTTAATTTTATCTTGGATATGTTTCTCTATCTGCATAATACAGATAGAATAATATGCCAGAGAAGCATGTTGTTCATGTTTGCAAAAATATTCGGTGGTTGACAAATGAGCTTGATGTACTGTGCTCTTGTACTGACTTGACACTAATCTCTGCCACTTAGAGCAAATGAGAATAAATCACCTCTCCTCTCTTATCTTCTCCACCCTGAGTTGTGTGTGCACTTGCAGCTCAAGCTGGCTCAAGGTTTATTTAAATCCATGCTTTCCCAGCCATCCTGTCCTGCCAATTCAGTTTGGGTTGGGAAAAGGTCAGGAGCAGCCCTGGAGCTGGCACTTGCACAGTGCTGAATCACTTGGTCACTGCGTTCAGGTTTCAGAATGCAGGTAGGACATGACAAAGGAAAAGGAGGAATGATCTCAGCAGCTGAAAATGCCTGGAAGAAAATGGGGTTGACTCCAAAGTCTGTTCCCATAATGGGGATATAATTTACTGGCCTGGTAAAAGGGCTGTGGAGATCAAGTGGAATAAAACCACGCTTGCTCAGCTGTTGAGCTGCAGAAATGTGAGCTGAAATATTAATTGGAGAGGGGCTTTGCATTAAAACTGTCATTTTTGTGAGCACTGAATTCAGCAAGGCATGTCCTGTGGGCCCGGGTTTGGGGTTGCTCCCTAGTCCTCACTGTCAATCTGAATCACAGCTCTCCTGTTCAGGGGCTTCAGTGGAGTTGTGAGCTCTGTGTTCACCCTGAGCCCTTCTGTGTTTAACACAGGGCTGTCTTATTTCTGCCATCTATAAACCCAGTCATAATTGCCCAAATATTTACACTGATGTTTATTTCTGGCAGTGATTTCGTGTTTGTCATTCGCATTATGATTATGAAGCAGCATTTCTGTGCAGTTGAGAGGTATTTCAAATTACTTGCCTACTGAACGAGCAAATGTTTCATTTCCTTCCGATTGTCACTGCTGCTTTTTATGAGAACAAGGACCTAATTATGAATTCACAATTTGTGTACTGTAAGCTCAAGAATCAGAAGGTAATCAAAGGTAAGTTTTTACAACAATAAAATGTTCTCCATGATGTAGCACAGTCTTTATTGATAGATTTTCCTACAGCATCTAAGAACCTTTTATTTCAGAATGTACAAATTCTGGAGTTCTGAGACCTGTTGCCTCCAGTTTTCCCTTGCTTCTCATTTCTGACCCACACACATCTGTGAATATTTTCCATGGAGTACTTTCAGTTGATATAAAAAATGCAATAGATTTTTGGAATCTGGTTCCATATTTTAACTGGTTCCATGGTTTCTGTGGAAATGTGTGGGAGTGGAAACCAAGCCTCATTTCTTTGTGGGGTTCAGTTGGTTTCCTCCCCGTTGATTGAAAGTGGGCTTTATTTGCTTATAACATAAAATATGTTGACATCTTCATGTGTCCTGTTTCAATATATGCATTTAAAGAAACATATTCCAGGGAATGAAATTACTGGAGTTGTGCTTGAGCAAATCCTGGTGGTGGCTGGAATGTTCAGCCTGCCCAAGGACTACTGTTTTGTCTGAAATGGAAGACAGCTCTCTTCACATTGTACCAAATCAAAACCATTAACTCATCAATTAAAAAAAAAAAATTAGGAAAGAAAATCCATGGTACAGCAGAGGTAACAAAAAGCTGAAGTAAACCAGATGCCTCCCCACAAACTAAATGGGGGTAAAGCAGATTCAATATGGAACTGATAATAAACCTGGAGATAGGGCAGTGCTGAGGGATTTCCTTCCTGCTGCCTCCTCTGGACACAAACCCAGGATTTGGAGCATGGAACAGCCACTGCCTGGTCCAAAATGACCCAGTCATCAATATCTTAGTGAGATTTTATTAATTCACATTCCAAATATCCTTGCTTTTGCAGTTTTTTATCAAGGTGTGTGGCGAGAAAGTTACATTCTATTCTATTCTATTCTATTCTATTCTATTCTATTCTATTCTATTCATCAGTTTTGTTCATTAGCTGTTATTTATTCATAAATTAGATATCATACATAATCATAATATAAGAGAGAAGGTGGGAATGAACATTTCCTTCAGGAGCAATGCCCACCAAGGAGCTCCCCAGCCGTTCCTCCTCTGCCACCCTCAGCACAGTGAGCAGGGCTGGGCACAGAGCCCAGAAAAAAGGGGTGGAACTTCCCCTGCTGCCAAGAAAAAGAGACATGAAATTCTACCTTTGCATTTGCATATTTGTACTGCAAACAGAAAGTGACCTCAAATCAACAGCAGATGTTATTTTTCAGCTAATTTGTTTGTGTGTCATTCCAGGCAGTCCCAGCCTGAGGAATTTGGGCACAGCCTGGACTGTGGGGTGTGGAGCTCTGAGTGGCACTGCCCTCTGTCAGCTGCTCCTCAGGACAGCAATCCCAAGGAATAATGTCAATTCTTACCTGTTTCCATTTGAAAAAAATAAAGAAAGAAAAAAAATCCCACCCAGAAGTGTCTTGAAAAGTTTGTGTACTTTCAAAAAAAAACTGGAGGACTTTTTTAACAAGGATTTATCAATCATGTATGTGGATGTTTTTTCCCACCCATCCCAAAATAAAGAAGTTATAAAATTGCTTCCTTCAGCAGCTTCCCAGGCTTGTTGTGTCCTTTGGGCCCTGAGGATGCGCTGCTCTGAACTAACAGAACAGAAATGTTGTGTCTCTGCCTGTGGGAAATGCTGTAAACATCCACGTGGAGACCACAAAAAATCAGTAAAAGGGGGAAATCACCATTGTACCTGCTGCTGTCCGTGCAGCAGGAAAGTTCACAGCCCATTGCAGCAGTGTGATGGCCCTCCTGCTAATGCCAGGGAAATAATTGTAATCCTGCCCAGCAGGGAGGCAGCTTGTTTTCAAAACACAGCCGCAGTGAGAAAACCAGCAACTCTTCAGCTGTGAAAAATGAATAGTTTGCTTTCTCCAGACAGGATGATTTTTATTTTTTCTTGTGGCTCGAGCTACAGTTTTTAGTTTTGATTTATTGTGCCCGGGCTTTTTTAGCAGGAGGACTGGATTGATACCAGTGTCATATCCCAAACCTGGCGCCAGTTTTGATCTGCTCTGTTGTGAGATGAAGATTAAACCCTTCCTTGTGCTCTCTGGTCACCTGAGGAGCAGCACGGCCCTGCCTGAAAGGAGCTCTGTCCACAAACTCAGCTGTGGACCCTCAGTTTAATCCTCTGAAATGCCTCGGAGCGTTCTTGCCAAAATCCGTGTGCTTTTCCTGTCCAGAGCTCTGCTGACCTGGCTGAAATGCCAGCCTTCATTTGTGGGCCCTGCGTTGGCCTGGGCAGCAGATTCCCTCAGCTCTGTAAAATGTGAGTGACTTTTGGCACTTGTTTATTTGATTTTCTCTTCCTTCCAGTGTTGGGGTCCCCCTCACACTGAGCCCTCCTCAACTCAAATCCCCACTTTGCTTTTGTGACTGAAAAATGGGGTTTTTTTCTCCATTCAGAGAAGGATGATGAGAATTTAAAGAAAACACTGGTCTTTGATTACTGGAAAAATATTGATTGGCAGGGGCAGAATTTATAGCTGGATTTATCAGCAGAAATCTGCTTTCTATGATTGTTGTCATGAGCAAGTGGCATCCCCTCTTTTCTTTCTCCAAACTATTCCATCATGGCAATAAAAGTTAGAATCAGAGGAAAATTTGGTTTAAATCTTATCCCCTTTTCACCAAAATATCATCACCTTTCACCACAGCCTCTTCACTATCAGAATATTTTTAAAACCCCAACAAACACATCAAGAGACCAGAAGATTTTACTTTGTCAATTATATACGGACATTTTAATTGATTAAGGAACTGATTAATTAATTTTTAAGCCTGTTGATATTCCCTCTCTACCTGGAATGGCAAAGTATTTTCAAAAGGATCTGCTAAATACACTGCTACAGCAACAGATTCCTTAAAAACTAGTTACCGTTTGGAAACAGATTATCCCTCCTGTTTGCACTCCCACAAAAATGGCATTAACCAGTGATCTAAGCACTGTAACAATTCATGAATTTTCAGTGATATGTGCTGAAACTCAGAAAATCCAGAGCCCCAGGAAGACAGGACAAGAATGACTGAAAGCCTTTGAATGGGTTATACTACAAAATGCCCAAATTATCTCTAAATGGCTACTGTGAGTACATATTAACATTTATTTGTATTTATAAAACTGTTATTTTAATAATCTGTGTATAAAATTTGTGTTTAGCTCCAGAGAAGGTGCACAGAAAGCACCTTTTACCTGCTCTTTGCCTTGGCCATGATGGGAAACTGCACCTGTGGACTGAGCCTTGTTCTAAAGATGCCAAACCCCAAATCCTCCTGGGCCCTCTGCTTTGTTCACCACCTTCCCTGGCTCATTTGAGCTTTGGAGTTTTGTTCCCTGATATTTTGGTATCATTTTCCTGTTACAGCTAAAGATTCAGGGTGGGCTAATTAATAAATAGATCAGAAATGAAGTGGATTCTTTTTAAAATCACATTTTTTCTAATCTGATCATAAAACCTTCTTGCTGAACCATAATTTTTACCCTCTCTATAATGATAATTCTTAAGAATAGCAATTTTATAGAAGATAGCAATATTAAAGCTACTTTAAACAGGTTAATTTATACCTTGGAGCAAATAAGTAGACACTAAAAGTTGGGAGGGGTTGCACATGGTGCTGGGGTTTTTTTTATATTTAATATATTCATACCCAGTGTAGTAGTTATTGTTAATCATGTCTTTTCCAGGTGGAGCATTGGCATTTTGTGCTCAAGAAATGAAAAGCAAAATCTTTGGAGAAACTTTTGTACCTTGGCTTCAAACACCTGGTGAAAAGAGATGGATTGGGACTGAGCACTACAGTCACCTGTCTTGCTACCAGAGCTTGGATTTGCACTTAAAAGAGCAAAAAACGGAGATTTTCTGATTTTTTTTCTGTAGGAAGAATTGTAGGTTTGTGTGTGAAAACATCTCTGTGCTTAACTCCATGAACTGGAGCCATAAACCAGGATGGAACAAGGAGGGATTCCAGGCATTTTGTATTAATCCATTCCAGATTAAATGCAAGTTCTTCCCCAAATTTACCTGGAACTCTTCCAGGAGTTCTGATTCCCAGAAGTCATGATTCCAGTAGGTGTTGTCTTTCTGATTAAAGGAATTTCAGAAGGCCCTGCAATCAGAGGAGTGACCAGACAGCCCTGGCCTCGGGATGGGCCCTGAAATTCCAGTGCCATTCCCAAAACCTGATTGTGGGCTGGGTAAAACCTCCTGCACCATGGAACACAATCCCCCCTGAGCTAGGGACAATGAACTGGGGCTCCTGGCCTGTTCTGAAACAAATTCTGCTTTTATCTTTTATGGGACGGTGCATTCTGTGAGCGGACTGTGGCATTCAGGGGTTATTCCATGAACAAACTCCTGACTTTCTCCTGCTCCAGCCCCCAGCTGGAAACATAAACCAGGCAGTATTTATTTACCCAAAACCCCCCAGAACTTGATTTTGACGACCCTCACAGTACATTCAGTACAGATTTGCAGATGCTTTTCTATGATAGACTCTGAAAATCAACTTTTTATTGCCCCCAAAGCTCCCCTGCTCCATTCCCTGCCCTGAGACTGCGGTGCCAGCCTGCACATGACATCAATTCCTGGGCTCTGCCTTGATTGGGGTCTGAATCCAATCTTGTTAATAGTCCTCCAGTTCAAATTGTATTGGAAACAGATGCTTCCAAATCAGGTTGAGGAGCTCACAGGAATCTGGTCTAGTATAAAGTGTTGGTTGGGGATGGATGAAGTATTTGTAATCAAGAGAAAACAAAAGCAGACCTCCTGCTTGGAGAGCCCTGAAGGTAAGGGAGGCACTGCTTTTAGAGAGCTGCCTCTTGCCAAGCAAGAAAATACAAATCTGACAAATTTATCCATCACTTCAGTCAGAAACCAAAGGATGGGCTCACCTGGATCTTGGAAAACAGGAATTAACCCCAGAAGTCCTAATTTCTAAGAGGGAAGTGTTTCATCATTGGTATTTGTGTAAGTCTGTTTTGAGGAGAAATTGCCTAATTCTGGTCGACTTTATTCCTGATTGTGTCCAGAGTTTCATTAGGTGGAAAACAAACCCTCATTTCTCAAGGTCCAAGGCAGGATTAAGGGTTCGCTCACTCTGTGTCTGCTGCACTGTTCCTGTGCTTCCATCTGACACGGATTAATGCTGGAAACAAATGGGCTCCTGCTCGGGCTGGGGCAGGATTCCCCAGGGCAGGATTCCCCCTCAGCCTGGCTTAAAGGATAGCAGAACCTCACCCAAAGCTGTGGGGGCTGCAGTTAAAGGGGTCTGCTTGCACAAACAGCCAGTTATTCCCATAATTAATGGGAGTGCCCAGCTGTCTGTAGAGCGTGAGCTGCCCTCCTGTTCACTTTGTGAGGAGTTTCATCACTGCACATTTCAATTATGAATTGGACAGAATTTCCTGTTCCGGTCGATGTTTCCTCCCGCTCTGCAGCAGGAGATGGTTGGGATTCCTCCAGGTATTCTGGGGCTTGTCAGAGATGCTAAACCCAGGTTTGGATTTTAGTAGAGCTTTAAGTTCTGTGCATGACTACTTAATGTTTCCCTTGTACACAGGGCTGCAGTCCTAATTGTTTGAAAATCCCAAATCAGTCCAGCCCTTGGTCTTGGAGCAGCACCTTCCTGAAGCTGCTAAGAGCCTGAATCTAGTGCAAGTTTTTCTGGAAAACTTCATCCTTTCCTTGTATTTCCTCCCCTGTGTCCTTCCTCCCCTGCTCCCTCCAAACCCAAACAACTCTGCTTTGTGTTTAGTTCAGAAAAAACCCTTCACCGAGATTTTTTCCCCTTATTTTTTAGCTTTGACATCACCCTATTGTCTGAGAATTGTGTCCAGCTCTTCCACATGTTTTCCTTTTCATTAACTGTGGCCAGGCTGTGGCTGGATAGCCAGAGTTTATTCAGCAGGAGCCAAGCTGCTGTACACAGACTTCTCCTGCACCTTTGGAATCCTTTCTAACCCTCCACAAAACATCAGGCTCTGCAATTTAATTACTGGACTAAAAATAGAAGCCTGGCCTGACAAGTGAGCCAGGAGAGTTTCCCAGCCAGGCACTGAATTCCCTGCACTCCTGGAAATGCTTGGGGTTGCCTCCAGTTTTCAAACTCAGTTTTTAAATTCATCTCAGATTTTTAAATTGCCAGTGCATTGTTTAATTTCATGGAATAAATTTGCTGCAGTAGCTCAGTGGCTGTTGGAAAGTTTACCCTGGAACCCACTTTGGGTGTCTCCTCCACCCTGGGCTCTCTCTTGGGGTCTGAAAGTTCCTGGATTCAGTATTTTGGCAGTTTTTATTATTATTAGTAGTAGTAGTATTAATAATATTATTATGCAGTTTAGATAATAATAATAATAATAATAATAATAATAATAATAATAATAATGATGGCTTTTCCAGCCTTAAAACCTCCAAGGTTCTAGAATTCTCTAATCCATGGTGCAGCTTCCAACAGATTTTCCCAGTCCCCATGGAAGCCTCTGTTAGAAACCAGAGTGGTTTGTACCAAACTCAGACCTCAAGTACAAAACTCCTCGATTATCCAGCAGAACTTGGGGAGAATTGTGATTATTTTGTATTTCAGGGCTGCCTGTGCTCCAAGCCAATGATTTTACTGCAGAGCTGACACCACCAGAGAAAGGACGAGGCCACATTTGTTAATTCTCTTTAGATGAGCAGAGTTTCAATGGCCTGCTTTACAATGGGGATAAATTATTATGTCTAATTGCACAACTCGTGCTGAAAACAGCTCTAAATGTTGAGTCATTTGTTGTCTGAGTGTCCGTGCCTGGAAATTGGACTGCCTGGAAGTTTTGCAGGGGATGAGAATTGTGTTTTGTGACCAGGCCCTGCTGAGCTATTGCTAAGAAGAGATTTTAAATAATTTTTAATAACCTTTTCTCCTTACCAGCCTCTCCTCTCCTTTTATACATTTGTGGGCTGATCAAGAAGCTCCTTTGATTTCAGGTAACTTAAAGGGACACAATATAAATTTTGGTTTTAAATAATAAACTAATGGATTCAACTGATTGTATTTAAATTCCTGTCAAAAGCACCCCTTGAAAATGAAATGTTTTCCCTGTGTTTTTGAGGATCCACCTTGGAGAACTCCATTACTTTATTAGTTTCAGTCTGTATTTCCCTGATTTCTGGAGTGAGTAGAGGGAATTAAAAATTAACTTTTTCAGTCCATAAATTAAAATGCAATTTGTTGTCCTCCCAGATTTATCTACTGTACACATGATATTAGCAATCTCCTGCCTGGCTGTGATTGAAACCATGACTTGTTCCTTCTTAATGCCCTTAGAATTTGTTCTTCCATTATTTCTTCAAAGATTATTTCTCCTTTTATTGCTGCTCTGTGTAATCCTGTTTTGGGATGTCTTTTTATCCCCGTTTCATGCTGCTGGTTAGAACAGCCAAATGTGGGGTGTATAAAGTTGCTGTGGTTTAATTTGAGGCTTTTGACTGAAAAGAATTTGAATTTTTGCATGTGAAGCTGTGGTAGTTATTTACTGGTAGGTCATATATAAGTAATTACTGTGTATGGGTTAAATCAAGGCTTCAGCTTGAGAAAATGCTATTTCCATGCTCAGACATTCCAGGTCAAAGGCTGAAAGGTAGGTCCTGATCACCTCTTCCTTAATCCCAGGAAAACACAGCATGGAGCTCCCATCCCAACTACTTTATTGGAGAGCAAAGTGCCTTAAATCTTCTTGATTTATTTTACTAATTCTTCCCTGGTGCTGCTTGTAATCCCAGATTAACAGTATTGTTTGCTAATTTCTTTGTTTTAACTATCATGGAAATCTCATTAACTAAAGGAAACATCTAAAATGTCTCCAGGGCTTTATTTCTAAATAAATTAATCCCATTTTAAACAAATTCACCCCACCACAGTTCTCTGCTGTTGTCAGCAAACTCCTCCAAGGCTGGAGTTACTCCTGGTTCTTACATCCCATGTTTGATCCCTTGTTCAATAAGAAAACTGTGTCTAAAATAAGAAAACTCTGCTTTATTTGCACCTTCTGCCTTTCTCCTGGAGTGTGAGGTTTTCCCAAGTCCATCCTGGTGTTCCACTCCCCAAACCAGTGTTCCTGGGAAGGGAAATTGGTTCAGCACAGGTGTGTGCTCTGTACTGGGATGAACTGGGATTGCTGCTGGAACAGCCCAGCTCCCTGCTCTGTACTGGGATGAACTGGGATGAACTGGGATTGCTGGTGAACAGCCCAGCTCCCTGCTCTGTACTGGGATTGCTGCTGGAACAGCCCAGCTCCCTGCTCCATACTGGGACAAACTGGGATGAGCTGGGATGAACTGGGATTGCTGCTGGAACAGCCCAGCTCCCGGCTCTGTACTGGGATGAACTGGGATGAACTGGGATTGCTGGTGAACAGCCCAGCTCCCGGCTCTGTACTGGGATGAACTGGGATTGCTGCTGGAACAGCCCAGCTCCCTGCTCTGTACTGGGATGAACTGGGATTGCTGCTGGAACAGCCCAGCTCCCGGCTCTGTACTGGGATGAACTGGGATTGCTGCTGGAACAGCCCAGCTCCCTGCTCCATACTGGGATGAACTGGGATGAACCGGGACTGCTGCTGGGCCGTGTCCCCTGCCCCTGGAGGTGACAGGGATGCTCCCAGACTCTCCGTGGCAGCTCAGCCTCTCTCCAAAGGCTCTGGAGCTGTCCCCTGGGAGCTGCTCTGGCTTTTCCAGTCCCAGTCCTGGAGTTCCCAGCCCTCCTGCCCTAGGGAGCCCCATCCCAGCCCGGAGTTAAACCCAGCTCCTGCTTGGGGGTGTTAAGGGAATCCCAATGGCACAGGGAGCATTCATGAATATTAACAGCCTCCAGTGCCTCGGTGTCCATCGTGTGGCTGCTCGAGAGGCTGCTGGAAATATATGGGCCGGAGACAGGGCATTGATTCATTCCAGGATGAGGGGGGTCGCCCTAATGTGCTCCAAACAGCTTTTAAATAATGACTGCGGAGGAATTAAGACCAGTTTAATCCGACTAAATAATACTCCTAATGATAAACCATTAAAATCAAGTTGACTTTTAGATTCTAGCAATTGTATCAGACAAGGTGATTACACTCACCATCAGTATTGATAATCATTAAAATAGATTAAACCACGGCCTGGGAAATGAGAGATGCCGGGTGACTCGGGCAGAAACGCTGCTTTGACTTTCCAGCAGGGCCCCTCCTGCTCCCTGGAGATTCTGCTGCTCCCTGGGGATTCAGGGACTTTCTCCACCAGCCTCAGAATGAGCAACTCTTGAAACAGCACATTTTATCTCAAAATCTCTTGGGAGGGGGGATGCAGAAGAGAGAAAGGAAAAGGATTGAGTGCTCTTGCTTTGGTCCACCTGCTCTGCCTGGAGCCCAACCCTTGTTCTCCCATTTTCCAGGGTGGGAACACATCCAGAGGGAATGGCCCTCACTGGGAACTGAGCTTTGATTCCTTCAGCAGCAGGCAGGAATTCTCCTCAGGCTTCTCCTCTAGCAGGAAGCTCTTGTAGATGTGCCCCAAAGTGACTCTGAGGAAGCTGAATATGCAGAGCTGTCCCAAGCAGAGCCTCAGCTCTGAGCAGGACACGGCTGGACACGAGCCAGCCCTAAAGCCAGCAGCCCTAAAGCCACCAGCCCTAAAGCCACCAGCCCTAAAGCCAGCAGCCCACGGGGCCAGAACCAGGTGGTCTTTAAGGTCCCTCCCAACCCAAACCATTCTGTGATCCTGTGACAATGGGAAGGACGAGAAGCAGCCAAGGCAGGGGGAGAGGAGGAACCACCTTGTCAGAGCTGCTCTCGTCTTGCAGCACCTCTGCCCTGTGGATGGGCCACAGTCCCAGAGCTTGATGGTAAAAATCCCCTCCACACGAAGACAGAAGGTGCTCTGTGAGTGGATGATGCAGAAGAGCCCTTGGGCACGCTGGAAAAGGAATTTCTCAGTGTTCCAAAAGGCTCCTTGGCAATGGAGCCTCCCCTGCAGGGCTTCCTGCGAGCCACCTCATCCCTCTGAGGGCTCTGACTGAGCCTGGCGTGTTTGGGGTGATCCAGGGCAGCGTGGCTGCTGCTCTGCTCAGGGAACATTGATATGGAGCACTCACTTGTCTGTGCCTTCAATTGCAAAGGGCTTTTTAAAATTGATTACTGGTCTGGCTCAAGTTATTGGATGACCCTGTAAATACAGAGCGAGGATGGGCGTTTTATGATGTCTGACTTCCCTACAATATTTTTTTATTAAGTAAACGGTAATGGAAATATTGGGTTTTCATTCCTTGCTTGCTCCTTTTCCAACAATTGCCAGTAAATCAAAGTTGCAAAGAGCTGCTCCGTGCTGGCAGAGCTGACAGAGCCTGGTGGGCACTCATTTTGGAGATGATATCCCCTTATTTCTAGGCACTCAGCAGACTTCAGCGCTGATGTATTGACACTCCCAGCTTTCAGGTCAAGGAAATAGTGCAGGAAAGCATTTCCAGCAGAGAAATGCCCATATTTTAAAGTAAGGACTGCCGGTGGTAGCGACGCCAATTTGCTGAGGTACAAAAATGCCACGCTTAGAAAGCAAGGAAGTATTTCTTCCCTTCTTGTTCCCACATCATGTCTGGGTGTCTCCATATCCATCAGGCACTTTGCACAGCACAGAAACCCCTGTGAGCCCCAGGCCAGGGGACCAGGCTTGGGCTACCTGTCCCATCACACATCTAACACCCACAGCCAGGCAATTGGGGCGCTCCCCACCCTCCCAGGAAGGATCTGATCTAAACCCCCTTTCTTTTCAGTGATTTGTTTACGACCCGAGGGCAGCCAGCCCGGCTCAGCTCGGTTTCTTTGGGACTGGTGATTCCAGCCGGGATTCCCCGGGATACCGGGAGCCCTGGGATGTGGGACTGGCCAGGACATCGCTGCTGCTCTGCCGGGGGAGCTGCGAGCCTGCATTCCCCATGACATCCCATATTCCCCATCATATCCTGCATTCCCCATCGCATCCCGCATCTCCCATCACATCCTGCATCCCTCATCACATCCCGCATTCCCCATCCCATCCCGTATTCCCCATCACATCCCGCATTCCCCTTCATATCCTGCATCCCATCCTGCATCCCCATCCCATCCCGCATCCCTCATCATATCCCACGTCCCTCATCCCATCCCGCATCCCATCGCGGCCGGAGCCGCTCCCAGCAGATGGAGCAGTTGCTGTTCCAGCGCTGCCGAGCCGCGAATCCCAAACTCTGCGGCTCCAGCCCGGACCCGCTGATGCTGCGGCTGCTCCCGGGTGTGGATCTGCCGCGGGGCTCCCGGAGCCACGAGAACCAAACCCCGGCCCTGCTTCGCTCCGCTCGTTTCAGCAGCCTCTGCTTCCCGAGCACGTCCCAGCTCTGCCCGGCTTTTCCCGGCTGTGCCCGGTTTTGGCCGCTGCTGTTTTAGCAAACTCTTTTCTAGCGGTTTGGCCAAAAGGGCAAACAGGTGATCAGAGATCAGAGGGCCTGAAACAGCGACCCGTGCTCCAGGTTGGACTGGGGTGTCTCTCCTGGGGGAGCAGAGGATGCCCACGCAGGCACCCCATCCCTTGGCACAGCTCTGGGGCTGGGGCTGGACCCTGTGGCTCCGCACGGATCCCTGACAGGGACAGGAGGTGAGGGAACGGCCTCGGGATGGGCCAGGGGAGGGAAGGTTGGATACTGGGAGAATTCTTCTCAGAAAATGCTGCCCAGCCTGGCACAGCTGCCCAGGGCAGTGGTGGAGTGCCCGAACCTGGAGGGGTTTATCAGCCCTGGGCATGTGGCACTTGGGGACATGGTCAGTGTGGCCTTGGCAGTGCTGGGGGAATGCTTGGACTCAATGACCTCAGAGGGCTGTTCCGAACTGAACAATTCTCTGAGCCTGTTCCTTGACTCTCCTGCTGCTTTAAAAAGAAATTGTTCCTAAGCCATCCTGCCCTGGCTGCACGCTGTCATGGAGGGTGATGTTAAACCCTGTGTGCCTGAACTTCTGTGATAACCACAAGAGGTAAAACTTGAGATTTTTCTGTCTCTGCTGGAGGTAAACCTGGGGGTCCAGGTACCCCCAGAATTTGGAAGGCTCAGCCAGAGCTCCAGATGTTGCATTTTGGAGCTGGCTCTGAGCTGGTGAAACACCAAGGTGTGATTTATTATTGCCTCATTCGCCTGCACATTGAAAATAAGATTGTGTTACATAATCAGATCTCATTTGTTATTTATTGCTTTCTCTCCCTGCACAGATGTGGATGTTTCTCCCTCTCTCCTGGTGCATAATCCCCGTGTTTTTCCTGCTGGTCTGTGGGAGGTGCTGTGGGATGGGTGGGGAGCCAGGGGCTGGAGGGACGGGATGGGTTCAAGTTTTTCCAAAGAAAACCAACATCTTTTGCCTGTTAGTGCCTACAAAGCTGCAGGAACTTCTGCAAACATTGAGTTCAGGGGCCATGGCTTGTCCTGGGAGGTGAAATGCTTGGATATTGAGCTGATACTGCTGCAAAAAATGCCCCAAAAATGTTTGGTGACACCAGACCCCACCACAGCTTGTGCAGGTAACTGCGCTGCCTTTTCCAGACAGGGCAGGCACAGTCACCCCCAGGCATGGGCATGACAATCCTGATCCAGGTGCTGCCCAAGTGCAATCCTTGCTGCTCAGCGCCACAAACACCTGCAGCACGAGCACTTTCCCTGCCCAGCAGCCTTCCAGAGCTCAAGGAGCATTTGGAGAGCACTCTCAGGGCATGGTGGGGCTTTGGGAGTGTCCTGAGCAGGGCCAGGAGCTGGACTGGATGATCCCTGTGGGTCCCTCCCTGCTCAGGATGTTCTGTGATTCTGGGACTCTTCTGTGCCACAGAGCATCCCACAGCGAGCTGAGCCCATCCACACCCCAGGTAAAACCCACATCCTGCTGAGAGACAGTGAGATTTGGGATTTAGAAATGGTGTGAGGTGAAAGGGCTTGGGAGGGCTGTGCATTGCACCAGAATCTACAGGTGGCTGTGGGTGCCAGCCCTGCTGCTCACACAGAGCCCTCAGAACAGATCCTGCTCTCTAATCCAGATGGATCAGCCCTTGGAGCATGTCCTTGCTCCCAGTCTCCCCCAGGCCCACACCCATCAGCTCCATCTCCCAAACCACAACAGACAAATTATTTGAGTTGTGTTTTGGATCCCCACAGCAAATTCAATACGACCCCGGCGGTGCCGGCGCTGCAAGAACTTGCCCCGAGCACAAAGCTGAGACAGGTTTGATTTTAAACCTCTTTATCCAATATTCCAGCTCCTACTTAAAAGCAGGTGTATGACGGGGACGTAATAAATGTTGATCTTCTCGCTCCAACTCTCTGCTAATGTGATTTTTGGTGCTGCATCATGTAGAAAATATGAATTCTTGTTTTCTTATGTAAAAGTGCTGTCACAAACCCCAGCAAGTTTTCTATGTGATGAGACCTTTAAAAAGGGGGGGATTTTTGTTGTGCTGTGGTTACTGGGGTTTTCTGCAAAGGAGATGCTTAGGACACAGGAACAGCTCTGGCTGCCAGTGCTGGGAATCCCTTGGACCCTCATGGAATGCAGGGACAGCCATGGAAAACCTCCCCAGATTCTTGGCTGGGTTTGTCCTGCCTTGCTTTGTGCTTCCCTCAGGTTTTTCACTTGGGACCAGCCTGTGTCCCCTCCCTGCCTGTCCCTCACTGCTCTCACACAGAAGGACTTTTCCTGCCAGCCCAGCAGAACTCCCTGCTGTCCCTGAGGGGACCTCGTGGCAGCAAGGGGCACAGGGACATTTCCTCTCCATGCAGAACTTCCCTCAGCAATGCTGTCCTGGCCCTGGCTGCTGCTCAGCACGAGGGTTTCTCACTGACTGCCCCAAAGGTGAAGTTGTTGGTGAATGCTCGATCACTCCTCTGCAGCCCAAATTAATTAAACCACGCTGGATCTGTTGTGTGGAATACATGGGAATCATTTTACGTGGTGGAGTGATTACAATGTGTGCTCTTCCAGGGTAAATATGGGGAAACAGGGTGCTCCCCTGCTTTTCCATACATCCCAGAGTAATGCAGGGTGGCTTAATACCCAACATGACAGACGGATAATCCACACCCATGTAAAACGCTGTAAGCACCAGCTGCACGTGACCAGCCTTCATCCAAAACATGTGTGGGATCTGCAGCACTCCCTGCACTGCATTCCCTGCACTGCTTTCCCTGTGCTGCATTCCCTTCATTGCACTCCTACCTCTCTCCTTCCCACCCCTCGGAGGTACAACTCCAGACGTCCAAGTATTCCAGAAGAAATGACATTACTGACAGCCCTCTCAGGAGCAGTGCAAGTATGCATTTCCTGAATTAAATAAAATAAAACCCAGAATAAAAAATAAAACCCAGACTAAAATAAAACCGAGAATAAATTTCTGGTTTTTTACTGAAAATGGGGATGTGGGGCCACCAGCCGGAGAACAAAGGTGACAGAGCTGTCAGAACCGAGCTTTGTCTTCAGAACTATCACTAAATCATCAGATGTTGCTGAGAGAGGAGCACCAGCCCAAATTCCTTATAAATCCTTTCAGATAATAAGGCCACAGTCAATAGTACATAGAAGAGGAGGAGATTTGGAAATTCCTTTGGAAAAGACCCAGCTGCTCTCAGAATTCTCCTGCAGGATGTTTGGAGCACTGGGAGCAGCTCTGGGAGTGTGGGGGAGGCTGTGCCCAGGAGCCCAGACTGTGCAGGATGGAAGGGAAAACTGTTCAGTCCTCTAGAAGCACCAGAAAAAAAAAAAAATTTGGGGTCTTTAATACATTAAATTTCTAATTTCTAGGAGAATGGTGCTTCTTTCCATGCTGGTGGGGCTCTCTCAGTCCTCACATCTCCAGGAGTTTGGGGTCACTGGGTTCTGCTCAGGGTGAAGGGAGCAATGCATTTTGGAAGAGGGGTTATTTGGATAATTATATTGATAATTTCAGGGTTTGCAAAATCCCTCAGCTCCTGATCCCTCTCACTGTTTGTATTTGCTTTCCTAAAGAGAAAATTTGTTTTGCATTTCCCAGCCACGCCAAACCTGGGCTCCTGATGCCCAACACAAATCCTGTCCCAGCCGAGCTCTCCTCTGCTGCCCTGAGGGAAAACGGGAGTCTGAAGGAAGTGTGGGAAATGGGAATCAAAAGGAGTACAAAGAAACGAAGAGCCCGATTTTGGGGAGGGTGAGGAGCACTCCTGCACACAATCCCCCCCTCCTGTGCTGCCTGTGTTCACAGATTCTTGTTTTGACTCATCCTGCAGCTCCAGCTGTGGCAGCAGCTTCTAAGAAAGCAGCTCAAATACAAATTTGATGTTCAAGTGGAGGAATCAACAGAATTATTCAAGTGGTGCAGAAACAGTCTCAGAAAAGAGTGTGTGCAGCATCTCAGCTATTAATGTATTATTCCCTTACAGCATTCCTCACTCACTGAAAGAGCAGAAAGGCCTGATTTGGAATGCTCCAGTTTATGTAAGAATATTAAACACGCCAAAGC
This sequence comes from Ammospiza nelsoni, assembly GCF_027579445.1. Lineage (NCBI taxonomy): Eukaryota > Metazoa > Chordata > Aves > Passeriformes > Passerellidae > Ammospiza > Ammospiza nelsoni. Next base: position 1,426,086 of record NC_080642.1, read on the forward strand.
TTTTCCAAATAATGGTTTTATTAGTCCTGCTGGGATCACACAGGATCCAATCCTGCTCCGTGCAGCACCTGGGGCACCTCTACCCACAGGGTGGCACCACACCTGGAAAGGCCAATCAGTGCTTCATTTGCATAAGAAATTCATTAACAAGTAATGAAACGGCAGGAGTGAGGGCTCTGGATGGGCAGGGTTTGGTGGAGGAGCCAAGAAGCTTCTCCTGGTAACCCTGGCCCTGTTTGGTGTTTTTGTAAAACCATCTCAGAGTTTGTGGTTCTTACCAGTGCTGCTATCAGTGCCCTGGGTTTGGACAGCCCAAACCTGGGTGGGGCAGGGGGGGAGCTCTGGGCATGGCCTGGGAATGATTCCTGTTCTGGTGTGATTCCACACACCCAGAGAGAAATCCCCAGGAGTTTGGTTCCTGTTCTGGTGTGATTCCAAACACCCAGAGGTAAATCCCCAGGAGTTTGGTTTGTGTTCTGGTGTAATTCCAGAGATAAATCCGCAGGAGTTTGGTTTGTGTTCTGGTGTGATTCCAGAGGTAAATCCGCAGGAGTTTGGTTCCTGTTCTGGTGTGATTCCAAACACCCAGAGGTAAATCCGCAGGAGTTTGGTTTGTGTTCTGGTGTGATTCCAGAGATAAATCCGCAGGAGTTTGGTTTGTGTTCTGGTGTGATTCCAGAGGTAAATACGCAGGAGTTTGGTTTCTGTTCTGGTGTGATTCCCCACACCCAAAGGTAAATCCCCAGGAGTGTGTGGCTGTGTGGGGCACCCAGCTTTGCTGGAGAGTGCCTTTCCTCCCAAGCTGGCTGCAGGAACACGAATCCATCCTTGACCCAGCTGGACAGGGGCAGTGAGAGCACCCTGGGTGGCACCAGCACGGTGCTGGAGCAGCATTCCCATTGCAGGAACAAAGCCCGCCGGAGCTGCCCAGCGCTCCCCAGGCTCTGCACAGGGGCAGCTGGAGCTGGGCACCGCTCTGGGGGAATTCACCTTTTACCAGCTTGGTACCCTGGCCACCGGGGCTGCCACGTCCCCCGTGTCCCCTGGCTGGTGTCACACCCAGCCCTCAGCTCCGGGGCTGCCTCTGGAGCTGCTGTTTGCAGCTACTCAGTATTCAGTGGCACCGCTTACCTAATGCACACGGATTTAATTCGTTTCTGATTGATCCCATAATTACAAAATTTGTTTAAAGCTGTTATATTATCTCCTTATTTGACACAATATGGCACAATTTTGTTATAGTATTGAAAACCAAATAAGACAACTGCAGCTGGTAGCATTTCAAAGAGCCATTCCCTTTAAGATGAAATCAATCCCGTTTCAAGTTTATTCCCTTGCTTTAGGATCGAGGCTCTAGGGGTGTATTTTGCTGAAAAATGTCTTTTTGATTTTTCAGAAATTCTTTAGATTAATATGCAGCTGTCATTGCAAGGCAAATCCAGCCCGGCTTTCATGTGCTCCTCTCTCCCCGGGCTGTGGCGAGCGCCCGGCCCTGCCGGGAGCCAGCGCGGAGCTGGTGGCAGCGCGGGCACGGACACCGGGCACCGACACCGGGCACCGACACCGGGCACCGACACCGGGCACCGACACCGGGCACCGACACGGCCACCCGGCCTCGCCCCTCGGGCCCGCCCCGTTAAACCGGGCTTAAAGCACACGCCCGTGACAGTACAGAGAGTGCGGGTCCTTTGTGCGGCCCCTGGCGTGTCCTTTGAAAAGTTGTTTAACTTGCAGATCATGTCGGCAAAACTTTCCAGGGGGATGCTTTGGAGTAAATAGACGCTGAAGGGCCTGAGTGAAGTTTAAATATTTATATCAATATTTGGCTTATTCTTTCAGCAGCATCGATCAGAGAATCACAGAAGGGTTTGGGTTGGGAGGGACATTAAAGCTCATCCAATGTCCCATGGCAGGGACACCTCCCACTGTCCCTGGAGCTCCCAGCCCTGTCCAGCCTGGCCTTGGGCACTGCCGGGGATCCAGGGGCAGCCACGGCTGCTCTGGGCACCTGTGCCAGGGCCTGCCCACCCTGCCAGCCAGGAATTCCCTCCCAACATCCCATCCATCCCTGCCCTCTGTCTATGTGCAGCCATTCCCATTTCTCATGGATGTGCCCTACAGAGACTCCACCTCAGCCATGGCTCATCCCTGGTGTTCGGGAAGGAATTTTCCCGTTTTCTCCCTGCATTCCATCCCTGCGGAGCCCCCCGGGCTGCTGAGGACCGGGATCATCTCAGCCCAGCAGCTCCTGCCCAGGATTTGCCCGGGTGGGCAGAGGAGACCCTGGGGGCTGCTGGAGCTCCTGCCCTGCAGAAAACACTGCCACAGCTTTCGAGACGGCGTCGGGAAAAAGGGAAGAAGTTCTCTTTTTATTCTTTTCCTTACTGAGTGGGAAGAAAGAAGGGAAATGGTTATTTGAGCGCTCCTGTGGCGTCCCGAGCCGGCCCAGCACCGCTCCTTCCCCTGCCGGAGCGGCCGGGCAGGTGAGAGCGGGGATGGAGCGCTCCGGGAAGGGCAGCGGCGCCGGTCTGGGCGTTCCTGCAGGCTTTAAAGAGCTCGTCTCAGAGCGGGGACAGGGATCCGTCTCTTTTCTTGCAACTCGCTTCACACAGAGCCCCGCTGTCCCCTGACATCTTCAAAGGCGGCGCTGGCAGCGCGGTTGAAAGCGGCCGTGCGGGAGGCGCGCTCCTGCGGGGAGATGGAATGCGGGAGATGCGCTCCCCTCCTCCGAGCCCGGGCCGAGCCTTCCCCAGCACCACCCTCCGAGCCTTCCCGAGCACGATTCCTCTGCTTCCCGGCCCCCCAGACCCGGCCGGGGCCTCTGCAGGGGCTGGGGGGGCTCCCCGGGCCCCCTCCCACACCCAGATGGGCATCGGCCACCCGGGTGTTGGGGTGCTGCCAGTGCTGGGGAGCTGGGGCTACTGGGAGCACTGGGGTTGTGGGGGTGCTGAGGGCACTGGGAGTGCTGGAGGTACTGGGGGCACTGGGATTCTGGAGTTGCTGAGGGCACTGGAGGGTGCTGGGGATGCTGAGGGTTCTGGGGGTGCTGGAGATACTGGGAGTACTGGGATTCTGGGGGTGCTGAGGGCACTGGGAGCACTGGGGTGTTGAGGGCACTGGAGGGTACTGGCGGTGCTGAGGGCACTGGAGGGTGCTGGTGGTGCTGGAGGCGCTGGGGTTCTGAGAGTTCTGGGGATTCTGAAGGTTCTGGGGGAATCTGGGAGTGCTGGGCTTGTTGGGTGTTCTGAGGGTTCTGGGGGATCTGAGGGCTCTGAGGGTTTTAGGGGATCTGGCGCTTCTGAGGGTTCTGGGGGATCTGGAGGTTCTGGGGGATCTGGTGGCTTTGGGGGTTCTGGGGGATCTGGTGGTTTTGGGGGCTCTGGGGGATCTGGTTGTTTTGGGGGTTCTGGGGGTGCTGGTGGTTTTGGGGGCTCTGGGGGATCTGGTTGTTTTGGGGGTTCTGGGGGTGCTGGTGGTTTTGGGGGCTCTGGGGGATCTGGTTGTTTTGGGGGTTCTGGGGGTGCTGGTGGTTTTGGGGGCTCTGGGGGATCTGGTTGTTTTGGGGGTTCTGGGGGTGCTGGTGCGCACAGCTCGGGCTGCACCGCTCCCTCAGCCCTGCCAGCCTGGTCCCTGCTCTCCCTCAGCCCGTGTCACCTCCCGGCTGTCCCACCCGAGGGTCCCACCCGAGGGCTCTCAGGGCCCGGGTCTGACCCTCCCAGCCTGGCCAGGACCCTCCGGAGCCCGGGGCCGGCCCGGCTGCTGCTGCTCACGGCAGCGATGCAAATGAACGGCTCTGGAGCGTGTTGGATAAATACAATGTTTGTTCTTCCTAATGGATTTCAGCAAGATATGGTAAATATTAACTCCCAGGTGGGGCAAATGCATAATTCATCGGCAGGCTCGCTCTGATGAACGCGCGGCAAGCCCTGGCTGCGGCAGAGTTAATTCTCCTCCCAGAAGCTGGGCTGGGGTTTGTGCCGGGAGCAGCACCGATAACCCAGGGCTGGTTCTGCTCTCTCTGGGCAGGGCTCACACAGCAGAGAGGGCTTTGCTGCACAGCTGGGCGTGCACAAGGAGCTGGGGAACCAGCCCGGACAGCTGAACCCAGCTGACCCCAGGGGTTTCATTTGGTCCCTCCCCAAATCCCTCCAAGAGTGACTGAAAACCTCAGTGAGGTGATGCAGGTGAGTGGTTGAGCTGGGGACAGCTCTGACATCATTTCTGGGGCAGAAGATGGGGTTTAGTCATTAATTATCCCTCTCTCAGTCATTAATGATCCCTCTCTCCTGTGTCCACGCTCTCCTCTCTGTGTCAGCCCACACATCCCTGTGCAAACCCCACGGCAGCTAAATCACTCCCTGCTGCTCCATCCACCTTCTCAAATCCCAATTTTTGGTAGGTACGTGCTGAGGAAAGGGTTAAGAGCTGAAACCCTCCTGCATCGATCCTTGGCCATGTCATTTAACCCAATTAATTCCAGCGCAGTAAACAGGATTTAAATTTCTGCTGAAGTGATTTGTTAAGTCAGGAGATAAATACAGGCCCTCACCTCCTTCCCGTTAATTAGATGTCAATTCATAAACGCAGGAATTTGATGCCACGGCGAAAATTGCCCCCAGAAATGATTAGAGCCTCCCTTAAACTGGTGGAGGAAATCTGTTTTTACAGACTATTGGCCCTTCCAGTTTTTCCTGGGCATAAATTAACCCCTGCACACCCCTTGGTGGCTCTGGTGGCAGCGCTGGGTGACACCGTCACCCTCTGGAGCTGCTCCCTCGCCCTGCAGTTGGATTTAAGCCCAAGCCTAAGAAGTCAAGGCGGGTGCACCGACTTAGCAGTGCCCAGATTTTCTCCTTGTTTGAAGCTGCCTTTGCCCGGTGTGGTGACAGCCCCACCAAAAGCCATCTCCCGAAATGAAAGCAGTGACATTCAGCGATGCGATTGCAGACCTGGCTAAGTCAGATGTTAAACACCTTAGGGGTATAATCTCCTTTTAATGTGAGCACAACTCCCATTAACATTAATAGGGGGTTGTGTGGCGGCTTCAAAAGGAGAATATGCACCTAAAAGTGCAAATTAGCACTTACAAACTCTATTGATAAATTATTAAAGCGGATCATTAAAGCATAGCCACGCCTCCAGATCATTAGAGCGAGTCCAAAACATCACGGCGGCATGCGCAGTGCTCCCTCATTAAAACAGCTCCTAAAATGCCATTTAGGCCCCAAAATCAATCCAGAGTAAATATTGGTTCATCAGCCGCAGCTTCGTGCAGAATTTGGAGCTTTAAGAGCTTGAACTTCTTTTCTTTAAATGCAAATGAGCAGTAGGCAGTGCTTTAATGCAGGTCCCCGCTCAGAAATCCGTGTTTAAAAGGTAAATTGAAGCCCAAAGCCCCAAGCTCGGGGCCAGGCTGTCACCAGAGCTCTTTGTTGTTGTTTATGTGGTGACAAAGCTGCACCCCGTCCCCAGGGCCCAATTCCCAGCTCTGGACATCTCATTTTCCTCCTGTCCTGGCGCCGTGGGTGACGCCAGAGGCTTTGAGGGGACTCTGGAATCCTCCTTGCTGTCCGCTCCTGGCTTCCCTCATCCCATGGCTCATTCCCATGGCTGCAGCAGCTCATGGCATCCCTTGTGCAGCCCCAGGGATGAGCCTCACCGGGCAGGCCGGGGCTGGTTAATCCTCCCCGTGGTGACCCAGAGCAGATCCCTCCAGGCTGGGTCATCATGGGAATACAATCACCTAAAATCCTAAAAGGGGTTCAGCAGGACGTGGTCATCCTGTGAGGTGTTTACTCAAGCTGTGATGATTTTCAGATTTCACTAAAATGGTATTTCCCCAACTGCAATATTCAGGTTGCCATGGTTTGTAGCATCCCAGTGACCAACATTCCTAACTTTTAGAGTATTGCCTTCTCCCTTCCAGGGATATTTTTTTAATTAAAAAAATGGGTTATAATGTTATAACCACTATCCTAAACACAAATCCCAAACTCCAAACCCATTCCCAGAGCCATTAACCAAATTCTTTTTGAAAATAAGATTATTTCTATTAATGTAGCAGCAAAAGGAGCAGGAGTCAAGAAAGCAGCTCCTCAGTGCTGATCCTGAGTTTGGGATCATGCCAGTTCTTTCTGCTGTTGAGAATTTTGAAACAGGTGAATGTGAAGCTAAATAAATTTTATTTAGTTATCTATATTTATTTGTTTATTTTTAATAAATAAATAAATAAATAAATAAATAAATAAATAAATAATGTTTCTGGAGATAAATAAAGACACAAATTCAGCTGGGGAGGTTAAAACAGAACAAGAACTAGGTCTTGGTGCACCATCAGCCAGAGCTGGGTGCTGCTGTATTTCCCAGGAAAATGGAAAATGTGGATTTTGGGGCTGGGTAAGAGCAGGTTCAGCTCTGGGCTGGAGGCTCCGGGTGCAGCATCTGCCCAGGCACGCCTCCAGCAGCCCCCGGTGTCACCAGAGCCACCGGTGGCCCCAGCAACACCCCCCGAGGAGCCCAGCCGGGCTCAGCCCCATTAAACCAGTTTTAATTATTCCGCACATTGCACTGAAAACACTCGTTCCTTTTTAAAAATAATTCTCCTCAGAAAACACGTTTTATCTCTCTAATAAGAAACCATTAATTAGGAGATGTTGACCCGACGAGCTGTGATAGTTTGGTGGCTGATGAACGCTGCCTTTAATCAGACCTTTTACAAGCTGGTGGATGTTAACTTGTGGCTGTTAATTATTCACACCTTCAAGTATTCCGATGGTCGGAATATTTCATGAATGCCCTTCTTTTTATTTAACAGCGACGATGGATTTTATGAGCCAGGAATTGCACTTATTAATTTACAGTCGTTTTGCACTTCCATGCCAGTCGTTTGGCATTAACTCTCTGTTTAAAAATAATAAATGATCCCTGACTCTCTATTGTCTGCCCTAATTAGCATATTGTCTTTTAAAGAGGAAAGCGTGTTTTCTCTTCATTAACAGTAATATTACCTCGGCAGACAATCAGTAGGTCCGTGATCTAGAAGCTGCCGTGGACGCCAAATTACCTCCTCTACCAGGACAAAATCAATTAACACCACTAGGGATGTCATTATTGTCACATTATGTCACCGGATATACTCCAGGGTAAATAAATGATTTGTGGAATTTTTAATGCCGGAAAGCCGCGGCTGAGCCACCCGGGTGGTGGGACCGGGGGCTGCGGGCACTGCCCGGCCCTGGCCTGCCCTTCCTGGGGGACAGAGCTGGGCAGTCCCGGGGCAAAGGGCTGGGCTGGGCCGGGCCGGGCTGGGCCGAGCTGGGCTGGGGACCCCAAATCCCCCCGGAGCGGACCCCAAATCCCCCGGGACACCCGCACCGGGACAGCGCCGAGCTCCAGCAAGGAGCGCCCGTGCAGAGCTGGGACAGGGAGGGCTCAGCGAGGGCACAGAGCAAATTATAAACAATTTTATTGCCAGGACCGCCCGCGTTTGCCGCTCCGACACGAACCGCCCGGCTGCTCCTCGGCCGCGCTGCCGCAGAGGTGCCGGCGCTAAAAGTGTCCCCAAGTTGTGCGTTTGTCCTGCGTCGGGGGGTGTTTAATTAAGTCTGCTCTGTCTGACACGATCTGATGTCATTGTACAAGGAGATGTTCTTTGTTAGCGGCGCGCTTAGTTTCGGGCTCCTCTGTGTATTTGAAACCATGGTAACAGAAGAGTAAGCTAAAGCCAATGAGATAATGAGATATTCTCATTGTAATTGTGTTTCACGAGGGCACACGCTCCCATGGGTGGGATCCGACTGTCTTACAACTGCGAACAGAATTTAAGGGACAGGAATAAATTAGCGCGGCGGCGTTTGCCGCAACAGCCGTGTAAACACTCCCGACGCGGCGCTGCCGCTGTCCCGGCGCCTTCCAGCGCGTCCTGCGCGGCTGCGGCGCGGGGAAAACGCTGCCAAATGGGGAGCGCCGCGCTCAAACCCCTCAGAACTTCAAGGAAGTTGGGGTTTGAAAGGCATTAACGAGCGGCGAGGTGCTGGTTTGCATGATAATTGCGGTGGGCGCTGGAGAGGAGGCGATGGAGGCAGGGGAAGGGGGACCGGGTTGGAGCTGCCGCGGCCCCGGCTTGTTGGGGAGATTATGGAGAATCCCATGGGGAACGCAGCCCAAGGGCCCGTGGGGTTCGTCCTCCTGCTCCCCTGGAAGTGAAATCCAAAAGTTCAGCCGTGATTTAAATGATAAAACTTTCTGGAGGCCCTGAGGAAGGGAGGAGCTTGTGTTCTCCCATTGTAGAGGGAGAAGCTCAAAGCGAGGGGTTGGGTTTGGAGAGCCCTGGGTGAGGTTTTCATTCTGCTCCTACAAGGGGACAGGGGGGCCACACCGTGGGCAGCACTTCACACACGAGATGGACTCCTAGCACCACAAAGCAAACTAGGAAATGTGATTTGGGGAGTGGAAACAGGATCAGATCTGCTTCATGCCCTAATTGTCTTCATCCTATAATTGTCTTCATCCTGTGTAATTCCCAGCAAATGTACAATTATTGCTCTTTTCCCCAGAACATCTCAGTGCAGGCCGGGCCATTTGGGGTGGAGCGTGAGCCCAGGAAATATGGGATGGTCTTCTGAGAAAAGGCACAAAACGTCTGGGAAAATCCTTTTTTCCTGGAGCAGGAATAGCGAGGGGGTCCCCAGGAGCAGAGCCTGGAGCTGCTCCACCACCCGGGCAGGCTCAGGCAGGGGAGCAGCCACAACTTGCTCCACATTAGGCAGGGATGATTTTTATTAATGTAATTATTACTGTTGCTCAAAGAGCACACTTGTGATGTGGGGACAGCTGACAAGATAAATTATATCTGTTGTCAGCTGCAGGGAGAGACCTTTGGGAGATTTTAATTGGCAGCAGGCTCCCCCCAGCACATTGTGCATCTTCCCCAGAGCGGGGCTGGAGCCACACGGCAACCACCCCATCCAATCTCCTTCTGAAACATCCAACCTCCTTCTGAACCACCCAACCTACTTCTGAACCATCCAGCCTCCTTCTGAACCATCCAACCTCCTTCTGAACCACCCAACCTCCTTCTGAAACATCCAACCTCCTTCTGAACCACCCAACCTCCTTCTGAACCACCCAACCTACTTCTGAACCATCCAGCCTCCTTCTGAACCATCCAACCTCCTTCTGAACCATCCAACCTCCTTCTGAACCATCCAACCTTCTCCCCAACCATCCAACCTCCTTCTGAACCACCCAACCTCCTTCTGAAACATTCAACCTCCTTCTGAACCACCCAACCTCCTTCTGAACCACCCAACCTACTTCTGAACTATCCAACCTCCTCCCCAACCATCTGAGATCCTCCCTAACCATCCAAGCTCCTCCCCAACCATCCCACCTCCTCCCCAACCATCCCACCTTCTCCCCACACCATCCAACCTCCTTCCCACACCACAGAGATTTGGGGTTTGCCTCATGCACCCCAAAACTCAGTGCCTGTATTTATTTGGTGCAAAACAATACCATGAAGTGCCATATTTTACATGGGCATCACTCTTGGGGGCATTTCCCATTAAAGCTGTCAGCAAATCATCATCACAAGGGAGATAATCAGATATAAAACCCCCTTTAACTGGCTGACTACTCTGTAAGCTCCTCCCTGGCACAGAGTCCAAAGGAGAGGTTGTTTAGACTCTTAAAGGAGGATTGTTTTCAGTGCTGCAGTGCCTGGGCCCTCTCTGACCCAGAGCCTGGGGACTATGTGGGATAAATGGTGCTTCAGCTGCAAAGCTGGTGCAGGAGGATCCTCCAGCACCCAGGTGTGGAGTTGGACTGGTCAGTGCCACCCTCTGAGATGCCCACAACCATCACCCCCAAAAGGTCCAGGGCCTCCCACATAGACAGATGCACCAGGAAGGAAGAATATTTTAGAAATTTTTCCAAAAGAATCTGCCCAGACTCTCATGCAACCCCATCTCCTCCTCCCTGACGTGCCCATGCACAGAGCAAGTTGCCAAGAGCCTTCTCTCAGAATTTACCACAGAAGAGCTGTCTGACAGCCTTGTACAGGAAATCAGAGCTGTGTCGTGGCTTTTTGAAATTTCAGCAATATACACAAATCAAGTGCATTTATTAAATCAACGTATAATCATTTTTACAAGGAAGTGTAATATAAAAACAGACATAAAAGATTTCAAAAGTAATGATACACATTTCTTTTGGACAAATGTTATTTCAGGGATTTATGATAATTCCTTTTCTGAAAGAAAAACGAAGCTAATTGAAACAAACTTTGTAGTTTCTATTAATGCCATTGGAATACAGTATGTGCTGCCAGTTACAAAGTGACATTGAAAGCTGATGCTGTTCTCAACAACACCACGATTTCTCAGTTTTATGTACTTTTTAATTTCCTCTGTGGAAAATCTGTTCTTCATAAAAGGGCTGCTGAAGAAAATGTGGAAAAAGTTGATTCATTCCATATTTACATTCTTGCAAGTACCTGGAAATGAACCAATTACCAACGGGAGCCAAAAGAGAAGTTAGGAAAGTCATTTAGAAAACTCATCTTCTGACAGGCCTCAGAAGTACCCTGGGAAAGTCCTGCTCTGATTGCAAACCCCTTCCAGCCTAGCAGGATTGGGATCCTTGGCCCTGGTCCTTGTCCCACTCCGAGCTCCAGACCCTCTGGAGCTTGGGGACAGCTCTGGAAAGGGGCCTGGACTCCTGTCCCAAACTTCAGCTCACACTTGGACTGGGACCCCAACCCAAACATCAACTCAAAGCCAAAGCCAAAACCAAACCCAAAACCAAACCAAACCAAACCTGAACCTAAATGTAACCCAGCTCTGATGTGAACCCAACCAAAACCCAAATCCCGACCCAAAACCAAGCCTACACCAAACCCAAAGTTGAGCCCAACCAAAACACAAACCTGAGCTCAAATAAATCCCAAACCTAAATCTCAGCCCAACCCAAACTAAAACCTGACCCTAAGCCAACCTTCAGCCAAAGCCAAACCAAAAATAATCAAACTCCTCCACAAACCCAGACTCCAAACCAAACTTGAACTTTAACCCAACCCAAATCTAGTCTCAAACCGCAGCAGCCTCTCAGCCCAGCACATCAGGGCAGGGCTGCTGTGGTTGCAGGAGAATGCTCTTCCTCTTAAACCCTCAGAACCTCTCCTAGTTAAATTAAAAAAAAAAAAAAAAGGAAAACCAAAATTCCCCAAAAGATTAAGAAGAAGGGGAGTTAGTTGTACTTTTGCCAGTCCCACCCTGAAGCCACCAGGAGAGCAGAGTTGCCTCACCCAGCTCCAGACGTGGCTGCTGCCAGCCCCAGCCTGAGCCATTCCCCCCTTTTCCCCTCAGAGTTTCAGCTGATGTGCCCTTCTAAAAAAGCCCCCCAGCTCAGGAGGGGCTGTTTGGAGCCTCTGTGCTCCCTGTTGGTGACTCAGCTGTGCAGGAGCTGAGTTTTTCCCTAAGCCTGGCTTTAATAAAGCCTTGCTGCCCTGAGGTGCTGCTTGGGGCTCGTGCGGCTTTCAGCGGCACTAGGCCCGGACAAGGCTTTATTAAATTCTGCCAGAGGAAGAAAAGGAAAAAGTTGAGTTTTCTGCACTAATATTTTTTATTCTCTTTTTTTTATCCCCCTCACCAGCCTGGTGGCTTTCACACTTGTACTGTGAGTCCATTTCCAGCAGGGTTTGATGGTCCCTTGTTACCGGGAAAAGCCAGGCCGGGCCCACAGCCCCACAGGCCCCGGAGAAAGGGAGAAGCCTTGTCCTTGTCCCACCTCATGCTCCACAAACTGGAACACAACCTCTGTCAGGGTGGATACACTGAGGTGGAGAGTTTTGCCTCCCTGAGGTTTTCACACCCCATCCCTGCAATCCCTGTTTGGGTTTATTTTGGCAAGGAAATAAACTGGGGATCAGGGATCTGCCCCAGCACCCGGCAGCCCCGCTCTGCTGAAGGGTGCAAAGAGGATGAACCTCCCTCCTTGCAGGCGTGGAGAAACCCAGGGAGAAACTTCCCACATTCAGGAGAGCTGGGAAAGAAAATGTTTGTGTTCTTGAAGAGGGAGAGAAAACCATTCCCCAGTCCTGCCCTGGCCATGGAGCCAGCATTGAAGGGGGCTTGTCTGAGCCCACACTCCTGGCTCATGGCTGTGCAAACCCTGGCTCAGATCTCCTGAGCCTGAGAATCCCAAAATTCTAATGGAAAGGCAGCACTGAGCAGGTGGGATTGACCCACTGATCCCAATCCCCAGCGACCACACCACAGCCACTGCACAATAAACACAGGGCTTGGAGCAGAAATACCAGCATTGATCTGATACTAATGATCCTTTGCACTTTCACAGGGCTCCTAGGGAGTCTCCAGGGTTTCTAGGATTGTTCTTCTTATCCAGAGCCCTGAAACAGCAACTGGCTTTGGTGTTCCCCTTGGATCTGTGGGAGCATCGGAGCCATCAGATTTTATAGGAGCAAAAATTAAAATTGCTTGATATGCAACAGGTTTCTCAGGCTCCCTGCTCCAAATTGTGTTTGTAAACCCAGCCTTTCATGTTCCTCCCAGCAAGCAGTGAGCAGGGAAGTTGGTTTGTGGCCTCCAAATTAAATTAGGATTGATTTTTTTTTGGTTTTTTTTTTTTTCCTACAGGCAGACTGAAGAAATATCTCCAGTTAAAATTGCTTTAAGTCCATTTTAAAGTATGCACTTTCATACTGAATTTAGCACACAGGCCATTAGTCTTGTTATTTTAAATTAACTAGAACATCAATTGGAAAAAGTAATTTCCATGCACAGCTGCAGGAAACTGTGGGAGCACCAACATCTGCTGCAATGGGGCATCTGAACATCTTAAATATTAGAGGGTAAATGAACCACTGAATGTGGACACTTTAAACTCAGCTGAAATACACCACCATGGCATTCATTAACTGCATCTGTTTGGATGTGTCAGTGTTAGGTTAATTGTTGGACTTGATGGTCTTAAAGGCCTTTCCCAATATTAATGATCCTGTGATTCTGTATTTTATATAGGATATATATAGATTTGTTCATATTTTTCCTCTTCTTGTTGTTGCTGTTCTTCTTCTTCTCCTTCATATCAGTATTTTTAATTTCCAGTCTTCCTCCTTTCCATCTCCTCCTGCCATTTCCCTCCCCCAGATTCTGAGCTCGGAACATTTCTGTGCCTCTTTGAAGCTGTCCCTGCCTGGTCTTTTCTGAGTTTCCAGGAGACAGGGCCCAGGTAATTCATGGGGCTCTTTGCTGTTAGGACTGGCAGAAGAAATGCTGTAATATCTTTGCAAAATTTAATGAAAGGAGAAAAAACAAATTCTTAACTGAGCAAGAGGAGTCAAATGTGCAGCTTCTCCAATAGGAATGGTTCTGTTTTCCCCTTGGATTTTCCATCCCAAGAAGGGTGCAGGTTGTACATGGGATTTACGTGCTGGCTTTTGTTTCGGTGTTGATTTATTTATGCTGAGGCTATGAACTGAGTGACTGCAAAGTGCGTGCTGAATGCCATTCGGATAAATCACTGCTGGTATTTATTGTATTCCTTGCTGGACTGGTGTTGCACACACTGATATAAAAAAAATGGACGGGAAATCAATGTGGCTCAGTGTAAAATATCTTGACTATAAAGATTTTTCAGATCTATCAAACATCCAGTGTGTTTGCTGTGTCTGGAGGCCGTTCCCTTGACATGAGGATTGTACTAATTGTCCAAGTATTTGATTTAATTTGCCGTGGGAGCCAGGAAGGAGCACACAGCTCCTTCACCAGGGATTTCACTGGGTTTGGGGCAGGAAAATGCTCTGTACATAGGCAGCCATGGGATAGAATCTCTTCCGTGAATTTGAGCCCAATCCAAAGCCCCCAAGGCTGTTTTCTCTTCCTTCCCCCACGCTCCCTGGTGTAGGGATGCTGCAGGACTTCTTCACACCACAGAAACCAGAGCAGCACAAACTCTGCCTGTAGACACTCCACAGATTTGCTGTTGGGTCAGGGATGTCCTTCAGCTTGGAGAGCTCTGTTTCCTGCTGGGATTGCACAGTCAGCGGTGTCCCCTGAGCACAAATTGTCTGTAGACACTCCACAGATTTGTTCTTGGGTCAGGGATGTCTTTCAGCCTGGAGAGCTCTGTTTGTTTCCTGCTGGGATTGCACAGCCAGCAGGGTCCCTTAGCTCAAGGTGCCTCCTCCTCCTTCACCATGAGGTCTCTTGAAGAGGATTCTGAGCTGAGCAGAGCTTGCCACTGCTGCACATGAACCATTTCACAGTGATGGAGAGCAGGGCTGGATGGGACATTGGGAGGAAATTCTTCCCTGGGAGGGTGGGCAGGCCCTGGCACAGCTGTGGCTGCCCCTGGATCCCTGGCAGTGCCCAAGGCCAGGTTGGACACTGGGGTTTGGAGCAGCCTGGGACAGTGGGAGGTGTCCCTGCCATGGCTGGGTGGCACTGAGTGGGATTTAAGGTCTCCCACCCAATTCTGGGATCAGAGATGCACTCAGTGAGGCTCGGGGTGCACCTCAGGGTGCTCATGTGTGCAGACAGCTTTCAGGGAGCCATGAGGGAGGTGACATGCTGCTTTCCCTGCACATCCCCTGTTCCAGGGAAGCCCCTCATCCCATCCTGTGTGTCCCTGCACATCCCCTGTTCCAGGGAAGCCCCTCATCCCATCACTGTGTGTCCCTGCACATCCCCTGTTCCAGGGAAGCCCCTCATCCCATCACTGTGTGTCCCTGCACATCCCCTGTTCCAGGGAAGCCCCTCATCCCATCCTGTGTGTCCCTGCACATCCCTTGTTCCAGGGAAGCCCCTCATCCCATCCTGTGTGTCCCTGCACATCCCCTGTTCCAGGGAAGCCCCTCATCCCATCCTGTGTGTCCCTGCACATCCCCTGTTCCAGGGAAGCCCCTCATCCCATCACTGTGTGTCCCTGCACATCCCTTGTTCCAGGGAAGCCCCTCATCCCATCCTGTGTGTCCCTGCACATCCCTTGTTCCAGGGAAGCCCCTCATCCCAGTACCGAGTGTCCCGTGTCACCGCACACCGCGGCGCCGCGGCCTCATTAGCGGGGGGTTAATTGGGAAAGCGGGAAGCGTGTCCCCCTCAGAGCAGCACCTCTCCTGTTTGGATAGAAAGGAGCAGAACAATTCCAGTATTTCAAACATCACTCAGGCCCCGCCGCTCTAATCGCCGCCGGCCCAACCTGCCTTGGGTCACTAATGCATTCAAACACCGCTAATGACACCGGGGGATGACAAGATAAGGATGGGCTGCGGATGAATGGCTGCACAAAGGCAACGTGGCACAAGTAATTAGAGCCTCACGTGGGCCCAGACGCCGAATTTCGTGTAGAGCTGAACCCCCACAGATAACCCCGTGTGCTGGGAGCTGGGGCTGGGCCACCCCTGGAACCCAGCTGACATTGGCTGCCGTGAACATGAACCAATTTGCAGCGAAGAACCAGCCCCCATTTCCCTCCATTAATTAGACAAATTAATTAAAGCGCTCTTTGGAATCTATTCCCCATTCAAGACGAGGATGCTGCAGAGATTTTGTTAAATGGTTCAGAGAAGGCTTATTAATCCTGAAATGAATTCTATCAAGCCCTGTAAAGCACCAACTTCAAGTGCATTTGCGGAGAAGAAAGCTTTGCAAATCAGATAGGAAAGCTACAAAAGTGCTGGGTATTATCCTAATCTGGGGAGTGTTTAATTTGACACTCTTATGTCAAGATATTAGAAGAGAATGAGCAAATGGCCTGATAAATATGTACTTAAAGAATGACAATCCTCATAATCAGTTAATTTCTATTTATCTTGTGATACCCTTTTCCGCAGAAACTTGTATTAGAAAATAAATAAGATTACAGGGTAATTCTGAGAGCTGTAAAAACATAAAACACTCGTCTGCCCTTAAAGGCAGAAGTTGTGTTTTATTGTGCGTCACTTCCACAGTGATTCCATCCACTCCCGGACGTGGGATTGTCTCCTGCAGGGACTGGTGCCACCAAAACCCCCAGCATGGACATCTCCCTGCAGCCCAGGGACATGGAGCAGCCAGGGAGAGGCATCAGAGCTTGGAGAACTTCTTGTGCCAGAGCTTGGTGATTTCTTCTGCAAACCACATTGCACTGAGGAACAGAGCCTGTCTGAGGGAAGGCTTGGTTTAGGGGCTGTTCTGCTCGGGCAGTGCCTGGGAGGGCTTGAACTCAAAATTCCTCATCAGAGGGGCCAAAGAACAGCCTTAAAGGCTTCAGAATATGACCCAGGCCTGAAACAATAGCCAGCCCAGAAGAAATGAGTTTATTATCTGCTCTAAAGGGATTTTATTGACTTGCTGAAAAAAAAGAGTCATATTTAATATTGAAGTATAACTTTTAAAAACAGAGATGCTGACTCTATAAAAATGTGCTCTGGAGCTGAGACCTTGACTCCAAAGCGTAATCCAGAGTTTTTTTATAGCTGTGCTATAAATCATCAAAATTAAATGTTTGCATTAGCAGCAGTGGGAGAAGACTATGCAGAGTATGGGGATGTGTCACCCGGCACAAAGCTCAGCAACTGCACACCCTCGGGTGGTTCTGACCCGGGGAGGGCTGGGGGTGGGGTTTGCCTCTATTTCTAGTGGGTTTTGCTGTTCCCCGTGGGTTTTTCCCAGTGGGGCAGGCGAGGTGCTGGGAAGCTCCCAGTTCCCTGTGTCCCTGCTGGGGCTGGGTGCTATGGGGGTGAGCCGGGAGAGCAGGAGCAGGATGGGGAGAGGCTGCCCAGGACAGCGAGGGTGAAAAAATTAGGAGTCTCCCCCATTCACATGGAGGGCACCAGGCTGGCACCACCAGCCCTGGGCTTGGCCTTCCTGAGCTGCTTTCTCACCATAATCATCACAGGAATATCATCATTATCCAGGAACTGTCCAGATCCCCTGGCCAGGCTGGCCCCAGGGTGTTTGCAGCCCTGGCCTGGCTGGAGGAAGGTTTCAGTGCTGTCCTGCACATGAACCCCTTCCCTGCACCGCTGCAAACGCTCTGCAGTCCGGCCAGCCAACCTGTTAACATCCTCTCCTTCACACTCCCGCAACGAGCCAGCTGCTCTGCTAGGAAAATACAGCTGGAGAGGTTTATAAATAGTAAATTAAGGCTCGGTCCAGCCACTCCAGCTGGGCAGTGTTAGAGGAGTGAGCAATTCATCACCGGGGTGTCATCCCCCCTTGATGTGCTGCCCACCAGCCCCGCGCCGGCGCGAGCCGGGGACTCCTCGCCTCGCTTGGCTCAGCTCCCGGTTCAGTGTTTGATCCTTCTCTCAGGGTTCATTTTGCAGTGTACCCTGCCCAGCTGGGGAAGTGTCGGGGACAGGTCGCCCACGGAGGCCCGAGGACATGGCTCCCAGGGAGGGACGGGTGCTGCAGGGCCCAGGAGCCCCCAGTCTGCCCCGCTTCCCCCTCGGCCTCTGCAGGGACATTTCAGGGCCAGTCCTGAACAAGCTCCATCTCTGCTGGGCAGGAGGGGCTGCAGAGATGAGCCCGGACATCTGACACATCCTCCTGCTGTGACTTTGCTTCAGGGAGAGGGGAGAGAGGGCTCGGTCCCTCCATCTGTTGTGTGCATCAGCCGAGGGTCTCCTGGGTGTGTATCCATATCAAAACTCAATTAGAAAATGAGCCCTGCCTGTGAAGGACTATTGTGTTCCAAGTATTTTTATAATTAAATCTGAGAAGGTGGGACAGGCTATTTATGAAGGGCCTTCACATGGTGCATGGAGGAAGGGGGTAGGAGAGTTTATTTTATGTGTGGTTATATCATTTTCAGTGCACAATGGGGAGAAATCTCTCTGAGGGATCAGGATCCTAAATGCACATCATCATCATCATCATCATCATCACCATCATCATCACCCTCACCCTGCACTGCTGCTGGTTAATTGTTTAATACCCCTCAGTCACTAAGCAGAGATTTCTTCCCAGGAGCTGGAGGGGTGCAATAGCAACCTGCACCTCCATCCCAATGGAATTGCTTCTGGAATAGCTCAGAATCACTGAATCCCAGAATTGCTGGAGTTGGAAAGGACTTAATACCCCATCCAGTGCCACTCCTGCCATGGCAGGGACACCTCCCACTGTCCCAGGCTGCTCCAAGCCCTGTCCAGCCTGGCCTTGGGCAGTGCCAGGGATCCAGGGGCAGCCACAGCTGCTCTGAGCACCCTGTGCCAGGGCCTGCCCACCCTCCCAGGAAGGGATTTCTCCCTGACATCTAATCCAAATCTTTCTTCCTTTATTTTAAGGCCATTCCCCCTTATCACTATCCGCCTGTGTAAAAAGTTGCTTCTCTTCTATTTTATAAGCCCCCTTCAAGTACTGGAAACTGTGGGGCTTCGGCTTTGTGCTGCTGCTCTTGAAGTCCTGCACTCAGAAGAAAAGTTATTCCCTTTCTACATCCCTGCCTGAATTATTTCCCACTTGCAGAGCTGCTACCTACAGGATATAATCACGAGCACAGTAAATCATTGTGCCATGTCAAGCTGCAAGTGGTTTTGGAGTTAGATCTGGAGTTCAAATCTGCATCTGACTGTGTATTTTATCTCAAATGTACTTTTTAATTTGTCCTTCTGAAATTCTTCTAAATTCAGGGGGTATGCAGCAAGAAGAGAAAAAGTTTTTCTAAGTAACTGTGGTTATTTTACTGCCAAAGTCTCTGCAAGAAATCTCAGCCCAGTGCTGGAATTAGGGCTGTGTTCAGGACTGGATGTCCCTTTCCTGCTCCCCAGACTCTGCTCTGCCCACAGAAACACCCAGAATGTACACACAGATTTTTCAGCCACAAATTGCATTTCTGTTCTTTGCGCAGATTCTATTTAATCCTCATCATGATTTTAATAATTTTATCTGTCCATTTTTTACTCTGTTGAAAAGCCAGTATGATGGCTCCCGTTAATCACCCAAAGGAGTGGGAGTTTTAATATTCTTCGTAGCAGGTGAATATTGGATGTGCAGATGTCACCTCCTTTGGTGGTGATGGGGACATTGTGACAGCACAGGGCAGCAGTGAGGGGACGGGAGGGACAAACTCCCCCGTGCTGTCCTTGAGCTCCCCTTGCTGAGGGGTGGCAGGCGGGGGAAGAGGAGGACTTGGCCAGGAACAGAAGAATTCAGGGCCCAGGATGAGACGTCTTGGCGTTTTCTGGGCTGGCTCCCTGGAGCCTGGCTTGGAGGCTGGGCTGGCTGAGCCGTCATCCCGCTGCCAGCGCTGCCGAGGCCAAGGCTCCGCGCCTCAGCGTCCCCGCAGTCACGTTCGTGCCTCAGAGTCTGCATTGTCCTCAGAAAATAATCCCCACTCCATAATTCCCCTGTAATTCTCCACACGAGGGTCTTCCCTGCCCAGGCTGGGGATGGGAAGGCAGCAGAAGCTCTTCCACAGTCCGTGAGCCCAAAGTGAATCGTGCTGGGCGTGGAGCACGGCTCTGCCGGCACCAAACCCTGCTGGCACCCACGGGCCAGGGAGACCACAGGTCATCACAGCTGAATCAGCACATTAAAAAATAACATCCTGGCAGAAGGGACTGTCTTCAAAGCACAAAGGCCAGAAAGAACAATTGTATTAAACTGCATTCATGAATTCATAATAAAGTTCAATTTGCCACCATTTATCATGTGACTTAAAATTAAATTGAGTTTTTAGAGCAAAAGAAAAGGGTTTTGTGCTTTTTTTGAAAATAATACAAGGTCTTTCATGCCGTTCACAAATCATTTGTATTAGCACCAGTGTATACAGATTAATTTATTTATTTTCATTAATTCGTCGCTGCTTCCCATTGTTCCATTATCCTCAGGGACAATCCTTATTCTTTCATGTATTTTTAAGCACTAAAGAGTCACACAGACAAATAACAGACTAAAAAGACACAGTGGCTTTGGTTGTCTCTTGGGTTTGGAGTGCTGGAAGGAGTTAAAAAGCATGTGCTGGAGAAGGCCATTGTGGTGGTGGCACTGACCATGGCATTGGTGTTGACATTGGTATTGATTTGGCATTGATGTTGGCATTGGTACTGGTGTTGGCATTGGTGCTGGTGTTGATTTTGGCATTGGTGTTGGGTTTTTGGTGTTGATTATGGCTTTTTGATGTTGATGTTGGCATTGGAATTGATGCTGATGTTGGTGTTGACGTTGGCATTGGTGTTGGTGCTGGCACATTAGGACAGGACCCAGGAAATAGGGAGGCCCTAAAGCAGAGACTCTATCCCATAAGGATTGGCCTGTTGGAGAGAGACTGGCAGCAAACCTTCATCCCCACCAAAGCCCACATGGAAGTTCAAATGCTGGAGCCACAGTTGCCTTTGGGCACTGCACAGAGATGCTGCAGGTCTGAAGCAGGAGCTGCTCACAGGAACCCCTCACCCCGTGCAGGATAAAGAGCAAATCCAGCCCAGCATCCCCCGGTCGCCCCTGCCGAGCGCGCTCCTTATCAGCGCCGTTTGTGCGTCCGCCGAAAATAATCATCTGTGAATGGAGCCCTAATTACATTAGAGCTAATCCATTTTCCTCTCTGAAGCTGGCAGTCAACAGTTTATTCTCTCACCTCCGAGATGAAACCGAATGTCAATTTTGGAGATAACATTGACGTGAACTTATGTATCAGGCAAGTAGACAAATACCATTATAATCATTTATAATCCTTTAAAGCTGTGACTGAGAAGTGGCATTTGGACTGGATTTAAACTTGGCGTTGTCCGTGCCGAAGATTAACCACTCCATAAGACTTTGATTTCAGAATATTGCCCATTAGAGAGTTTTGACATAGGAAATTGAAGTATTATATATAGTTTTAACGTGGTTAACAGAGTCTGACACAAACAATAACATTCCAACTTCAGTTAATTCTTTCGCATCCCATTTTCCCCAGCAGGGAAAACTCCACTGTCGTCCAAAAGCACCCCAGCAGGACTTTGAAGATTATTCCTGCTGGATGGGAATTACACATCCCCAGTTCATTCCTGCTGTTGCCAATCACTATCGATGCTCTCCAGGAGCTGCTGTTTGTGCAACCAGGCCCAGCCTCTGGGGCCAACACCAGCCCACAAAATCATAAAATCATGGAATTGTATAGGTTGGGAAAACCTAAGACTGAGTTCAACCATTGCCCCGGTGCTGCCAAGGCCACCACTAACCCATGTTCTGAGGTGCCACATCCACGGGGATGGGACTCCACCACTGCCCTGGGCAGCTATGCCAGGCTGGACAATTCTTTCCTTGGAAAATTTCCCTGGATGGAGCAAAGGAAGGGCCAGACTTCTGCAGTATCTAGAGTTCATCCTTCCCAAATGCTCCGCAGGAGCTGATGGCAGAAGTCAGTGCTGACTGCTGACAAAGGAATGGATCCTATCCAATGCCACTGGATTCTCTTGGTGACTTTTGTACTAGAACTACAAGTTCCAGACATTGCCCATGCAGAGGTAAAGAGCCAAACCCCAGCAGGGAATGGTGCTCTAGTCCTTGCTGGATGATCCCAACCCTGCAGCTGCTCCAGGGAAAATGAGCACCAGGATCACACTTAGAGCTTCCAGGAGGAAATTAGTGATTAGTGTTTAACACTTTTTATTGCCACTTGTTCCTCAAAATCCCAAGCAGCTTAGGAGGGACAGAAAGGAAATTTCAGTGGTGGTGCCTGCTAGATGACAAGAAGGCAAAAGGGGAGGGTGGTCAAAGGAGAGGTGGAAATTGCTCTGGTTTAGATGTTCTCCAGGCACAGGGATGTGCCAGGCTGTTGTGGGCTCCTGGTGTTGGCTGGGTCTTCTCCAGCCTTTGAAAAGCTTGAGGTGCTTTCCATGCATCATTCACAGTTTCCAGGATTGTGCCCCGATTTGAGGCCTCTCCTTTTACCACAGGAGGGATGTCAGTGACCGTGAGCAGGTCCCAGGGGAGCAGGAGTGCCCAGCCATGGTTAGACAGGGATGTTTGGGGCTCTGGAGGAGGCAAAGGGAAGGAGCCACCCAGAGCAGCCCCCACATTCCCCCCTGGGTCCCCAGCCCAGAGAACTGGGTGTCTGTTGGAGGCACATTCCAGCCCATGCGAACAGCCTGCTGTCATCTGGCTTCAATCTGGGGATAAATGGGCTCCAGAAGTTTTGGAATATTTGTATAAGACCACAAGGCTTCTTATCAAAACATTTCCCATTATTATTTTCCAGTCTTCCCTCCATCCCCAGCTACCTCCTCCTTCCCTTCGGTGCCCAGCCATGCCCCAGCCATTAGCAGTGCTATCGTTTTTTCTCTCCATATGGGAAGCAGAGGAGAGCTTTCCTCTAAAGAGGGCAGCCCAAATCCTCCTGGGGCTCCCAACCCATCCTCCATCTGCGGTCACACAAGTGTTTCCTCCCGGGCATTATCCCTGGAAATGAAAGAATGTGAACACGCCAGGCTCATTTGTTTTGTGTGTTTAATTTCGGCGTAGGTTTGTGTAAGTACTTATCGTCTTCTCCTCGGGAGATAATCCAAGACAAATGTGCAGGCGAGAGGCAGCTTTAACAAATGGGGCTGCCTCCCAAAAACTCCGTGGAATAAATCGGGATGGAAGAGCAGAAGGGATGCTCCCAGGAAGCATGGCAAGTTATGAACACAGCTCAAATCAGCACGACCCCATCATCAATATTCATAGAGCCCAGACAAAATATTTCATATTGGAGCTGCTCATAAATCAGAGGGAGAAAGAAGGGGGAAAGGGAAGAGGTGAGGAGAAAGGGGAAGATAGAAAGGATAGAAAGCTGGGGGATGAGAGGATGGCGAGGGGGGACTCTGCTCATTTCAGGGTAACATCTGCTCACTCTGAAGTGGACCCACCTGTTAGTTTATTAAACTGTGCAATTAATTTATGTGGAAGATGGGAAAGGCGATATCTCCTCAAAACCTTCCCTTTTAGCCTCTTCCTCCAAAAGTGGAAGGGTAAAACTGCATGGCACCATCACTTCCACAGGGAATGATGGAGGATCCCCAGCATGTCCCCCCATGGTGCCCATCACGGCTGGGAGCCAAGAGAATCCCAGAATCCCTTCAGCTGGAAAAGCTCTTTGAGTCCAACCATTCCCCCAGCAGTGCCAGGACCCACATCCCCAAGTGCCACATCCACAGGGCTGTTAAATCTCTCCAGGGATGGGGACTCCATCACTGCCCTGTTCCAGGCTTTGACAAACCTCCCCACAAAGAAATTTTCCCTAATATCCAACCTAAACCTCCCCTAGTGCTACTTGAGGTTGTTTCCTGTCCTGTCACTTGTTCCCTCAGGGAAGAGCCCCATCCCCACCTGGCTTCAGTGTCCTTCAGATGGAGGTTGAGGATCACAGAGCACCTCTACAAGGAGCATCATCATCCCGAGCAGGCAAACAGGGGCTGCAAACCACTGCTCACACACATCCCAAAGGTTTGTCTCCAAAATCCTGCAGTGCCAGGGAAAAGCACTGTGCAGGAGAGGTTTTGCACCAGCCTCTTGCAGCCCTGCTCTCCAGCACTTACCCATGTCAAAACACTTGAATTTTTCATTATTAAAAAAAAAAAAAAAAAAAAAAAAAAAAAAAAAAAAAAGCCCAAAGATTTTCAATAATTTATTTCAGGCATCTATTCTGGAAGGCGTCCGAGCGGCTCCTTCCTGCAAGTCCCCACCAGAGGAGGGTTCAGAGCCCCCGGGGGTCCTGGGCCTTCTGAGCCCACAGGATCGGGCTCCAATTAAGTGCAATGCTCTCCAGATTTGGTTCCCATTATTGTCTTCCTTTGGCATGACCGACCGGAGCACTCGAATTGGAAAGGCCCCAGAATCTTCAGCCTCCTAAAATATTTTCAATAACGTTGAGAGCAATTTTCCTTAGAGCATGTAAGGATTTCAGTGGAGGAGCCAACTTTCCCAGAGGAATGATCCAATTATGAGCACTGGATGCTCTTGTCAATCTCTCCCTCAGGGACGTGGAAAATCAAAATTATGATTTATTTTTTTGAATGTGACAGTGAGCGTAAAGGCAGAAATCTAAACCATGCCCTTATCTCCCCATGCACCCCCAGCTCCCTTTCTGATAAAGTCAGCTAAAAATACCCCCTCGTTTCAGGCAGAACCTCCTGAAGTTCTGCTTTAATGACAGCACAGGCAGGACCCAGCCCTGGGAGCAGCTGAATGATGACTTTTTAATGGTGACCTTTGCATGTAAAAATTGAGTCAAAATTACTCTGCTTCTCGCTAATGCAACGAGGGAAATGTGGTTTGAACCCCGTGGTTTGTGCTCGGTGACAAAGGGGGGGAGAGGCACCAGCAGGCCCCCAAAAGCTCAAAATAGCTCCCACGGCAGGGGGCAGGGGAGGGTGGGGGCAGTGAGTGAGGAATTGGCTGTGCCTTCGCTCAGGATGCTGCAGGAGATGGCCCCAGGATGCTGATCATGGGCTGTGCCAGCTGGGTGGGATCTCAAAGGGCACCATGGGCTGTGCCAGCTGGATGGGACCCTGATTAGCACTATGGGCTGTGCCAGCTGGATGGGATCCTAAAGGGCACCATGGGCTGTGCCAGCTGGGTGGGATCCCAATGGGCACTAGGGGCTGTGCCAGCTGGGTGGGATCTCAAAGGGCACCATGGGCTGTGCCAGCTGGATGGGACCCTGATTAGCACTATGGGCTGTGCCAGCTGGGATGGGATCCCAATGGGCACCATGGGCTGTGCCAGCTGGGATGGGATCCCAAAGGGCACCATGGGCTGTGCCAGCTGGATGGGATCCCAACGGGCACCATGGGCAGTGCCAGATGGATGGGATCCCAAAGGACACCATGGACTGTGCCAGCTGGATGGGACCCTGATTAGCACCATGGGCTGTGCCAGCTGGGATGGGACCCTGATTAGCACTATGGGCTGTGCCAGCTGGGTGGGATCCCAATGGGCACTATGGGCTGTGCCAGCTGGATGGGATCCCAAAGGGCACCATGGGCTGTGCCAGCTGGATGGGACCCTGATTAGCACCATGGCTCTTTCCAGCTGGGCAGGACCCCCACGGGCTCCCTTGCACGCCAACACCCTGCAGCCCCTGCTCCCCCAGGCACCCCTGTGCCCCGTGTGGGTGCAGCCGTGCCGGGGGCAGCTGTGCCTGTGCCAGCCCCGCCGTGCCGTGCATTGTGCCGGGAAGGAGCTGCCTTTGTCTGGCGGGCAGCAGGGGGCCTTTGTCCCCTCGGGGCCGCCTGGCTCCCGGGGCTGGAACACCGAGATCAAGGCGTGGGCAGTGGGATGTGCAGCACCCGCTCCCCCTTAGAAGTTGTTGTTGCTATGGGGTCCATTGTTGGCAGCTTTCCCCCGGTGCTTTACATCCTGCACCTTGCTTTTCACAGGGTGAACAATAATGCAAACTCTTTTTGCTCCTGGAGTTGCCTTTTCACAGTTTCCCCCCGTTTTGCAACCTATAATGAGTGATAACTCTAAAGAACAGCACAATTCTCCAAGAGACTCCCCCCTCCCAGCTCACACCGTGCTGCTCGCTGGGTTATTCTGCCCGAGAAGCCCAGGAAAATCTGCATATTTGGGATGTATAAATTACCCAACGTGACATCTCTAGCTCTGCAAAGATCATCTCTGGCTAATGAAGCTGTCAGGGCAGGCTCCACGCCGATGCCACCCTGCCGTGGGTGCTGGCCCATGGCCAGCACAGCTCCTGCTGTTCCCTGCCCCAGTCTGCAATCCCAGCAGCACAGGAGCAGCATCCAGCCCTGGCTGCTCCCATCATCACCACACCGGCTCCATCCTCCAGCGCTTCTGGATCGCCTCAGCAAAAAAACCAGCTGGAAATCAAAACTGTTCGGTCTCATCTATTAATCCTGGAGGTTGAACATGCAGCAGGAGGAACCAGAGCTTTGATCCTTTCAGGGTGTGACCTCAGACCCCTGCAGATCCTCTGTGTGCTCCTACAGGGCTCTGGGGAAGACAAATGGAATGAATTTGATATTGTGCTAGGGACAGGAGCAGCATCCCTGGCCTGGGTGCTGGAGGGCAGAGGATGGGCAGGTCCCTGCACCAACACAGCACTCATTTCCTATGGTCAGGTTCCCATCCTTGTTCCAGCAGTGGGGAAACATCCCAAGACGCTGGTCCTGCTCCTGGGAACCTCCCCCTGGCAGTGCTCAACACCACGCTCCCATCCTCAGGAATCTGTCTTTCATGAAACCCATTGTAAGGGATGAATAACCCCCCGTTCAGAGCAGCTTTCCATGATGGGACTGATCTTTCCTGCTGATACAGACTGGGCTCCCTCTGCTCAAACTCAAGCTGTAAAATTCCTTAAATGGAAATTGATACTCATGTTTAAATAAATTATTTTATTGGTTTAAGAATTCCTAATGACGAGGAGCAGGAGGGCTGCTGGAGCGCGTGCCAGATCGTCTGCTTTCCTAATGACAAATGTTTGAATTAAAATAATTCTAATTAAATGGATGTCAAAAAAATGTTTCAGTTCGAAACACACTTCACAACCTCACATCACATCCTATCAGGCGGCGGAGCACATGACAAAACACAAAACAAACTGAGACCTCTAGGCAGACATTCCTCAAAGAGCAGCAGTAATTCCCAGCTGGCTGTGCCGTGTGCTGGCAGCCAGAGGGGTGGCAGGGCCAGGAGTCACCTGCACCAAACCAAAGCCACTTTGGGGCTTTAATTACTCTGACATCATGCCACTTTGTAGGGCTTCAGCTCTCCTGGAGGATGTGGGAATCTTTACTCTCACCCAGCACACGTGGAACCAGAGACAAGGTTTGATCTCCTCCTACCCAGGGTGGTTTTCAGGGTTGGATTTGGATGATTTCTCCTTTGGAGTGGTGGTCTGGGATAATACAATCATCAAATGGGTTGGGAGGGACCTTAAAGCCCATCTTATTCAACTCCCCACAGTGGGCAGGGACCCATTCCACCATTCCACCACCCCAGGGTGCTCAAAGTCCCATCCAGCCTGGCCTTGGACACTGCCAGGGGTGGGGCACTGCCAGGGATGGGGCACACACAGCTTTTGGGGCAGTGGGTGTCCAGAGATGCAGGACAGATATGGGAGCAAACTGCAGCCAGGTGCTCAGTGTGGTCAGGAGGGGAAGGGGGGGGAGTGAGGGACATCAACAACAACATCCCCAGGACCCCCCTCTCTGACCCCAAAGTGATCTAACAGGACTTGAGGCCATTTATCATTTTCTCCATCTGACCCTTTTAATTTCCCATCCCAGGAGTATTTCCAAGGGATCCCCAGCCCCCGGGGGCTGCAGGTGAAGCTGCCAGGATCCCATGAGATCCCCCATCCTCTATCCCACATCCCACACAAGGCAAGGCCGCTCTGCCGCCAGGGCCGAACGCTGTAATTGGATCTTAATTACACAACTCTGCAAGAGGTTATTTTTATTTCTTTGTTTGTTAATGCAATTATTTAGCTGCCCTATTTTAGCCTTGACCTTGCAGGAAGAGGGTATTTTCCAGTCAGCATAATGCTTTATCTTTGAAAGCTCCAATCAATAAGGATAATTAATGATGCCTGCTGCAATGATAGCCTCAGCAATCATTATCCCACATTAATCCCTGCAGTCAGCCTGGGGTCAAGGCCATCTAAATCATTCACCTGGGGGTGGAGAAATTCAAATAATTTCCCCATTTAAATCCAAGCAAACAAATCCCACTGTATTTTTCCGAGCTGTTTGGAAGAGGCTGCAGCCTGTTGCGGCTGTGGGTCTGCAGGAGCTGTGGATCCTCCTTGCAGGAATCCAGGTCCCCTGGTGGGGATGGCAGTGGGGACATGCCTCAGGGACCTGCCACATGTGACACCAGGCTCTCCTCAAACTGGCAGGAGGATTCGATGTGGGGATGGTCACACTGCACACACAGCACACGCCAGTCCCAAAACTGGGATCACCCGGCGTGGTTGTGCTGTGGGAGCAGGAAGGGGGTTGTGTTCCTCTTAAAGGCACAAAATGTCTCTGTCACCAACCCTAGGAGGGGATTTTGTCAGCCTTTAGTGCTGGTTTGTGCTGGAAACCCTTGGAACATCCAAAGGGGGGACAAGGCATCTCCAGGACATCTCCAAGAGGAGCAGAGGTGTCTTCCCAGACTATTCCTGTCCCCCACCAGCCTCCCAAACTCCAGCCCATGCCTGAGCTCCCGGGACAGCCACCTGCACAACCCCTGATCACCCAACTGCTGCTGCTGCAGGTGTCCCCAACCCTCCTGCCCATCCCACATCCCACTCCCAGCCAGCATGGAGTGAGGCACTGGCAACTGGGCATGAGCACAAACTGCAAACCCATTGATCTTTCTCGTTCTTCATCCTGTCCTTGGCACATTTATAATCTCTTAGGGGCAGGAATGCATGTGGGGCAGTGTGGAGAGCCCAAGGAAAACCCTTGGCATGTTCCCTCTGGAATCTGCAGCCATCCTTGAGGCTGGGGCAGCTCTGTGGCCGCTGTGCCTGGCTGTTTTTAATGTCCCCTGTCAGAGGGGTGCAGCTTTTTGACATGTCTGTGCTAGCAGTGAAGATATCCCTTGTCTGCTCCCTGCAAAGATAATTTTTGGGATACAGCCAGCACTGATATCTCCCAATGTATTCAGCTGGGAGAATGCTGCATCCCTTTGACCCCAAGGTGAGGAGGAGGACAAGGATCCCATCCAGCCCCGGGTGCCAGTCCCAGCCAAAATGCCCATCCGGTGCTGCTGGGCAGAAAGAGGCACCAAGGACTTTGTCAGGATATGGAGAAACCCACAAAGCCAAGCTGGTGTTATTATAGAACAGCTGCAGAGCAATGTCCTTGGCCAAAAACCGGTGTTGTTGGTAATCAATACAGTTTTGCTGATCTAAAGCTACCTCTGGTGGCCCTTGCAGGGCTGGGTTTTACAGCTGGACATGTGGCCTGCTGAGATGCCCACTGCAATGTCCACCACGATGACCATAGCAATGTCCACCACAATGTCCTCCATGATCCCCACCGCGATTCCCACTGCCATGCCCACCACAATTCCCACCATAATTCCCACCGGGACATCCAGCACCCTGCAGGACCAGCAGTGGAGCAGGATCTCAAGGCTGTCCCTGTGTCCCCCCAGGGTCTCAGCCCAGCTCAGGGGCTCGATGGCCCCCAGGGTGGGTGAGGTTTGAGACGTGCCAGCGTTGAGCCCCTCCATGGAAACGAAGGGACAATTTGGATTAGTTGTGATTTATGGCTCTGTTATGACCAAGTTGGTGTTTTCACCAAAGTCCTTCTCCCCCTGCCTGGAATTAATTCTATATTAACAGCAGCATATAATTTATATGTGGACACATCCACATATTCAATAAATTATGGCCTAACTCTATAATTCCACAGCTATAATTAATTACATTAAAGACCTCCATTTTAAGCCCACAATTAGATAACCCTGGGAGACAATCCCGTTAGCATTTTTAATAAATACTTGTGTTTGAAGCTGTTGAACAGAGCACCTGATAACTGATAGAGCAGTGTTAACATCTGTTCCATTATTTCCACAGGACGTTGCTTTAACGTAATGCTCCTCACATAAAATATGCATTTGTTCTTGACTGTCAAGTGCCTCTATTATTTTATTAAAAAGTCAAAAAAGAATATAATCAGACTTCATAATTTATGTGTGACATTTTCATTACAGAAAACTTTATGCAAAATTGAATTCTAAAATTTAATTTCCTGTGATGTTTAAATTACTTACTATCTGGCTCCTCTCCAAACATTGTGATCACTCCAGGCCCCATATGAATTCCATTAAGGATATGTTTAGCTGCTGCCAAAACGTATGGGGTATTTTTCTATGTAATTCCAAGAATATGCTCCCTAAATTTATTTTGTGCCAGTTTAAATAGTTTCTCTCATGCAGGAAAGAAACACAAGACATTTTAACAGCTGCCATGGCTTTTTTTTGTTGTTGTTTCCCTTGGGTTTTGATGCCCATCGTGGTTCTGCAGTCCCATTAGCCAGAGGAGAATTCCCAGCAGTCTGGCAGGACTGGATGGAGACCTGAGCTTTGAGGGTGCCCTGCTCACCACGTTCCCTGTGTGCACTGGAAATTAGCACATGCAAACTAGGTGTAATGAGTGTGTGGCTGAAGGAATTATGGTCGGTGCTGCTTCAGTTCCCAAAGTCTGGGGTTTTTATTGTCCCTGCTCCACGTCATCTCCCTGGGATGTCTTCAGTATCCATGTAAGGAAGAGAAAGCGAATCAGGGCCTGGAGAAGGGCAGGAATTGGGAATTGTGAGGGGCCTCATGGAACCTGAGTGGGTCAGACACAGAATCCCTGAATCACAGAATCACAGAATCCCTGAGTCCCTGAATCCCTGAATCACAGAATATCCCATCTGGACCCACAAGGGTCAAGTCCAGCTTCTGGGCCTGGAGCAGTGGGGGGTGTGGGGGGACCCCAAGGAGGGACAGGGGGATGCTCCAACCCCACGAAGACCCACAGGACGTGTGGAGTCACCCCTTCCCTGGTCCCATCACCACCAGGAGTGCTCAGGTTACACATCTCAGCATCTCCCAACTTCATCCCTCCCTTGGAGCAGTGTCCTCTGGCCATGTCCATGGCTGTGGACAAATATTTGAGGAATAACCAGGTGCGTCTGCCATCCCTGAGCTATCCCAGCTCTTCCTGGCAGCTCTTTCTAAAATCAATCTGCGTTTTGCATGGCCTCATCCACCCGGAGCCAAGGCACTCTCAGTGCTGAGATCAATACATCCTCCGGCCCAGCGCTATCGGGTTCACTCCTTTGCTGAGCAGAACACACCAGTAAAGCCCAGCCTGCTTGGGAAATACAGCCTGAGCTCATGAATCTTCAGAGAAATACAGGGAAAACCTTCAGGCGTGTCTTTGGAAACAATTCCAAAGTTGTTGTTGCTGTAAAATTGCGATGTTTCGTGTGCTGTGACTGACGCTGATGTAGGAGTCACCAAAATAAAGGTGCTCTGCCAGGTTCCTGCTTCCCTCCCTTTGCCTGGAACCTGTGAGCAGCACTCACACCCTGCTGTGTGCCTGTGGGAAGAGTGACTGGGAATAAAGAGATGCTGGGAAAAGGGGATGCCTGGACAGAGCCATGCCCGTGCCCTTTGCAGTCAGCTTTGGTGTGGATCAGGGAGATGAGCATGGTGGTGAACATCCCAAGTCATCCCAGCATGTCCCAGCAGATCCCAGTACATCCCAGCTGATCCCAGCATGTTCCAGGATGTCCCAGCAGATCCCAGTACATCCCAGCTGATCCCAGCATGTTCCAGGATGTCCCAGCAGATCCCAGTACATCCCGGCTGATCCCAGCATGTGCCAGGATGTCCCAGCAGATCCCAGTACATCCCGGCTGATCTCAGCATGTGCCAGGATGTCCCAGGAGATCCCAGTACATCCCGGCTGATCTCAGCATGTGCCAGGATGTCACAGATCATCCCAGTAAATCCCAGTTCATCCCAGCACATCCCAGCTGATCCCAGCAAGTGCCAGGATGTCCCAGCTGATCCCAGCACATCCCAGTAACTCCCAGTGTTCCCAGCTCACCCCAGGTCATTGTCTCTTTAGGGATGTTCAGGAAAGGCCTGAGCTCACTGACTCCAAGTCAGAGGAGGGGAGATAAAATCCAAAAACCCCTCAGCTGCTTGGATGGAGAGGGATTTTGCACATGCCAGGGGTGGAATCCCTTCTCCAGGGACACGGTCCCTGCTCCCTGGCCGTGTGCATCCCCCTGTGCCAGGCTCCCTTTGGATCTGCTCCCATTGCAGGTGGGGGAGTGAGAGCAGGGCTGATGCTGGGAACAGGGATGTCACTGCTGGGATGGGCCCTCTCCCAGCCCTCCCTGGGCACTGGGAGGCCAAACTGGTGAGTGGGAAGCTCCCGGTTGCCGTTGGGAGTTCCGGTAACCGGATCTGCCCGGGCCAGTAGCGAGCACAGAACTAATAAAGGATGCAGCCGGGCTGATGCCGAAGGAAGGCTGGGCAGGAATAGGATGACAGAGCAATATCGCAGGAGGTAGGATCCTGCTGAGTCTGGAAGTGCCTGATTTATTTATATTCAGCTAAACTGAAATATTCAGAAGGAGAAAATCTTCAAGCCGGACCCTTTCGCTGCCTCCTTTCAGAAGGGAGGGATGTGTGTGGTGTTTGCCAGGGAATGATGCTCACCCTGTGCCTCTTCCAGTGCCCAGCTCCCATTAATTCAGGTAGCACAACTCCAAGATGAATTTCTTCTCTGATACCTTGTGGTTCCCAGATTGGGTGATGACAAAACGAGGTAATTTATTACCAGTATATTAATTTATTTATTATTGAACATTTGATTAACCTGTACACTTTGCTGCCTGCTCATCTTCAGGAGTTTGTAGTAAACGTATTCATTTATTTCTGAGTGTGATCTGGTACCTTCATAATTCACCTGTTAATTTTGTCCCCCTTAAACACTTTGTTTAAGGCTTAAACACTAATGATGGTAAAGCACATTCTCATTCTGGAGAGCTGCTTCCCTCAAAATCTGCTTCCCCATCCCTGGCTCAGCCCTCCTCGTGTGAACAGGTCATGCATTTATATGGAGTCCAGCATTTGTAGCCTATTCCCATTCCTTAATGGGTCAGAAGCATTTAGGCAGACTGTAAAAGTGGCTATAGAGGGTGATCACCATTCCTGTAGGCTGTTCATAAAACAGAATCACAAAGTTCCTGAGCTGGAAGGGACCCCCAAGGATTGTCCAGTCCAACCTCTCCCTCGCCCTGCCCAGACATCCCAACAATCCCACACTGGGCATCCCTGGCAGGGCTGTCCAAACTCTCCTGGAGCTCTGGCAGCCTCATGGCCGTGCCCATTCCCTGGGAATCTGGACAGTGCTCAGCACCTTTCCCTGCTACCCAAACTAACCCTCCTCTGGCCCAGCTCCAGCCATCCCCTGGGTCCTGTCCCTGGCACAGAGGGCAGAGATCGCCGGCTGTGTTGGCTGAGCAGTGCTGTTGGTGGGTGCTGGACATTTGACCCCAGTGAGAAGATGTTCCCTTGCAGGTGAAGCTTTCCACAGCTCTGAGCTGCCCTTGGCCACCTTTTGCACATGCCAGCATTTTCTGCCAGGGCTGGTGCAGAGGGGTGTTTGGGGGGGATCTGGCGTTTTGGGGCAGAAAACTTGAGGGGGGAAAAGGGCATCTCACAGCGCAGGGAATAAAAATAGTATCGTGGGGAGGGGAGGGGGCTGTAATAAGAAACACGTTGGGCTGGAAATAACTTAATTCTGTCACAAACACCAGCTTAATGTATGCCCTTAAATTTGCAGCCATCTAGGTTTCCCTGCAACATCCGCCCGTATCGGGAGGATCTGCTCCATCCAGACACCGTGGTGCCTCGCGCCCGCGCTCGCAGCAGCTTTTAATGAGCATTTCTCTATTTATCTCATGTCACTGCTTCCCCAGCAGCCCCGTGCCCGGCCTGGCCAGTAAAAGCCATTATCTCTATTATGCTGCCGATAGCCCATCGCCGGGATTGCTGCTCCCTAATTGCTGGAGCACCCTCCTCCTCCTCCTCTCGCTGATAGATTACCCCGGGCTAACGGCCCCAGAGCCCGCTCCCCAGCGCCAGCCGAGCCCCAGCTATTGGGCTGTGCTCTCAGGAATAAATCCTAAGCTATCAATATATAACAGGGCTAAATAATCAACGGCTCGAGACGTTGTCTGCTCCGGGAGGGCTCCGCCGCGCCGGGCAGGTTTTATCGGCTATAATTAGCAGCAGGCAGAGCCTGTGCCTGGCCAGGCTGCGCAGGAACGAGCACAGGTTTTATGCACGTTCAAACATGATTTAATCGGCTGCTCTGCCTGTCTCGATAATGCGCAGGGGTGTAAAAAAGTCCAGCTGGCCTGGGAACGTGTGGGAAACATAAATCCTGCGGCGGGCGGCTCTGGAGGGAGCTCTGCCCTCGCCGCTGCGGAGGTGCCTTATTGCTGATAGCGGGGCAGCGGCCGTGGGAGAAACCCTGCGAGAGGATTTGGACGGGGCTCGGAGCAGTGGAAGGTGCTCCTGCCCATGGCAGGAGTGGGACTGGATGGGCTTCAGGGTTCCTTCCCACTCAATGGCTGTGATTCCGAGATTCTGTGATTGTGTGCTCAGCCTGGGGGCTTTGATAGGAGGGGCTTTGCAGCCAGGAGCAGAGGATGCTGCTGGAAAACCAAATCCGCTAGAGTGAAGTAGCTGTGCACCAGCCATGGGAAGGGAGGAAGGGAAGGTGGCCCAAAACAAGGCAGTAAAACTATAAAGTTAATGAGGAACCCGTGTCCTTTTTTACAGTATCACCCTTTACAACCCCTCCTCCGGAGCCAGGCTTTCAGGGGAGCACAGCAAACGCTGTAAAATGCACGTTTAATGTAGCTGGGGGCCAAGAAAAACATTGTATAATTGTAGTAAGCAGCTTGCTAAGTAAAGCGATAGCTTTTAAAGGATGAAATACAGCGTGGGTTTGCAGGGCTGCACAGGCTCCAGCCTCAGATTGCCTCAATAACAGTTTCCTCCTTCCACTTACAAACACATCTCTGAGAAGATTTGGGATTAATATCTCTGGCTTTTGAGACCAGCTGCTGACTAGGTCTGCTCTGGGAATAAATGACTTGGGACAGTCAGTCCTCACCCCACTCACACCAAATTAGTTTGATTTGCATCCTTTTGTGCAGACACGATCTGTCCCACTGTGTCCCAGCAGGGCACGGGGGCAGTGAGGGACGCTCCCCTGGGATAACCACCCCGGCTGCACCCACACCTCAGTTTGGCTCCTGGGGGTTCCATCACCCCCAGTGCCTCCCAGCCCACCCCGGTCCCACCAGGACCACAGTTCCAGGGCTTCCAGCCTGTGTGATGTGGTTTGGGCTGGGCTTCTGAGGAGAAGGGGCACAGGGAGAGGGATTTGGGTTTGGCTGGTTGGTGGAGGTAAAGTTTTCTTTGTCTCCCAACATTCCAGGCTGATGGTTGCTGTTCAGCCCTTGTAAATTCAAATTAAAGGGCACCTGTGTCTTGGCTGTGGTTTCTAACACAGAAATTAATCTGTTGTATGTGATATGTGTCCTCAGGAGGTGGGGAGGCCACTGCTCAGGATTTGTGGTCTCAGTGGTGCATTTTCCCTTCCTGCCTCAGTTGTCCCCTGGTTCCCATCCCCTGAGAGTCACAATGCCCAACCTGGGCCATCCCCCAGGGTGTGCAACTTCTGCTGGAAAAGCTGCTCACTTTTCATGCGGTATTTCCTGTTCAGAGGTGCTGAGGGTGTCACTGGTAAGCTCAGTGAAGTGAGGGGCTGAGCCTTTCTGGTGGCAATCAGGAGATGGTACCACTACAGAGAACTGTGACCAAAGCACCGTGTGGTGTAACAGTCACAGTACTCTCAATTTGGGCAGAAACAGCAAAACTCAAGTACAAAATACTCTCCTTGGCTCCTAATTAATGGGGCCTGTTGAAGCTGAGAATAAACCCACGCACCTCTGCTTTCTGTGTGTGCACATAATGGGAAATTTCATCAGCTGCAATATTCCCGAAGACAGGACTCGTGAGATATATCACATGTAAATGGACACATCATCTGAGCAAGGCCCCATTCATCAATAGCACTTGGAAATGCAGTGGAAGATCTGATGGGATTATGTAGATCTCAACTATCCATGGGTGAATGAAATTGGGTAACCTTAGCAACCCCAGGTACACTTGTGCAGCTATGAATCAAACGTCAGCCCGATGAGCTCTGTGCAAAATAAAGAAATAATTCTTTGAAATATTCATAACAGTCTGCAGAGTATTATTTTATCAGGCTCTGCCTATTATGCATTTTGGAAGCCAGGTTTTAAAAGAACCAACATTAGCATTTACATCCCCCATGCTGGCATAAATGCTTATAAATAAACCCAAGATGAAACACAACCAGCAACTGCAGCAAACCAGGGCTCCTCTTCCTGCTGGGGGAAAGGGCATCTCCCACCAAGCAAATATTCCTGCTGGAGGAACAGCACAGAGGATGGGTTATCCACAAAGGTTTGGAACAGCACCTCCCATGATCAGGTTGGATAAAAACAAAAGTTGTACACTGTCCTTTCTCTTGTGTTAAATTCATCAGGCTGCTTTAATGCCAGGAAAAAAAAAAAAAAAAAAGTGTGAAAAGCTGAAAGTCTCCCTTAAAAGTTGATTAAGTAAAGAAAATGTAGGGTTTGGGGTACTTGTTATGCTGTTTTGAATATTTATTTTGGATGTCCAAGAAGTAGTTTAAATACACACTGTATGTTCATTTAAAAATCCATAATTACATCTGAATTTGCGGAGAATTCCATATCCCTCTGCCCTTGGCTCATGTTCAGCTCCAGGGAGCATTCAGGCAGGTGCCAGCTGTGGTCTCCTCCAACTGAAGCACTGAAGTTTTCAAAGTTCCCTGATTTTTCCCCACGTGGAAAGCCATCCTTTATCCCTGGCATTGCTTGGAGACTGTAGTTCTCATCCTGAACATTTATTTTTAATTAATTAATGGCCACTGCAGTGACCTGCAGCAGCTGGGATCATTCACTCCAGGACAAACAACCTCTGAGCAACTTGGTCCAGTGGAAGGTTGGATGATCCTGAGGGTCGCTTCCAACCCAAACTGTTCTGGGATTCCATCACAAGGAGAAGACAGGGCATGGCCAGGGTGCTCAGACACCTCCAAGCTGCCTCCTCCACCTTGGTGTTCCCTGCAGATGTTCTAAGGTTTATCTGTGGCAGAATCACAGAATCCTACAGTGGGTTGGGTTGGAAGGGACTTTAAAAATCAACCAGTTCCAAACCTAAAGCTGGAACGATGTAGCTGAAGTTTTCCTTGCAGCCTGAGCACAAGAAGTTATGTTGATAATTGAGAATCTCACATTTCCTTCAAAATAATTCCTCATACTTGTGGTCAATGAAAAAACCCAAACATATTTGACTCTTGGGCTCCAGTTCCCTCTTGCTTTCCAGGTCCTGAACACTGGAGAAATCAGATTACAGCTTCCCAGTCCTCTCAGCACCACGTGCCCTGTGGAGGGCTCAGATTTCAGAGCCGGGAACCACCCATTTATTTATTTTATAGTGCTTTAACCCACCCTCACACTTAACAGGCTGGCAAGCTCCGCGCTCTGTTTCTTTATTTCCCAAACAGCTCTTAAAGAATTAGTGTTTCCATAAATGCCTCTCGTTCCCGTTAAACATTTTGGGTGGTGCTGGAGAGCTCAGCAGTGAAACCACCCTGAGAATTGCAGCAGCAGCTCTGGAGCTGCAGCCTTGTTTGTTCCAAATCACCTCCTCCGATGGCTCTCCCCAACGAGCTGGATTAATTGTTCAGGACCTATAGCACATGCTTCAGTGAAAATAAATTACTTTATTTCTATTACACCACCAGTGGCTGTGTAACTTAATTTCATTAGCTCAAACCTGTTGAGAGTGTTCAGATTTCCATGGCAGGACGCACTCGAAATGAAAAGACGCCTTCGATTCCCAATTAACAGAATCGCTCCCTTTCAACTGAAATGAATGTTATTGAAACCAATTAGCATAGACTGGAAAATCTCTCATTAATGAGGGGAGTGTGGGTGAGTAAACAGCAATGAAAAGATGAAATTAGAGAAGAGGCTCTTCTTGTTGGCCTGAATAATTACATGCTTAGTTGCCTAATTGTCTGGTGAAAAGCCTCGCCGTGCTGGTAACAGATTGCCGTGTTCATTAGGCTGCAAAAGGCCACCTGCTGCTGAGGCTCATTTTCCTGCAGTCCATATCCACGTGTTGCTCCCCAGGGACTGCTATTTGGACACAACACTGGCTGTGAAAAGCAAATGAGCTTGCCAATATGCTGCAATATTGTGTCCTTTATGCCAAGATACAGAAGCTTAATATGTCAAATATAATGAATAAAACCAACAGCGATAACGAAGTTTATGAGGAGAGTGACCTTCCAACACGGCCTGGTGCAGGAGGGCAGGGCCCTCCATGCAGATGTTCCTGCCTGGCCTGGACTGCTCCGAATTACGGAGCACAAAAGAGAAATTACAACCGCCACCCCTTAGACAATGGCAGAAGGAAAGCCCACAATGGCAACTGGTAAAATTGGAAACAAATGTGAAATTCCGAGCGCTAAG
The DNA here is from genome assembly GCF_027579445.1 of Ammospiza nelsoni. NCBI lineage: Eukaryota > Metazoa > Chordata > Aves > Passeriformes > Passerellidae > Ammospiza > Ammospiza nelsoni. The sequence continues at coordinate 1,464,196 of NC_080642.1, forward strand.
GAGAGCTCACGAAGCCCGGCATTGTTCCGATTTGCTCCGCTGTGGCAATAAACATCAAAGGCAGGAGGCCTCTGCTCCAGCCCTGCCTCAGATCATTCCGTGTCTTATAATTGCTGGCTTTATGGGGCTTTTAAGCCAGGCTTTATTGCATGGCGCTGTTGGCAGGCAGGAGTCACCCTGGGCACGGCTCCTGCTCCTCTGTGAGCCCCGGCACGTGCTGAGAGTCCGACCTGCCAAGGGTGGGATGGAGCCTTGGAGCCTGCTGGAAATGTGGGATGTTGCAGGAGTGTCCAGAGAAGGGAATGGAGCTGGGGAAGGGTCTGGAGCTGGGGAGACTCAGCCTAGAGAAAAGGTGGCTCAGGAGGGACCTTCTGGCTCTGCACATCTCCCTGACAGGAGGGAGCAGCCGGGTGAGGGCTGGTCTGTGTTCCCAAAGAACAAGTGAAAACAGCCTTGAGTTACACCAGAGAAGGTTTAGGCTGGATATTGGGAAAACTATTTCATGGAAAAGGTTGTCCAGCCCTGGCACAGCTTCCCAGAGCAGTGGTGGAATTTCCATCCCTGGAAGGATTCAAAAGCCATGTGGATGTTACCCTTGGGGACAGGGTCACTGGTGGCCTTGGCAATGCTGGGGGATGGTACGACTCCCTGATCTTTAAAGGTGTTTCCAGATTAAAAACTCCATGATTCTATGATTCCATGATTCCACGTCCTGCACTGTGCAGGAGGAATTGCAGGGTACAGCAGGTTGGTTCACAGTCACCAGCAAAGAAATCAGGGATGTGTGGATCTGAATATAGATATAAGTATTGATGTACACATTGGAGGGTATTATACTACTGCAACTACTACTAATGAACAGCTGAGGCAACTAATACTAATTGCATTGGAGGGGAGTGGCTGTTCCCTGCTGTCTCCCATGTGGGGACAGGATCTGTGTCCCTGGCGGCATTCCCAAGCCACCCTGGGTGAGGAGAAGTCCTGTTGCCATTTCACAGCACAAAACTTCTTCCTCCGCAAAGTTAAAATACTCCATGCCCGCAGTTTGAGCCCCTCACGATGGTGGCACATCCTGCGCTATATCATGCAGCCCCCATTGTCCCCATGTCCCACCCATGCCTGAGGCTGGATCCACATGGGTTAAACACAAAGGCTCCAGTCGCTCCCAGTGAAGGCTCAAGTGACCATGGGGGAACAAATGCTGCTGCTTTGTCAGATTTTGGATTGCTTTCTGTGGAGAGGTGAGTGTGGAATGTGTCCCCTCATAAATGCAGAGAATGATGAGATTGAGAAATGTTTTTATTGTTGGAAAGCAAGGATGATGTGCCTGGCAAGGAGCAGGAACATGCCAGGTGGCGTTGAGGGGAGCACTGGGAATGTGGTTCCAGTGGTGGAGCCTGCACAAGGCCCTCCACAATGGCCGCCCCACCAACAGATCCTTTTTAGGGTGTGCTGTAGCAAACTCTCCCTCCCTGACCATAATCACGGCCTTTGTTTAACTCCATAAATTGCAGCACAGGGATTTCACCTCAATTAGCCATCAAGTGTCCATTACAACCCCTTTGGAATGGCTCCAGGTAGGAGCAGGCCCTGATGCCCGAGCAAAGGCCTGCTCGGAGGAAGGAAACAAGCAGGCCCTTCCCTCCAGGATGTGCTGATTTCCCTGGAAATCCAGAGCATTCATGAGCACACAAAACACAAAAAATACACAAACCACACAAATCCTGCTCTGAACCAGGTCAGGATTTGCTGTTTGTCTCCGGACAAACAAAACCTGCTGAGGCCTGCAGGCCCAACTCCCACGAAAATGGCGGATCTGCATCTCCTCTCCCTCAGCTGAGGGGGCTGAGCAGTGACCCCAGGGGACAAAGTTTGAGGCCCTGCCAGGGGTGTCAGAGCACGCAGAGTCCCCTCCCCAATGGACAGGGACCCCCTAAAGCCACCTCCATCACACAGCTGGAAGGGGATGTGGTTCAGCCGAGCCAGGAGGCCTCACACCCATCTCCCCTCAGCAGTGACCACCACAAAAACTATTTATTGCTGTGCCTGAGTCCATGTGCCCACCTGAGCCACAGCTCTGTGTCACATCCCAAATCAAAATTACAGTTCCATGTTACCCTGAATGATTTTTACAACTCTCTCAGGTTTTATTCTGTGAGAAACCCAATGCGATTACATTATTTAGGCCTCTTGCCAACTGGTTAAATATAATTGACTAAATTAATTACTAAGATCAGTTTTACAGCAGATTAGGATAATTTATTGGGCAGTTTGTTGTTTTCCTAATAGTCTCACCTGATTGATGGAGAGGCTTGGCTATAAATGATTTTTTATGACCGAGAATGGCAAACACAAACTTAATCAGGTGTTCCACTCGGCGCTGAGGAAAGCCTGTGTAACTTGGATAATGTGCAGGTACCATTCTTTGGAATGCCTGTGAAAATTTTGAGTGATTAAAGGGGAAAAAACTCAGAGAGAGGCATTTATGTGAAGCAGCTGGTTTGGGGGGCAGCCCCAGCTCACCCCTGTTGAGCTTTGGGGTGATGGGTATGTTGGATGAGAGCTCAGCCTCAGGATTCACCCTGAAATCCTTCTGTACTGTCCCTGTGGGGAAAAACTGGCACCTTTGGAGACTCTCTCTCTCTAGCCAACAAATTTTTGGGCCAAAAGTTATTGTTAGTGACAAATCAACAGCAGAAAATTGAGAAACAATGACCCAAACTTAATTAAGAAAAAAAAAAAGGGCAGAGCCTCTCTGGGTGTGCAGCTGCAAGTTCTCAGATCCCCTCTCTCACCCACCTGCAGGGGGTGAGGCACAGGATGTTAATTTGATTGCACCGACTCCTTTTCATGCAAAGAGTGAATTGTTTTCAGACTGCTGATGATTAATGTGGTTATTGATTAATTGATCAATAAGGCCATGATGTCTAATTATTGATAATCCTTCCCCAAATGAAAGATCGAGTGTAAGGAGTGCTACTTACAGAGCTCAAAATATAAAGTGATTCAGTGTGAAGCCTGGTAATTGAAAGTCAAACTAATTCCATAAATTAAATCACAGCAATCCATAACATTTACCTGATAAATCCTTTGGAAAGCTTTATTTAACTCTCAGTTCTCATTGAGAAAGCTTTGGAGGCTCCCAGGAAAGTGTCTCTGAGTCTGGGTTTGAAGTGCCTTGCTTAATGCAAAACTTTAATTTAATATAAATGTATATAATGACACTGGTTTGAAATGTCTGATCTCACAGCTATAACTGAATATATTTTGCTACAACAATTTATTTTGGAAATTTAAGGATACTGGTACCAGTCACACCAGTGTGTCACCTGTACACCAAATTGTTTTCCAAACTTCCCCTCTAAGCCCTTTCCCTCCCAACCATTTATATCATAATTAGATGGGGGAAAACAACCTCCCTTTTCCCTGACAGCCCCTGCAAGACTTTTTAGGCACTTGGAAGAAACAGAAATAAACAAAACTAGCTTTTTTAAAGAAAGGGGTTTGTCTTTTAAAATCTAAGCATTGGAAGAGCATTTTGAGAAAGACATTCATTAGGAATTTGTGTTAAATACAATGTAATGGTCCCCAAGTGACAGCAGTGATTTGGTTCTAAAAATTGCCCCATATTTAATAACAGCATAAATCACCTGTAAAAGATTCTTCGCACCAAGCGAAACTGCTTTACATACATAAACCCCATAATTTGTTTTTATTGAAAAGATTCCGACAGTCGAAGGTTATTTATGTTTTTAATTTGTCTGCACCACTAAATAACTCCCGGCTCGGTGTGCAGCCCTGTGGGGAGCCTGGGATGGGCAGGGCAGGGGGAGGCAGGGCTGGCCGTGGGTGCTGCTTCTCTTTGGGGTGAGCACATTGCACAGAGCACCTCTGCCCCGAGCTGGGGTGCAGCTGACCCCTCGTAGGTATGGAAATTTGTCATAAAGTCTTTGCAGTTCCCCACCAAAGCCCCAGCTCCAGCTTGTTCTAAGCTCTTCTACGACCTCGTTAGTCCTGGAGCAAACCAAAGAAATTGTGTCCCTGAGAGACAAAATCAAAGTGGGTGCCATTTAAATATCATCTGGGAAGTTGTCCTGAAAGAGCATTATCTGTCCTTGGGGTGATAAGGGCAAGGACCAGGCTGGGAGCAGCCCTTCCTGGCGGTCCCACATGGGCTGCTGGCACCTCCAGCTGGCACTGGCCCTGCCAGGGCTGCAGAAGGCACAGAGGCACCGCGGGGAGCGGGGCCGTGCTGGCTCCGGGACGAGCAGGGCAGTGGGAATGAGCCCCTGTGGGGTGTCCAGCCTGACCCGGGGTGTGACCGGGAGCTCGGCATGGGGCAGAGCTGCACTTCGGGGTTTCCCCTGCACAGTACAAGCCTTGTGCTGTGACAGGCCCTCGGCTTGCCCGGGTGGCAGCGCTGTCCCCACGGAGCATCAGCTGGGCACAGACACCGCGTGCCCCCCCAGCCCTGCCCGGTGCCATCAGGGGCTGGAGACAGGCGGGCAGTGGGGTGTGGCAGTGCCAGCCCGATGCCATCAGGGGACAGGCGGGCAGTGGGGTGTGGCAGTGCCAGCCCGATGCCATCAGGGGCCAGGTGGGCAGTGGGGTGTGGCAGTGCCAGCCCTGCCCGATGCCATCAGGGGACAGGCGGGCAGTGGGGTGTGGCAGTGCCAGCCCGGTGCCATCAGGGTGTGGGGACAGTGGGTGTGGCAGTGCCAGCCCTGCCCGATGCCACCAGGGGACAGGCGGGCAGTGCGGTGTGGCAGTGCCAGCCCGATGCCATCAGGGTCTGGGGACAGTGGGTGTGGCAGTGCCAGCCCTGCCCGATGCCACCAGGGGACAGGCGGGCAGTGGGTGTGGCAGTGCCAGCCCGATGCCATCAGGGTGTGGGGACAGTGGGTGTGGCAGTGCCAGCCCGATGCCATCAGGGGCTGGGGACAGTGGGTGTGGCAGTGCCAGCCCCGGGTCCCGGCGCTGTCGCGCTGCCGGCACGCGGCACTGGCAGCTGTGACAGCCTGATTTAATCTGCGGGAGCCTCGCTGCCTCCGACCACTGCGCCGAGTCATTAACCTTGACTCGCATAATTGAATTCAAGGTTGATTGCCTGTGACCCTCCTCGGCGAGGTCCTCCAAATGTACATATTCATTATGAGGCGCGGGGCTAAATGGATTGCACAGGGAAAGCTGTAGCAATCAGCCTGCTTGGTATGCGAGGGGCGAGGAGGGCACTAATTGCATGTTAGAGTTGAGGATTAGATTATGAAAAGAGTGAGAAAATGAAGATAGATCCCTGTGACACTGTCAGATTAAGGGCAGCCATGCACAGGAATATGACATTGAAAATTTACGGGACTGTTAAGGCAAAGGAGATTTGAAAGGGGGTGGTGGGCGTTGGGTTTTTTTTTTATTATTTTTAAAAATTCCCATATATTTTCTCAGTTAGGAGCTATTTAAAAGCACAAGCTGACAAATGTGTATTTTGAATCTCACTAAATGCTGGAGTGGTTTTGATGTCTCTGATAGTGGCTATAAGGAAGAACATTTTTACCATTTAGCCCCACAGCACCTACTTGTTGTTTAATACACCCTGAGCAGCCTGGTGTGGGGAAGGTGTCCCTGCCCATGGCAGGAGTGCCAGGCTGAGCTTTCCAAACCATTCCATAACGATTCCATGATTCAAGCTGTCCAGTCAGGACACAAACACCCAATGACCCAGGGGGTGACAGGCTCAGCAGGCTCTGGGAATCCAGCAAAACTCACCTTGGGAAGGGGGAAATGTCTGATCCCCAAAGCTTTGCCTCGTCCTGATCCCAGACCTGGCTCTGCCCAGCCCCGGAGGGAATGGGCTGAGGGAAGGTGGCCACCAGCAATCTTTGGGTTCACATCCATGTTGTTGTGATAGCTGGGTAAGGATTTTCCCATGTTTTGCTGCAACTCCAACCAGATGGGATTTTTTTTCTTGAATTAAATGAAAGTTAAGTACAAAAACATTTTGCCCGCAGGGAATTCAGATTCTCAATGTGCTTTTAATAACTGTTTGTAAAACATTTAGGAAAATCTATGGCAACATGTTTGAGGGGAGGGGGGAAATCAAATTATTCTTGCCTGAGGATGTTATTCTGGTATCTAAACTTTATGAATCATCCTGTGTGGCCCTATTTCTAAGCAGTTACACTGTGCAACAGAATGGAAGTGTCTGAATTTAATAGATGTAAAAATTTTTAATAAAGACATTAATCATAGCCATTGGCTGGAAATCTGTTAAGGACTTTATACTAATTTAGATGTCCAAATCTCTGCAGTCTAATAAAGCTTTAAAAGCCCAGTTCAAATTAATGTTCTTGTTAGAACTGATTGCAATGGGTAGGCCCTAGTTTTGGCCCACCTCTCTAAGCCTGCTCTTGTGTTAAAATCAGGCTTAAAATCACAGAACGGTTTGGTTTGAGAGGGACTTAAAACTCTTTTCATTCCACTCCCTGTACCATGAGCAGGGACACCTTCCACATTTCTGGAGGTGGAAGCTGAACACCAAAATCCCAATTCAAATGTTTTGTCAGCATCACAGGGTTGTTGTTAAATAGAGAAATTCAGGTTGCAAATGGGGCAAAAGCTCATGCAGGTTTTTATCCCAGTCCTACCAAAGGAGGTTTTGGGGAAGCTTTTCCCCTGCTATTCCCAGTTCTTGTCATTCCAGGTGTCAGGGGAGGCTGTGAGCACCTATTGATGGAAGGATGAGGGAGAAAGCACCCAAATGCCTCCACACAGGTGTAACCTGTGCCTTTCCCAGGCAGCAATCTCACATTTTATGCAAAAAACCCTCTTTTTTGTGTAAGAAACAAACCCTGGAAAGCTGCAAACAGCGTGCAGATCTCCTGGGATCTCTCAGCTTCCCCTCATCAAGGAGCAGAGCTCTTCAGCCAGGCTCCAGGTCACTCCCTGCTCAGGGCACTGGTCCCTCAGCCACCTCTCCAGAACAGCAACTCCATTAATTTAATTAAATTCCCAATGTTCAGACCTCATAGTGTTGTAATAACACGGAGGTGGCAGCACATCCCCAGGGATCTGAGGTGGCAGCACATCCCCAAAATCTCAGCCCTGTGAATTGCTGGGGTTTTGGGGGTTCTGATGTGTTGAGGACATAATTAATGGGATAACTTTTCGCTTTCCATGGCAGGGCTCTGTCCTGAAAGGAGGGCTTCTCACTAAATGATCTGTCAGGACCACTGCTGGGTGGGTATGAGCAGAATTTTTATGTCCCGCTCATTAAATTACCACGGGCTATGACTTTCTAGGCACTGGAAGTCAGGGGAAATCGTTGCTGACTGACAATCTGGGATTGCAGGTTACCAACAGCTGCCTCAAGTTGAATAAGACTGACAAATGAGTGCTCCTTGCACAGGCCTGTAATAAAATCACCCTGCGACGTGGGGGTGTCTGTGCAGGAGGGTGGTGGCACCCACAGAAGGAAGAAAGAGTCGTTCATTCACAGGGGGGAAAAGAGGAAGTTTCTGAAGTGCTCAGATTCAGCAGCAGCACGTTGCTCTGTGGAGTAGGCAGTGAGACAGCTAAAATCCATTTGTCTCCAAAAATCCCTTTGATTTGTTTCAATTTATGAATGAGCTGCGGAGAGCAAGGCAAGAGCCCAAGGAATGTAAATGAAGTGGCTGTGCCATGCTCTGTGAAAAAGGCCCCCAGACATCTGATGAAGGAAATTTTCTGTGAGGAAAACCCAGTTTGTTGGCATTTTGTGAATCCTAAAAATACCCCAAGACAAATAGTCTAACTCACTACTGCTGAAATTTCATTTACTTACCAACCACACTAATGAGGCACTGCAGAGGGACTTCTAATTAGATCCACTTTATTCCTGTCACTGAAATTAATTTATTTGCTTCAGCTCCTAGAACTAGTTTGATACTACCCTGATTTTTAAGCTGGGCTGTACAAAGCTGGGGCTGGCTCTGATGTTTACACCCTCTGACCCAAGGCTGGAAGTGCAGGTTCTGCTGCTGGGCTGGTCCCAAGCAGAAGCTCTTTCTCAGCAGGTTTGGAGCATCCCTGAGCTGAGCAGGAGCCAGGGGAGCTGCAGCCCTGGGCTGGCTGTCCCCCGAGCCCGGGCAGGGCTCTAAGTAAGCACTAAAGCAGCAATATTGTGCCACTTGGCGATTTCCTGCCTCATGCATATTCAAAGAGGGAAGAGGCTGCATGCATAATTCATCAGCCATTACAATTGCATTATACTATTTATACTATTACTCCGGGAGCTGTTTAAATTAAGGGTTACAAATGGCTCGTTTGTTTTTCCCAGCCCCTCCAAGCTGCTGGGAGGGCTCTGGCCAGGGCCGGGGGCACCGAGGGGTCCCCAGCCAGGGCACCCAGGAACTTTGCAAACTTTTGTCCCTCTGGGATCTGATTTTACAATGAATGGAGTCTCCTGGGGGAAAGCCCAGCCCGGGGGTCCGGGAGAAGCTTGGTTGGGACTCTGGGAATGCTGAATAAATCACAGCTGTGACAGTGACATGAAATCCTCTTCACACCCCAGTAAAACTCAGAGAAACATGGGAAACCCTCAGCTGGTAACTAATTGTCAACTAACTGCTAAACCCCAGGTCTGGCTGCACAGATTATGACTCTTGGTGCCTTTCCAAACATTATTTTATTAATATGAATAATATATTAACTATTGAACAGTCTGGACTGCATCCAAACCACTCTGTTGTAAGTGCTTTGCTAAGACTTACCAAGGATATTTACTTCTCTAAACAACAGGCAACATTTGTATCGGTTTTGGTTTTATTATTGTTTTACTAAATAGTTATGAGAGCACCAAGTGGGGGATCTGAAGATTTTTAAAACGATTTGAAAGATAGTCCATAAAGTGCTTTACATCTTGGTGAGTTTAAAAGGTGAATTACTGTTCTTTAATAATTTAAAGAAAACCCTCCAGAATGCATTTTTAAATGTATTTCCAGCTAAACACAGGATCCTGTCCTGGGCTCTCATCACCAGGGGATCACGTCAGGATGAATCACAGCAGTCAGGGCTGTGTAATTGAGAGCAAAGCTGCCAAGGGAAGAGCTGCTCCCCAGGGACAGCCAGCAGATACCTCTGTTCATTACCCTGTGCCCAGGTCACAGGCCAGGGACAGATCTGATTTAGATACGAGTTAAAATTCAATTTCTCCAAGTTTACTTAAAATTACTGACTTCTGCAAACGCTTTTCTAGAGCGGTGGGGCATTAAACTGAGAGAGGTTTAGATAAGATGTTGGGTTAGATACCCTTTGTGGTGGGAGGTCCCAGCTGGAGTTTGGCAGCAGAAGCTGGACCCAATGATCTTTGTGGGTCCCTTCAAACTCTGGTTACTCTGTGATTCTCTGATTCTGTGAATAGGAAGGAATTCCTGGCTGAGAGGGTGGGCAGGCCCTGGCACAGGGTGCCCAGAGCAGCTGTGGCTGCCCCTGGATCCCTGGCAGTGTCCAAGGCCTGATTGGATCAACCTGGGATATTGGGAGGTGTCCCTGCCCAAATCAGGGGGTTGGAATGGGATGATTTTTAAGGCCCCTTCCAACTCAAACCATTCTGGGATTAACAGATCACCCCCACTCCCTGCAGACCTGCAGGACTCAGGGATCACACAGCAACAGGAGAATGAAGTGAAACTGGCTGTGACAGGAGGCCCTCTCTGAGTCTGCAGGGTCAGGAGAGACCCGGCCCTTCCCACAGCATTTCCCAGCCAACCTTGGCAACGGATGCCAGGAGCCCACAGGGGCACCCCAGAGCTGTTCCCCAGCCCTGGCAGCATCCTCGCCTCCTCCTGCTCCATCGAGGGGGTGGCTCCCACATCACTTTAGGGCTGGTTCCCACATCACTTTGGGGCTGGTTCCCACATCACTTTGGGGCTGGCTCTCACATCACTTTGGGGCTGGCTCTCACATCACTTTGGGGCTGGTTCCCACATCACTTTGGGGCTGGTTCCCACATCACTTTGGGGCTGGCTCTCACATCACTTTGGGGCTGGCTCTCACATCACTTTGGGGCTGGCTCTCACATCACTTTGGGGCTGGCTCTCACATCACTTTGGGGCTGGTTCCCACATCACTTTGGGGCTGGCTCTCACATCACTTTGGGGCTGGCTCTCACATCACTTTGGGGCTGGCTCTCACATCACTTTGGGGCTGGCTCTCACATCACTTTGGGGCTGGCTCTCACATCACCTCGGGGTGGCTCCCACATCACTTTGGGGCTGGCTCCCACTCCACCTCCCCTTCACAGCTGAAGCAGTTTTGCTGTCCAGCTCATTCCCATTTCGCTGCCCACCCCCAAACTGGCTGAGACACGGGCATGCACAGCTCTGAGCATCCCTCGGGGTGACCCCCAGCCCAGAGAGTTTAACCCTCACCAAGCTGTGCAGACATAAAAGACACCTCTCAGTTACAAACTCTCAAACTCCCTCAGACTTGCATTAACACGTCCCTAAGTGTGTTTTTTGCCCAGCAGACCCTTCAGGAAGGTGCATTTTGCCTTCCTCGAGTTTCTGCATTTTCCTGCCTGGCGGGGAGATGCCGTTTCACCTTTCCCACACGCTGGGGGTTGGGCTGGAGGGGACAGTCCCTCCACGGCGGGGTTAAGGCAGGGAGCTGCCTGCCCAGCAATGAGGATCCTCTTCCAGACAGCCCATCATCCACTAATGGGACTTAAGACAGTTGCTGCCTCATCGGCAGGAGCGTAATGATCGCTGGGCAGGGAGAGACCCATTATCCATCATCCATCCTTCTCCTCTGCCTGATGATAATGATTTCTTAGTTCAACAGTGGTGCACTGGGACCTCAGTGCTTTGTGCACGACTGGGGTTTAATATCCTGATCAAGACAAATACAGATCGTGGTCGGGCCATGGGGCCACTGCAGAGGACAAAGCCAAAAGGCTCCCTGGAAAACTCAGAGGATACACAGGAGCCTGAGAAAACCTGAGGAGTGCCTGTGTTTTGTGCAGTGAGGAGAAAGTCACTCCCTCCCCCCACAGCACACAACTTTGAGATGAGGATTTGAGTGTAAAGAATCCGATCACCAGGCTGAGGAAAAACCTAAAACCTCTTGAAAATGTATTTCTACTTCCCATTTCATTCTCTTCAGCTGTTACTCTCCAGCTCAAATAATTCTATAATTCCATTGATTGAATATTGTCTTTTCAATAATTAGTACTCATGGATTTAAGCTGAAAGAGTGTAGATTTAAATTGGATATTGGGAAGGAATTCCTGGCTGGGAGGGCGGGCAGGCCCTGGCACAGGGTGCCCAGAGCAGCTGTGGCTGCCCCTGGATCCCTGGCACTGCCCAAGGCCAGGCTGGACACTGGGGTTGGAGCACCTTGGGACAGTGGGAGGTGTCCCTGCCTGGCAGGGGTGGAATGAGATAATTTTTAAGGTCCCTTCCCACCCAAACCACGGGCATTTGCACCACGGTGCTGGTGAGCAGTGTCACGGTGGTGCTGAGCCACCAGGGCCGTTGTCCCCAGCCACAGCAGCTGTACTCATCACTGGCAGGGAGAGGGTGAAGCCATCGCACCAAACCCTCCCTGCCACTCTCAGCAACTTCAAGTCCAATAAAGATGCTCAAAAGAAAACACAATAGCAAGAGCGGAGCCGCCGCTGGAAATTAAATCTGAAAGACGAGTATTTATTCTTGTCGGGGCTCCTCGAGGAGCGCGGGCACACTGGCAGCATGTTAAACACTGCTCAGGTTCAGCCAGACAAATGTCCAGGCAGCTCTGCTGCAATATCCATTTGAAAGGAGCTTAGTGCCACGAGCCTTTCATCTCAATATTCCTGAGGCCGGATTTGAAAGTGCTTAAGGTTAAATATTGCTCACTCCTGGAAAGAACAGCTCCATCTGTCTCGTAAAAAAAAAAGCTTTCAGTCTTGGAGGAGCTCAGGGAAACTCACCCATAAACACGGTCAGGAGAGGCTGCACAGGCAAATCCTGTGGGCCCTGTCCCAGGAGTAATTAGCCCCTAAAACTGAGCAAGGATTAATCCAAAATACCTTATATACAAAATATAATCCGTACTTTATGTGGGACGAGTGACCTGCCTGAGTCAGTGCTACACAGCTGGATCCTCTCATCTGGGCATCCTGAAGAGTGAGGCAAGGCGAAAAGTCCCATCTGATGCTGAAGGATCCCAGAAAGGCACTCCTGACATGGTCCCTGGCTTCAGGACAGAACCTCTGGGTGCTCCTGGCCGGCTGGAAGCTGCCACAGCATCTCAGAGGTGCCAAGAGACTCACAGGCTGCTAAATACCCAATTCACTTTTGAAAACCGGATTTAAGCAGCTGGTTTTGAACATTTGTGGTAAAAGAGAGACCCGAAATAGCATTGTGTGATTTGGGGTGAAGTGCCCCGAGGCCTGGTGATAATAATTGTAGTGCTCTTTAAAAAGAAAAATGACATTTTTTTCAAGGCGGTGAAAGCCGCTGACGACATCCCTGGGGAGCTGGGGAAGCTTTGGAGAGGAGGAATTCTGTCTTTTCAGAGGCTGACAAATGACAGGCTCAGCAGCCTGGAATGTGTCTCCTGGAGTCCTGGATCAGACACAGAGTGACAGTGACAGTGCCCTGGGCCCGTGGTGACCACAGGGACCATGAGAACCCTGGCCAGCAGCTGGAAAAGCCTTCGAGTTTTCCAGGGGAGCTGCTAGGAAACTCTGCTTTAGGAATCACTCCCTGCTCATCCTCGGGGAAGGAGCTGAGGTGGGTCCTGCTGGCAGGCTGGGAAGTGTGGCTGCTTCTCCTCTCAGGTGTGAATCATCCCCAGGATGTCCCAAGGCCAGGAGGGGAGGTCTGAAGGGTCCCAGTCCCTGCTGCTGAACAGGTTTGTTGGAATAAAACTGATCCCAAGATTAAGCTGCGTTTAGATGGCTCCTCATTCTGTGAAAAATACTTTATTGTGCAGGTTCTCCTTCAGTTTGAAACCTCTTCCCACCGCCATCCTCACTCCTGCTTCATTTCCCTGCTCTGCTCAGCCCTGTAAGGTCCCAACACGACCTGGGGTCTTTTTAACCCCCCCGACTCCAGTTCAATGATTGACTGGGAAGATGGTGCCGCACTGGTCACTCCACGTTGCCAGGAGAGGCTTCCAAGGAAAACTGACTTTTAATGTATTGATCGCTGCTATTTGATTACACTGGGAAAAAGGTCGGAGAGAAAATGCCAATAACGGTGCAAAACTTGAAAGCAAATTAATGCTTTTCCATCGTCACCCTCTGCCTCCCCCTAGCATCACAGAGCAGCGGGAGCAGAGCCTTGCACAGAGATTTTATGGTGAGGACTTCTCCTTCCCACTGCAGGTGAAGCAGGGAGATGTGTGGTCTGGTCCTGATTAAATCGCCCCACTCTGTGCCCAAGGGTCACACCACTGAGGTATGGGTGCTGGGACAGCTCCTCAATCCCATGGACACAGGAAAAAGAGTGCCAGGAACCCAAAACCAAGACACATTTTCAAAATATTTTCAAAATAGCTTTGAAAGAAGGGCTCTGATATTTTAAGTGACTCAAGAAGAACAGAGAATCCCATAAAATCCAGAGGCACCCGCACCATGGATGTCCTTCAGCAGAAAGATTATCCTGGACATTGGGATGTTCATCTGGAGCCACTGCCAACCCACGCTCACCCAAAGGGGCTCTGTGGGGGAAAAATAAATCCAGGCAGGAGGACCAATGAGAGATCTCGCATAAACACACAAAAGCGACCCAATCAATACCAATAAACTCTTTCAGATGGTGATTAATTAATAGCAATTAATTTTGAAAAGAAGAAGATATTGACTTAAATTGACAGAGGGGCTAACCTTTGAGCAATTCTGAGAAAACATCTTTAAAGCACAGTGATTAAGTTGTAGAAAGTAATAAAAGGGCTACACTGCCTCCAGGACGAGCTGAACCCAGCTTGGGAGCGGTGTCAGGAGAGCTCTAATTAGACGTTGCAGCTTGATAAAGTAAATTGATTAGCTTGGCTCTGCCAGGTGGGATTTAAACAGGCATCTCAGTTTGGAATGTGTCCTCTGTGCCAAGAGAGCCAGATTCTGGCAGATCATTAAAAATGCCAAAAGCTTTGCAGGCTGGATGTGCTGCAGCAAGGGAGGCTCCGTGGTGTCCCTGGAGTGAGATGGTCCCTTCCAACCCAAACCATTCCATGGGTTTGTGATTCTGTGACACCTCACCTCCTGAGAGGTCACAGCCATTCCAAAACCTCCTTATTCATGGGAGAACAAGTGTCCAAATGTCCCCACGTGGATGCTTCACAGGAAGGCATCCCTGCAGGTGCCCTCGCTCCTCAGAAGGTTTTGGCAGCCTTTCCTTCTGATCCAGGCACAGGGATTGGTGTCTTTGAGCGAGTGAAGCTGCAGAGTCCAACCTGGGTTGGGCTGGGGGTGAATTAAATTATTTGTGAGCTGGTGTTAGAGACATGAGGCCTAAACTCTGCTCTGACAATTTGCTGATAATTAATTACTCATAATTGGTTGTTGTGGGGCCGCATGTGGTGATGGCCAAGCGGGCAGAGCCCATGGCCACAGCAAACATGACTCAGCCCTGGTTTTCGGGCTTCTCATTTTCCTGGGAATGTAAATTATTGAAACCCTCCCGGAAAGGAGACAGGGACATCTGGTAGCTCTTTGTGGTGGGATCAGGAGACACAACAGCTCAGCAGGTCAAAATTGTCTTCTGAAGGCCTTAATTTCTTCTCCCTTCTCTTCCTCGACATCCTGAAGTCCTGGCAGATCATTTGAAGGGAGTCCTAACCATAATCAAGCAAAACCAATTTCCCAGCCTTCATGAAATGCATCCCCCAGAATGACCCTCCATCACAACAGGATGCTCAGAAATTCCTGAAATCTGCTCCTGCTGGGAGCTCCCCCCAGGCAGGAGAGCCCAGCTGTGGGTTTTCCAAGGAAGAGGCTGTTTCTTTTTTAAATAACTTTGCTCTACCTTTCTTCTTGAGTGGAACAACAATTCAGGAGCTGAAGGAAATGGTTAATCACAGCCACGTTGTCTGGGATGCAGCACGTGGGCTTGAGCATTGTCTGATCACTCTGTGGGCTTGGAAAAATCGTCTCCTCTCCCAAAATGTGCCATTTTTAGCGGGTTTTTACAGGTCTGGTGAGCTCCTTCAGAGCAGGCACGGAGCTGTTTACTAACAATTATTTCCAAACAGATAATTAAAAGCCGATTTCGATAAACACCTTAAAAATAGAGGCATTCTAGAAACCTTCTCAGCTTGTTTTGAAATAGCTCTTTTAAATGTTAGCAGATGAAAACATCATCCAGCAACAGGGAGCTGGGCCCTGTTTTGAAAAACAAATAGCAGTGATTGGATTCAGCTGTACAACAATGGGAACGCTGGAAAAGCCCAGCCAGGGCTTCACCCCCACGGAAGAGCCCCGTCCTTCCCCCCAGCTCCAGGGCCACGGGCAGAGCCCAAGAGGTGCCAGAGCCTCGTGGAGAACCCCTTGTCACCCTTGTTCTGGGCAAAATAAAGCCATTTCTGTTGGCAGAGATTTGGGAAGGATCCCGAGGCGTGATCGGGTTTCTCCCTCCGAGCTGAGAGGCTGAAGACAGCTCTGTCTACAACGGCTCGTGGAGCAAATAATTATTGAGGCTGAGGACCTAAAATGACCTTGCAGAAAGAAAAAATTGTTATGGCAAGGGAGAAAAACCCACCCCAAGAGGGTCTATTGTTAATGGCTGGCACCATTATAAAGTTCACAATTGGTAACTTATTTAAAGATTATTTTTGCCCGGATTTTTTGTGCTTTGTGCAAATCTGACTTGAAAGGAATGCCATTCTCTCAGCTCTGTCCCAACACTGGTGTTTGCAGCCATGAGCAGCCCCTAAACTTGTATTTCAGCACTAAAGACAATTGCAGAAGCAGATCCAGATTCTGATACGACTTTTTAAAAACAAATAAACATCCCCCAGTGGGATTTGCAGCCCGTGGCTGCAGGGCCACGCTGATGAGTGGGAGCTGGAAAAGCTCATTTCTGGGGCTCACTGAGGCACACAGGGAACCAAACCAGTTCTTGGCTGTTCCAGCAGAGAGAGAGAGAAGAAAGCCAAATGCAGGCTCCGAAAATGAGATGAGGTTTTTAGATTTCTCTCGATATTATTAATCTACAATGCTGCCTTTTAGCACTGTTGACCAACATTTTCATACAATTAAAGCTGGTGCTGCTCCCGACAGCTCGGGAGCGATCAAGAGTTGATTTTGGTGTTGCATTTTGACACATTAGTGGGTGAGGACAATGCTGCATCCCACTGGAGTCAGCCAGGAGGTTTCTTCTTGCTTGTAGGGCTGGAGGAGCAAGAGTGAGACCTCAGCCCTGGGGTCCCTGCAGGTCATGATCCTGCAGCAGACCCCCAGTGAGCCACTTCCAATGTGGTGGAGCCTTGAGCCATGAAAAATGAGGAAAGAAAGAAAGGAAAAAAAAGAAAGAACCTAATTGAAAGAACAGAACATTGGACTGTTCTAAATGTCAGTTTATCTCTGTTTTAAATATCAGTCTAATTCAATTTTAAATGTCAAGGCCTGATTCTCCTCCAGGTCACACAGGCCTGGTGTGGGCCCTCCCTCCCTGCTGGGCTGCAGAGCCCAGGGATGGCTCTCCAAGGGGGCTGGGGGCTCAGAGCCTCCCAAAACCACCCAGCAGCAGCCTGGCTTCCCAAAAACTGGGAGCAAAAGGAGATGTGAGGGTCTCTGAGCAAAGTAAAGGATCTCAAGGACGGGACACCCCCTGAAGCTGTGACCATGAAGGACAAAGCTGCTCCTGCCATGGCCTTCCCGACCATGAGAGCTCTGCTGGCTCCCAGGAACCCTCAGGAATACTTTTGATAGAAAGCTATGGATTTTTTGGTCAAGACTTGCAGCAAAGGGACTTTTATAATAATATTTTACTGGCTGTAGCATGCCTGGTATTACACGGGAAAGAACAAGATAGGAAACACATGTGCAGATATTATTTGCTGCAGAAGTTAAATTCCATCAAAGACCACAGAAATATTTATGTTTCTAGTTTGTAATGAAAAACTGAGTTGTAATTATGGATTTGCAGAGGTGGGAGCACAATATCAGCACAGCATTTATAAAAGAAATACTCATTCCCAATCCTGAAGGCCCCAGTCAGAGTGAATCTCGGAAATACAGGGACACCTCCCTTCATAAAGCTGCTACAGCATGTCCATAATCCCTTTTCTTTTATGATCCAACTCATGCGCAGAATTTAATAAAATTGTATTTGCTTTACCAAAGGCACTGAGTGCACACATGTGGAAGGATAAAGAGAGAATGTCTCAGGAAGGGGGAAGACGTTCAGCTCCATCATGGAGAGGAGCGAGGTGGGAATGTGGCTGCCCAGCAAAGGCTGCAGCGTTAAATCCTTGCACCAGAGACACCATCTGAGGTCAAGGGAGTCTTTGGAGCCCTTGGCAGATGAAATCTTGTCCTGCTGAGGAGTCAGGGAAGGGTTTGTTGGGAGGGAGGCTGAGGACACAATGAGAGCTCTGCCCAAGCTGCTCTGAAGGGCGCCAAGGTGCATCCAAGGGATGTGTCCCAGCACAGTGACAATGATCCCGCTCTGTCCCCTCCCTGAGGATGTGCCAGGGGACACTGTGCTGCCAGGGCACCAAAACACCTCCTAGAAGTCACCACCCTGAGCCAGAGTGTCTCCAGGGAGCAAGGTGGGGCTGTTTTGTCCAAATTCACCTCATTTTCAGTTACTGGCCAAATGTGATCCCCATTGGACATCCTGTGGATTATCTTCACTCAGAAAAAAAAAGTGGATGTAGGACCAGGAATTTTTCACATTTTGTCTCCAAAAGCTCCAACAGAGCCAAATGTGCTTCTGCAAAGGCTTCTCCAAAGCCAGCAAAGTCCAGAGCCCAGGAAGGGGCAGGCAGGAAGCTCCTGTTTGGTGGGGTAACATTCATCCTTCAAACTGCATTTTGCACACACTTAGGGATGGAGATATTTAGTGCAGGTGCTCTGGTGACCAAGGGAGCTCAGGAGCTCAGCTTCTCCAGCAGTTTGGTCCTTTCCCCTGCACTGGGAAGGTGCAAACCCTCTCCTGGGATCACCCAGGTGGGCTTGAGGTGTTCACACACCTCTCCCATCACCCATTTGGGAGAAATCCTGCTGCCTAGTGTGGGTTTTCCTGGGAGAACCTGGGGGCTGAACCTCCCAGCACTGCTGACCCAGTGGTGATGGCCAAACCCTGGGCTTGACAGCCCAGACATTGCTAGAAATACTTTCAAAACCGATTAAAATGAAGAGAGCTGATTTTCCAGTGCTCAGTCTGAGGCAGTAAAACTAAGAATAACTAAAATAAACTCTCCTAATGAGCAAAAATATCCTTGACTATGGATGTGTCCAATGGTGGTGACGACTCCTTATTGATTAGATTGAACAGGATTGTTCTCTAATTATGTGACCCACTGATGTCCTAAAAATCTTGGCGAAAACTCAAAGTTGGAGCAGGTTATTACATAAGGTTTTAGCCCTGGGTTTCCCTTTAATCAATCATAACAATGTGGTTGAAAGGATTCATTGAGCACATTTGGTTTTTCCCCCCATTTTGCAGGAGTTGGGTGGCAGAGGAGCTGGCACAGCCTGCAGACCACCACGTCTGCTCCATGAATTATAAGGAGCAAAATTTCCAACACTCCAGCCACCTCCCTGAGTGGTGTCACCCTACAGGCGTTAGGGGAGAGAATTTTAATAATGAAAAGCTTAAAAATTATAGATCTGTAAGGGTCGAATAAGCTGTCACACCTTCAATGAAGATAACAGATCTGTACAAGCACCTAAAATATTCCTGCAGACTTTGGAATTTAGGCTTATGGCATAATAGCATTTGCACAATAATTCAATCTAATTGTGTAGGGGAGCTGTAAAACTGCTCCATCTCTGATGCTTTACTGTGCAGAGGAAAAAAAAAAGGGATGCTGTTCCACCTTTTTCGCTGACATCTAATGTTTCAGGTTTTTAAAAATATTGTATAAAGACTGAGATTTATTTCCTAAGATGTTTCATTAATGGTTGTGGCAGGCAGCTGGCCTGAGGTTTGACACACAATAAAATCCATGTCAAGAATATTAAAGATAGTGCAAAAGATAACTATGAATTTACATTCAAACAGGCTTTTGACAAAGCCATTGCAACAGGCTCCTAATCAGGTCTTGAGACCCAGCCTGCCCTCTCTTTAAACCCGTGATCTTGAAAAGGAGCTTTAAATTGGAAATTATTACACATTAAAACCTCAACATGGAGCAGATCGAAGCGGATCGATATCTTGCCGAGCACAATAAATCAGCTGCTGCTCTGCGGTTACTGTTTGCTGAACATATTTAAATTTTCTTGTAACAAATTAATTCCAACATTTTCTCTTGATTGAATTAGGGCGAGTGTTGGAGCTGTCACAAGTATTTCACTGCTTCAGGGAGACAAATTGCTCGTCTGGACATGGGTAACAAGCCAAAGTGTTGAGTCCCTGATAATCTTTCCACTAATTCTCCATTACAGCAAAATGAAGCCATAAATCACCGTGACAGCTGATCGATGCAAACATTGTTTCCGCCATGATTGCCAGCGCTCCCCGCGGACCCACTGTCCGCTCACAATTCCCGGGAATTACTCCCCGGCCAGGCTCCCCGGCCCCGCTCCCGTGCCACAAGTAACCATCTCATTTCAGCCCTCAGCCCTGCCCCAAAACTCAAATATCCATCGTGGTGGTGGTGCCCGTTTGGGGCAATCCGTTACAGCCCGGCGCCCTCCCTCTGCCGCCCCCCAAAAAATGGGATTTTAAACCTCCTGTTGTATAAAATGATTCTGCGGGCTTGTAACAACGTCAGGCTCCAGCCCTGTCGCTTCCCCTTAACTAACTGGTGGCAAGTTGGATGAAATTACTTGACCCTTTATCGAGTTCTGCTAATGCCTTCTAAAAAAGAAATTAAAGCCGCCCGCGGCGCGGCCCCCGGCAGCTCTCCGTGCACATTTAATTCCAGGGAAGATGGATTAAGTAGTTCCCAGGACTAATTCACACAGAGGTGGCTCCGTGGTGCTCCGGACAAGGAACCCGGGAAGGAACCACAGAGCCTGGGAAGGTCTGTGTGGGTTCCCAGCCCCAATCCAGACTGGGAATTCCAGATTAAGATGGGGTTTTGTGTGATTACCCAAAGCTCGGGCTGCTCCGAGGGAGGAGGGCTTCAGCACCGAGTGGGGATGTGGCAAGGAGGACAGATGGGGTAAGTGCTCCTAGGAAAGCCTGAATCCCATGAAGGAGCTTCTTTGCATGGCTGAGATAATGCAATAAAAGGGATGAAAACAATGGAGAAGTGGTTCCAGGAGAGCCTTAGGATTGCTGATGGAATGTTGTCCCCATGTGTGACTGGGAGCAGCACGAGGAGCCCACTCTGGGACAACTCATTGTGGTTGGACCTCTGACCAGACAGGGCTGGATGTCACAGCGCTAAACTGGCCCAGGGCACCTCAGCATCCTCAAGAATAATCAGGGTTGGAAAAGCCCTCTCAGACCATCGAGTCCAACCATCCCCAGCACTGCCAAGGCCACCGCTGAGCCACGTCCCCAAGTGCCACCTCCCCAGGGCTGTCAGACCTCCAGGAATGGGGCTTCACCACTGCCCTGGCACAGGACAACCCCTCTGCTGAAGAAATTTCCCAAATATCCAACCTGAAGCTCCCCTGCCACAGCTTGAGGCCGGTTCCTTTGTCCTGAGCACAGCAAGTGTGTCCCATGTCCCGGGGGAGGTGCCAGGGAGAGGGGGAACAACAAATGTGCACAGTGCAAATGCATCCAGCAGATCCCTGCCAGGGAATAACAAGACATTTCCTAATATTCAGGTTTCAGAGCTGGATCATTTAGATACCAACAACACTGTGTTATCAGCTCTGGAACTCCCCTGTCAGGAGCAGAAGAGGCACCACCTTCCCCAGGCTGGTTATGGATGAGTGAAAACTGAGGAAACAGCGAGAGGGATCCAAACTCCATTTCCTCCCATCAAACACGAGGTGCTCCATCCTGTCACAGCCTCTCCACTCTGCAGCAAATCCCAGGAATTCCATTGAGGAATTCCATCTGTGAGCTCTCCCAAGGAGCCAAAATTCAACCCTCTGTGCCTGCCTCGGCCTCAGCCCCCGATTTTCCCTGCACAGGGCAGGGCCAGGGAGCTCAGCCCGGGAAGGTGAGGGGCTCTGGGCATCCATCCCCATCCCCATCCCCATCCCCATCCCCATCCCCTGGAGCTGCTCCCAGCACTCCCAGCTGGATCAATGCGGGATCGTTAGGGAGGAGGGACAGCCCTGGAGGTGACCAGAGACAAGCAAGGATAGCAAACCCTGGGCTGCCCTGGGTGTGATGCATCAGAGAATTTAAAGAGAACTTAAAAAAATAAAAATACAGCCACCTCTGCATGACTTCTGCGCCCTTCCTTTCTTTTCCATGCTGCAATTCCACTTTGGAAACTCTTATTATTATTGAAATACACTTAATTGAGGCACGTTTAACTGAGATTAATTGAAATTCCACTGCCACAGCAGTAAATCTAAAAAGAGGGGGAAAGATCAGAAAGGATCTTTTCTTGACATTGCTAAACTCCAGCTTGTTTTGCTGTTCCAAACTGGAGCGCTGCTAATAAAAAGCCTTGTTCTTTTTGCAGTAATTGTGCATTTTCAAATATTGTTTCTAAGAAAAAGAATCTATTAAAACCAGAGAAACAATCCCAAAGAAATGCCAGTCAAAGCCATTAAGATGTTTTCACTGATGCACTGCATGTAAATCTGATTTATGTTGGTTTAAACAGTTAAGAAATCCCCGAAATAACTTCATTTATTATTTTATTGCCTGATTAATGGTTCAGAGGAACTGATTTGTAGCTGAAGTTTTACAGAACGCAAAATTAAAATAAGAGCCTTTTGTAGAAACGTCCCGTATTTGTTCAATTATGTGTTCAAAACTGAAACAAATATAAAAACTTCAATAAATATATTTTCTTCCAAGGAATGACATGCTGTGGGTTTGCTGTTATTGTTGGGTTTGATGTTTTTGCCTCTAAGGAGGTCAGCAATATGGAAACATAAAGGCCAATTTAATTTGTGCATCTGTGGCTGCCAAGTATTTTAATTCCGACAGCTGTGACTGAAGAGTTAATATTTTACTTGTCAAAATCCAAAAGGAGGCCAGTGAATCACTCTAATTCTCATTAAGAGGCTTCCCCCCAGTAGCACCCTAATTCAAAATAATGAAAGTAGAGACTGAGTGCGATTCTAATGCCAGTTGAGACCTATCTTTTAATATTTCTCTGGTGATGGATTAGGGATCGGGGAAATTCATCTCAGATCATAGAGCCTAATTTAATAAGGGATCATTCCAAGAGTATTGCATTTTATAATAATGTCATTTAATGTGTCGTCTTCCATTTTTACTGTCCCATATGGATGCTTACACGATGGTGCCACAGGGATAAACTTTTAAAGAACCAGGCTCGCTTTTTGTCCTGGGCTCCCCTTGATGAGGAACTTTATCAAGGAGATGGTTTATTAGCCAGCTCTGGTAATTGTGGGGTGCTTAAAGGAACCTTTGGAAGGCACAGGAATGGTGACAAAAGCCACACTTTCAAACCCTGGAGTGGAGGGGAAGGGAGAACATTTAAAAAGTACGTTAAAATCTGATTTTAGTGCCTAACGCAATTGTGCCGTTGCATGAAAAATGTGGGCACCTGCTTGTTTAAAACACATGATAATAAAATCATTTTCCCTCCATAACCACATCTCTATACAACGTTTCCTACTTGCTTCCTCAGTGTATTCCTGAGATTATTTAGCTAATTGCTTCTTTGGGGGTTTTCATGCCTGTTTCCCATAGTTCTTTTCCCCAAAAATACAAAGATTTGCCATGCTGTGAGGGCAGCATTTTCAACAACCATTAAGGGATTAGATGTAATTATTCTGTCTAAATATTTGGGCTGTAATATTTAATTGAATTTGTGTTTTTTGGCATTGCACAGAAGGGGAGATCCTGGGTGATTGCCACCCCAAACCTGAGCTGCTCAAGGTCAAGGAGCGAGCCAAGCCCCCAACCATCAATGGCTGGGGATTGCCAGAAGCTGCAAAGCTGCAGCCTGAGCTTTGGGTAATCACACAAAGCCTTTTGGAAAAACGGGGCCATAATGAGGATTTTTGTTCCAAATCCATTGGCGTGATTAAGTCTTTATTTTCAGGTAGCAACTCAGGGGCTGCGCTGCAAGGTTTGACAGAATGAGATCAAACGCAGGCAGGCTGAACAGGAAGCAGCTGAGGAATAAATAACCTGCTGTAAACAATAATCCCATTACAGCAGTTTTTTCCAGTGTTGGAATGTGGTGTCTGAAAGGGAACACAATTAATACAAAATGAGGGTTTTCATATTTTCTCTTTCCTCCTGAGTGTTTTCACAGTTTTGTTGTCTTTAGAACATTGTAACTCCTGGTATTTCTTGCACTTTTCCTCATCCAGCTCAATTTTTTATCCCTGCATTGTTGAAATTATTATTCCTTGGCATTTCTTTTGATTTTCTGCTTTTCTCCTTTGACATTTTGCACTTCTTTTTCAAGTCCCTGTTTGTTTACTGTTTATTCTCTTCCTTTGCCTCTTCCTTCCATTTTATTCCACTTCTACCCAGTCCAGTTCTTTCACTCTTTTTCAGGTTTCATTTTTGTGCTATACCTTTGCTTAAACTAATGTTTGTAAAACTCTTTGTATGAATTGGAGAAGTTTCATCTAAATTTTATAGACTGGACTTTTTTCTTCTCACCATTTTATCTCTTTATGTGCCAGTGTCCTGTTTGCTAAAGTTGTTGCTTTGGATTCAATACCCAAAATTCTCCCCCCAGTAGGAATGTTACAAATGTCCATGTCTGGCATCTGGAACTGCTTTAGGGACTCCTTGGGTTTGCAATGAGAAAATTATATTTATAACTGGTTTAAATCAGAAAAAAAAAGGGGCTCTGCTTGCATCTAAAATAATTAAAACTGACTAGTTTATATTAAAGAATTAAAAACAAGCAAACAAAAAGTTAAATAAACGGGGGTTGAGGGATGGTTTTTTTGATGAATGCTGCCTGTGTGAGTGACCATTTTCCATCTCCACTGCTTGTTTTTCCCATGTCACCTGCATTCCCGTCCTGGAGGTGCTCCAGGCCAGGGCTTGGAGCAAGCTGGGGTGGTGGAAGGAGCCCATGGGAGTCAGGCTGAGGGGACAGGGGACACAGAACCAGTTCCTGGGCACTTTTCCCCTCTGGAAAGGAGGTTCCCAGAGCAGGAGGCCCCTCCTCGGGCAGCTGATTTGGGGGAAGTTGAGCTTGTCCAGCTCAGCTGTGTCCCAGGGGTTGGGCTGGCCCAGCCAGGCTGCTGAGCTGCCCCTGACACCCACCCCATAGGGCTTAAAATAGAAATATCCCAATGGGACAAAAGGGACCAGCCAGGAACGGGGGCCTGGGCAGGAGAGAGGAGAGAGCAGCAGCAGAGTCACCCCCTGCCAAAGATCATAAACACAGAACGTTTCCAAACTGACTCATTCCTGCCTTTTCATCCACAACTTCAGCTCCCTCTCCCCTCTCCCAGCCCCGAGTCCATCCAGGAGTGCCCATCCCTCCCTCCACCTCCTCCTGGTGATGGTAAATTTGGCATTTCTGCCCCCCATCACAGAGCTGAGCTGTTGAACCCCCATTTCAGACTTGTGGGCCCTCTGACAGCAGGAACACCTGCAGGAGGACACTCCAGGAGGGAGCTCTCCATGATGCTCTCACTGCAGGTTTCCCTCCCTGCCTTGTCAGGCCCTGCCAGGGGATCCAGCCCAGCCCCACCACGGACCAGAGCTGCTTCCACCCCATCCCTGGAAGTGTCCCAGGCCAGGCTGGAGGGGATTGGAGCAGCCTGGGGTGGTGGAAGGCATCCCATGGCAGATCAGCTTCAAAGTCCGTCCAACCCCCTCTGGGATTCCAGGATCTGTTCTCACATTTTGAGCCCTCCATCCACTCCAGACCATTCCCATCCATGATGTCAGGTAGCAGCTCATGGCTTTCCTTTTGTTTCTTTCTGATCCTTAAATTAATTAGAATTCATTTTTAATCAGAAATTCACAGTCAGTTCACTACAGGAATTTGAGAGTTGATACTTAGGGTAATAGAATTGTGCAGTTAAGTCTTAAGGCATTTTTCTTTAGCTGTCTGGACAGGTATAAATCAGTCTCCAGAAAAAAAACCCGGGCTGCCACAGCAAATATTCTTTATTACAATACAAAACTGATTTTCAACAAATAAAATATGCTGCTGTGGTCAGGACTGCCCCAGATCTCTGCCTGCTAAAGGATTTGCAGACAGCAGGCACGGGCAAAGACAAACACCCCGTGAATTGATGCTTTAAAGATCAACCCCCTCGCACACAGCAACTGCCAATAGTTTCACTGAGCAGAAACCAACATCAGCTGAAATCTACCACGCCCTTGAGAAGGTTGGGCTCTTCCTGGAGCCCATTTTTTTTTTTTAATTCAAATAATGAAGCCTAAAATATTGGTAAAGGGGTGGTAGAAATGGAACCAGATTGGCCATGGAAATGTAGCCAGAGCACTCACCCTGTTCTCTCTGATACTGAACTGGTATTTTATCCTTTGCAGATTCTTTATTAAATGCCATTAACTTTACATCTGCCACTCCAAGTGTCTGCCCAGTGGGGAGTGCCTGAACACGAGGAAACTCTGACTCTGTTCAGGGGCTCTTGCAGCCCTTGATCCCTGAATCCCAGCCCTGCCGGGGTTTGGATGCACAATCATCATTAACTTTTACCTCCCCGTGGTGCCCAGGGGAAACGCTGCGGAAGGTCCCTGTGGAAGGACAGCTGGAGCTCTGCTCCCTCCAGGAGCAGGAGGGGAAGATGCTGGGATTCATCTCCAGCAGCAAGGAGCTGCTCCAGCGTGGGCCTTCAGATCCCGACACGTCCTCCCAGCTGGAGACCTTTTCACATCGCTTTGGCAGAGCTGTTCGCTGCCCTGCGCTTTGAGGGGGAAATGAAGGCGCTGGGAAATGACTGATCCGGGGATGTTTTCCCCTCTGAAATCCCAAACGGAGCCTACAAAGGGCTCGAGGGTGCCCCCGGCGCCCGGGGCTCCGTGTGATTCTCTGGCTGCAGAGCTGTGTTTAAACACTCTCTGCTCAAGCGCCCGGGCAGGGTTTCCACAGCTCTGCCGCGGCCGCAGCTTCGGCTGCGAGCTGGAAACCCACTTTGATCTCTGCAAACAAATGCGTGTGGGTTTGGGCACAAATAAATGCTAAACCAACAGTTTATTTTGGGGGCCCAACGGCTCTGCTGGGAGCTTGGAACATAAGTTGTTACTTAGGTTTGAATCTCCTTTAAAATGGGTGTCAAAAATAAAAATTATCCTTTGTGAAGTTGCGCTTACACAGACAGAGCCCCAGCTCAGTGAGCACTGCTCATGAGACTTTCCATGGAGTCACACCCCACTGGAATATTTATTATCCATGTGCTGCAAATGAGGGAATCCAGTTAGAATTAAATGCTATTTTGCGTTAATTGTGTTTAAATGCTCACAGTTTGCTGGTAGCCAGGCTGAGGTTGGCAGTTCCTGTGCCTCTCTGAACAAATCCTGAAGGAGGGAAAAATATTATTTACAGCTTAAAATCTTCTGTCTTCCTTTCCATCACTGCACATCCCCTTTCAGCAAGGTTTCCATCACCCTCACTCTGGAACTGCCTTGCTGGCAGCAGGTGCAAGGCCAGGAGGACATTTGGTGAGGAGGAGGATGATCTCCATGCCCTTCATCCAGCTGTGATCCCTTCAGGAACCCCCCAGCTCCCCTGAAGGAGTTTTGTTCTCCCTGTCCCTGGGAATGATGGAGACAGTGGCCATTCATGAATGATGGATTAATGGATAGCAGGAAAATTGAATTTCCTGCTTGTACTCCATGGTTCTGCTCCTTCTGTGGGACACAAAAGTGCATGAGACAATGACATTCCGAGGGCCAAACGGGGGATTTCCCTTCCCACCTTCACCTGCAGAATTCCCAAGCTCTGGGAGGGCCAGCACTGCCAGCCCGTGTGGCACAGACCGCCCAGGCTCCCTTGGGCTGTTTCATCCAGGAAAATAAATTGGTGAGCGAACAAAGGCATCCCATGAATCCATTGGGGTTCACAGAATCACAGAATCACAGAATTCACAGGATCACTGGGTTGGAAGAGACCTTCAAGATCATCCAGTCCAATCCAGCCCCAACACCTCAACTCACCCCTGGCACCCAGTGCCACATCCAGGCTTTGTTAAACACACCCGGGGATGGGGACTCCACCACCTCCCTGGGCATAATTCCAGAACTTTATCACCTTCCTGTAAAAACTTGTTCCTGATATCCCACCTACATTTCCCTTGGCACAGCCTGAGACTGCTTATTACAATTAGAGCATTGTGCCCAGCTGGGAGGGCATCCAGGGGACCTGGAAATGCTCCTGGTTTTGTCCATGGCTCCCACCAAACTCCCTGTGCTCGTCCCCATCCCCACATTCCCTGTCCCAGCTCCTCCTGTCCCTGTCCCCATCCATGGCCCATCCTGGCTTTTCCCTGCCTGCAGGGATGGGTTCCTGCAGGGATGGGTTCCTGCAGGGATGGGTTGCTTCAGGGATGGGTTCCTGCAGGGATGGGTTCCTGCAGGGATGGGTTGCTTCAGGGATGGGTTCCTGCAGGGATGGGTTGCTTCAGGGATGGGTTCCTGCAGGGATGGGTTCCTGCAGGGATGGGTTGCTTCAGGGATGGGTTCCTGCAGGGATGGGTTGCTTCAGGGATGGGTTTCTGCAGGGATGGGTTCCTGCAGGGATGGGTTTCTGCAGGGATGGGTTCCTGCAGGGATGGGTTCCTGCAGGGATGGGTTTCTGCAGGGATGGGTTGCTTCAGGGATGGGTTCCTGCTGCTTTGGCCCCTCTGTCACACTCAGAACCTCCCCGTTGCCTCTCCCCCTGCAGCAGAGCTGGGATGTGGCTCCCAGCACCCCTGCCTGGGTTGGGTTGGAGCCGTGCTCAGCACCCACAGCCCCCCAAATTTCGGGGCTTTGCTGGAATTCACTCCTTTGGCTCTTTCCTCAACCCTGCCATTCAAGGACCAGCAGCAGTTTGCTCCCAAGGGGTGTTCTCAGGTTAAATATTTCCAGGGAACTCAGAATCCCAGAGCTGTTTGGGTTGGGAGAGACCTTAAACATCATCTCCTTCCACCCCTGCCATGGCAGGGACCCCTCCCACTGCCTGGGATGCTCCAGGGTGCTTCTCTGCAGGAGCTGCAGCTGCTTTTGGCAATTTTACACCTTTTTCATGTGAGACTGCCCCAAAAACTGCCCACATTTTGTGCCTTCCTGGGTGTCCCAGGGCAAACATTGGGAATGTCAGAGCAGGAGAGCTGGGATGGACATTTGGCCTTAAATTGTTCCCCGGGACCTCAGCGATAAGAGCCACGCTCAGGCACCATCCAAGAGCCTTGGGCTGTAATTTTCTTACATCTTTGAAGCTGAACAAGGTTGTGCCAGTTGGAGAGCTGTACAGAAATCGGGGAAAATGCAATTTGTGGCCAATGCATTTCTTCTGTGCCCAAATCTGATTTTTTTGTTTTCATTTACATTCTGCAGCTCCTTCTCTGGAAGGGCTGGCTGGAGTCCATCCTTCCATCCTCCTCCTCAGACCTCAGGGCCAGGGGGTGCTGCCCACAGAGGGACCCAGTGCAGCCCCAAGAGCAATTTGCAGAATTCTTATGGTTTTCTTCAAATTTTTGCAATTTCAATTCCATGTTGAGGTTGTGACCATCCCCATTTTATAGGTGTTAAAATACAAAAGTCTGAGCATTTTTTCAGGGCCAGGTTGGGCTGGAGCACCCAGGGGTGGTGGAAGGTGTCCCTGTCCTCAGCAGGGAGTGGAATAGGATGGGCTTTAAGGTCCCTCCCAACCCAAAACATTCTGTGATTCTCTGAATTTTAATTGCAAATTGCAGAACAAAAGTTCCTCCTACTGGAGCCTCCAGCATGAATCAACACCTCTGCTCCAAGTTCTCTGCACTTAGACAAGACCAAACCCCCTTTTCCTCCTTGACAACACCTGAACCCCCAGACATTCCCCACATGAATGACCCATGATTGTGCAAGCACACAGGAAACAGT
This sequence comes from Ammospiza nelsoni, assembly GCF_027579445.1. Taxonomy (NCBI): domain Eukaryota; kingdom Metazoa; phylum Chordata; class Aves; order Passeriformes; family Passerellidae; genus Ammospiza; species Ammospiza nelsoni. The sequence goes on from NC_080642.1 coordinate 1,493,442, forward strand.
TAAAAACAAACCCAAATCCTGCTCTGTGTTTGTTTTTATTTACCTGAAAACTAAGCAAGACATTTAAAGAACTCGTGCACAACTTGAAACAAAATTTAAATAAATTCTTACATTTGATAGCCCTGGAGATAAATTACCCACAGGAGTACTTCACCCAGAGCTCAGCCTGGCCCAGGCCATATCTTGGCTAATAACAATTGAAGTGTATATGTTCCATTCTTGAGAGAAGGCTTAATTCATCTGAATTCATCTTCCTGCAGGCCCAGAGCAGAGCTGGCACCCTGTAAATCTGCCTCTCCATTGTTCCAGACACAGCTCAGGGCACATTCCTGCCAGAGAGCTCGGAGGGAAAATCCACAGGCACTTCCCCAGCCCAGGAAAAGAAGTTCTGGATTTCCAGCAAAAGGAGTTCATTAGAAAATAATCCAAATTAATTACATCTGAACGTAAAATAATGCATGAATTGCAAATGTTGCTGTTTCCTTTAGCAGTGTTGATGTGGCCAAATTAGTTTTGAAATTCATACAGAATCCTTTACCTGGGTAGGAAAGTATTGTAAACAGCTTGTGTAATTAAATTGATTACACATGTACTAATTGTCATCTGCTTGAGGTTGCACAGCTCTTTGTCAGCTGCATGGAACAGGGACAAAACCCACCAGGCTCTGTCTGGGGGAGGAGGACAGAGCTGCCACTGCTTCCACCAGGTCAGGAATGGCCTGAAACCACCAGATCCATCAGGAAATGTCTCCTGCAGTTCCACCAGATCCATCAGGAAATGTCTCCTGCAGTTCCATCAGATCCATCAGGAAATGCTGTCCTGCAGTTCCATCAGATCCACCAGGAAATATCTCCTGCAGTTCCACCAGATCCATCAGGAAATGTCTCCTGCAGTTCCACCAGATCCATCAGGAAATGCTGTCCTGCAGTTCCATCAGATCCATCAGGAAATGCTGTCCTGCAGTTCCATCAGATCCATCAGGAAATGTCTCCTGCAGTTCCATCAGATCCACCAGGAAATATCTCCTGCAGTTCCACCAGATCCATCAGGAAATGCTGTCCTGCAGTTCCATCAGATCCATCAGGAAATGTCTCCTGCAGTTCCATCAGATCCATCAGGAAATGCTCTCCTGCAGTTCCAGCCATGTGGGATTAACCCAAATCCCACTGCAGGGATTGCACAAGGAGGAAAAGCTGCTAAAAACCAAGCAGGAGCCCTGGGATGAGCTCCCATCCCTGTGCAGAGGGAGGATGGATGTTGGAGCTGTGGTATCTCTGTAAATGAATGACTCTTCAGTAATTGGGATAATCTAAACCAGGTCTGGGATGACAAAGGGAAAGATGGGATCCTGGGAGGGAATTCCTGGCTGGGAGGGTGGGAAATCCCTGGCACAGGAGCCCAGAGCAGCTGTGGCTGCCCCTGGGTCCCTGGCAGTGCCCAAGGCCAGGCTGGAGCACCTGGGGCAGTGGGAGGTGTCCCTGCCATGGCAGGGGTGGGTGGGATGAACACTAAAATCCTTCCCAAACCAGTCTGGGATTCTGTGGTTTCAAATCCATCAAACCCAGTTAATTCCACACCCCATTGTTTCCCTGTTCTTCCAGGGTCAGGACCCCAGCAGAATTCCTGCTGCAGCCACCAAAGTCACTGGGAACATCCCTGGGTTCCCTGCCAGGGACAGCAGGGACATTTCCATGTGGTTCCCATTGTCCTGCATTTAACCTCTCGGAGATATTTTGGGGCAATTCTTTATTTACATTTTCTTTAACAAAGAATATGTTTACCTTCTTCCTAAAGATTACCACATGGCCAAACACTTCCAAATCCAAATATTTCCTAAAGGGGAATCTGCATAATAATTAAAGTGTGTACATAGAGCGGAGGAGTGGTGAAAAAGATGTTCTGAGTGTTCACAGGGATTTAGTATGGGGATCCAGGCAGGATCTCAGTTTCCAGCAGATTGCCAGTCTGGGGGAGTGCAAGCCAAGTTTCCACTGCTTAAATATTTACTCAAAGGACAATGAGAGGGTGGGAAGTGTGTTGTTGTTAATAATAACAGTTTGCACACTGCTGTCTGAGCTGGGGTGCCAAACCCCATCCTGGTTGCTCTGGACACCAGGAGGGGAGGGCACCTGGGCCAGCCCTCAGCACAATTCAGTCACTAAAATCACCTTCAGGACAATCCTTGTGGCTTCTTCTGGTTGCTTCCAAAATTCAGATGTTTCTTCTAAGAGTATGTAGAGACAGGGCAAGGGAGGGGATGGCTTCAAAGTGATGGAGGGCAGGGATGGGTGGGATTTGGGAAGGAATTGTTCACTGGGAGGGTGGGCAGCAGTGCTGGCACTCACTGCACCAAAACAGCCCCGAAACATCACCAAAACTGGCACTCACTGCACCAAAACTGGTACTCACAGCCCCAAAACTGGCACTCTCAGCACTCACAGCCCCAGCAATCACCCTCACAGGGAAGAGAAGGGTTTGTGTGGCTCTTCCCCCTGTCAAAGCATCCCCGGTGATAGCACAGGGCTGAGGGAGGTGATGGGCAATGGTGGCTCTGCTGGTTCTGCCCTTGGGAATTGGGGCAGGAGGAGCTGGCAGGGCAGCACAAACACATCCCAAAGCCCAGAGCCTGCCCGCAGAGCAGGGACACTCGGGGTGTCGAAAATTCTGAGGATTTCCTTCACTCACACCAAGTTAATTGCCTAAAGAACACCTGGAGGGAAGGCTGAGTGCTGGTGTAAAGTGTGAGTAGTGACAGCTGCCGTGGCTGGGAACACTCACTGGATCCTCCAGGAAAACCAGGGGCAGTCGCTGCTTGAATGCAGGGAAGGGAAATTTAAAAATGAGCACAGCTTCTCCAGGTCCCTGCAGAGCTTTGCTGAACCCCCAAAGGGACGCAGATCTCCTGCTTTTATTCCTCAAACCTGTGCAGGAGGTGACCTTCAAGGTGCCCTCTCACCTGCTGGCACCTCACAGTGAGGGAATCAGGCTCAGGAATAGCCAGGGACTGAGGACTCAAGGGCAAACAGAACGGGAACAGCCACAAAATGCAGCAAGTATCAATATTTGCTGGGCAGGAAGGAGCACAGGCCGTTCTGCTGGCACAACACATCGTTAATTCCCCGGCTGCCCAGCCACAGCTCCCTCCAGGGATCCCACAGAGGCTCGGGTGCTTTTCCAATGCTGCTGCTCCAACAGGCAGCTCTGGAGGAGCAGAGCTGTGGGAGAGCCCCAGGGGACACAGCAGGTTTGTGCCCAGCGCTCTGCACCTTTCCAGGCACGCCGTTCGCTCCTTGCCAGCCTTGCTGTGTGCAGAGCTGAGAGCCCGGCGGGATCTGTGGGGCTGAGCTGCGGTCAGAGCTCCGGCTGCTCCCCGCCCCGCTCTCCTCATTCCTGCTGCTGCAGGGAGACACCAAAATGTGGGAACGGCTCCTTCAGCCCCACAGACCCCACGGCAGGGCCTGCAGGAGCACAGGAACAGGTGTTTGTCCTTCCTGCAGCATTCCTGGATCCCTTCTCCACCCCCTGCTCGGGCCAGCACGTCTCCCCATCAATCCCACGCCAAAGTTTTATCTGCAGGAAGCACGGGCTGTGAGAGCTGGCTGGTTCCTGAAATAGCCGTAATTAAATTTGGGGAAATCTACGGGGTTTTGTAGAGGTTCAGACACTCTAAGAAATAAAATAGAAACAGAAGAGTCCTGGCCAACTTCTGTTGGCCTGTAGACTTATTAGGGATTCCAGTCCAAGGAAACCAGGAATGTGAGTATTCCTGTCCAACACATCCCGTTAAGGCTATTTTATTTTAATCACAGCTGTGCTAAAAACCACACAGTTCTCTCACACCATCCAATCACCTTCCCTGATAGGACGAAAGCCCATTTTCCCTGACTTTTTATTACAACCATCTTGAAGACAGACGTGCCAAGAGCTGGGGGAAGGTTTGAGGTTCCCACCACGTTTGTGTTACACCCCAAAAACATGCACAAGGCTTTAGGGCTGCTCCACCTCAACAATTGTGCTCTAAGCAGAGCAGGTAGGACCTGGCAGGTTTATTTGGAGGAGGGAGAGGACGGCAGAGGCCGGGGCTGAGCCTGCCGTGCTCTCATGCACATATTAATGAACTGCTCTATTCGGGATCAATCGACAGCACCGCTACTTTTATTGACTTTATAATTAGCAGTATCTTACTTTTGCCGGAATAAAGCCGTTTTACCTAATGTAAAATCTATCATTTCCAGCCCGTTATTAGCACAGGAACGGCCGAGCTGCTTGGGGCCTCGCCGGGAGTGTCCTGACTGTCCCTGTCCTCATCCCTGTCCTTGTCTGTGTTGTTATCCCGGTCTTGACCCCTTGTCCATCCCGCGGGGACACCTCGGGCTCTCCCGTCGCTGCCCGCGGCGCTCGGGCCGGCCCGGGGAACCCTTCTCGACCCTCCCCAACATTTCCCGACCCTTCCCAGCCTTTCCTCGGCGGGGTCTCAGGGCTGCGCATCCCCGGCCAGCCCCGTCCATCGCCGGCCCCGGAGCGGCTCCTCCCGCCGGGACCTCCCGGAGCTTCCCGGCGCCCCGGGAAGGAGGAGCGGGAGGAGAACCCCGGGGAGGGGAGAGCGGCCGGCCGGGAGCGGGCACAGTGCGGGCAATGCCCCGGTGCGGGCTCTCCCCGGGCACGGTGCGGGCAATGCCCGGGCACGGTGCGGGCAATGCCCCGGTGCGGGCTCTCCCCGGGCACGGTGCGGGCAATGCCCGGGCACAGTGCGGGCAATGCCCCGGTGCGGGCTCTCCCCGGGCACGGTGCGGGCAATGCCCGGGCACGGTGCGGGCAATGCCCCGGTGCGGGCTCTGCCCCGGTGCGGGCAATGCCCGGGCACGGGGGTCCCGGTGCCCCCTGTGGGATGCCGCCCTGGAAAAGATGCCGAGCCGTTCCGCTTTGCTCGCTTTTATTACCTGAGGGAACCTGACAGAACTCGCACGGACGCGGTTGCTGTAGAGCGCCCGGCCCGGCCGCCGCAGCAAAGCCCAGCGCGAACGTCCCGGTTTGCGCGGCCGAAACTCGGGGGAAACTCACGGGAAGTGGAGGGGAAATAAAAAAATGTTTTAAAAAAAAGCTGCGCGGAGGCGAGCGGCGCTTCCTCGTCGTGCTGAGCGCTATCGGCGTGTCGCGACATCTACGGAGCGGGAAGGAACGTGCGAGATGTAGAGGAGGTGAGAACACGGGAAAGCAAGAACATCGCCGCCGGCCGGGCACCGGCCCCCGACCGGCCCCGGCATCCATAGGCAAAGTGTCTTAAATTCATTACTTGGCACTTATTGAAATTCGTGACGTCGAGAATGGATTAAAAAAGGTGAAGCAAACCTGAGTGAAACAAAATATATTGTACTGACAACAAATGCAATGAGATAACAGCATCTTGCTTTCTTTTTTTTTTTTTTTTTCTCTTTTTTTCTTTTTAAAATAACTTAAAATACACTAGAAAAAATATGGTCAATATAAATAATTTTGTTTTCATGGAGAACAAATAGATACAAAGCCCGTCCATACCAAAGTTCGCGTAGAAGAGCTTTCCCTCTGTCTTGGCAATAAGCATGAGGGTCAGATGGCGAAATCTGGGATAACAATCACTGACTGCAGGGTACCCCAGGTTAAATAGCTATACGTCTCTCAAATAATAATAATAATAACCAAAAAAATCACAAGGTTACGTGAATAGATACACCTTTATGAGATAAAATGTAAATGTTTGACAGTCAACTATCAATTCACAAGTTATAGCCAAAATAAACTTTGTTCGTGTGTATCAACATATTTTACATGTACCCAGTACCTCTTATTGGAAATTGCCGTGGTGTCAAGTGGTGGTTGGGAATTAAATACTCTTTTTTTTTTTTTCTTTTCCTCTTTTTTTCCCCATTTACTTTTGCCCTCAGGACAGGAGAGACCCGGCAAAGGGAGGCAAACTCCGCTCTCCTGGCGCTTTCCGCTCCCTTTTATTTCAGAGGTGGGACAGCAAACGACCAACAAAGATTTGAGAGTGGGGAAGGTAGCGCTTGATCTGCCTCTCTCTGCCTGCTTCCCTCCAAGATTAAAGGAGAAAGAACCCAGCCACGTTTGTTTGTTTGCTTTTGTGGTTGTCTCGGTTTTTTTTTCTACTAAAGATGAGGGTGAAGTGCAAGTGAATCAAAGGACTCCATCAATGAAATACAAATACATGCAACCCGGAATGCTGCTGGAGGAAGTATCCCGGACAGTTTCCCATTAGAAATTCGCAGAGAAATCATTGTCTTTTTTTTTTTTTCCCCTTTTTGTTTCTGTTCCTCGTAGTCTTTCTTTCTTTTTTTATTTTCCTTTTTTTATCCTTTTTTTTTTTTTTTTTTTTGTCGCTTTTCCAGACGTGGTTGTTAAACTCAAGTACCTGATGCAACGTGAAAGGAGGCCCGCCTCTCTTATCAAATTTCTCGTATTAAAGTGAACTTCGCAGAAAAAGGTCAGTTTCAAAACCTGTGAACTTCCCAGCTGCGCGTCCTCTAATTCCTTAAATAAGTATATATCTCCCGTCCGTTTCTCCTCTCCCTCGTTTCTTTTTCCTTTTTCTTTTATTTTTAACTCTTTTTTACGCCTTTTTTTTTTTTTGTGGAAAAAAAAAAAATAATAAAGCAGCGGCGTCGCGGTCACAGCCCGAGGGCGGCGGCGTGTTTCTTGGCCTTGAGGCGCAGGTCGGCGATGCTGGAGTTCTTGCTGGTGGTCTTGGCGGCGGCGGCGGCGGCCACCACGGAGGCGGCGGAGGCGGACTCGGCCAGGGTGGCGAGCGGGAGCCCGAAGGGCGGCGCGGGGAACATCATGTAGGGGGCGTGGGCCAGGTGCGGGTGCAGGTGATGGTGCGCGTGGGCCACGGCGCTGTCCAGCTGCAGCTGCGCCTGCACCTGCGGGGACAAGCGGAGAGGGCGGCCCGTGTCACCCGCGGGGCCGCGCCGCGCCCGCGCCGCGCTCCCGAGCGCACTTGCCTGCTGGAAGGGCATCCTGAGCGCGCCCACGTTCACGTAGGGAGCCACCCGGCAGGCCTCGAACTGCGTGGCGGCGCCGATCAGCACCCCTGGCAGGGGGCACGGCGCGGTCAGGCCCGGGCGGCGCGGCCCCGGCCCCCCGCGCGTGCCCGCGGCGCGCCCCCGGCCCGCTACCTTTGTGCAGCTGGTTCTCCTGCTTGCGGCACTTGGCCCGGCGGTTCTGGAACCAGACCTGCGGGAGCGGAGCGGGACGCGGGTCAGGGCGGCCCCGGAAAGACAACAGCAACAACGATAACAACCGTAATAATCATTAAAAATGATTGAAAATGCCCCGAACCCCGCAGACAAAGGGCGCGGGTGCGCCCCCCGCCCGGGCAGCCCCCGCTCCCCGGCTCCGAGAGGCAGAAGGGAAGGAGCCCAAAGCCCCCAAAATGGGCAAACGCGGCGCGCACCCCCGGGGAAATGATAAATGATCGCCCCAGCCCCGGCTCCTCTTCCCGCACCAACTCCCAAAGGCTGGAATCGCCCTCGATACCCGCTGCCGACGGGCGGTAATGGCCTGAGAAGCTGTGCTCATTAATAAATAAATTAATTAGTTCTGCCTTACAGAAAAACTCAACGACAACAGGGTTTTATGACTTTTTATCGTCTTTTTTTTTTTGTGCGGGGGTGGAGGAGAATCGCGGTCCTAAAAGCTTCGCTACAAAGAAGTTTCGAATTTCTCTGTTCACTGGAGTGTAGCGCAGAAGCGGAATAATTATCTCATTATCATAATAATCTAATTTGCTTGCACCGAAGAGGCTGCCCCGTTAGACAAGAACGTACTTTTAATATTGGAAATGGAATCGTTAAAATAAATTCCCAGCCCGAAGTTCTGCTGGCTTTAGGAAAGGAGGGAGGGAAAGGGGGAGAGCCGGTCCTAAAACATCCCCGTTTTAACCCAGGGCTCTGCAGCGCATCCCAGCAGCCGCATCGGCCAAGGAATCCTTTCCCCGCGGCCAGAAAAAAAGAAAAAAATAGATAAAAATTGCATTTTTTGAGGTCTTACTTTAAGAGACAAATATAAACGGGAATTCCTCCCGCCCTGTCATTTTCTCCAGCCAGGGAAAATCTGCCCGAGAGCCACGTTCGCCCTCAGTCTCCCGTGGAAACAAACGCGCCTTCCGTCATTTACAAATTAGAGCAGATACGAGGCAAAATATTATTGAAAAGCGGTTTTTTTCCGGGCGGATTTCTAGGGAATGGGTTTAATCTATGTAAATCTCCAAAAGTTATTATGCACCCTGCGATTTGGCATCATGGGAGTGCGGATTATGCGCCGCCGCCGCCTCCTTTGTCGAGCACCTCCCTGCTCCATTTTCCACAGCCAACAACTTTTTGCCTTGGTTTTGTTAGGGTTTGGTGAACGGAAATAAAAAACAAATTTAAAAACCACGAACAAACACAATTAAAAACCAAGCAACCAAAAACCGAGCAGCCAGGAAAAAAAAAAAAAAAAAAAAAAAGATAAAAAGCAACCAAAAAATAAAAGGAGGGGGAGGAGAGAGGGAAAATGAAGAGTTTTAAATTTTTATTTCTTTTTCTTTTCTCTTTCTATTTTTTTTTTTTTTTTGGTGGTTCAGGCTCTGACAAAAGCTGCTCGTATTGAGTTTTTCGGTTCCCCGTGCCGGCTCTGCCTCTGTCCTCACAACCTTACGCGATGCAGGGAAAGCCCCCGAGGACTGAGCGCATACTCGGGTGCAGATGGTGCCTGCGAGCATAAAGATTGAGGGGGAGTATCTGTTACAGCGATACTTTCCACCAGCTGCAGATGTTCGGGGCCTAAAACTTCTCCATGTGTTCCAGCAAATAATGACCATCATTTTCTCTTCTTTTATTTTCAGAACGGAAATACACCGGAGCAGCTACATTTGTTCTCATTTGAGGGATCTCCCCTTCCTCTCCTCTCCTCAGCTCATCCCGACAGAACTCGCAGGGAGCAGCCCAGGGACCCGTTTGGAAAAACTTTGGGAGGGTGCAAAGCGCAGGTTAAACCCAGAGAAGCCGCGGCTTCCCGGGAGGACAGAAAGCTCAAAATGTCTCGGGTTAATCCCAGACTTTCTGTATTCCATAAACCCCAACAAAGCACCTCGCTCAATTTTCGTGCCGTTTCAACATTTAGGAATTACGAGGCGAAACGGGCAGAAAACGCCTCTATCATTGTTTCACTCGGCGGTGTCTAATTCAGTTTATGCTCGCCACATCCATGACGGGAATCGCTGTCCATGGATGAGCCGAGCAGCGGCCCCGGGAGCGGCTGCCGAGGCGGGGATGGAACGGCGGCGGGGCTGGGATAAACCGCGGCAGAACCGGGGGACACAAATCCCGGGCACGCAAAGCCCTGCGAGGCCCCGGGCAGATCTGCGGGGGAAGTTGGGAGCCGGGGAGCTGCGGAGCTGCCTCCGGGCCCTGCCAGAAGGATGGGGCTCGTTCGCATCGTCCCCCCGGCTCTCCCCGAGCACACGCACCCGCACGGCCCCGGCTACCTGCACCCTGGCCTCGGAGAGCCCCAGCCGCTGGCTCAGCTCCTCCCGCATGAACGCGTCCGGGTAGTGCGTCTCGTCGAAAAGCCTTTCCAGCTCGTTCAGCTGCTCCAGGGTGAAATTCGTCCGGCTCCTCCTCTGCTTGATTTTCGTCTGCCCTTCGTCTTCCATCGCTTTCGCATCCTCCTTGCGTTCCTTCAGCTCTGGGGACACTGGGCACGACACAGCAGTCAGAGCGGCGGGGCCGGGGGCACCGGGGCTGGCGCCGCTCCCGTTCCCGCCGCTCTCGGCGGCCGGGGGGACGCGGGCGGGAGCGCCCCGGGGCCGGGGCAGCCGGGAGCGGGGCCTGTGCGCCCGGGCCGCGCTAGGCCGCTGCCGTGCCGGGCTCCGCCGCCGGCTCCGGTACCGCTACCGGGGGAACGGGCTCCGCACCGAGCCCTCCCCTCCGGCCCCGCCGCGGCCCCGGGGGATGCGCAGCAACAGGTCCCCGGAGCCTCCGCCGGCCGCCGCGGCCCCTCCGCGCCCCGGGATCCGCTGCTCTCGGTCAATTCGCGGCCGGAGACGCGCCCCGGGCCGGAGAGCGCGGCCCGCGCCCCGACCCCCGGGGCCGCCCGGCCCGGTCCCGCCGCACCGATCGGCTCAGCGCGGGCATCCGATCCGGGATGCTCCGGGCTCTCCGCCGGCCCGAACAAAAGGGCGGCAGCGACCCGCGGGTCCCCGAGGCCACGGGCGCGGGCCCGGCCGCTTCCCGCGGCGCCCGGGAGCGGCGGGCGGGCGGCCCCGGTGCCGGCCCCGCGGTGCCGCGCGGAACGGCCGCGGGCGGATCTGCCGAAGGCGCGGGGCGAGCGTGGGCAGCGCGGCCCGGCCCCACGCGAGTCCGCGGAGCCGCGGGGGAACGAACGGGCCCGCGGGGCCGGGCTTTCGTTGGCGGCGCGGCTTCCCGTGGGATGCCGAACGGGAAGGGGAACGAGATCGCGTTCGGAGCAAGTTAAATCCGGGTTTAAATATTTTAATCTAAAAACTTCGAGGCCGGCCGCCCATCTCCCGCGGCTGGGAGCGCCCGGGCAGCCGCCCATCACCGCCGGGCGCTGCCTCCCCGCCGGCCCCCCGCGGCCGCGGCCGCCCCGCGCGTACCGACCCCGACGGGGGAAGGGGGGACGGGGAACGGGAACGGGACGAGGGGGAGCCCGCGGTGCCGCCGTTACCGTCGCTGAGCTTGGGGGTGGCCGCCTCGGCCGCTCTCTCGGCGGCGGCGTCGGGCTCCCGCGGCGGGGAGCGCCCGGCCGGCCGCGCCGCGGGGCTGCCCGTGTCCTCCCGGCCCGGCTCCGGGGCCGCCGCCCCGCCGGGCTCCCGCGGGCCGCCTCCACCGCGCAGGGGCCCGCTCTCCAGCACCTCGCGGTAGGTGATCAGCTCCTTCTTCTCCTTGGCTTTGGGATCAAACGACTTGGAGACGAACGCCGTCAGCTCCTCCATGCCTCAGGGGCGCGCTGCCCCGGCTCCCCGGGCGGGCATCCACGGGGCGGGGAGGCGGCGGCGCCCCGGGCCGTGCCGGGCCGTGCCGCCCGACGTGCAGGGCTCCCGGGGTCTGATAGCGACGCCGCGATTGAAGTGGCACTATTTATACTTTGCAAAGCCGGCCCCTTGTTCCCGGCGAATTACCTCCCCTCGGAGCTCTGAATGGACCCCTTCCTTCCTCCCTTCCTTCCTCCCGTGCTCGCCGGCCGCCCGCCCGCCGCGGGGCACTGCGGCCACGGCACCGCCCGCCCGCCGCGCGCTGCGCCCTAATTAATTTAATTAGGCGCGGGACCGTGCGCGAGGTCCCGGCTGAGCGCGGCGCGGAGCGGGGCCGGGGCGGCGGGGGAGTGGCCACGGGACGCGCGGGGGGGCGGCGGGGACGCGCAGGCTCCGCGCACCGCCCCGCGCCGCTCGGGTCAGCCCCGGGCACGGCCAACCGGGGCGGGCACGGCCAACCGGGGCGGCCCCGGCCCCGCGGGAGCCGCGAAAGTTCCGCCGTGGGCGCCCCGAGAAGCCGAGGGGACAAATGACAGCGAGGGACATCGCGCTCCTTCCGCGGCCGCGCAGCGAGCGCCGAATTAGCGCCGAACGCGCCGATATCGCTGATATTGGTGTCCCTTTGTTTTTTTAAATCCCACCGCGGAGCACTTTTGTCGGCGGAGCGCGCCTCTTTCCCACCTTCGCTAAATTCTAATAAATTATTCAGAATTGTTTAACTCTTGCCTGCGTATCGATTTTTCATTGACCTTTGGGGCGATGACTGCACATAACGGAGCGTTCATTTACCGGGGCAGGGTCGGCACCGGGGGTGGCAGCGGGGTTCATTCCGAGCCGGTCACACGCGACCGTGTCGCGACAGGCGGCGAGTCCCGGTGCCCGCCCGGGAGCCGCTCCCGCGGGGCCATTTCGGTCCCCGGGGCACCGAGCACCGGGGCATTCGGTGTGACGGGCCCGCCGCGGCTGCCGACCGGCCCGGTGACCCTCTCCGGCCCCTCCGCCCTGACATTTCGTTTGTCCCCACGCGCGTCCCGCCGCTCCCGTGGCGGGGGAGCGCGCGCTCGGGAGCTCGCGTTAAGCGAACCAAATTCGGTAGGAAAATCGAATTAAGCGGAGCGATGCGATCGTTCTGTTGCATTTCTGCTCGGTGCCCGGCGGAGGCTCCGCCCGGCCCGGTGGGTCAGGCTCGGTCCGTGCCCAGGCGCGCTCCGTCCCGCGGGGCGGCTCTCGGTGCCCACGCCGCGCGTGGAGCGCTGCCCTCGGCCCGCGGGGCGGCTCTCGGTGCCATAAACCCCCGAACCTCCCTTAGCTCTCCGGGACGGAACGAAACCCGCTCCGTGCCGCTGTGACACGGGGCGGGCGGGACACGGGGCGGGGGGGATACGCCGTGGGTCGCCGTGTTGGGCACGGTGGGGACAGAGCTCCGTGGGCTCTGCACCCCCCGTGGGCAGCGGGACCCCGACCTCGGGACCACCACGCTCCCCTCACCCGCGGCGTGTCACGCCGTGCGCCCGTGGGTCACTGTGTCGGCCACGGTGCAGACAGTGCTCCGTGGGCTCTGCACGCCCGCGGGCAGCGGGACCCGGTCCCGACCCCGGCCCGACCCCGGTCCCGACCCCGGCCCGACCCCGGTCCCGACCGCGGCCCGTCCCGCGTGGGCGCTCGCCGGCGCGCCCCATCGATGGCTCGGCGCTCGCTGCGGCCGCCTGGCCGCGCTCGGCGGTGGATTGGCGCTGCCTGCCCGCCGCCCCGGAAGGCGCTGGGCTCGAACCGGGGCCGCGGCGGCTCCGCCAGGTACGGGGGACACGGGGGGCATTGGGGGCACAGGGGGGGACACAGGGACACGGAGGGACACAGGGACACGGGACACAGCCGCACCGGCACCCGAGGGCACGGCAGGGCGGCCGGCGGCCGCTGCAGGGCCGGCTGTGCTCAGCGGCCTCCGGTGCGGGCGGTGCGGGGCACGGTCCCGGCCCCGGCGGAGCCCTCACGGGGTCCCGGCTGTGCTGGGCATCGCCGGCGTGCGCAGGGCTTGGGCCTTGGGAAGGAGTCCCTCGAGCTGCGGGGTGGCGGGGAGCGGCTCCGGGGGGATCGCGGAGCCCCCGGGCCTGGCCGGGACCGCTCGGGAGCTGCCGGGAGCTGCCCCGGTGCGGGTGCCGTGCCCAGACCGGGCCGCTCTCCCGGAGGGTGTTGTTCCCTGGAGCCCCGCGGCTCCCGGCAGTGCTCCGAGAACTCTCCGTCTCCTTACGGTGGGTTTGCCTTTCTCCGCTGCAGGCGCTCGCTGCCCGGTGGATCAGGAGGCGCCGCCCCGGTGACCGGAGGTGTGAGGATGGGCCAGAGTTTGGATGGAGGAATTGAGCGAGTTGGAGCCGCTTGTGCTGGGAAGAGGAGGAGCAGAGAAGGGAGCGGAGCTGGGAAGGGAATGGAGCCCCAGGAGGGGCTGAGGGAGCTGGGCAGGGGCTCAGCCTGGAGCAAAGGAGGCTCAGGGGCCCTTGTGGCTCTGCACAGCTCCTGCCAGGAGGGCACAGCCGGGGAGGGTCGGGCTGTGCTCCAGGGAACAGGGACAGCAGGAGATGGAACGGTGTATTTTGATTTAATTTTTTTAATATGATAAATACAAACCAAGCCAGGGCAGGCAGCAGCCCTGTCCCAGCTGGGCACGTCTGCGTTCCGTGCAGGTCGGGATGGGCCGGCGCTCCTCGGACACGGAGGAGGAGGGCAGGAGCCGCAGGAAGAAGAAGCACCGGCGGCGCTCCTCCTCCAGCAGCTCCTCGGACAGCCGCGCCTACAGCCGCAAAAAGTCGGGCCGGAAATCCAGGTCCAGGTCGCGCTCCCGGGATCTCCCGTCCTGGTCCCACTCCTATGAGAAAAGGTGCATTTGTCGGAGATTTTAGAAACTCTTTCGTGTTACAGCAGGAAGCTGGAAGGGTTTGGATGCCACGGGTTGGGATGTTATGACACAGGTTGTTCTGAACCTTAAGAGATGTGAAACTGCTTTCACTTTGTCAAAATAAAACCCCAAACCCACCACCATGACCAGAAATACCGACACCTCCTTCTCCCCAGGGGAATAAGGCAGGGAATGTGCAGGTCCAAAGGGAAATTCTGCTTTAACCCAGGGAAACCCCAGGAAGCAAAATAACTTTTCCTTTCTTCTGCCAGCAGGGACACGTCCCTCTGCCGCAGGGTGCTCCCAGCTCATCCTTGGGCACTGCCAGGGATGCAAGCCCCAGCTGCTCTGGGAATCCCATCCCAGGCAGGAATTCCCAATTCCCAATGTCCCACCCATCGCTGCCCTCTGGCACTGGGAGCCATTCCCTGTGTGCTGTCCCTCCATCCCTGTCCCCAGTCCCTCTGCAGCTCTCCTGGAGCCCCTGCAGGCCCTGCCAGGGCTCTGAGCTCTCCTGGAGCTGCTCCTGTCCAGGTGAGCCCCCCCAGGTGTCCCAGCCTGGCTCCAGCCCTGCAGCAGCTCCCTGCTCCATCCCAGCTGTCTCAGCCTGGCTTGTGCTGGTGAATTCACTGGGAGGAGGAGCTGGAGAGCTCTCCTGGTGTCCAGGAGGAAATGCTCCTGCCAGGCCTTTCTGGAATGGCTGCAGGGTGGGAATGAACCTCAGGGGTGCATTTCCAGCCCTTTCTCCTGCTCCTGCTGGGATCTCCATCCTCCCCAGGGCCAGGGCAGGGCACCTTGGATCCCGCTATTCCAGCACAGCTCCAGGGATCCCAGGGCATCCCTGCTGCACCCAGGAATGATCCAGGGCTCTGCTTTTGGGATCCTGACTCTGTCCCTGGGGCAGGGCAAATGCTCCTGGCAGGTCAGGCCCTGCTCCATGTGGGTTTATCCCTGACCCCCAGGAATCAAAGGCAGCAGTGTCTGGAATTCCTGTTCCTCGTCCAGCAGGAACATCACATTCCCTTTCCAGGAGCAGCCCTCTTCTTCAGCATTAATTTTTGTATCCTGCCCAGCATTGCAGCTCCTGCTGCCCCTTTGCCTTTGCTGAACCATCCCTGAGCACATCCTGAATTCCATAATATAATATAATATAATATAATATAATATAATATAATATAATATAATATAATATAATATAATATAATATAATATAATATAATATAATATAATATAATATAATATAATATAATATAATATAATATAATATAATATAATATAATATAATATAATATAATATAATATATAATATATAATATAATATAATATATTTTTTGCATTTTAATATTGATCACATGTAAAAATAGGGAGGTTGTAATTGTTAATCAATTAACTATTGGGGAGATGGGGAGGAAGTGTTAATATTTGGATTTTGGGGTTAATATCTTTTCTTTCACCTTTCTCCTTGGTGTAGGAGAATTTATTCTTGGAATAGACAAAACTGGGAGGGAGGGGAAAAGGAAGAGACCCTTTTGATTCCTGATTGGACTCAGGAGGGAACTGCCCTTAAATGAACTCAAATGAAGTAAATCAACACTGATTAACTGAGTACTACTAATAGTAGTTAAGGACCCCACCCAAACTTCATTTTTTGCCTGGGATGTGGATTTTGGAGGACCAACTCTTTAGGGTAGCAGCGTCCCTGTGTATGTGAATTATTTGCCATGGGGGAATAGTGGGATTTGAGGTTTCTGGAATCCCCCAAGTCTGTGCATGTTTCCTCAGGAATTGTTGGGGGTTTGTCATGGCTTTTTAGGGTTTGGGGAGCAGTGCCAGCCTCACCCCTGGCTGTGTTTTCTCAGGAATTGGTTGAGGTTTGGAGAGCAGTGCCGTGTTCAGCTCTGGCTCTGTTTTCTCAGCGATTGCTGAGGGTTTGTCTCTGTTTTTGGAGTTTTTGGGCAGTGCCATGCTCCCCCTAGCTGTGTTTTCTGAGGACTCCTTGGGGGTTTGTTGCTGTTTTTGGGGTGTTTGTCAGTGCCAGGCTCACCCCCGCTCTGTTTTCTCAGGATTCCTTGGGGTTGTTTTTGCTGTTTTTGGGTATTCTGACAGTGCCAGGCTCACCCCAGCTCTGTTTCCTCAGGACTCCTTGGGGTTGTTTTTGCTGTTTTTGGGGTGTTTTGGCAGTGCCATGCTCCCCCTAGCTGTGTTTTCTGAGGACTCCTTGGGGGTTTGTTGCTGTTTTTGGGGTGTTTGTCAGTGCCAGGCTCACCCCTGCTCTGTTTTCTCAGGATTCCTTGGGGTTTTTTTGCTGTTTTTGGGTATTCTGACAGTGCCAGGCTCACCCCAGCTCTGTTTCCTCAGGACTTCTTGGGGTTTTTTTGCTGTTTTTGGGGTGTTTTGGCAGTGCCATGCTCCCCTGGCTGTGTTTCCTCAGGACTCCTTGGGGTTGTTTTTGCTGTTTTTGGGTATTTTGGCAGCGCCAGGCTCCCCCCAGCTCTGTTTCCTCGGGACTCCTTGGGGTTGTTTTTGCTGTTTTGGGGTATTTTGGCAGCGCCAGGCTCACCCCAGCTCTGTTGCAGGCGCAGACACAGATCCAGCAGCAGCTCCTCCTACGGCTCCAGGAGGAAGCGCAGCCGCTCCCGGGGCAGAGGCAAATCCTACAGATCCCAAAGGTCCAGGTCAAAGAGCAGGACCAGGAGGTAAGAGTAGGAAAAACAGCAGTGGTGTTTTATTGGAAAAACATTCCTGGAAAATCCTGCCAGAATGACTGGGCTTGGGATCAATGGGAATAATGGCTGCAGGTGATGGTTCACACCACACATCCC
Source organism: Ammospiza nelsoni (assembly GCF_027579445.1). NCBI lineage: Eukaryota > Metazoa > Chordata > Aves > Passeriformes > Passerellidae > Ammospiza > Ammospiza nelsoni. The sequence goes on from NC_080642.1 coordinate 1,510,183, forward strand.
TGGAATTCCTCATTTGGGGTCTCTGCAGTGCTTCCCACGCACTAAATCTTTCAGTTACCCTGGTGGAACACTTTTGAAGATAAGATATTTATTTTGCATTTGATTCAAGCAAAAACCCCCATAAATAGGGTCTCTCAGTGTCATACGATCATTTGGAAATGTCTAGTTTTTTTTTTTTTCCCTTTGATTCCTGCTTTCCATAATTCCCACACATAACACTGGCTCCCTGAAGTTCAGAATAAACTGATTTTCTCACCTGTGTTCCTCTCAGAAAAGGACGTCTTTAGTTATGCAGTCTTTTATTAATATTTAAGGATGTCTGCAGTGAAAGTTTGCATGCGTTGGTTTGTGACAAACAAATATTTCACAATTTAAATATTTAAATCTTAACCAGAAGTTGCAAAAGGTATTATAAAATCTGCTTTTCTTCTTTAATTAAAAGATGCTCAAGTTGTGCTTGTGTGTATTTTCCAATTAAGAGGTTTAACTGAAGTTTATCCTGGCTACCAGGTTTCCAATTAGCATTTTCTATTGATTTGAAATTAATTATTGAGTGGATCAGGCAGATCAAAGCTGTTTGGGTCCCTATTTAAAATCTTCAGCCGGGTGATTTTGTGTGCTTGCACTAAGAATTTGTTAAACCTTTGGTTTCCATGTCCAAACCAGGAGAGCTGTTGCCTGTAAATGTTGAAAAATTGTTGTTGAAAGATGTGAATATTCCCCTTTCTCCTCTTTGTGCTGTGCCATGACTTATTCCCAGCTGTTCACTGGAAGAGTTGCTTGGACCCTTTATTGCTGCAGTGCCTTTGTAGTAGAAATTTGATTATTTAGAGTTAGAAATAAATTTAGAAATTAAACTGCCTGACCTCTCCTGGAGTGTCCTCCCCATCAGAGCTGTGCAGGTATTCCTGTGAATAGCCACTTTTTTTTTGCCAAGAAAATCAGTTTGAACCCACAGAAATGTCAGAAGAATGAAGTAAAAGGGAAGAGTTTTCAAATACTCAGTGTTAGGAAGTGTGATAAACTGATTTAAAATGGCTTTTATTATAATAAAACAATATATAATAAATCACAGACCTCATTAGCTATGGCTTAATAGTCATACAATAATATATAATAAATATAAATTGCAGCTCTCAGTAGCTGTGGTTTAGTGGTCATCTTTCCAAGGGATTTGATTTTAATCATGGTTACAATATATAGAAATTAGGCACCTGAACTTGAAAAACCTGGCTACTGCTAGGAAATATTTGGTGTTAAATAGTTGATGTATCAGATATTTAATGTATCAAATATTTGATGTATCGGGTATTTTATGTATTAAATATTTGGTTTGTCAAATATTTCACATATAGAGTGTGCAGCACCAGAGGGGTAGAGCTGCACATTCCTTTAAATGCTGCTTCTGTTCACACCCACAGAGGGAAAATATTGCTAAATAACAGCCCAAATGATCCCACAGGACCCCAAAAGCTTGAAGTTAAACCCAACAGGACCCATTTCATCCTTTATTGTAATTTTTTCTGCTGTAGTGTGGCATTGAGCAGCTCTGCATTAATCTGATTTTGGGGAGTTAAATCTTGGTTTAGCACAAAGCTGCTACTCCAGGCCTGTGCCTGCCCTGCTTGTCAGTGATGCCAAATAATCCCTTTTCTGCCTCAAAATCACTCAACCCAGGGGCTCTCCAGCTTTCCAAGGAGTTCAGGATTCCTCAGGCTGGAAAAGAGATTGTGGGGGAGAGAGGGAATGTGATGGAGGGGTAAAAAAATAAACCTAAAAATAAAGATGGTGGGAAAAGATGGTTTGGGATTGAGGGTTCCCCATCTCTGCCCCACCTGGGACAGGTGTGACAATGTTTGTCCTGGAAAATGTGTGTGTTTCTAGTGCTGGCCTGGAGTTCTTATGGATTCCAGCTGTAATTCCAAATTTTTATTTGTTCAGGGCAGCACAACTTATTTTCCTATGGCTTTTCAAGGCAAATCCTGAAGAAACCACTTGTAAATAATTAATCAATAATTCATAAAAGGCTCCAGAGGAGCTCAGGCAGCCCCTGTGTTCCTGTGGTGAGGAAAGGGTTATCCAGGGGAATATTCCTGGGGATCTCCTGCATTGCCAGGGAGTAAGGAAAAGCTGTTTCCCACCTGGAAAGGGGAGATCAGCCCTGGTTTGTACCTCCTGCTGCACCCCCAGAGGATTATCCCCTTTAGGAGCCCAGAAAAACTAAATTTGTAAATTTTATTTTATTTATTAGGAGTCTGCCTCTAGAAAATCACCTTCCTGTTGGAAGTTAAGGTTTTTTTTGTGGTCTCTTTAAATGCCTGGAATTGTTTTTGGTATAAATCATGCAGGTGGCACAGATTCTCCATCCTGTAACATCTTTTCTCCCCACAATCTTCTTTGAATTTGTTTTTCAAGGTACTGAAGGTGGTGTTAAAAGTAATGTGTTTTTTAATAACTTCTCTAACACAGGTGTTTTATTTGAGCAGGTGATTTACAGATCTCCAGCAGTGCAAAGCACTGAGATAGATCAAGTTTTACTTTGAAAAGTTGGATTTTTATAATGATATGTGTAAGATATTTTAAATAGGTGTTGTTTGCAACCTGAACTGATTCCTTGTACTTTATTGGAGAAGAAAACTTGTGCATATTGTGGTTATTTTATTTTAGATGCATTTTTAGGGTGAAAAAAGTGGGACTTCCCAGTATTGCATGTACTTTTTTTTGAGAAGTTAAGAAAACTTGTGCATATTATAATTATCCTATTTTAGATGCATTTTTAGAGTTAAAAAGTGGAGCTTCCTAATAACAGTTGTGTTTTATTTGAGAAAATAAGAAAATTTGTGTGTGTTGGCTGTTTTATTTTAGATGCAGTTTTTTGGGTGAAAAAAGTGGAGCTTCCCAGTAGTGGTTGTGTTTTATTTGAGAAGATAAGAAAACTTGTGCATATTATAATTATCCTGTTTTAGATGCATTTTTAGAGTCAGAAAAGTGGAGCTTCCCAGTAATGCTATAAATTCCAAGCTGTCCTACAGTGAGGGAGTACAATGCAAATACGACTTAATAAGATCACAAACTGAATTTCAGCAGAAACAACCAAGATTTACATTAAATTAGGAATTTTAAAACCGATTTAGTTTGTTTTACTGAGCATTTGCTTAATAACATTTTGCCTCCTCACAATCTTTTTAAAGCCAATAATTCGTCTGCGAAGCGCGGGCACATCCTCCTGTGGAAAAATTGGAAGCAACAGCTCCCTCTCTGCAGCCAGGCATCCAGAGCTGGGAAGGAATATTTCAGCTCCACAGAATTTAATAAATCATCCCATTTCCTAATTTGATCATATTAGATGCTGATGTGGAAGGAGCATTTCAAATAGCAGCTCCTCATTAATATACATCAGGCTGGGGAATAGCAGGGAATACTTATGGAGGGATGTCACAGTTCCTGTTCCTTAGTTTACTAAGTGGAACAGGTTGATGTGATCCTGGGTGTTATTTGTCACTGTCTTGCTAAAATGGTTTGGGTCGAGTTATGGAGTCCAGGCAGACGGGGCTGATAAATCAAAAGTGGATTGAGTGGACAGCAGGCAGTGATTGATACCGTGACAGGATATGAGGAAAGGAATCTTGATAGGAGCATGCCCCATATTGAATATGAGAAGGAAAATGGCCCTGGAGTATGGATATTATTCAAGGAAATGAGAATAATAATATCATCTTGAAATTATTGCTGGGTGAAGATTAGGGGAGTTCTTATTAGAATATTCTGCTGCTGTGGCTCCTGCAGGATTCTGGGCTGGATGGAGCCCTGGGAATACTGAGAGAGTTTCCACTGTGATTGTTCTGCCAGTTAATCACGTAGAAAATACTCTGCAGCAGAACTTGCTGCACAGATCTTCTAATTCACGGAGCTTTAAATAGAATTAACCAAAAAATGTTGACCTTTATTCCCTGATTTCAGCCAATCCTGGGACTGCCTGTGAATATGCAGGTTTGCTTTATTGTCTGCCAAATGGCTTTGGCTTCTCCCATTATGTTAAACTGCAAACTGCTGCCTTAAAATATCTTTAATGCACTTCAACTTAAGAATCTACACAAAACCAGCGAGTGCATCTGTACATGTTGAAGAAGAAAAAAAGATTATATGGGAAGTAATCCTGCCTGGAGAGCTGATCCTTGGCAGTGTGGCTGAAGGAGGTGTTGGATCAGGTTTTACATCTCGTTTCTTTCCCATTCCTCCAGTCTGATTATTTCATGTGCAGGTTACTGCAGCCAGGGCAGGGGAGCTGCTGCTTAGGGCAAACCCCAAACCTTTGGCACAGCTTTGGGTTTGGGGATGCAAAAGCAGCTGCCACCGTGCCAGCAGTGGGAGCTGGAATTAACCTGGGCTCAGCCTGGCACAGTTCTTTGTGGTTAGCAGTTAATTTGTGCTACTTAAACCCAGAGTCCTCAAGTGCACTGTGAGAAGAGTCATTAAATACCTGATAGTAAAACCCCACTGATTATGGTTTTTGGGGTCTTTGAGAGTTTCCCTTATAATCCCTTCTTAAAAAAAAAAATTGCTGTTATATATTTTATTCAAGGGTTGGTACTGCACAGTTTGTAAGACTTTTTAAAGATGGCATCACTGAATGCTTTTGTATTTGTGTTACTGGTACCTGTCTCAGTTAATCTCCTTTTTTCCATGCAATTATCTTAGTGTGGGATTGAAATGCTGGAGTCTTTCCACATTAAAACCAGGCCTATCAGACCTCAGAGCTGATAACAACTAGTGGATCAAGACACAATTTGTAGTAATTTTGTGTCTGTCTGTCCTGCTCAGCACACGCTGGTGGAGAGCTTTTCATGGATTACAGAGCAGGGGCTTCATTATGAAAACTTCAGGAGGGATTTCCTCAAACAGCATTGGCCTAAAAGGAAAAGAAAGCTTTTTAGGAGAGAGGAAATGAAAAGGGATGGATGTTTTGAGTGGACAGCAGATAAATAAAGAGTAAAATTGTGATGGAGAGTTTATGGAGGAACAGGAGGATATAGAGGAGAGATTGGTGGAAAAAAAAAGAATGGAATGTGTCCAGTGGTGGGCAGAGATCCACTGTAGTGGTGTGGAGTTAGCAGATTGGTTTTTAGGGGTGTTGGGGTGTGAATTTGAGGGTGCCGCAGCGGTGGGATTAAAGCTGGTGGTGCTCCGGGTGAGAGCAGAGGTCTGGCTGTGGCACTGAGCGCTGGCACAGCTGATGGTGGCAGTTCAGGAACAGGACAAGCTGGGCACAGAGGGGAGGGTTTGGGCTGCCCATGCAGCAGCTGTGTGTGCTGGGAGGGTGGCACCGGGACTGGCACTGGGCTGGGAGCAGCAGCACTGGCTCAGAGGGATGGGACAGGGACAGGCAGGGCCCTGCTCCTGCTGCAGGACACCTGGGCACGCAGGGACACAGCTGCGCCCTCTGCAGCTGGGAAATCCCTTCGGAAATGCCAAGGGAGGAGTTTTCCAAAGAGAAGCAGACAGGAGTCCTGGCAGAAATCAAGCAGTGCTGTTTAATTAGAACATTGCTTTTGAAATTCCAAGCCATTCCATGCCTCTGTAATTTTATTCTTGTGATTAATTCTTAGGATTGCTTAATTTTTTGCCTGGTTGTGGCCACTGGAGTTACTGTTCCTTTCAAGTATTGATCTGCAGCTTAGGATATTTTTTTCCCCTGTCCTTGCTCCTCAGGTTAACCCACTCAGATGCAATTATGTGAGGAATCAGTGTAAATATTACATGTTCTCTCTTTTTACTGCTGGGAAAGTTTTAAGCCTTTGGTCCATTAGCAAATAAATTTAATTAAGATATTGCAGCATTTCTTTCATGAAACTTCAAATAAAAGCTTGGGGCAGGAGGGTGGAATTGATGTTACTGAGTGTGATCCTGCTGATGGTAATGTCAGCTCTTGTTTGTTTATCCCCCAGTAAATCCAGCCCTGCAGTTTTTATTTAGGATCTTGTTGCGTTCCAGGTTGTATCAGCACCAGCCTCTAAAAATATCCTATTCTTTTGTTGCAATAAGTGACTTTTTCAAGAGGATTGATCAGTTTGTGTCCGTGGCTGTCCAGGAAAGGCCCAGAGGTGGAGCAGGAGCAGTGAGGATATCCTGGAGCAGTAGGCACTGCTGAGCTCATTGCCCACCCTTAATTGACCACTTTGGGAAATTAAACTTCACAAGGCAACGCCAGGGGCCCTCCAGTTATCAATAAAGGCACAGAGCTGCGAGTGACAGCTGCTTTGATGCTTTTCATTGGTATAAAACCAAAAAAAGGAGCCTTAAAAAAGCTCTGAATGCAGAAGTGCTGCTCATTGGAGCTCAGGCTCGAGTCTGATTGCAGGGAAAGTTGGTTTTTGTGCAGCCCAGGTGGTGGGTACACAAAATGTGTTTAAAGCAGAGCTGTTTACTGCTCCAGAACCTCTCACTCTTCCGGGGTCTTTGCAGGTTGTGGGGGTTTTTAGTGCTTCAGTTTTCTGTTTGGAAAAGGAACTCCCCTCAGTGAGGAACTGACTTTTTGATTTCGGCGTGTCTACATTCTAAACCACTACATATATTTTAATTTTTTTTTAAATTCTCTTTTTCATCTGCTACCAAAGCTCTGGCCATGAAACAGAATCTGTTTTTTCTTTGCTGCAGAGCTCGAGTTTCTCGAGGCAGCCCTGCAAAAGCAGATGTCTTGAGGATGCCCTGGTAATCCAAAACCCTCTTTGCTCTGTAAATTGTTGCTCTTTCCAGGGTTCATTTCTAGGAGTGATTTTTTCCCCACTGTGAAACACAAAATAGCAGAGTTTAGTAGTAAAAATTTACTCTTTATTCCCTTCTTTCACTTTTTCTAATTCTGATAATGTATGGCAGGAACAGAATCTGGTTAAAATGATGAAGACAAAAAAGGCGGATTTCTGCCAAAAAAGTGATATGGAGAGGTTATGTTGGGTGTGGAGTGATAGAGCAAGGGGGGGATGAATTCCCACTGCCAGAGGGCAGGGCTGGATGGGATTTTGGGAAGGAATTGTTCCCTGGACGGTGGGTAGCACTGGGCTGGGATTTTGGGCAGGAATTGTTCCCTGGAGGGTGGGTAGCACTGGGCTGGGATTTTGGGAAGGAATTGTTCCCTGGAGGGTGGGTAGCACTGGGATGGGATTTTGGGAAGGAATTGTTCCCTGGACGGTGGGTAGCACTGGGATGGGATTCCCAGAGCAGCTGGGGCTGCCCCTGCATCCCTGGCAGTGCCCAGGCCAGGCTGGACACTGGGAGGTGTCCCTGCCGTGGGTGTGGATGAGCTTTAGGGTCCCTCCCAACCCAAAGTATGCCATGATTGTCTATAAACCAGCATCCATGCCCTGGACTCCTTTGCTGTCAGTATTTCTGGATTCCAGGCACTGCTCCTTACCAGGACATGGCTGTGTGTGGGCAGGGCAGTCACTGCTGCAGGCAGGGTTTGGGGGCCTTGTATCAAACCTTATCCCATAAAAATCCATTTTGTGCCATTCCCAAAGTGTGCTCTGGGAGTGAGTCCATGATTAATTTGATTAAAACTCTGCTATCCTGCCCCTCCCTGGCTGTCCTTTTGTCCTTTGTGCTGCTGCTTCTCCTCCCACATCTGAGCTCCTGAGATTTTACATTTTCCCAGTTCCCAATGCTGAGGCTCCCAAAAATTCCAGAGCAAGTGTAGAGCTGATAATTCATCTGCTCCTGGTGCAGCTTTATTGGCATCAAACCCCAGCCCTGGCAGAGCCGTGGCAAAGCTGCACCTGAGTTCAGTGATTCCAGATTTTCCCAAGCTGGGACATTCTAGAAAGAAAATGTTCCCCAAAAAAATGGGATAATTACAGGCACGTGGAAAGCTTTTGTCCTTTTGCTGTATTAAAATAGAATAAGAACAATTCTTTGAACAAAATATTTAATGTTAAATATGTGGTGAGGGTAATAAAAAGATGGGAAAATTTGGATTTGTTTTTGCACAGTGTAACCAAAGACAGGTGTATTAGATATATAATATATATTTAAAAAACTGAAATCTAGAAAGATATGGGAATTTAGTATCTATACCATAATTGTAGCTATAACTAAAATATTTTTATTGTACTCCTGTAGAATTATATTTTGAGTTCAAGTTTTCTGCAAAATTCTTACGTGCAAAGCCCCAAAATCCTGGGAATTGTGTTTCAATGGGGTATTTAATACTTTATCCATAGGTGTTATTGTAAGAGATTCTCCAGTTGTGTTTTTTATTGGATCATATCCATATCTCTTAGGAAGGCAACCTCTCAATGAATTTAAAGGGTCAGGTCATGCTCAGCTCAAATAACTGATGTAAATTCTGGTTGTAATTCTGTGCCATGGATTTATATCCTAGAAATGAAGGCAAGGCCAGCAGTTTGGGTTTATTATGTAATTCTGTATAAACTCTTAGGTATCTATTTTTCTTCCATGGTTTTTGTTTCCCCTCTATGGAAACATGGAGGGATCAACTGAATTGTGATAGAATTTAAATTAATCTGTGGCACAGCACTGAAAATCTGTTCCCAGTCTATATCAAAAAGAGATGCTAAAAGTTTTCCTGTTAAAGCTCTGAGCTTCTTGATTGGAGAATGGGTGAAAAAAAAGCAAAGCCTTTTCCTATTTTTCTCCTATATAGTCTTCTTGAAGTTCTTCCAAATTAGATTTTAAATGCCAATTAGGAGGTTGAATATACTAAAATAAAAGCAAATACAACCAAAATGGCCTCACCTTATGGCTAGTTAGGCTTTTTCTCTCAAAAGCAGAACCTTTGCTCTGAGCATGGCTTTGAGAAAGATATTCAGCTTAATGAACACATTAATTAGAACCATAACTATTTATAAGATAATTAGAAACGAAGCACGGTAAACTGGGCTTTTCCTGCAATTAATGGAGGATTAATTACTGGAGGTAATGAAGTGGATTTTTAAATGCATTAAGGTGAAGTACAGAGATGTGCAAGGCTTTGTGATAGTTGCATAATTATTCCAGGCTGTTTGAGCAGAGCTCCTATGAGCTCGCTAATAAGCATCATTGCATCATTATGTATGCACTTAAAAAGACTTACCACCAAAATGACTGCCTAATTATTTCTAATTGGCAGGACTCTGTGTAGTCATTGAGCTGTTTGTAGCCATTTTAAGGTTCATTTAACTATCCTTGGGGCCATGTGATAGATGGAAAAAAGCTCCTGCTCCGCGCTGGCCTTGGCTGGCGCCGTTAATCAGTTTTGGTGGGCTCCAGTTTGAAATGCATTTGCTCCTGCAGAGGTCAAAACCTGAAGTAGTCCAAGCAAAGTTTGGCTTTTTGAAGCCACTTGACTGTATTCATTAGCAATTAGTAAAATAATTGTGTCTGTGGCTGTGTTTGGATTTCTGTGGGGCCGGGTGCGCTTTCATCGCCGGCCCTTCTCACGGCACATCGGCTTCCCGGGAACCCAAACCTTCTCCCAGAGCCCCTTCAGCAGCCTCAGTGCTGTGCCTTGTGTTCAGCTGCAGCACCTTTCTTCAGTCATTTGTTCCTGATCCAGCTCCCAGGGTTTCACCAGCTCCTGGCTCCCAGGGGGAGTTTGTGCCCTGGGACAGCGCAGGGAATCTCTGAGGAACCAGGGCTGTGTTGGGAGAGGGAGCCAGGAGCAGGCAAACCCTGCTGTTCCCCAGGGTTTGGGAGTCTGGGGCATCCATTCCCCAGCTGCTGACAGCACTGACATCCAAGGGCATCTCCCAGCAGCAGGAATAATCCCAGGTCTGTGTTGGGTCAGTGCAGGCAGCAGTATTTCCATTGGAAATGTCGTGGCTCGAAACCCTCTCCTGTTTGGAGAGGTGGAATCAGCCTGGAGGGGTTTATCTGCCCCTCTCTGTGGGGCTGAACGCGAGATCCCTTTAGGAGAGTGCCTGGGAGGGTCTGGGGTGTAATCACAACCATCTGCAGGGCACTGTGAGCTACAGGAGCCACTCGGGAGCACTGGCAGCAAACTGCAGCCCGAGACAGGAGAGGTCAGCAGTGCCATTGGGCCACAAAAAATGGCCTTGGGGGATCTAATATTAATGCAGAACCCAAACAGGTATTGTGGGCAAAGTGTAACGTTGATTAAAAAGAGTTACGAATTACAAAACAACCAAAATGTCATTTATTAATGAGATATTGGTTCAAATAACAGATATTGGTTCAAATAACAGATAAAGGATTAAAGCAAATGAATTGTGGCAGTGTAAACAAAAATAAAACCAAATCCTTAAGGAAAACTGCAGAATTGTTTCAATTTTTTAAAAACTGGTTTAATTGTGAGAGTTCTCTAAGGGTAATATTTTGATTACTCTGTGAGCAAATATTCAATACAGAAAAATGATGTAAAATACAAATATTTTACAAAAGTACAAACAAGCCTTTCTTATTCATTAGGAGTTTTATTTTATGGAGTCCCATCAAATATGTGGTCATGGAAATTGTTCAGTAGATTATCAGAACTAGGAAATGCATTTTAGAGTGAAGCTACAGCTTTAATTACATCCATATAATATGGAAAATGGGAAATTAAATTAAATTAGACTTTCAGTGAAAATGGTACCCACTTCCTCAGAGGGTGATGGCGGGAGGATGGGGTGTTCCTCATTCCCTTGAAAGGAATGTTGGAAATGTGCATGTTGTGGGTCAGGCAGCAGGACAAAGCCAGAGCTGGAGCATTGTGGTGGCTCTAAAATACCTGAATTCTGAGGTGTTCCCTCACTTCAGCCACGTGAAAAGATGGAATTGTCTGAATAATCCACTGAAGCCTTGGCCTTGCTCAGAGCGTCACTCCTGGTGAGGGGAGCTGGAGGCTGGGGAGCAAAGCTATGGGGTTTGTGTTGTCCCAGCTCTGGGGCTGAGGGATTGCTGGTGGTTTCAGCTCACCCAGGGAAGGGTGGCACCCCCAGTGACCCTCAGGTGATGGGGACAGGGAGGGGCTGGCTGGGATGCAGCTCTTTGCCCTCTGCAGCGTCCAGGAGTGTCCAGAAGGAGAAATGCCAGAGGTTTGGAGCTTGGTCAGGAGCAGGAACCAGTGAGAGGGAGAAAAAGCTGGAGAAACGTGAAAAATACATCAGTAAAAAACCCCAAAATGCACAGCAGGAACAGCTGGGGATACCAGTGACTCCCAGAGGGGTGTCAGACACATTTCCCTTGGGTAGTACATTGGTAAACAAAAGTTACACATTTCAGTTTCTAAAATCCCATTTTATTCCTATTACATCCCCTCCAACATCCCCAGGATGGTGTTAATGGTGGTGTGGATCTTCCCAGAGTTGTGGGGACAGAATTGTGGAAGGTTTTGAGTGACACAACAGGTACTGGTTCCTTTTTGGAATTTATTTGTGGAATTCCTCAGCTGCCTGGTTTGGGTAATATTCTCAGTGATGGAAAGAATTCATTTTTCATTTTAATTCTTGCCTTGAGGTCTGGAAATGCAGGTGAGTGTGGTCCATAAGAGCTGCTGCAGAGTCAGGAACCTGTCATTCTTTCCTGGGTTAGTGAGGCTTTGTGAGTTTCTTTTGTGTTTTAAACAAAAAGCAGAGCTTGGAAGAAAGTTCCATGAGACCCTTTTTTAAACAAAGCCTAGCTATGTAGGAATCACATCATAATTCACCTTTATTCCCCATTTAAATTAGCACTGACACCAACCAGTTTGTGCTCAGCATCATCAGCTGATCAGCACAGTCAGAACAGATTTTGAAATATAATTATTAAGTACTTCTGTTGCTTTTTGTATTTTTTAAACAACAAAATCTGGATTATTTTTTTCTGGTGTGATTTATTTGACAATATTTTTGTAGCTATTGCATATTCCATGAGGAAAACACTAATTTTAGAATAGTAAATGAAATATTGAGAGTTTCTTCCCTGGAATTTTTAATTCGCCATAAGAATTGGGCTTTGGGAGGGACAGGACAGGGTTAGAGGTGATAACTCCCAGAAAAGGAGATTTTGGGGCTGATAAAGGTGGCAGCTCTGTGCTCCTCAGCAGTCTGCAGGAATGGAGCTGTTCAGTTTTCATCCAGGGGAATATTGAAAACAGCCCCTGCCTTCCTCTGTCTGCTCTGGATTTGTTACATGCAAAATATTTAAAGGGAGATGCATCCAACTTGCATGGAAATTAGGAATTATCCCTGTGTTTATAGACACAAAATATCCAAACTCTTTGTGTTATGTTATCCCTCCCCAAGATTTTGAGTGGATGGTGTGAAATATTTTTGTTTTTCTTGTGTTTTTCTAAAACCTTTTAATGACTTAATTTTTGGAGGCCAGTTATAGCAATTTTCATTAAAAATGTTAAGTTTATTTTGTTTTTATTTTGGGAAAATGCAGTATTCTGAAAATCTTTCTGTATTCTTTGTAAACATATGGTGGTAAAAAGTACAGGTGGAAAACCTTAAATTTTTTTGCATCTCATAAAATTTAAACCTCCACCTGTCTGGTTATTACTGAATTAAAGAAAAAAATTGCCTTTTTTAGAAGCTGTGAGCACAGAGAATGGGTTCATTTGTTTTACTCAGGAAAAGGCAGAGACACAGCTTTTCATCCAGGTGTTATTATTTGTGTTGCTTGTGGTCATTATGAATCCAGTCAGTCTCAATATTCCCCGTCTCCCAAATTAGGTATTTATTTCTAGGAAATGCCTTAATCCTGTATTTAAGATTTTTTTCTTTGCCTTTTAAAAGGTGTTGCAGTGTTGAAGAATGAGGAATATTCAGTTTTTTTCCCTGTTGTTTCCATTTTGGCTCCGTGCTGGTGGCACTTTCAGATCTCAGTTGCCAGTGCTGGTGCTGCAGGACCTAAATTGGGATTTTTGGGGTTTTTTTTGCAGTTTCTGAGAGCAGGTGGTGTCCTGGTGTGTAAGCTGATTTCAAATGTCTGTTTAGGTAATTCCTTTCAGCTGTCTAATGTCAATTTGGGGATGTAAGGACCCACAAATATTACAGATTCTTTAAGCCCATCACTGGGGCCTCAATCTCGGAGGTTTTATGATCCCAAACCCTGAACTATTGGGTTTGTCCCAGGCAGACAGGGGAGCAGTGTTTACCTGTAATTAATCTGAGCTGAGGCACAGGAGAAGTGGAAAACCTCAACCTGAAAATCTCTCCTGTCTGTCCCTTAACATTTTACCATAATATCAGAGGTGTTGTCAAATTTACAACAAATAATTGCCTGGCTCGTGGTTCCATCTGGAGAATGAATTGGAGCCTTTTCCTTGCTCTGGGATCCATCCAGGGCAGATGCAGAGGCACCAATGCCTGCACAGGCAGAGAGGGATAATCTGGCCTGTTTGTCCAGGGTCCTGCAGAAAGCTGCACCTTTGTGTTTTCAAATAGATTCCAGCTGCCTGGGGAAGGGAGCAACTCCACGTGCTTGTAGGAATTAATTACAGGGGCTGGTGGATCTGCTTGCTAATAGAATGTGGGGATCGTTTGTTCCTGTAGAATTCAAGTTTTCCCATTTTTTTGGAGAAAATAAAAAATGTTTTTTCTCCAGGATTGCAGAATTTAAACTTTCATTCAGCCCATTTTTTTCTGGTTGCTTTTCCTCAGCCTAAGCAGGGACAGTTCTGGGGTTTGCTTGGGAGAGGAAGAATTTCCTTGCTGGTGTCTTTGTGTGACAAATGAGCAACTGTTGTGTTTTGCCTCACCTCGTGCTTTAAACTTTGTATTTTGTATTTTTTGTGTTGAAAACAAGTTGGGTATTCTCAACTCAACCGAGCCTTTTTTTGTTTTGTTTTCAGATTATTGGAATAATATTTACTTCCCCTATCAACATTAACTTTGGTTTTATATGGGAGTTTTTATCTAATGTACCTGCAGCTGGGTGTTGCACCCTTTTTTTTTTTTTGATGTATGTGGAGTTTTTGCCTTTGAATTCCAAGATTGCTTTGAATGAGAAAGGACAAGGGATGGGAGAGAGTTTTGGCTGTTTATTTAATAGGACAATGTACCAGTTTCTGTATTAACTTTGCTTTCTTTATTATTTTATTCCCTAAAGATTATTAGAATTAGGGTCCATATTTTTCTGCTCAGTCATGACATGGCTACAGGAATACAGGGTTAGAAAATAGTCCTGCTTTGGGACACACTCTGAGAAGAGGTGAGGGAAATTCGTGTCAGGTAAAACCAGATGGGTTCTTATCTGGTGATCTTAATTTGAAGTTGAATTTTAGGAAGGAGTCTTTGAGCAGATTGACAAGAGAAATAAATGGTTTATCTGCCTTCTATCCAGGGAGCTGTGCCTGGATCCCAGGGGATGTGCAGGGACTCCTTAGGATAATCAGGGCTTTGTGGCAGAGGAGGCACCTTCACCCCCTTTGTCATCCAGAGCAGACCAAGAGTCTGGAGAGCTCAAGTTGTGCCAAACCAGCTGCTTCAGAATTCCAGCAGTGTCCCATCCCTGGGTTCTTCTCTCCAGCTGCATCCCTGTCCTCTCCATGCTGCCTCTCCATCTTTTTCAAAATCACAGTTATGGGAATTTCACCTCCTCAAATGTTTGCTCATGTAGTCGCCATGATTTAAAGGTGCAGAACTGCTGGGCTGAGTTGGTGCTGGTGTTTGGTGAGTGCATTTCCTCAGCTCTGCATTTGGCATAATTTGCCACACAAAGACACCAGCAAGGAAATTCTTCCTCTCCCAGCCAAACCCCAGAACTGTCCCTGCTTAGGCTGAGGAAAAGGCAGCCAGGAAGAAATGGGCTGAATGAAAGTTTAAATGTTGCAGTCCTAGAGGAAAGACATTTTACATCATCTCCAAAAATGTTCATGGTTGTCCCAGTTCTTGTATTTATTTCATCCTGCTTTTCTCTGGCACTGTGGATGACACTTTTTAAAATCTTAAATATTCCCTTATTCTGAAATAATATGTCTGTTTTGTCACTTTCCAACTCTCCAAACAACTGGTTTGGTACAACTTTTTCCTCTTAGCATCAGTCTCGTTTCAGGTTGAAACTCTGCTGCTGCCTACTTTTGTTATCACTCACCTTATATTGAACAGTAAATTATTAAAATACTATTATCATACATATTATCTATATTTAACTTCCTCAAAGGCATGCATTTTAAAATTGCAAACTAATAATAATGACCTGCAGTGTTTATGGAGGCAGCTACATTTGTATTATATATACATCTTTAATAATTTCTGCAGTCTGAATGACTGCAATTGATACCTGTAATTATTTTACCTTTCCAATAACTTGTACTGCGATTATTTTTTTCCTGGTGGTGAAGTTGAGTTAAACAAGGAACTTTCTCTTAATATGCTTTGAAAGAGAACATGGCATTTTGCTGCAATTACTTGTGTGTTTGCACTCTGGCTTTATTAGCAGTCTGAGCACCCAGGCTTGATGCAGCGCAGTTGTTCCATTGTTCCGCCCTTGGATTTATGGCTGGAGTATTAAAGAGCCCTCAATTTGTTGGCTTTTGTTTGTGGCCATTGAGCTAAACATAATCTAATAAGGCTTGTGTCAGGTGAGAGATGCTGAGAAGAATTCCAGGGGAGAAGTTGACATCTCAGCACCCTTCTTTGGAGTGGGGGGTGCTGTTTGCCAAGAAAACGGATTATTTGTGCAAAAATTGATCTTTCCTGGAAGAGCTCAAAGAGAAGAAAACAAGCCCTGTCTTGGTTTTGGGCTCTAATTCCTCTTTCCATTTAAAAAAGTCTCTCTTTTGCAGTTGTAACCTTTTGAAGAGATTGGATTGGACCTCTAAGATAGAGTTCAGTGCTTTAGTGCAATATAATTGGGGAAATACTAAACGCCACTGACCTCATTTCCTTTAGAACAATGAGAATTAATAGTTGCACGTTTTATTAGGCTGATATTCCAGATGTAGTGTACATTTAATTAAGTGTAGTTTCCTTTTGGTTATGGTATGTGGCTCTGCTTTTTGTCGCAAATTCTTTCTAGTTTTACAGTTTTCCACATGTTTTCTTTCACCATTTATGATTTTTTCAAAGCGGGGCTATAAGGATTTAAATCACTTTAGCATGCAGCAAAACAGTTCCCATTCAAACAATAAACGCCATTTTAAAAAGCCTTTAGATCTTCTGTCACTTCATAAATATAAATGTATAAAAACATTATGCAGTTGTAGTGCCCACCTGCTAATTAAATGCAGATTTCCTCAAACTTGTTTTAAAATCCGCTTATTTGTTTCAACTCTGTCTCTGCTCAGAATACATATGGCCCTTGTGAAACTAATTATGCTTATGGAGCAGCTGTTAAATTTAGTGCAACTAATTTTATCCAATATTTTACATTTTAATTGATTACCTGTGAAGAAATTAGCAAATTAACACTTATTGTGCAGTAACTGAATGGGCTTTTATGGAGACTTTCAATTTTTACAAGCGGCCCGAGTGCTGATGGAATAAAGCCATTTCTTAGGGCTGGAGATAGGGAACTTATTGGTGAGCCTTGATTATCTGGTGTGAGAATTTAGGGATCCCGCGTGATGCCAAGCATCTGTGTGTTCTGCAACTTAGACATGAAAAGCAGATTGGAAAGTAATGGCTTTTCACAGAATTTTGGGAACATATGGGCTTATCTGGATCTAAGAACCCTTTGAAGATCTTTGAACTTGACTAAATGACTTAACCTTTGGCATGGTGGGTGGGTGTTTTGGGTGTTGTTGGGGGGAAGGGGATCCATGCTGCCAATCTCCTCTGCAGCTTCATTTTTTGGTGGTGGGTTTTTTTCCCCCCCCGGTAGTTACATAATTTGAACATTTGGGGTCTTGCTTTAATAGGACTAATTGTGATTCTTGTTATTTTTCAACAGCAGATAAAATAGAAAATCTGTCTGCTCTGCCAGATATGTGGCCTTTTGTTGTGGTTTGGTGGTGAGCTGGGGACACAGATGACTTTTGGGAGCTCCATTTCAGGAAGTCTTATCTTGATTTCCTGTCCTGTAGATCTTGCAAGATACTTTAATAGGAATTAAGGATCAGTAGAGAGAAGCTCTTCCCAAGGCCATGGAGTGATGGGATATGTGGGAATGGCCTGAAGCTGGTGGAGGGGAGGTTTAGAGGGGATATTGGGGAGGAATTCATCCCTGTGAGGGTGGTGGGACACTGGGGGCACAGGGACACCCTCCACTGTCCCAGGGAGCTCCAATCCCTGCCTTGGACGCTGACAGGGATGGGGAGATTTCATGCAATAACTCTTTAATTTTTAAAAGCTGTTTCCTGTATGTAAATGTTACCTGCACAGACATGGGAGTGAGCAGGAATCCAGGAATTGAGCATCCAGCCTGCCTGAGCTGAACTTGTTATTTGCACCTGCAAAAGGTAGAGCTGAACTCCAGTTCAGATATGAGCTGGGAAACTGGAGTTCTTTAGTAATAAATATTTGAGATTCCGGTTATTGCTGGTGGAGGACTGTGCCATTAAATGAGGAGAGGCCCTGCATTGATTAAAGATGATTTGTGTTGCTACAGGGCTTTGTTTGTTTGGGGTTTATTTTCTGTTTTGGACTTACCTGCAGTTCTGAGAAGCCAGGGTTACCTGGGAATACTGGATTTAGGGCAGTGCTGTGTTAATCTGTACTGCCTCATCATGATGTTTGTACAGTGCCTCTGTGCCAAACAAAAATTAGATTTAATATCCAGAACTCTCTTTCAAGTCAAAACTTCCTCTGCCTGAGTAGTAAGGATGGATGGATGGACGGACACGTTTACATTTGTGATGACACGCTAAAAATCCAGTTTGTGCCAGCAAATGCTCTCCAGTTAAGAATCCAGCAGTGCAGTGGTAATTTGATCTATTTATGAGTGTTAATAGAGTGACCAGGATGGGAGAGCTGCTGCTGGAAGGTACCAGCTGCTGAAACAGGAACCCAGCCTGACCTCTGGAGCTGCTCCTGGCAGGAACAGGGACCTGAACTCCCATGTGCTGGACAAATTCCAGAAATGTAATTTATAGCCTCATCTGGATGGAGGATTTTCTTTTGCTTAGTCTATTGTTGAGTTTTATTAAGCAGTTGTTGTTTCATAAAAGGAGGGATTTTGTCTGTGTGATTTGGCTTTTAAAGGCTTTGGGAGTTTTGCACTCCAAGAGGTGCTAAAGGAACTTTTTATACTGTTTTAAAAATTCTCCCATTTCCTTCAGTACTTGATGAAACTTTTCCATGAGGTGCCATCAGAATTGAATCATGGAATTGTAGAATCATTCGATGGGTTGGGTTGGGAAGGACCTTAAAGCCCCTCTCATTCCATCCCTGCCCTGGAGGGGCACATTCCAAAGGCCAGGGTGCTCAGGTAAGAGAAACCAAGGAAAACTTGACCTGATTTTTCCCAAATATCCCTTGTCCACTCAGGTAGCATTGATCTGTGACAAATTATCAAATAAAACTCAGAAAATGTTCTACAAGAAATTCAGGAATAATGAAATAATTTTGGACACACAAAGAACCAGCCCTAATATTTCTGGATCTTTTTTTCCATTTTGTTAATGGATGAATCCATTATTTGTTTTAAGTTATTTTGCATCTCTTTTCAGAGCAGGAGCCATGTTTTCTATTTCACTTCTTTTGCTAAATTATCAGTTTAAAGGTATTAAATTGTGACATATGCTGCCTTATTAGGTGTATTTATTAAATGTATTGAAATTTAATAAAAAATAACATTTTTTATTATTTAATTGAAATTAAATAATAAAAAAATATAACAAGGCTGAGGAGCAGTGCTGGTGAGAAATGGCTCATGGATTGTTCTGATGATGAAATTTTCTAATTGTGAGGTAGGGCAGTAAGGTCTCTGAGATTTTCACTCTAGACCTTTAAGGCATTTAAAGTGTTTGTGTTCAGGGCTGAGTAGCCAAAATCTTCTAAAACCTGGAACTGAAACCCTTGGTAGCAAACTAAGCCTGGTGATGTCTGAGTTGACTTCACTCACTGTGGTTTTTGGAGAAAAAAGTTACCTAGATATCTCTGTGGAGGAAGGCAGAGGAATTGATGGTACTTTGTTAGGCTAATTTGCTATTTTACACTATGGAGATCCTTTTTGTCTGCCTAGAAGCAGCCCCTTCTTTCTCTGGTGAAGGAGAACCTTCCTTCACTACCTGGGTGCTTCCCCACAAGAGTTTTGGTGACTTCTCTTCTGCTTGTTTAGATAATCCAATAGATCCTGTAAAAGATTTAACCTGTTTTAATGAGAATCTCTTTTCCAGTTGCTTTTACTCCAATATGGAAATGGACCAAAAGTTGTAAAAATGTGAGAACTTGTGACTTGGGGTCCATCTTGGGTCTGTTTTGGGTGTAGCCTTGGTCAGGCTCTTGCACTGCCCAAGGTGTATCCTTTGAAGGCATTTTAATAAATCCCTGTTTGATTCCTTTAACTCTGCCCAACCTCTGTTCCAGGCAGCCTCTTTAGGCATCAGTCACCATCCCTGTTTAAAAGCAGACTGGGTGTGGCACTCAGTGCCAGGTTTAGTTGGGGTGTTAGGGCTGGGTTGGACTCAGTGATCTTGGAGTGTTGGAGTCCTGGACACCGAGAATTTCAGACTTTCTGTGCTGCCAGGCTCTGACCCCAAAGAGAACACTGCGCTCTTACAGCCGCAGCAGCGAGAGGTCTGGCCGCAGGGCTGGGTCCCTGTGTTACTTCAAATTAATTCTCATCTGCAGGCCAGGGCTGTCCTGTTCCTGTAAGAGTAGGGCATGTCCTTGTTCTGCCCAGAACTCTTCCCCAGCTGGTGTCTGTGTGTCCCTGCAGGTCACGGTCACAGCAGCGCTCCTACAGCTGCAGCAGCGAGAGGTTCTGCCACAGGGCCGGGTCCCAGTGTTCCTTCAAAGTAACTGTGTCACCTGCAGGCCAGGGCTGTCCATTTCTTGTAGGAGTACAACATGCCCTTGTTCTGCCAAGAGTCCTTCCCCACTTGGTGTCTCTGTGGTTGTGCAGGTCGCAGTTGCGGCGGTGCTTCTACAGCTGCAGCAGCAAGACGTTCTGCCACAGGAGAACCCACAGTGGGTCCCTGTGTTACTTCAAAGTAACTCTGCAATCTGCAGGCCAGGGCTGTCCAATTCCCATAAGAATAGGGCATGCCCTTGTTCTGCCAAGATTCTTCCCCCCCTGGTGTCTGTGTGTCTCTGCAGGTCACGGTCACAGCAGCGCTCCTACAACTGCAGCAGCGAGAAGTTCTGCCACAGGGCCGGGTCCCTGTGTTCCTTCAAAGTAACTGTGTCACCTGCAGGCCAGGGCTGTCCAGTTCCTGTAAGAGTAGGGCATGTCCTTGTTCTGCCAAGATTCTTCCCCACCTGGTGTCTGTGTGTCCCTGCAGGTCACGGTCACAGCAGCGCTCCTACAGCCGCAGCAGCGAGAGGTTCTGCCACAGGGCCGGGTCCCTGTGTTCCTTCAAAGTAACTGCGTCACCTGCAGGCCAGGGCTGTCCAGTTCCTGTAGAAGTACAACATGTCCTTGTTCTGTCAGGAATTCTCTCCCAGCTGATGTCTCTGTGGCTGTGCAGGTCGCGGTCGCGGGCACGGCAGCGCTCCTACAGCCGCAGCAGCGAGAGGTCCGGCCACAGGAGAACGCCCAGCGGGTCCCGGGAGCGCCGCAAGGGCAGGGACAAGGACAAAGCCAAGGACAAGGGCAAAGGGAAGGAGAAGGAGATCCACGGCACCAAGGCTGGGTGAGTGAAGCGGCAAATAATGGAGCTGGAGCAAAACCGGGCAGCAACACCATGTCCTTTTACTCTTCCTTTATGATGATCTTCCTTTAATTGTATTTGATATCAACTAAGCTTATGTAAATGCAGAATATTTGAAAGGTGGGGAATTATTCAAACTATTTGGAGGGTGGGGTTTGTAGGGTTTTACAGTTCTGCAGTGCGGTAACTTAGGTTTCACACTAAGTGATGGTTTAATTTTCCACCCTTTCTCTCCTTGCTTGGTTTCAGGTGGGTTAAAGACCTTCTGCAATTTGTTAATATAAACATTCTTCCCATATGTAATAGCCATGATATAGGGGAGAATGAGGAATATTGGAAAGCATGAGGGCCTCTTCCTAGAAGAAGGTGGGTTTCACTGTTCACACACACCTACACCTCCTCCCAGGGGCAGGAGTTCCTCCTGGGCTGTGGGTGAGGCTCACAAATGCAGTTCCAGCACAAGCCTTGCTCTGGGTGAATGATGGGAACCCTTGAGAACCTGCTGTAGTTGAATTTCTGCTTGGAATAACTGGGGTTGCTGATGACAAATTGCAGGAAAGGCAATGTAATTTTTTAATATTTTATGTAATTTACGTAATTCCCTCTGCTTTATGCATCATGATCCGATGCAGCCTTTCCTGGCTGTTTGCTTTTCCCTCTTTGTCAGATCCCTTCCAAAAAAACCCAAAACACTGAGGTGTCACTTCATGACCTTCCCTTGGGTGGATTCCCACTGAAAATGCTCCTGGGGAATTTCTGGAGCAATATATTCCACCCACATTTGGGCTTCTGTTGGCTTCTGGAATTCTCCCTTTGTTCCCTGCGGCAGCAGGAAAATTCCTGGTTGAGTTGGATCCAGTTTGGACTCTCCAAGCAGATTTAATTTCTAGACCCAGAGTCTGGAAAGTCTCATTATTCTACAGAGCCCTTCCAGAACCTCCAGCATCAGGGAATCCCTGGTGGAAACAATCCTGTGGCCTCAGTATTTGAGCAGATCCTTCCTCAAAGGCACCTCAAGGACCAGGTCTGGTTCCCAGTTTAAATTCATGGCTGTTTGCAATGTATTTATTCAAAATAGCTGCTTTGGAGCTGTAATGATGATCAGCCTGAAGCCAGATTGTGGGAAGAAGGGACATAAATTCTCAGGTGCTGCTTGACTTTATAGTTTAACTTTGCATAAAAGGAGGTATTTCAGCTTGGCAGCACTGCGGCTTATCTGAGAGATGTTGTATATTTGGGGCTTTACTGCTCCTCTAAAGCACAGAATCAAAATGCTTTTTTTTTCACTAATTAAGCAGCACATTTGTTTGTGGCTCCTGTGAGTCCTAATGATGATTTTCTGTCCTTGGCTTGGCTATGTTTGTAGATGTGAGAGGGAAAGGTCTGTTCTTGGGACTTTTTTGGGGCAACTTTAGATTCTTTCAAGGGAGATCTTGTCACAGTAAACATCTCAAGAGAAATTTCAAAAGAAAAAACTAAAATTATTTTAAAAACAGTATTCTGGGCATTGTCCTTTGACATTCCCCATTTCAGTGATGATTCTCTAACGTTGAGCACTGAATTTCTGGAGTGCTGGAGAAGTACCAGATGTTCATGAGCTGGGCTGTGAGACACCTCGGCTCCTCTCCTCTTACACCCTGAAATGTTTTAAGGGATGTTCCACTTGTCCAGCCATGATGGAGGGAAATCCTGGGAATGTGGGGAGCTCCAGGGAGTTCCCTCCAGCCCCAAATCCCACGTTTAGACCAGCAACATCTACATGCAGGAAGCCCTCAGCTGTCCAAGTCTGCACAAGTGAGGGGTTTTACAGCACTACAATGTTTTCCCACTATTTCTTGTACTAATCAAAGCATTACATTCATCTTTTATTTATGCTTTTTGAAATTCTCTTGTTTTAAAACAACCTGCATGCGTGTCTTCATTGACCTGGTTGGGTGTGCTGTTGAATTTTGATGTTTTGAGTCTTGATCAGCTTCTAAACATGCAAATTCTGTTGTTCTGAGATGTGTTTTTCATAAGGCTCCTTGCTTATTGTTAAAATTGGGGGGCAAAGCTACTAAAAGCTTGTTAGTTTTATATAAATTTTCCTAGATTTATGGGTCTCGTAGTTTCTTGTGTACTGGTGGAATTTGGGATTACTTCTCCAAGTGATTTTGACAATTTTTAATGGAATAAATTAAGAGCAGCTCCTCAGTTGTTAAGAGAAAAGAAGTGGTGAACCCTTAATCAAACTTGACCACTGTTTTAATTGCTGATCTTTAATAAGGTTATTGATACATTTGAGCATCAATGGTTTCCCAGCTTCCTAAATACCCTGACAGATCCCAGAATCCTGGAATGGTTTGGGCTGGACCATCCCTAAATCCCATCTCATTCCAGCTCCTGCCATGGCAGGGCCACCTTCCATGGACCAGGCTGCTCCAGGTGGCCTTGGGCACTGCCAGGGATCCAGGGGCAGCCACAGCTGCTCTGGGCACCTGTGCCAGCCCCTTCCCTCTCTCCAGGGAACAATTCCTTCCCCAAATCCCATCCATCCTTTCCCCTGGCTGTGGGATCCACACCCTGGGTCCTGTCAGTATTCCAGAGCTGAGGAGCTCCTTGTTCCAACACAATCCCCATTTTTCCTGTCAGTTCCACACTTCAGGGCTTTGAGGCTTCACTGAGGTCCCCCAGTCTGAGGGCCATTTTCCAGTGGCATTTCCTGCAATCCCTTGGAGTGGATCCATACCCAGTGCCCCATGGATGGCACGTGGCTCATTGATGGCTGTTGATGAGATTTTTGCTGTTTGGAGGAACATCAGCAGTCAAGTGGCAATATTGGACTTTCCAGAGTCACACTCTCCTGGAGCTTGGCACAGGATTATTTTCCCCTTCCTTCTTCCCAGCCAGTGCAGTAGGAAGTCATTTATGGTAATTGGCCCTGATTTGCATATAGGTGATGGAGTTGTGTGGGGCAGAGCACCCCAGAAGTGCTGGGAAGCTGTGCTGGGATCAAAGGGGCTGTGCAGGAGCTGTTGTCTGACACCAGGCTGGGGGTGTTGTTTGCATTAAACATTCATCACCCTCCCAGCCTGCCAGCAGGAATTCTGGGCTGGGCTGACATGTTTTCATGCAAAATTTATTGGGCAAGACGAGGGTTGTAAAGAGAGATCTCGCTGCCTTTCACCAGCAGCAGAGGGGGAATGCTTGATTGGGAGGGAGGATTCCTCTGGCACGTTTGGGGCCTGTGTTACACCAGAGCTGAGGGGTTGGGAAGGCTGATTCTGTCTCTCCAAGACCTTTTCCTCAAAATCTGACCTGCCAAAATCCATTTCTCAAGGAGCAGAAATGTGCAAACACAAATTGATGTTCAGGGTGCTACAAGGCTTGTTTAATTTGCACTGCTCAGGTCTCTCTTTCAGGAGTTCTTGTTGGTTGTTTCAATTCTCTTTGGAGTTTATTTCAAAGAGGTTTATGAAGAAAATATAAAGTACATTGTGTTTGGTTTGTAGCTCAGGAGTCCAGAAGGAAAATACATTCATTTTGGAAGTTCTGATCCCAAATAGAATAAATAAGGATTGCTGCTGGGCTGGACCCTTGCATGCCATGGTTCAACCTTGATCAAATTCTTGTTGTTGAGTTGTAAACATCCTAGAGGAGGTGCTTCCAGGAAAATGGAAATGGGCAGCAGAAATGGGCTGCTGGGAATTGTAGAATGTGGCCAAAAATCCCTCTTAAACATGGACATTCCTAGAAATACTGGAGAACTTCTTTAAAATCTGTTTAAAATTAGCAACTGCATTTTGAATGCTGAAACCAAACTACTCCATCCTGTGGTGGAAATTAGTTTGAATGCTTATGGGAGAAATATCTTTTGGCAGAAGGGAAAACCCTTTCCTTAATCCAGGTAGGTTTATTTTCAGTGTCTGGGCTAAATTACGAAGTCTTTGAGAAGTGCTTGCAGTAAAGTTTTAAGATGCTTGGTAGGACTCCTTGGCTCCAGTGATTTCCTTTGGTAGCTTCTTGAAGAACAGCTTCTAAAATTGAATGAGCTTGAGCCCCTTTGTCCAGCCTGGGATACTCCAGTGGCTGCCAGGCACTTCCTTGGACTCAAATTAGATTTTCCAGGATCTTTAGGATGGCAAAGGAGTCGCTTATCCACAGTAAAACCAAAATGCCTCTTCTATTGATTAATTAATAATTTATTCTTACTCCTTTTGCCTTTCTCTCTAGCTGCAGCCTGCAGGCAGAGCGCAAGCGTGAGGTGACCGGAGCAGGTAATGAAGAAGTCACCAGCAGTGGGTCTCTGGGTGACTCAGAGCAGAAAGATTGAATCCCTTGCCCTGTCAGGATCTGTGTTTGCTGATGGAAAAGGAGCTGAGCAGTTTGGGCTGGTCCCTGCAGTGCCCAGGGTGGGGATCCAGGGAGCACCCAGGGAACCCCTGGGCGTGTTTGGGGTGATGGGTGAGGATCTGAGCTCTGCTGGGAGGCTGAGGAAGCAGCTGAGAGGCCAGAGCAGGACAGTTTCCTCCCAGCAAGTCAGCCAAAGGCTAATGGGAAGCAGAGGAAGGGTTTTCTCTGAAAAGGACTGAGACCTTCATATGCCCAGAGCAGCTCGAGGGTCACTTGCCTTTGACCGAGATTTGTTGCTATTGTTGTCTAAGCTGTGTTGGCCTTGTTTTTCTTTTTGTTTGCTAAAAATCCTCTTTTAGGACTGAAAAGACTGGCCATTTATTTAATGGGCAGCAGCATATGGGATGATTTCTTTTCCTTTCACTCCCAGACAGCTGGAAAAGCCAGTGTGGATGGGACACGTGTTGTGAGCTGTGGAGCAAAACTGTGCAGGAGGTGCTGGGGAACCACTGGCTCTGGAGAATAAATAGAATTTAGTTCAGAGTAAACATTTCATTTTCATTCATTAAGCACTTTTTGTGCTAAGTACAAAAATCTAAGTTTTGTGTTCAGATTCTGTAGTTCAGACTGTCAGTTAGTGATGGCTGTCAAATGAGCTTCCCTGCTAAATTCATGGACTATGCTGAGGGAATTATATTTCTCCCTATTTCCAGAAATAGGTTTTGGAATGCATTTGAAGGCAGTATCTTCAAAGACACACATTCTTTTAAGCTGTTTAAAATTTTCCAAACTATCTGCTCCTTAAAACTGCCAGCCACCCTGATTGTCCTTTTATAACTATATAATTTGCATTATCCTGGGGTTTGGGGGGAGTCATCCCTTGAACGTGGGGTGTTCCTGCCGAAGGAGGGTTTTGTTTGCCCACATGTCCAAACACACACACGCTCTGAATGTAAACATGGAGTTTTGGTTTTTTTTTTCCCCTGGGACACCTTGTGCTGGGAGAGCAGCTGACTATTGTTTTAATGGCCTCCCTTAATCTGGGCAGGAGGAATCCAAACTGAATGATCCAGAGCTGTGCAAATCCAGTTAGTGTGAGCTGTAATCTCTTTACTGGGTTTAAGGAGTTGGAGTGGCACTGAGACACCCTGCAGATACTGAACAGCAGAGATACAGTAATCACCTCACCCTGCACCCTGCTCCTGCATCCTGCCACTAAACCCACAGTCCCAGCAAGGATTTAGGGAAAACCCAGCCCCAAACAGAAAACTGCTTCTCAGAGCGGGCACAGGAGGGGCAGGTCACACACAGCCCATCTGAAAGATCATGCTGTGGTAAAGGGAAATTGAAATTCACATTAAAATATTAAACTCGTTGTTGCACCTCGTATTTTGGATTGGGAATGCTTTTTTGGAATGAGCTTACCTGCTATGGAGATTATAAACCATCCATGGCTGTGATTAGGAAGGGAAGGAGAATCTTTGTTTGGAGGACGCATTTCTAATCCTGGTCTAATTTTGGACCTTTCTGTTGTTTGGAATTATAAAATAATGTGACGAACTTAAATAATTTAAATTGTTATCAGTGATGGGACACGAGGGAATAGTTTTAAATTAAGAGAAGAGGGATGTAGGTTGGATATTGGGAAGGAATTCCTGGCTGGGAGGGTGGGCAGGCCCTGGCAGAGGTGCCCAGAGCAGCTGTGGCTGCCCCTGGATCCCTGGCAGTGCCCAAGGCCAGGCTGGACATTGGGAATTGTAGCACCTGGGACAGTGGGAGGTGTCCCTGCCACTGGGTTGGCACTGGGTGGGATCTAATGTCCCTTCCAGCCCAAACCTTTCTGTGATTCCACAATTCACTTGCAGCCCCTGCTTTCATCCTTGCACCCCTGGTTCTGTGCAGGGCAGGTTGTTCCTACCCAGTAGGAGTGAAGCCCTACAGAGTTTATAACCTGTGCTGCCATTTTCCTGCTTGCACATCCTTTCATTGCAGTGATTTTCCATTGAGGAGGGAAGGCTCTTGGATCTTCCCGTGGAGGAGAGACTTGCCAACCCAAATTTTCCATTCTGGAACTTGTGGGTCTGGTTCCCAAAGGAGATTTCCAGATGCAGAGGCTGCTCTTGACCTTCATGTCTTTCTTTGTTCATTGAGAATCCCCTGATCCCTTCTTGGAATGATCCCCTCTGGTTCCCCAGCAGGATGGGATGATGTTCCCCATGGAGCAGAGTGGTCCCTGTGACAATAATTCAGCATCGTGTTGGATTTATTCCTTTTTTACTTTTTTTTTTTTTTTTTTTTTTTTTTTTTAAGATTATGGCAACCTGATGCATTGCACTTTTTCTGGGGCAAAACTCTGGGAATGGCTTCCACTCCAGCCACTGATTTTTACATTATTTAGTGTAAAAACCAACACCTTCAAATATCCATGAAAACAGGGCTGGGAAATGCTTAGTGTGCCTTCCAGGGTGGGAATGGGGAGACCCAGAGGGAACATCTTGGATTCTCCTCAGCTGCTCCAGCAGCTGAAGTTCTTGTAATACAAGGCCCATGTAATGGTGAATTATGTTGGGAATGATTTTTCCTGGGCTGAAACTGAAGCAGCAGGACCAGTCCATTCTCTCCAAATGGATTAAGGAATTGATCAGGAAAGTCTGCCTTGGCTGCTCAGAGCAGAATCTTTTGAGGCTGCTTAATGGGATCATGCTGTGTCCAAGAGGGAAAAGGGAATTTTCCATTGATTATTGTCAGGTGGGCATTGAAAAATATTAGGGAAATCCAGACAATGGAGAGTGTTCACCAGAGGAATTGGGGTTGCAGGGCCAGTGGTAAGAAGGCGTCATGTGCCTCCCTCTGCCATCTCCCTTTTTCCTTTTTACTTCCTCCTTTGCTCTGCCTTTATTTCCTGGCCACACTAAACCTGGGTGAAGTTTTGGATGATGTTGCAGTGGGAGTTTCTGCTGGGAGTTAATTTACAGGTCCCCTGTGGGTCAGAAGCATGAAGAGGGAAGAGAAGGAAGGGGTTTATAAGGAGTGAGAGCCACTAAATCTGATTTAAAGGGTCACAATGTGCTTTTTATTGAGGAGGACAAAAGATTAAAGTCCATCAATTAATTTATTTTAAAAACAAAGCAAGCTTTAGGCCCCGGAGCTTGTTGGAAACTCTTTCCATGAGCTTCAAAGAAAATTTTAATAATTCTGCTGCTTTTTTTCTTTTTTTAAACATTCATGTTACAATAACTCAGTAAATGGATAGTAGATAATTAGGTCTTGATGTTACAGACTCAGAATTTTATCTGCTGTAGGTTTTAGATATAATTTTTGAAAATTCTACTCTGCACTGTAATATATTCTGACTCGTGCCTTATTTTTAGGTTGTGCTTCTCACATTGTTATGGGAGAGGAATTTTTTCCTGACAAAGTTTCCTGGGATTTGATAACTGTATTTCCTCCAATGTCCAGCCTGGCCTTGGGCACTGCCAGGGATGCAGGGGCAGCCCCAGCTGCTCTGGGAATCCCATCCCAGCCAGGAATTCCCAATGTCCCACCCATCGCTGCCCTCTGGCACTGGGAGCCATTCCCTGTGTGCTGTCCCTCCATCCCTGTCCCCAGTCCCTCTGCAGCTCTCCTGGAGCCCCTGCAGGCCCTGCCAGGGCTCTGAGCTCTCCCTGGAGCCTTTTCTCCTCTCATGGTTGGTTGTTTCTCCTCTCTGTCCTGCAAGTTCTGGAGCCACTTTTGGAGCAGGGCCTGGCACCAGAGGAAGGGGCAGGGACTGATCCCAGGGAATTCCCCCAGACCAGGGGGCTCTGGAGCCTCCCAGGGGCAATTCCAGTGCCGTGCCCTGGGGTGGCACCAGGTGAGCCCTGCGGTCCCTCCCTGGGCTGGGCATGGAGCAGGAGTCTGGGAAGGGCTGCAGAGATTCCCCCACAGAAATGCAGCCCCAGAGCAGGGCTTGCACTGGAGCTGCTTCAAGCAGTGCTGCTAAGGGGTTCATCACCACTTATGCAATATTTTTATTGGAATATTTACCAATATGGCCAGAAGGGATGTGCCTTGGCTTGTCTGGCCCTTGCAGGGTGGGGAAAGGAGGGATGATTGACACTCCTGAGAGGGAATGGTCAGGGGAGGGACCCAGGTTCTGGGGTAAACCTTGAAATCACACCTCAACATCTTTTAAAATATATTCCCCTTCAGTGCTTTTCAAAGCTCTGTCCAAATGGATTTTGTAGCAATTCTGAAAATTTTACTTGTCTTGGATAAATGATCCTTCCAGTAAGAGCCAGGACTTCTCTCCCAAACCCCTTCCCATGTGGAGAATGTGTGGTGAAATCCCTTTTTTGGGCAGCCTGGGAAGGGCCATTTTGGGAGGCCAGGATCCCATTTCAGCGTGGCACTTGTCACCCACGGTCCCAGTGCTGTCCCTGTGTGCCAGCAGGAAGGCAGGGCTCAGTTTGCAGGCGCTGCCTTCCCTGCTCTGCCTTTAATCTCTGCTGTGTTTATGTAATGCAATAGAAATGTTGTTAACGTGATTATACTTTTCTATCTTATTAGCTTCAATACTGAGCACAATAAAATGGAAAACTGTTTAAATGTTATGTTTAAGTGCTTGAGATAAGAGTTCTTGTAAATGAAATGTGATTACATTTCTGTAATAGATCTTCTCTGTCTGCTCGGACTTTGTTGAGCAATGTAATTCTTTTGGGATTGCTGTTTCTAAGTTTGATTTCTTTTTTTTCCCCCTTTAATTTTGATAGAACCAGCCATGTAAAATGTTACACACCAGCAGACAATGCACAGAAATCTCTTGAAAAGGCAGGGCTTCCTGTGTGAGGCGCAAAACCAGGGCTCCATAGTTCTCTTTGTGATAACCAATTTGAATTAAACATAATTCCCCAACATCACCTTGAATTTCCATCTGTGTAACCCCGATGTTCTTAGGGGGTTTTGCATTTACCTAATGCTCTGGGCTATTTTCCCTCAGCACGGATGGCAAACTGTGACTATCTCCAAACTGGAGATGATATGAATAACAATTGTTTGCTGATCTTCCCCTGTATCTCCCTGCATAACCTGCAGCCTGCAGAGGCTGAGGAAGTGGCAGATAGCTTTTGTCATCCCTTATCCGGGCTGTACACTTGTAAGGAAGAGCAGGGATAATCGCCTAAATCTAATTAGGGGTTAAAAGAGGCCATGACTGTGATGTGGCAGTGAGACACCTTACTGTAGCAATCCTGTTTGCATTAGAAAAATAAGGTTGTCATATTGATTATTCAAATGAGCTTCCATTGGCCATGGCTCAATGGCTGCTCTGCAGCTGAAGCTCTGGAAGGTCCCAGCTTTGGAGCATACATTATGTGATGTCTTGTTTGCTCATTTCAGGGCTTTAAACCTGAGGCTGAGGGAGTTTTGTTGTGACAATTAAGGGTTTAAGTGACCACTGGAAAATGAAGTTGAGCTTGCCTGGGTGATGGCTGCGATTGCTCCAAGCCATTCAATGGGGGCCAATGAATTTGCTTCACATCCTTTATGGAGAAATCAGTATTGGAGTTAACAGATCTTGTTTGTGCATTAATTGATGTTTAGTTCAAAGTCAAACAGAGCTGAAAAGAATAAAGTAATTGCATTCAGATCAATTCCACGTCCAAGAGATAGTGAATTCCCCTGGCTCTGACTTTAGGGGCTGCCTTTTAATTTTTAAAAAAATGTTTATCTGGTGCTGGGCTATTACAGCTTCTCAAATATTTCTCAGCACTTGGCTTTTTGTCACTTCCAGTCAGTTCTGTGACATCCTGCAAGTGCAGGAGATGCTTCAGGATGTGCTGATTTCAGCCTTCCCTGTTACCTGGTAATGTAAATGCCAGATGCAGGATGGAAAAAAGTGTTTTAAAAAACCAATTTGTTAATTAAAAAAAATATTTTTGGTCCTTCTGTAGTACACCAAGTACCATGTGCTAGGCTGTGTTTTATCTACAAAGAGTGGATGTTTTTCTAGTGTTCCTACCGTTGGTTTGTGCAGCTTCTGTAATTCTGTAAATCATTACAGATTTAGAAGGAAGAGCCTACCTTGAATCCCAGACATGAAGCAGAGTTTGCAAATTTTACCCCATAGTTGAAATTATTTCCCCCATTTCACCTGCAGTTTGAACATTGTTCACTCCAGCTGTTGGCTGTGCTGGGCAAAATAATACATCTAGAGATACTAAACTATTTTATCTTCTTGTAAATAGGTACAAAGTTTTCAAAATTAATATTTATTATTACTATTTAAGAATATAATAATTTTTATTGATTAATAATTAATCATTATTATTTTGAACTAAAGTTTTTTATATTTCTTCACTCGATTCTTCCAGTTTCTTCCATTCTCTGCTTTTGGTACTGGATGAGTAAAATTTGTAAAATTTTACTCACCAAAAAATTTACTTTCGTAAATTTTTTGTGAAAAGTAAATTGTAAAATTTACTTTTACAGTAAAAAAATTAACTGTAAAAGTTATTCACTCAAATGCTGACCTGGTTGACTGAAGCCATGATGACCAGAGGAGGGGGATATTTTTAATATCTAT
This sequence comes from Ammospiza nelsoni, assembly GCF_027579445.1. Taxonomy (NCBI): domain Eukaryota; kingdom Metazoa; phylum Chordata; class Aves; order Passeriformes; family Passerellidae; genus Ammospiza; species Ammospiza nelsoni. The sequence goes on from NC_080642.1 coordinate 1,541,748, forward strand.
ATTTTAATATATTATTTATTTGCGTTGCTGGACCATCCTGGCCTGTTTGAAAGGCCTGAAAATTGTCAAAAAACATTGATGTAACTTTGCAGCATCTTGCTTGGACTGGAAGTTAAGCAGTGGCTGATCCTGTGCTGCCTTTGTGTGAAAGTCCTGAGCTTTGTGCTGGTCCCACGGATGTGTTTGACTGCTTGGAACAGTTCCAGTTCCACCTTCTGGGGACTCCCCTTTGTGGCACTTCCTTGCAAGGCACAATAATTTTGTCTGTTGAAATTTCAGCTTTCAGCCCAAACTGAAAATGGGTGAAAAGCCAATATATGAGGGGTATGTTTTTCAGCAATATCAAGGTGTTGTTTGTGGAGATCAGTCTCTCATTTTGCACAGTCATTCTAAATAAAAATTTAATAAATTGTCCATTTATTTATTATTTTTTAAATTTTCTCTTAATCCCTTTGAGCCACAAGTATTGCAATGCTCTCTACCACATTCTTCTTCCACCAGCAGTTAGCAAAAATGCAGTTTTTTGTGATTGATGTCAGTGAGATTGTCTGGATGCATTTCCTAAAGAGAGGGAAATAAGACAAATCTGAGGAGTGTTGCCGTAGGGAAAATCCTTGATCCTGGGAGCATCACAAAGAGGCAGAACTTGCACTTGGCAAAGGGGTTTTTGGCTGCTCCTCCTTTCAGAAATTATAAAAGCTCAATTCACCCACGAGCTCAGCTGACTCTGGGCTGGCTGAGGTCACCACCTTGAAATTTGAGGTGAAAATAAGAATTTTAAAGTAAAGCAGCAGCACTTTGGGTGCATCAGTCTGCAGTGGTTCAGGAATGGTTGGCTCAGTGATTTTTGGGGATGTTTTCCAGCCTTTGTGAGAGCCAGGGGAGGTTCAGGTTGGACTTTGGTTGGAATTTCCTCCCTGAAGGATTGGTTCAGCACTGGCAGGGCAGCCCTGGAATGGTCACAAAATTGGATCTCCATTTCATAACCCGATTTCATTGCAGGATTTGGTCGAAGGCTGGACTTTGATGGTCTTGGAGGTCTTTTCCAGCCTCAGTGGTCGCAGGAGGTCCCTCCTGAGCAGAGCTGGGGGACTGCTGGAGGGGACACATGACACAAAAACCTGGGTACAGTTCACTGGGTGGGTTTGGAACTCGAGGTGTTTGGGGATATTCCCCTGGTCCTTTGAGCATTTGGGATTCTTCCCTCCAGTGTCAGCTGGATCATCCACATTCCCTTTTGTATGGGCTGGGAATCCTCTGGGAAGGGCTGCCCTGCGAGGATCTGGCCACTTATTTGGTGTTTTTATTTTAAATAGAATATTTCACTTTACCTCCAAGATTTGCAGGTACAACAGGAGGTGCTGGTTTTAACCATTAACCTCTAAATTCCTTAGGATCCAGGTTTCCTTGGAGCCTGCCTTGTTTATGGTGCTCTATTCCTTCAGGAGTCTCTTCTCTATACTAAAAAAACAACCTTTGAAGGAAATCTTGGCTGTAGAATGAGACGTGTTATTTTGTTGTCTGGTTTTGGTCGCATTTGGTGGTAAGTCAATAATGTGCAGCAGTAATTATTTTCATTTCATTGAAGAAATGCCAGAACACAAAATGTTTTTGGGACATTCTGGGGGAAGGTATCCCTGGGGAGCTGGAATGGGATGGGTTTGAGGTCCATTGCAACCCGAACCTTTCTGGGATTTTGGGATTCCTGATCTAGAGCTTGACTGGCACTTTGCTGGGAGTTTGTTCCACCCTGCAAAGCCACTCCTGCTCTGTTTCCACTGGAAGTGCTGGGAGTGAGGAATGCCAAAGCAAACTGATGGTGTTGGTTTTCCATGGCAGCAAAAGGTTAAAAAAGCAAATTAGTGAGAGCAAGAGAGTGAAATGAGTGAGGCCAGTGTGGTGTGTAAGAATTTTAGGTTTAATAATTGATGGAATGAGAAGCCTGAAGGAGCTTCTGGTGCTACTCAAGGAGCATGAAGAGCTCAGGCAGCTTTGCTTGGTGCTTTTGGGGTTTTTTAGGCTGTCAGATTTTCTACCAAAAACACAAATTGTGATTTAGGGGAACTTGCAGATCTTTCCTTGTTCTCACCCTGCTGTGGTGCACATCAGCCTGTGTCTGTGTTTCCAGCCCTGTCCCAAAGGTGCCCAGCCTTGTTTTGGGCTGAATCCTGGGAAAAGCAAGGTGAGAACTTTAGTGATCCCTGTCCATCTCCTCTCCTTTACGAGCTCCAAGTAGCTGGTTTTAATTTTATTTGATTTTTTCCTCTCATGCTTTTATTAATTTCAAAGCACTTCCAGGTTATTTTGTCACTGTCTCTTAGGCTTGGGTTTGGTCAGATGTGTTTTGAGACTTGCAATCAGTTTCTGTTTTAATTTCCTTTTGATTAAATATTATTTCTTCCTCTTCATTTGTGGCCAAGGAACTTGAGAAATTCCCCCTCAAGCTTGAACAACTTCAGCTCTCCCTTTTAAAATTTTATGAATTTGTCTTGCAACACAGCCCAGCATGGAAGTTGTTGGAAGATACAACTTCCTTCCTTACTGGAAGTTAGACTGGGCTGCGTGGAATGAACATCTTGGAGAGACCAAGAGACTTCCAAAGGTTTTCCTTAAAGCTACATTGAGTTGAGATTAAAAAAAAATAATAAATTAATTGTGGAGGAAAGCCTGAAACTCAAATCTCTTCTGACCAAAAAAGCTGAGGTAGGTGAGGAGAGGAAATATTCTCAGATCAAGTGGATTTGCTCTGTTTGGGAATGGGGAAATTCTTGTCTTGTGTAGGAGTGAAAAACTGAGATATTCTGAGAATATTCTGAGATCAGCCTGGGCTGGGTGAAAGGAGGGAGAGGAATTAAACCCAAGTCACCAACTCAACCCAGCAGCATTTCCAAGCTGGGTTTTCATCCCTCCCAACAGGGATGTCTAAACCCTCAGGAGGTTTCAGGCTGCTCAGATGGGACCAGATGCAGTCCCAAGGGCTGAATTCCAGCCAGGTGGGAATTTGTGGGGCTGAACTTGACCATGACTCCTCTTCAGGGATATTGGAAACCTCTGTTTAGTCTTTGCTTGTAAGAGCTGTGCATCCAAGGCTTGCTGGGTGTCCTGGTCCTTCCCTGAGCTGTGGAGAGGAGTTGGTTGTTGATTTATTGTTTTTTAATCAGTTGTTTGTTTTTCAGCAGTGTTGGTGCCATCCTGCTGCTGGCTAGAGAGCACATCCCAAACTTCTCCTAGGGTTTTTGGTTTTTTTACGTTATTAATCTTCCTTCCTTTTTTTTACTTTATTCGTCTTCCTTCTTTCTGACCTGCTGTTTGAAATCTGTCGCTGTCTCTTAATTCCTATTCTAAGTGCAACGTCTTGTGCTCTTTCAAAGTCCTTCAAAATTGTGCGAATTTTAAATTAATTTTTATTTCAATTAATTTTATTTTGAACTATGGGGCAGCAGGGCATCAAAACCAGCTGTATCCTATTCCTTCATAGATAGAGGCATTTAGACTTTGGGTTTGTTGAAGTAATTTTTTAATTATAAGAACATTTTTTAATTATAAGAACATCTTTGCGTTTAGAAGCTTTGAAAAACTTGTGAAGTGCAAAGAACAAAAATGAAACTGTAACTTGTGGTGTTTGGATTTTCCATAAAAGAAAGCCTGACTAGAAAGGAATATTTGCATGAGAAGGGTGGGGAAGAAGTTGTCTGACTTCTAGTGATGGGTTAGAAAAACAATCAAAAATCTGAGTTCTGCAGATAGAATAAGAAGTGATGGGTGAGGTGGGTCCCTGGGTTTGAGGGAAGAGATTTTTAAATTAATAGAATAAATTAAAAATATGTACAGCTCTGTATTGGTTATAGGTTGGATAAGCTGAGCTCAGTTCAGATATTAAATATAAATTTAGCTTTGGTCTCTGAACTCAGATCTGTGAGGATTAAAGAAAGAAGGAAAAAATTGGGATAAAAAGAGTAATTTGTTTCTAAAGTCAGTATAGAAGCTTTAAATTGCTTTGTAGAATCCTTGAGGTTGGAAAAAAATCTGAGATCATAAATCCCAACCTTTAAATATGCATATGCAGTAATAGAATGATATCTGTGCAAGGGAACCAAAGCTGTGTCTTGTAATGTGAATTTTGAGCAGTGAGCAAAAGCTTGAAGAGTTTTATTCACAGGTCTTAGTGGAAAGTTGTGCGCCAGCAAATAAGTTTAAAATACTTAATAAACTTCTACAAGATTTTCTCCTCTTGGGAAGAATTCATGGCACAGAGTCTTAGAAAAGAAATACAAATAATTAACTCAGATAAATTGGAGGTTGCCTTGTTTCCTAGGCAGAAATCCTTTAATTGGTAACTTTATTTTTGCTGAATATTTAATGAGCAACTGGCAAATGTTTCCCCAAGCACAATTTTCATGAGCATTTAGTATTTTTTGAGCAGTTTATAATGAATTTAGACAAAGATGGAGCCATTCATACCCGATGTAGTTTCAGTGTGGTGTGAAGCATTTACCAAAGATTATTGCAGAACTTGTTTAATGTGCATAGAGAGTTTTAGAAAACCAACCCCAAACTAAACAGGCTTGAGGTTTCCTTGTGGGATTTTTTTTTTTTTTATCACCAGACTGAGGGCCTGAAGGAATAGAGGAAGTGAATGGACACCAATGTATCCAAATATCTCATTTTGCCTAAAAGCAAGTGCCGGCAGATAAATGCCCATAAAGGGATTTCTTTCTTAAGCCCCATGGATTTTTTTTTCTGCAACTTTTTGTGTGAGTTGGAAATGAAAACCATTCATCCAGTGCCCCAAAGAAGGGCCTTATTGAATGGAATAACAGTGTAATGTACCATTGAAGGCAGGATTGAAAGTGATTATCTTGTTAACTCTTGACAGTTACCGCCAGCTTGAAATAGAACTGGCAGGCTTGATTTGCAAATGAATTAGAGCTTTTTCATTTGGTGCCAGGATCATCTTTTTATATTCTGATATGACAGATGCTATGTTCCATGCTTTTGTTTCTCTTCACTCTTCTACTTGCAAATAAAAAACAAAAGATTATGATAGTAATTTTATTTGCATCTTTTCTCTAGGAGTTTATTCTTTGTCTCGAAGTTTTTAATCTTATATTTTTTTCAAGAATTTGTTTAAGAATAGTATTGTTCCCGCAGAATAAAATTTCATTAGGTTAAGTACAGTAGTAATTGGGTGAATGAGGGGGATTTAGAAGCTTTCAGCAAATGGAAAATTGATTGTACTCAAATTGTTTTAGTGCTTAGAACATTTAAATTTCCTCCCTGACTTACACTTGCATTTAATACTCCTCAGTACCAGGAGCAGAGGAGAAGCTCACAGAGTTCCAGTATTTCTGCTAATGGCAGCACACGTGTAATTAGTGGCAGCCATAGTGCTGTGTTTATATTCTGCAGCCATCCCAGCCCAGATGGGGAGGTGTTGGGTGTAATAATTATTGTGCTCTGCCTCTATGTTCCTCATTAACCTGTAACACTCTCTACCAGTCCAGAGAGTTTTTCCCATAGTTGTGCTTCCCAGGACTGGAACTTGCTGGGCTTTGTTTAATATTCAGCCCAGCCTTGTGGGCATTTCCAGTGCCGGGCTCGCTGCTCCCTCTGTAATCTGGTTTGTTCTTGGGGGCTAATTAGCAGCACTTCCGACTGCCACTGATGTCCATTATGGAAATGTTTCCCTACACTTTCACCTACAGGATGTGTTTTAATTGAATATCTACTAAATAATATTACAGAGAAGGTAAACCAGGCCAAAGTTGTCTAATTTATTTAAGGCTGGTTAACAGAGACGGTGACATCGCTGAGCCTGATGTTTAATTGCCTGTGTTTGCTGGGAATGCAGACTGGGAGGAACAAGATTTCATTCCTGGTGAAGGGAACAGGAGGAGAAATGCCACCCAGCCAGAACCAGGGAAAAATCCAGCCAAAACCAGGGAAGAACCAACCAAACCAAAACCAGGGAAGAACCAACCAAACCAAATCCAACCAAAACCAGGGAAGAACCAACCAAACCAAAACCAGGGGAGACCCAAACAAACCAAAACCAGGGAAGAACCAACCAAACCAAATCCAACCAAAACCAGGGAAGAATCAACCAAACCAAATCCAACCAAAACCAGGGGAGAACCAACCAAACCAACTCCAGCCAAAACCAGGAAAAATCCAGCCAAAACCAGGGGAGAACCAACCAAACCAAATCCAGCCAAAACCAGGAAAAATCCAGCCAAAACCAGGGGAGAGCCAGCCCAGCCAAAATCATCCAAAACCAGGGAAAACCAACCAAACCCCACTCCAAGTTGGAAAACTCCAACGATTTGCACCTTGTGATGTCCTTGGAATCACCAGGTTGAGTTGAGGAATGCCTTTAAGGCAGCCAGAACAGAGGAATCAGCTTTGGTCATTTATGGGGTTTCCATACCCAGCCTGAAGCCTCCATGAAACAAAACCAAGAGATTTTGGGTGGTTGTTTTATCTCTTGTGATTTATGGTATTTTCATACCCGACTTGAAGCCTCTGTTATGCAAAACCAGGAGATTTTGGGTAGTTATTTTGTCTCTTGTTTATCTGAGAAATACATGCAAAGAAGTGCAATATTTTTGTAGGGTCTGTTTGAAATTACTGCTTTTATCAGCACTGTATTTTGGAGTTCTCCCTCTCTGTTTAGTTTCAGTGTTGATATTGCATAAAATCTCGGATTTTACTCTCTGAGCCAGGGTTATTATATATTTCCCGTGCTGAATATTTGGTAAGGTCTCTTGGGTACTGATTTTCCTTCTTTCTAGGATAACATATTATGGAGATTGTTTCACCTTGTGTCCTGTTTAAAGTCCTGGTTTTAGCATGATTCAATTTGGTTTTGCATTATATTCCATGGAGTTCCTTGGCAGTTCCAAGTTATTCCAGAATGTTTGTGTGGAGGCTGACTTTGGCTTTTCATCCTGCTTTAATCATCCTGCTTTAACTAAGTGACCTTCATAGGATCATCTTGGGGTCTTTGTTGCATTTAAATTTATTAGTAATTAGCCAAAGTTCCTACTGGTTTTTCCCGAGATAAATTATTTGGATAATGGGAGGGATCCACAGGGACCAAGACCACCAAGTTTGGAGTCTTCACACTCCAGAATCAGCTCCAGATCATTTGAAGTTGGTGCTTGGTAAGAACAAAACAACATTGCACACTTCAAAAAATATATAATGGGTGCTTTTCCTATCAAGACGTGAGATTCCCAAACTATTTGATCTTCTTGATGAGTTTGTTGTGCAGGAAAAACTGGAAAGAGCAGCAAAAAATGACAAGTTCAGCAGTGTCTCATCTTGGGATATCCTGAGGTAGAAATAAAGTTGTGTGATCACATGGAAATCTAATTCTCTTCTCAGGAACTCTGCACCTTCCAAAAGCCCCTTTGACCTGAGTTTTCCTGTAATGTCCATGCAGGTATAAACAACCCAAAGGATTATCCTGCAGCCTATGGCTTCTCACCCAGAATCTATGGCAAAGACAATTATTAGTTATTAATTAACTGTGTATTAATTCTACAGTTCTTGGGTGGAACTGCTGTAAATTCACTGGAGAATACGTTATGTGTGAAATGTTTAGCTGTTTTATAGTACCTAAATGGGGTGTTTTGAGGATAGTGCACATTTTTCAGCTCCCTTGATTGATGGTTAGTTTGATACAGGGAGTATTTTTAGGAACGTGAATATGTTCCAGGTTAAAATCATTATTTCAACAAGTTCTAGGGAATATTTTAAATTTAATTTACTAGCAAAGGAAGTTCACACCACCTCAATTATTTACTGTAGGTTTAAATAATCCCAAACCTGGCAAAACCTGGAGAATTCCAGAATGGTTTGGGTTGGAAGGGACCTTAAAATTCCTCCAGTTCCACCCCCTGCCATGGGCAGGGATGGAACTTCCTTAATTGAATTCCAGCTTCTTGCTACAGGTCCCTGATGACCAGGATTCAGATGGAGCTGGAATGTTTTCCCCTGGCATTGCTGAAAAGTTTGGATGAACCTGAGTATGATATTTCCTGGGTTTAATGGATGACTTTAAATATATATGCATGTCAAGTGGTGTTTTACTGCAAATCCTTGGCCAAAGTGGGGAAAAATTCCAAACCTTCTCTGGTAGAATAAGGAAAACTCAGGAATAAAATCAAACTTGCCTAATGAACCAAAGAAAGGAAGGTGCTGCACTGGAGATGGTATGAAAAGCAAATATATGGGGAAGTCTGGGCTATAAAATGGAGTAAAACATAATTACCTGGTAATGATACCAGATTAATGGTTTCTTTTGTGTTGTGAGCATTGGAATGTTGGATGTGCATAAAGCTGCTCCTGGCTTTTATTTGTGGTGTTTAATGGTTTAAAATTCTGCAGGCACTCAAGGCTGTGTGGGAGAGACTGAGCTGTGGCCACAGGTCTGATTTTGCCTAAAACAACATATGAAATATAGTAATAATTGGAGCCTTATTTGTATGGTTTATTGTACAAATAATATAATTTAAGTATGTGGTTATTTCACATAATTATAAAAATGCAACAGATGTTGTAGTATAATTTAAAGTATGTATTTTAAATATATAATTGTTAGATATATTTATATAAATATAAGGGTAATTATGTAATATAATTTATAGTATGTGTAATGTAACATAGAATGGGATGCAGAATATAATTGTATAAGATCTCTAATATAATCTGTGGGCTAACTAAAAGATAAACCCTGCCATAGCCCGGCTGATTGATGCCCTGCAGCCTCAGGCTGGGAAGAGGTTTTCATTGGAAGTGACAGGTGCCCCAAGGTTTATTTAGGACAAGCTCAGCCTTGTCCTGGTTAGTTTGATAATGTTTTCCTTATGGATGTTCCAGCAGTGCATTTCCTGCGTTAGGGCCTTGTGCTACACCAATATTCCTGTCTGGGCTGCCTCAACTACAAATTGGCTGAACAGCCCGTGACACTTTTTCAATATTATTGCATTAAACCAAGTGGATTTTGATTGATAACCTAATATTCAACTAATGCAAAACATCAATCATGGCAAGTATATTAATTATTTAATATTGCAGCCTAATTCAGGAATCGATGTGCTGCAGGAGGGGATGGGAAACTCTCTGTTCCCAGAAGGTTTGAGACAGGGCATGATTAAAAAACAGCCCCACCAAGCCCCGCTCTGCTCCCGTGTGTTGGTTCGATACAAATCTTTATTCATTTGCCAATAATCTCCTCACATTTTCCACTTCAGGACCTTTTTTATCAGTTTTGAGGCCTGGAATTGAATTAGGGCTGCTTTCAGCACAGGCTGAGGGAGGTGCACGGATATTGATGGCAGGGATGGGGCTGGCCTGGAGCTCCTCCAGCCCTGCCCTGCGTCCTCTCCCAAAGCAGCTCCACCTCCAAGGGCCAGGTGGAGCCTCCAGAAGGGATCAGGGAATCATGGAATGCTCTGGGTGGGAATGGAGATCCATCCCATCCATCCCACCCCTGCCATGGCCATCCCATGGGAGATCCATCCCCTGGGAGATCCATCCCATCCATCCCACCCCAGCCATGGCAGGGACACCTCCCACTGTCCCAAGTGCTCCAACCCCCATGTCCAACTTGGTCTTGGACGTTCCAGGGATGCAGGGGCAGCCCCAGCTGCTCTGGGAATCCCATCCCAGCCAGGAATTCCCAATTCCCAATGTCCCACCCATGGCTGCCCTCTGGCACTGGGAGCCATTCCCTGTGTGCTGTCCCTCCATCCCTGTCCCCAGTCCCTCTGCAGCTCTCCTGGAGCCCCTTTAGCCTCTGGAAGGGCTCTGAGCTCTCCCTGGATCTTCTTCCTGTCTCCAAAATTGGGATAAATCCTGTAGGGCTGAGAAATTAAATTCTTTCAAAGTCAAACAACTAAAGTACTTATTTTTTATTTTTCCCTCTCACTTCATTAATGACATTTAAACAGAAAAAAACCTTCATACCAGATTCTGAAAAGCTTTAGGAAATGATAAACAATTAGCAATTTTAGTACTAGTAATTAGTAATAGTGTAGTGTTAACTGGTTCCCTGCAGCCCTCACGGGCTGGTTTCTCTGTTGCTGTGGGAATGACCCACCTTCCAAGAGGGAATGTTTGAATTAGGTAGAACCTGGGGCTGATGGAAGCAGGAATCATCTCCTTGTCTGGTGGGTTGGCATTTGGGGAATTTTTAATTTGTTTTCCATTGGATTTCGTCTTTTTTTTCCATAGCATGATATGTTAAAGATAGATTTTCCCTCTGAATTTTTGTTTTTCAGAGTTTTTACTTGGATACTTCAGTCCGTTCTTTTTGCAGCTGCCTTTATGTAAAATTCTTCCCATTTTCTCTCTGTACCTTTGTACTTTTTGTGGCTTTCAGGGATTGGGTGCCCAGCTCCAGCATGGCTGCCACAAGCCATGGAATCAATGACAATTCCTTCTCTCCATCCCCTTGGAAAGGGGCAGGGAATTTCATTGTGGGAGTGGTGGCAGGGCAGAACCAGGAGGCACCAAACACAGATTTGATAAACAAATTCCCTGATTCTTTCCAGTGTAAATAGTGGGATAATGAGATTAAAATGTTAATTTAAATGTGTATCCTGTGACATTGCCACAGTTTGTACAATTTCAGGGCAGGTACTGTCTGAGAGTGGAATTCTGTCATTGAGCATTAGGATAATCAATGTTTTTTAGGTGTTACAGGTAAATATATGTATTAAAATTAAAAATTGGACACACTGGAGAAATTACCCAGCTTTGCCATTTCAGAGTTAAACAGAAATCGTTGCAGACAAGGGTTTAGCAACTATTTAGAACTTTTGTTCTTCTCTTACAGGGACCCTGCAAACATCAAAGCTGGATTAGAACATCTGGTAAGTTTTAATTTTCTCTTGAACATTTGCATCATCTTTGATATCTGCATTCCAAATGAACACTTTTGAATGAGCTTTGAATACCTTGAATTGAGAAAGTCAACCATTTCCCAGAGGGTCAGGCTACTGTTATTATGTGAAGGCACTCACATTTTCATTTATCTCCCCATTTCAAGGGAATTTTAATTTTTTTAAATTACTTTTTTTTGATGTCGAGATGAAATAAACTGGACTAAAATCCTTGGATTGATGATTGCCTTAATTATAAACAAAAATTGTTTGGTGTTGGATTTTTGGCATATCCTGATCTGAAAACAACAAACTTGTGATTAAAAAAAAAGTAAAAAAAAAAAAAGAGCCAGGGACACAATCAAATATTGCATGCATAAATATGGTGTGTTTGAGTCATTTGGAGGCTTTGAAAGAAGTGCACAGCTTTGTGTTTTCTCTTGTCTTTGCTTTATGAATAATGGATCGACTTAAATTCCATTCAGGGCTCTAGTAGGAAATAATAATTGAGGTGCAAAATATTTCTGGTTTAAGTAAACATATTAAACCCACAAGTGATGGCAAGCCAGGCTTAGCATTAAAAACTCATCAGTTGATCAAAACTGGGAAAAATAAAATCTTGTCACAAGTCAGAAGCAGTTGAGCCTCACATGTTGGTACCAGCAGTCAGTGGAACATTAAATAGTTGATGTAAAGTGATTATTAAATCCCATTAAATAAAAATATTCACTATTAATGGCGCATCCATCCTGAGAAGGGTTTAATTTTGTCATGGAATATCTAAGTAATCCCTGCTGTTCCATAGTGCTGTGAAAAACTTGGTGTGTCTCTTTGGACAGAGCTGCTTTCCTCTGGTTGCTTCCCATTCTGGGAATCACCTGGGAAGGATTTGGAGGAGCTTGGGCACCAGGATCTCCTTGGAGTGCCAGAGGGTGGAGAGGATGGAGATCCTGGTGGGGTGGAAAGGATGGAGATTTTGATGGGATGGAGATCCTGGTGGGGTGGAAAGGATGGAGATTTTGATGGGATGGAGATCCTGGCGGGGTGGAAAGGATGGAGATTTTGATGGGATGGAGATCCTGGTGGGATGGAAGGGATGGAGGTCCTGGTGGGGTGGAAAGGATGTACATTGTGGAAGAGAGGTCATGGTGGGATGGAGATGATAGTGGGATGGAAATGATGGAGATTGTGATGGGATGGAGAGGATGTAGATCCTGGTAGGATGGAAAGGATGGAGTTCCTGGTAGGATGGAGATCCTGCTGGGATGGAAAGGATGGAGATTGTGATGGGATGGAACGGATGGAGACCCTGGTAGGATGGAGTTCTTGGTGGGATGGAAAGGATGGAGGTCATAGTGGAGAGGATGGAGATCCCGGTGGGATGGAGATCATAGTGGGATGGAAATGATGGAGATCCTGCTGGGATTGAGATCCTGAAGCTCCTCCTTTCTAAAGGTGTCCTGTGAAATGTGTTGGGAATCATCAAATGCAATAAAGAGCAGAGTTCTCGGAGCAGTTGGAAAATCCACTTTGTTTGCTGCTTCCAGGGGTGTCTCACCTGCAGGGTGAATCCCTTAAAGGTCTTTATTTTGATTTGATAATCTGTTACTGGATCCCTTCTCTAAAATTGTGTTTTACAATTCGGGATTTACAAGAGCTGGGCTGACAGGACACAGGGAATGCTTCAAACTGGAAGGAGTAGGGTTAGATGGAATACTGGGAAGGAATTCCTGGCTGGGAGGGTGGGCAGGCCCTGGCACAGCTGTCCAGCACAGCTGGGGCTGCCCCTGGATCCCTGGCAGTGCCCAAGGCCAGGCTGGACAGGGCTTGGAGCAGCTTGGCACAGTGGGAGGTGTCCCTGCCATGGCAGGGGTGGCACTGGATGGGATTTAAGGTCCATGTCTTTCTTTAATCTGATCAACCAAAAAACCCCCAAACTCCAGCCAAGAAAGAACCCTTCTCCTTTATTCTGTGTTAATACTTGATCAAGCATTGATTTTAATTAAATGTCAGTATGTATTTCCTGGCTGTCCCTGGGTTTTCCATGGAGCCTGGCTGCAGTGCTGGCCCCTCGCTGCTCGTGGCTCTCTGGGTTTGTCACCTGTGGTGTCACAGCTCGGTGGCCCTCGGGTGGCCACCAGACAGCCACGTCTGGCAGAGTCCTGGGCTTCCTAACGAGCTGTAAACCAAGCAGCCAATTATTTTTGTTCACAAACAATTAATTAACGCTCTTAATAGGAGTAATTATGTTTATCTTGCTGTCCTGGCAAAATTCCATGCTGGTCAATTATGCTCTGCAGGCTTGAATTGTCTCTTCTGTCTCTCTTGAATTGTGTCTGTCTGTTCCATTCTGAGAGGAAGGGAGTGAAGGTGGGGGTGGAGAGGTTTTCCTCCTGAGGCCAAAGTGACATTTGTGCCCAGGGACGTTCCAAATTTCCCTTTGCATAGGCTGGAGAGCCAATGAGTGTCCAGCTGGATGCACCAGCTTGGAAGGTGCTGGTTGGGGAGCAGTGCTGGCTCTGGCTGTGTCCCACACTGAGAGGGGACCCTGGTGTCCCAACCCATCAGGTGTCAGTGGCTGATGGACCCTTTGGCTGTGCCAGGGTGGGCATCCCAAACATTCCCTGGCTCAGCAGCAGCCTGGCCCTTGGGAATCATTCCAGCTCCTTGAGGAGCTCTGGACCAGGTTCATTCCAGGTGATCACACTGCAGAGATCAATGGCTTATGAATATCCATGGGAAAGCAGCTTGGTTGGCTCTGCCTGCCTGCAGGGATGAAACCTGGACTGCTCCTGCAGAGGGGCTCCGTGGATCCCAGGATTTGGGGAGAGCTCTCTGCAGTGAGTGTTGTTAAAGTGTGTGCGCACACGGCTTTATTTGTTCTGAGGTTTTGCTGCTGGTAGCTGCAGATGTGAATCAAACAGCGGCGCGATCAAACCATCAGAGGCAGAGCATTTCATGGCAGAATATTCAAAGGCTTGCAGCAGTTTGTTGTTCCAACATTGACAAATTTTGTGGAAACTTTGTAAGAGAGGCGAGTTTTACCCTGTCACTTCCCATTACCAGCGAGCTCTGAAGCCATAGCCGCTCCACATAAAACAACACTTTAATGTCTCTGTGTCTTTATTAAAAAGTAAACTTTGATCACTTACCACCGAGGCTGAGGTGCCTCCCCCGCCCTTGGCTGTGGTGGGGACCCCATGACCCTCCATCCCTGTGACCTTTGTGCCTTTATTTTGCTTTCCCTTTGTCACCCCGCTCATATTTCCCCCATAAATTCGTTTGGCCGCCGTTCTGCGCCGTAAATTCGGAAAGTCCGACGGGAGCGTCCCCGATTCCCGCTCTGCAGGCTGAGGAGAGCAGTGATCAGCTGAAGTAAATAAGGCTGTAAAATATCAAGAGTGTGATTTTCCCTGGCATCTGCATAAAACCCCCGGCACGTGCGGGTGTTGTTTCCAATCGCGCCGGCGGTTTGTTCGCAATTCCCGTAATTTGATCGCGGCTGATGAAAAGCTGACAAGATTTCCACAGCGCCCCATTAGATGAAAGCAGCATGAAACCAGAGGTTAATCTGCAAACAGATTTTCCTGCTTATTACTCTAATGATTCCATCAGATTTGATGTAGCAGGCTGCGAGGCGTCTCTCGGCAGCAACAGTGTGCTGGGGTTTGATCTCGGTGCTCATTAAATGATGGAGTAATTTGGGTGACCTCTGCCCAGGTGCACATCTCCTCATAATTGCACGGCATTCTGATGGGGAAATTACTGGCGAGAACCCCGAGTATTCATCCCGCTTTCCGAGTGGAAAAACTAACAAAAGAAATATTGCATTAATTTTCAAATGATGATATTACATTTAGTGCCTGGGCCCCATATATCAAAATCTGAGAACTGCTCAGTTACTCGCTGCTCTTAATCTTAATGGTATCTGTGGATGTCAAGGGCATGGAGGAAATTAAATCGGAAAGTGCAGATAGACCTAAGAAGACATTATCTCTTGATGATTGCAGTTTTGATAGGTATTTCAGTGAATTTCATTTTCGCAGAATGGTGGAAGATGAGTTAGCCACCAGATTTTCTCATTTTTCTTCCCCATGATTTATGTGAGTTGAGCATAAAACTTTTTATGGGAGTGCAGTTACGGCGGATGAGAGGTAAATTAATGCACTGGGTTTCCATCTCGGCCCCGCGCGCGATTGTCAGAGCTGTACATACGTAATGGGGCCCATCATTATTCAGGGTTGTTTACATTCAAAATATGTAATGAAATCTGTTCAGAATAATGAGGGAAATAAAAGTTTAGAAAATTGTAAAGGTCATGAAGTTTGAGAAATGATGCAATGCTCCCAAAATAACATTTAGGCAATATAAATTACATTATTATGCACCAACTCTGCCTTATAGAGACATGAAGATAAAGTGCTTTCGACGAGTAAAATGCTGTTAGTGCTCTCTGAAGTATGAGAATGTGTAAAATGTTTCTGATTTCATATTCTGGTTTTGTGCATATTGTGGAAAAATATATAAAGGAACTTTATGGAGGGCAGTGGCTGCTTCTCTATCCCCAAGTTTAAGTGCCTTTCCTGGGAGGGTTTTCTCCAGCAAACAAACACTTTGGCAGAAGTGTAATTGATTTTTAATTTAATTATTGAGGCCACCAGCAAATTCATCTTTTTAGGGGGTTCTTGCTCCTCTTCTTTTGGGGATTTTACATTTTGCTCTGAATGTATTTTATTGCAGATACTGAAGAGGGATCTTGGCACAATACTGAGATGAAGCATAAATTTGCCCAACTATCTGTGATCTGCACCTAAAATACAAATCTCTGCACCCTGGTTTTATGCAGGTGCTCCTCAGAATAATTATGTTTTGCCCTGCACATTTTATATTGTACTTATTTGTCAGAAGAAGCAGCCAAAAGCATGAAACACAAGTCATTTTTGGAAAAGTTAAACCTGCAGATCTGTGCCAGCCCAAAAAACGGTGCAGTGGGGCTGAGTTGATCATTGAATCCAAGAGCAAAGAGAAAATGCACTTTTATTCAAAGTATATAATCTTGATTAAGTTCAAGTTAATTCCTGTATAATTAGGCATGGTTTGGGGTAGATTGTCAGATTATTTTGAAACTTAATGCTGATTTAGAACCCACTGGATCCTTGTGGTATTTGAAATGCTTTTAATTTTCAAAATGTTTTTTTCTAATATTTTTCAATTGCTGCATTTTAATGCAATGGTTCCAAAGGGGATGGGATTCCCTTTTTCTGAGAAATTCTGATTTATTTAGAGAAAATTCCTCTCCTACTGGAAAAAGCAAAGCAGTAATTCAAGTATTAGCTATTCCTTTTGTTAATTAATCCCTGTTACCTGTTGGTTGTGCTCCTGCTTTTCCAGCCAGTCCAACCTTGGCTGGAGCTGTTTCCTAAGCAGTTTATGATGTGTTAATTAAAAATTTTCATTTCAGAACCTGCATTTATCTGCTGCTATTTTTATGTCCACATCTTTGTTGCAACATAATGCAGCAAAAATTGAAACAGTGATAAAAGATTAAAATCCATATTTAAGAGTTAAATATTAATCATTTTATAATTTTTGTAAGCTGTGGGGATCGTTCTACCTTTAATTTTTAAAGGTCTAATTAGGAAATAGATTAATTTATAGAATAATAACTGGATGATGTTGATGCAGAAATCTCCGTTCTGTCAGCTCTTTATCAGAATGTTGAATTTTTTGGTGGTTGTGGCTGCATTTCCATGCAAATGTAAATCTAAGGGATGATATTCCAGGCTGCAAGGAGATAAATAAGGGGAGGTAATTTTTTAGCCTTTAGTGCAATATTATCCATATTTCCTCTCTTATTGAAGAACCCACACAGAGTTTTATGGCTGTGTAAGTTTAACACTTCCAGGAATTTTTCCTTTTAAAAAGACCTGGGTTTACCGATTAATTTTCTAAAATCTTATTTACAGCTCTCCCTCTTTCTGCTGAGTGTTTAATCCATTTTGCTGTATCCACTTCCAGTAGGAAGGCCTTTTTCCTTGCTTTTTCTCAGGAATATTCACTGAAATGAGTGCATTGTTGTTTTCTGGTCCTGTTAAAGGTGCCTTTGCTGCAAAAACTGCTTTAAACCCCAAAAATCCCGTCCGTGTGCCCGAGCCACCTGGGCTGTTTGCCACAGCCATTCCCTCCTGCCTTTGATTTGCATCCAGCAATCCATTGTTGCTTATTCCTGACATTTTGGGTTGGTTTTAGAGGAAACAAGATGGGATTTTCCACCCACCTGGTGTTGCAGGGTTCTCTGGAGATCTCAGCTTAAACCCACCTTGCTCTGGGAAGCGGCTCCTGCTGAATGGAGTGAAATGGAAAATCCACAATTAAAGTAATAAATCCACAATTAAAGTTAACAAATCCAAATGTTTTAGTGGCCGTGTGTGTCCTGGGTGAGAGGAAGGAGAGGATTTGGGGAATCCTCAGCTCTCAGGTCAGAGTGCTGCTGATGTTTGGGGACAGTTTCAGGTTTTGTCCCTCTGATCTCAGATCTGAGTGAAAATTCCCTCGGATGGAAAACTCTGAGTCTGAATATCCTGTGGTGTTTTAGCAGGAAATTTGGGCATTCCATTCAGAGCTGGGATTTTATAGTTCTGCCTCATTTAGTTCCTCGCTGGGCCATGAATTTCACAATTGGGCATTGTCATTGTTGGCTCTCTCCTTCCCAGTTTTGGTGAATTGGCAATCTTGGAGGAGAGCTCTGCGAAGGTTTTGTGTCCTTTTGTCAATGTTCCAGTGTTTTCTCCTGGCTCTGGCTGGAGGAGCCACATTCCATAGCCAGGCTTTCCCTTCACTGTGGTGTTGATGTCCAATTAGGATGGACTCTTCCCTTCATCACTGGTCGTATTTTTGGTGGCCTTTACATAAATTAAAATTTCAGATTTTCTGCCCATTGTTTTGGTTAATAATTTCCTAATTAGTCCATCCCTGATGCTGGATTCTTTATTTCTGTTGATGTACAAAGAGCATCTGTGAATTCCATGGACTAAAATTGCCATTTTTCCATGTTTTGCATGATTTTTCTCCACTTATAGTTAATTTTGATAAATCTAAGGTTATTTTTTTGGGAGCAGGTGGATCTGTATCCAGTCAGGACACTCCTACCATAGCCTATTCCTGAGTAGTGTTGTTGGTTAATTGTATCAGAGGAAAAACTCAGACGTAAATATAATTTTACCATCCAATCTTTTCAACAGATTTATGTCTGAAAATGCAGGGGTTTAATTCAAATAGTGCCAGATGTGCTTATTATATTTCTGTGCTATTAATTCAGATTAGGGATTCTTCTGTGGGATTTTATTTTTATGTTTTTAATGTGAAAACCATTCTTTTATCAAGCTGGAATTTGCCACCCTCAAAGACTTATATAAGGAAAAGTTGACAATTGCAAATTCCCAATCTCCTTTGGTTTTATTTTTATTTTAGTATTTTATTCTCTCATGAAGAGAGATTATTTTATTCTCTTATGTCTTCTTATACAAATAAGCATTTTCAGTTTCTTTGGTAATTATTTTTTAATCACCAAAGAGGAGTAAATGGCAGGAAAGGAATCCAGCATTCCTACGATAAACCTGTCCCACAATATTTTCCATAATTTGATCAAAATCTGTTTAAAAGCTGGCTGGGCTTAGGCTCCTTTGTTGCTCTCTCCTGTTGGGATTTTCTGGGAGTGGGATGGATAATATTGCAGGTGGAGGCAGGCCCTGACTCACAGAATAAATTCAAATATCATTTTAGTTGTAACCCTTATGTTTGATTTCTTCCTTGGCTCTTCCCCTCACTGGCACTTGAGGTCTCTTTTTGCTGCCCACAGCCCCAAACTGGGGATTTCTCTGCAGTCAAACATGGAATTCTGGTTTCAGGTACAGATTTTCCTGGCAATGGTGAGGGCTGGATTTGTCTTTACACAAATCTTTTTGAATTTGATAAAAAACCCCCAAAATGGATCACCATCACCAGAAAGTTTGTTGGGCTTTTATCCAGATGGTTTGAGACAGAAAAGTCCTGCAGGTGAGTTTTACCCCAGCAGTGCCAGGGATGAGCAGGAGGAGTGGAACCTGACCAGTTTCAGCACATCTCAGCCATTTTCTATATGAAATTCCATGATGGTAAAAATTCAGAAAGGCGACATTGCAGCTCAAAGTGCTGCAGCCTCATGGCCTCCTGGAATCCTGGATAAAAGTTTTCCAGTGCTGCCAAGACCCACATGCTCTGCTCCACAAAATTCCCAATGCCTCCAGCAGAAACTTGGACTCTCTTTATCAACTTCATGTTTTTCAATTTTTTTTCCTCAGTGTTCTCAAGTTTTCACTTTAATATTGTTTCCTCTGTCAAGAACATTTACCATCCATCCCAAATAGCAGGAATAATTTCCAAAATACATTCTAAAGCTGAATTAAAGTGTTTGTTCCAATCTATTAATTAATTGAGAAGCTACGTCTCCCTTGAAATGGAGTATTTGGGAAGCCAACCATGGCTCTCCCAAATATTCCTGGCACTTGTTTCCTGGATCTGTGAGTGACAACCAAATTATGGGGGGATTTTTACACAAAACCCACCAAACTTTAAGTTGTGAGTCTGTTTTAGTGTAGTTTTATTAAAATAACTTTTTATAAAAAGAGTAGTGATGGAATGCAGTGGGAGAACTGCAAAGAAATACAAGTTAAGGGTTGTGCTGCACCTTTATAAATCAGCTGCCATTAAACATTGAATGATCTAATCCAATTTTTGCTTGAAATATTAAAAGCTGTTATTAATCACAGGGGTGTTGCTGGTGTCCTATGGAATCCCATCCTTTTCTGAGCTGGGATTCCAGTGTCTCACAGACACTTTGGGCACGTGTAAAATTCATTGCTGGGGATGACCTCAGGTCATTTTACAGTGTGCTTGTTAAGGAATTTTAGGGAATTCCTCTCCTGCTTTTACAGTTAGTGGACTCCTTCACCAGCTGCCACTAGAAATACTTTTAGTTTTCCTTTAACTCTCTGAATTCTTTTCCTTCTGTGTTATGCTTGAGACCATGAGAAAGGTACAAGGGTTTATTTTGCTCAGCATCACTCTTGGTAATGCTTCCTCCACCAATCATTTCACCATTTTGAAGTTTCCTGAGGCTCTTGCTGAATTTTTTCACTTAATGGTCCCCAAATCAATACTGACCTGGGGTAGCTGCTTGTTCTCACGCATTGCTCCTGGCTTGTTTGAGGCTCTAATTGTGGTTTTCAGCTGAAATCCCCTCTGTCCTTTTTTCTCCGAGTGCTGGCCCCATCCACCAGTTGGAGAGATGTTTTCTGGGGCCAAGGCAGTCACCTTTATTCAGAATCCTGCTTTCACTCCTTGGTTAGGGCTTATTGATTGATGAGGAGGTGGCTGTGCCGAGTTCTCCCCTGGAGTAATTAACACCTGGGGCCAGGGCAGAGGGGAAGATGCCTCAGAGCAGCTGCCTGGGCTGCTCCCAGTGGGAAACTGCTGAGGAAAGGAAGGATTTGAGTCTTCCCTCCCTTGCACCAGCAAGGCACATGCGTAACTCCGTTGGAGGAGTGGGGAAAGGTGTTTGGAGCTCCTCAGAGCAGCAGGATCGATTGTGGAACTCTGTGTTTAGTGCTGGGAGTGAATCTGTGCAGCTGCTGCTGCTCCCTTCTCCTCCTCTGGAGCCTGCCTGGGGTTTGCTCTTTGGTGGAGTTCTTGTGGGAGTGGTGGTGCTGGGCACAAATATCCTAAAGCTGCAGGTGGAACCTCTTTCTCCAGTCAGTGGTGCTGAGCAGTGCTGGTTGTGTGGCCACAAGGGATCAAAGGCCAAGATCAAGGTGGTTGTGTGGCCAGCAAGAAGGGATCCAAGAATGTGAGAGATCCAGGGATTTTTTGGGTAAATAATTGAACTGGATATGCTGTATAGGAAATTTTATTTTGGGATGCCAGAGCCCACCTGATGCATGAGGTGCACAAAGACTTGGGCTGTTCATGTGCAGACATGAGCATGGTGGTGTTTGACTCCAAACACTTTTCTTTCTCTGTTTGTCCAGCAAAATTTTGCCAAACTTGACTAATCCAGGTGGGATTTTGAAATTTACAGTTGTCATGGAATGGAGAAACCACAAACCCAAGTAAAGCTTCTCTGAAACTGAAGCTGGGCAAGTTGGTTCTGGATAAAAAGCAGATCTTTCCCTTCCTCTCCTGCCTCTCCTCCCATGGCATACCAAAGATGCCAAAACAGATTGCAATGATTAGTTCATGGCAGGAAGAAGAAATGGGAAGATAATTTGTGATAAATTTCAAGATGTTTCTTGCTGCCACCCAGATTAGTGGTCAGGTCTGATGGCAGGATCGATATTGCAGCTGTAATAATAATAAATTCTGCCCAGTAATTCTGGGTTTATGCAAACAGCAAAAATCTGAACTAAAAACAATAGAACTCTGTACAACCAAAATCTGGATCTTCATTTAAATTGCACTTTAATGCAGCATCTCTCCTATTGGAAGGAGCAGTCAGTAAATTCTTGGAGAAGAAATAGAATTGTTCTGTCACTGTCAGCCTCTCCTTGTGGGTGTGGATGAGGGTGGTGAGGCCATGCAGAGCATCACCAGTCGGGGTATTCATGGCAAAGAGCTCTGCCTAATTAAAATCATGGAATCATAGCATGGTTTGGGTTGGAAGGGATCTTAAATCCCATCCCATCCCCTGCTGTGGGCAGGGACACCTTGCACTGTCCCAGGCTGCTCCAAGCCCCAATGTCCAGCCTGGCCTTGGACACTGCCAGGGATCCAGGGGCAGCCACAGCTTCTCTTGTCTATATTTTCCTATTTAATCTTCCCTTTTGCAGCCATTTAGAGAAACTCTTGAGAAGAATTTCCTAAGCTGCAAAACGCCACCAAAAATTCCCGTCAGGTTTTGTTTTCAGTGCAGAGCAGAAACCTCTCAAACTTCTCCGACGCTTCCAGAAATAATCAACTTCTGAACCCCGTGACAAATAGGGTTTGTGTATCAATTTAACTGTGGCAACGTTTGAGTGGCTTCACATTTGGAGGGATGGCAAACACATTGGACACAGTGCAACATCACTGGGATGATTAGCATAGTGGGGCCACGGCCAACAATGTGCTCCTCGAGCCAACAGATGTGCAGCAATACCTTCAGGAGAGGGAAAAATCAGCCCAGATAAAAGTGTGAAAAACTCAGCACATTAATCACGTTAAACCCAGTTCTGGAGCGTTTTGTGGAGCTGTGTGTTTGTGTGGAGCGAGGTCACCCAGGAGCCAGGCAGGGTTTGGGGTGGGAGGGCTGGGAGAGGAGCTGGGCATGGGATGGCCATGGTGGGGATGGTGCTTTGGGTCAGCTCTGGAGATCTCCTTGGTGATTCCTCCCTCGGTGACTCCAGTCTGGGAGTTCCTCTGGCTGCTCTGGGTGTGGAGTGGCTGGAGGAGGCAGGAGCTCTCTGGGGTGGGAATGTCCCGTGGAGTGTCCAGTGTCCTGTGGGTGGAAGTGTCCAATGTCCCGTGGAGTGTCCAGTGTCCCATGGGTGGGAATGTCCAATGTCCCATGGAGTGTCCAGTGTCCCATGGGTGGGAATGTCCACCATGGAGTGCCCAGTGTCCCATGGAGTATCCAGTGTCCCATGGGTGGGAATGTCCCATGGAGTATCCAGTGTCCCATGGGTGGGAATGTCCCATGGAGTATCCAGTGTCCCATGGGTGGGAATGTCCCATGGAGTGCCCAGTGTCCCATGGGTGGGAATGTCCACCATGGAGTGCCCAGTGTCCCATGGGTGGGAATGTCCCATGGAGTGCCCAGTGTCCCAGCAGGTGTGAGCTGATCCCTCCTCTCTTGCAGACTCCTGCTGAACAGGCCAAGGCCAGACTGCAGCTGGTTCTGGAGGCAGCTGGTGAGTAAATGACAATCTTCAAAACTTTGCTTCATTTTTGTGCTGTCAGGTGGGATTTTATCCCTTTGTGTTTGGCAGATGCTGATCCTGTTCTCTGGAGCTCACTTGAATTGCAGGTTAAGATTAAATTGGCTTGCATCGTTGTTGGTACTTAGTAAAGCCCTTTAAGGAAATAAAAATAAGGCTTTTCCTACACTAAAACCTCATGTTTATTCTCTGGCTCTTGCTGCTACTGAGACATGATTCTGTGTTCTCAAAAATTTGGTTTTGTTTATTTTTTTGCAATTTGCTTTATATTTTAGCATTGTTCTAAATCAGTACAAGTATGTAATATATATATATATATATATATATATATATAATTTTTCCCCTTTTGGAAACCCTCTGTTTAGAGGAATGTCCTCACATTGCTGATGTACTTCATTTTCCAAAATCCATCCAGCCTTTTGCTTTGTCTCTCTTCCAATACATTCCTTGTTCTCCAGAACTTTTAATAAATCTTTGAAGCATGTAATTATGAAATGGATGTGACAGCTCTGACCTCAGAAGCACAATTTGTGTATTCTGCTGCCATCGATCACATCTCATTTTTTAATTTCACACCTGGGAGATGTACAAAAGATAACTGGGGGTTGTATATCATTGTGACCTGGGCTCCAAAATTTTCCAAAGCTTATCAGAGGTCTGTGACATTATTAAATTTAAATATCCACCATTGAAGGCTGGATCTTAGATTGAAGCTGCAGGTTGTTCATAAGGAACAGAAGAGATTTAATATCTTTGTGTCTCTTACAATCCAAAATACAGAATCAAGTTCCTTCCTGGCTTTATTTAAGTCTTGGTCATCCCAGGCATTTATGGGATCATCACCCACCTTCTTCCCCTAGTCCTGCATTCAGTCAATTAAATTTAATTTTTATTTAATTGCTGTGAGAAGGGGTTGGAAATGTTGATAAATGTTGTTTCAATATATTTTTGTGTGTTTACTCCTTGCAAAATTGGCACCTTTTAGTCTTCAAACTTAAAAATGAATTTCTGCTGAGCCATTACCCAGCAGCTTTTGAGGAGCTGAGGCTCAGCAGGTTCATTGCTGTTGTGGTAACGTTTTGTTTGAATAAAATTGAAATTAACTCTGTACTTCAGTGGTGGTGAGTGGAGCTGCTGTTGGTGTGCACAGGGCTCCGTCCCAAGCTTGGGAATGAGCTCGTGGAATATCTGTGCAGGTTATGGGGATTGCTCCAAGCCCACTGGGTGGGAATGGGAAGCTGTGCTGTGTTCCCAGTGGGTTGTCATGGATCTGGTGTTGATGCTGCTCCTCCCTGGTTGGGACAGACAAAGCAGGGGCTCCAGATCATCTGCAGGGCTTGTAGGGACGCTGGGGACAGTCCTTCATGGGTCATCCCTGCTGAAATTGTGGAATCATGGAATGGTTTGGGCTGGAAGGACCTTAGATCCCATCCATCCCACCCTGCCATGGCAGGGACACCTCCCGCTGTCCCAATGTCCAGCCTGGCCTGGGACACTGCCAGGGACCCAGGGGCAGCCACAGCTGCTCTCCAGCTCCCTCTTTGTATTTCCCTATCTGAATTGCCCTTGTGGAGATATTTAGGATCTTGAGAAAACCTGCTTTTCGAATTTAACCTAGATATTATTTTAGGAAATAGCAGCTGCTCCTTCTGAAAGGCAGAAATCAGCACCTAGTAAATCAGGCTCTTATTACTGAGATTTTTTTTCCCTGGTGTATTTGGAGATTGGAATTGTGACTCTGGTCTCTCATTAGGAGAGCAGGTAAAATAAAAAATACTCACCTGTGTCTGTGGGGGAGGAGGGTAAGATGGCCATTTTTATATTTAGGTTATACAGTGCTGAGAGATTTTTCTCCAAGTCCTGCATTCATGCTGACTTCATTAAATTTTTTTTTTTATTTTTAAGTGTAGATTAATGTCAGTGTTTTGTTCTCATTGAGCAAGGCAATATTGGGAGGTACCCAAACACTTTAATTCTCGAGACAACTGGGTTTTGATTTATAAAACCCTTCATTCCTCAGAAGTTGTCGGTCCCAGCTATAAATTCATATTTCCACGATTTATTGAATTAGATTTCTTAATATTGAGGTGCCAGGGAGCCTTTTGAGGCTCCTCTGACAGCCTCCCACAAGTCGCCGTGCCCGAGCAGATGTTAAGCAGGCAGTAGTTGAATGTTAATTTGGAGAGGGTGGGATGTTTAAGCCCATCTGAAGTATGTTCCATGTGGGCCTTCCAGACTGAGCCACAATGCTTTGTCTCTTGGGAGAATTTCCAAGCTAAACCTCTTTCTTTTCCTCGCTCTATATGGACTCTCTCAAGTCAGTATAAAGCAGATCATCCCTGGGCTAAAGCTCTCCAGCTTTTGTTAGCGGGCTCTGTAGGGCTGTAATTAGGCCTCCTGGCAGGCCCTGCCGGCCAGTTAATGGTCATATGGAGTTTTTCTGAGGCAGACTGGCTTTGTGTAAATCCTTGCTCGCCATCTCCTTCTGGGTCACTTCCTACCAGGCCGGGGCTTTGTGCCCTGCCCCACGGGCGGACGGGGAGCAGCGTCCCCTGACCAGCGCCGGCTCCGGGAGCGCCGCACAATCCACCCGGATAATCCCCAGTGTAAACAGAGGATTTAGCTCAGCTTCTGTCACTTACAGTTGCCAAACCACTTGGGTGTCTGTGATTTCTTTCCCAGACTTCATTACCGAGGGACCCGGAGGATCCGCGCTGGGGGTTTGTGCCGAGAGTGGCTCCCGGCGCCGCTTTTTAGGGAGAAGTTGCAAATGTGAAATCCCGAGCTCGGGGCAAACCTCAGAACCTGAAAGCTGCTTAGTGCGTGCTGTAAATTATATGGGCACCTGTGCTTTCTCATAAAGATTCAGATATGGATGGATATTCCCAAAATGTCAATAAATTCCCGTGAAATAGCGCACGGGTGTCTCGAGCTGTCGATGCTGCCGCCTCTTCCAAAGGGCTCCGGGAGCTTTTCCATGGTGCTAAGCAGAAATTTCTTACTCTCCATATAAAGGCGATGACAAAAGGCAATTGATCTGGATTTTCAAAGGTCTAGAGTTGAAATAAGTGACTGATGTATTTTTGGGATCTGCATTTCAATCTGTGGCTGAAAGAGCAGTCAAGAATAGGGCGTTTTGTGCAAAGAATTCGCCGGAGTTTATTTAAAGGAAACTTCGGGAGCGAGGCTCTAAATGTGAGAAAATGGGGAAATACAAATCCCAAACATTTACCATTTATCAGATCCAGTTCTGGATATTGGATATTTAACTCATCGTCTTTGAATTATGCTATCAGATCGCTGCCTTTAATTTTGTAGCCTGCATCTTTATTGTATTTAGCATATTCCTCAAAGGGAAAATCATGGAATACGATGAGTACTTCAGCCTTAACTGGGGTAAATACAAATATTTTATAATTCTTACTGCCTTTTTTTTTTAATTAATCTACACATTCTACCAGGAATTATTGAGGAGAAAAAGCCTGATTTGCACTCAGTGCCTGATAAATATAGGCAAATATTCTCTGCTTTTGGGTATCAAAATGGCTCATAACAGATGTGGCTGAAAGGACCACATACGTAGACTGTATGATTTTAGTCTGGTGGAACTAATAGGATCACTTGCTACTTTATAGATTCTTGCTTTTCTTTTACTTTAATAAAAACTGTTTAGTTAAATAGGTTGGCCTCTATTTTGCTCTTTTCTAGCTATGCAAAGCAGTCGGGCGGGCAGGTGGCAACAAGTATGAAAAATTTCCTTTTATTGGGGCTTCTTTTCAACTGCCAAATTTATCAAATGTTTATGGATTTCTCGTTTTGATGGTGGTTTTCTTTCAGTTTTCTTATTTGTGCTCTTTCCACTGAGAACTCTCTGGCTTTAATTTAAATTTCTGATTATGCAATGAATTTTAGGAGGGTGGATAACATGTGCTGTTATATACACACAAAGGATGAAATAATACTTAAAATATTTTACTTGTTCTGTGGAAATTTAAAGCAGGCTTTAAAAATAATTCTTGCCCCAGAAACTGCAAGAATTTGAACTATTAATAAGCTTAAAAGTTCTGAATATTGAAAAAAAGATTAATTCAGTTGCTGTGTAGGATTGATTTATTATAAAACTCTAATTTTTATCAATTTCAAATATTGGTCTTGAATAGTGGCTGTTGACACTTCAAATAATTGAATTTTACCTCTGTTTATATAAAAATCTCTATTTGGAGAGCAAAGGAATCTTTTTTGAATCGTGTTTTCTTATTTGAATCATGTTTGAATCATCAAATTCTTCCTTGAGTCATGCTTTCTCTTTGTGACAAATGTGGATGGAGGTGCTGCAAAGGGTTTGGAGGCTGTTTTGTGGAGCGTTTCCTGAACCCCCAGCAAGTAGAGGAATTTTCATCCCTTGTGAGTCTTCACCAGTGGGAAGGTTGTTCTGTTCCCTGTGTCAAAGGAAAATAAACTGGAATTACCTTGGGAAGAGCCTCAGCAGTGATGGCTCAAACACCTTCCCTTCGTGTCCTGCTCTAGGGCCACCTGAGATTCCATATTTGGGGAATGGTTTGGGTTGGAAGGGCCTTAAATCCCACCCAGTGCCACCCCAGCCACAGCAGGGACACCTCCCATTGTGCCAGGGTGTTCCAAGCTCACCCAGCCTGGCCTCGGGCACTGCCAGGGATGCAGGGGCAGCCCCAGCTGCTCTGGGAATCCCATCCCAGCCAGGAATTCCCAATGTCCCACCCATGGCTGCCCTCTGGCACTGGGAGCCATTCCCTGTGTGCTGTCCCTCCATCCCTGTCCCCAGTCCCTCTGCAGCTCTCCTGGAGCCCCTGCAGGCCCTGAGCTCTCTCTGGATCTTTCTCCTCTCCTGGCTCCATAGGGGAGGTTTATCCTGCTCTTGGGCACCAGCTAATTTAGGAAATCCATCTAATTATGGAGTTAATGAACCCAGTTTTTAGGTCAGCTGCTGATTCCTACTCGGCAGATTTTGGTGTCAAAACCGATTTCAGTGACAGCATCAGGAGAAAGAACATTTGGAAAAGCTCAGAGCAATAGGATAATTAAACAGTTAGTTTAAAAATCAAGAAGGTGTGCATTAGAAGAAGTAGCTAATTTTTATATCATGTGTTTGATGGGAAATTCAGGCGTTTTAAGACTGAATTTCAGAAAATTCAGGAAGTTTTTGAGCTCACCTGGGTGCTCCACACCAATGAGCTTCACAGCCAAGCTGGACACAGACACATTTCCTCAGCCATTCCTTGCCCTGAGCTCCTGGCAGAGCTTCATAATCTCATTAGAGTTCTAAAAAAAGTGTGAATTTCTGCACACAAAGTGACAACTGTAGAAAAAAAGAGTCTTTCTCCAATTAATTGCTTCTTTAACATATTAACGGTGTTGTGTTTACAAAATTTGTGATTTCTGAAGTGCAGCTGGTTTGTGGTAAACAAAGTAAACACTTGGATAATAGTAATTAATTAAATAATTTAAATTAATTTGCAGGATTGCTGAAAAAATACAGGATTTTAATTGAGTGTAGGTAGAGAATAAATGTGTTTGAAATGAAATAATTCACTTTTGCAATGTATACTATCATTCTGTTGGTTCACTTCAGGGACCTTTTTTAGGTTCTTACAAGAAACTAAAAAAAAATTGCTTTGAACCATTTTTGTAGAATATTAATTTGTTTTTAGAGTCAGAAGCCAATGAGGAATTGTGGGGATGCCTAAATAAACCAGAGCCTATAAGCAGAATTTAGAGGAACTTTATTAGTTAATGAACATTTATTGCCTCCAGAAATCATTCTAAAGCTTTTAGAATTTCTAATTTTTTTGTTAGATTTTTATCCAAGGTTTTTTTTTTGTGGCACCAAAAGTATCTCAGGCTTGCATGGTGCCTAATGGGTTTCTGTAATATTGCAGCATATGGGATCCAGGATTTTGATGCAAATCTCTGTGCTAATTATGTGCAGATGAATCTTGCAGGCCTGCTATTGATCTGCAGTCAAAGACAATTTTTCAGTTAGCTGAAGTTTTATATCAATTCATATTTAGCAACTTTGCTGTAATTTAATTATCCGCTGGTTTGGCTGTGCAAACCATATGTGGTCGTGGGGCTCGTTTGTTTTTAGCAAGTCTTTTGGGAGATGTTATTTCTTAATATTGATGGGCAAATATTTAGTTCTGGTGTTTCACATGGTCTGTCACAGGCTCCTCTGTGTGCAGCTGCCCTGTGTGGGCTCTGGCCATCCAGGCGTTCCCAGGAATGGGTGTCCTGAGCTTTGTGCTGACAGCTTCCCTTGTAACATCTTTGGATGTTTAGATTTTCTACAAGTGAAAGTGCAGAGTGTTTTTATCCATGGATATAAATTCCAGTGGTGGATTTTACAGCCTGAATGCCCAGGAAAAGGTTTTCAGTTGCCCCATCTGCTCTGGCTGGTGCTGTTCTGGTGTTGGGGGCCTCCCTAATTTCCACGTGGGAAGTGTCCCAGAATCATCTTGCTGAAAGGAACCTATGGATTAGATTAAATTAAATTAATTACAAATCCCAGTGAGGGTGGGCAGGCCCAGGCTGCCCAGAGAAGCTGTGGCTGCCTCTGGATCCCTGGAAGTGTCCAAGGCCAGGATGGACATTGGGATTTGGAGCCACCTGGGACAGTGGGAGGTGTCCCTGCCATGGCAGGAGTGGCACTGGCTGAGCTTTAGAGTCCCTTCCAACCCAAATAACTCCATCATTTTCCTAAAGTATTTCACAGGAAGTAGAAATAAATCCCTGCTGGTTTTGTGCTTTTCCCACCCATCCTTTCAGGAGAAGCTGGAATGCCAGCACAGGAGTTCAGCACTCATCCAGCACCTTGTTGTGTGCCTGCACCATCTCCTTGTAACTCCTGGATATTAATTTTCTCAGGGACAGTATTTAATATGGGTAATAACCCCCTTGTTTTAGTTATTGAAAGCCCATTTATCACAACTTTATTAAACATGGAGAACTAAGTGTGCCATTTTGGCCAAGTGCTTTCGCTCGCTCGTGTTCTCTTTGTTGCCCCAAATGAATGAAATTAGAACAAACAATCTCCGAGTCATTTGTAATCAAGCACTGATTAATGGACTTTGGTTTCACAGCCATTATTCATTCAAGAACACCTGATATCTTTCCCATAAACAAATCGTGTTTGTCCAAATTAAGAAATTAAATGAAGCATTTGATGAGTTTATGATTGACCCTTCCAACTCGGAGCCCATTAGTCAACGTCGTTATCATGCAAAAGCGCCTGACTAATGTGCTGCCTGAGTGTGCTGTGTGGATTTATTATGATTTCTGATTAATGCCTGCTGCAAGCCAGACCACGGCATTGTAATAATTCCTTGATTTCCATTTGAGCAGCGCTGAAGATTTTCATCTGTGATGAAATGCATTTGTGTCCCATTAGATTTAGAGATGATTATGAGGTGTCGGCCGAATAAATCTTAGCGTGGAGCAGAGGGTGCTTGGCAAGGACTCTTCAGTCCTGGTGGGCTTTTTGCAGGGCTGCTGCCTGTCATTGGCAGGGATTTTGGGGTGGTTTAAGGGCAGCTCTCATACTTTGGCTTTTGCAAGTGTGGGGGGTTGTGAAAGTTGATAGAAACAAAACCGCCAACATATTTTTATATGTGAAACATTTCTTCTCATACCTAAGAGGCTGATAATAAAATTTTCTTTTATTTTCTTTTTGTTGTTAACACACCTTTATTCTATGAATATTTATATCTGTGTTTTCTTAGGAGTGTTTGGTAACTTTAGTGACTTGGAAAGGATTTTATGCAGTATTTTCTGTTTTCTGCTGAAATAACTTTTTTAGCGGTGTTTTCTGCTCTTGAAAGGCAGGAGTAAACTGCTGTAATAGTAGGTTTTACCACTCCTCCAAATGTCAAGAAAGGCAAGTTCACACTGAGTTAAACCTGCATCAGGTGGTTTGAGCCCTGTTGCCCCAAGCCCATGAAAGAATCCATTGGAAAGGGCAGAACAGCATCATCAGTAAAAGGCAGCAGTAATGGAAACTTGTGTCCTCTACCAATCTCTCATATTGATCACCCCAGCAAGGAAAAAAGAAGTGTTTCAAAACACAGTTTATGTGAAAAATCAAATTAGGTGCCTTTATTGCAGATCCTCCCTTTAATTCCAGTTCTGTTTCTCTTCTCTGTGGCTGCACTGTGATTTATTATTGAAGATTTCTGAGCTGCTTTGTTTAAGCCATGGTGTATCCCCTTATGTTCTTAAAATACCCACTAAAACTATTTAATCAGTAGTTCCTTGAAGGTTTTGAGCATTTTGTGCTGCTGATCTGAAGCCCTTGGAGAGTTTTCTCTGAGAAATGTGAATGATTTTATAGTGATTAGTCTCTTTGAGCAAGAGGAAATTGTGGTTGCATTGGACAGGGCTTGGAGCAGCCTGGGACAGTGGGAGGTGTCCCTGGCCCTGGAAGGGGATGGCACTGGGGGGGCTGTGAGGTCCCTTCCAACCCAAACCATCCTGGGCTTCTCACTCTCTGCAGCTCTGCCTTTGCCTCCTGTACATTCCTAACTTGCAGCAGCTCTGGATTTGTGTTTCCATTTTCTGGTCTGACATGTGGGCAAAGCTGAAGGGCAAAGGAAATAAGTTGTGGGAGAGTACATGGAATTCCAGACTGGGTTGGGTTGGAAGGGGCCGTAAAGCCCATCTCATTCCAGCCCTGCCGTGTCCCTGGGCCAGGCTCCCCTTTCCTTCCCTGGGCCAGGCTCCCCTTTCCTTCCCTGGGCCAGGCTCCCCTTTCCTTTCCTGGGCCAGGCTCCCCTTTCCTTTCCTGGGCCAGGCTCCCCTTTCCTTTCCTGGGCCAGGCTCCCCTTTCCTGGGCCAGGCTCCCCTTTCCTGGGCCAGGCTCCCCTTTCCTTTCCTGGGCCAGGCTGCGCCTTGGCCTCCTCCAGGCCTGGGGCACTCTGTGCCAGTTGAGTTAGAAATACGTTATTTTAAATCAATCTCAGCATTACCATTTGGCCTGTTTTCTCAGGTTTCCTTACAGTAGAGACTGACTTCTAAAAGTTCATTTTCCAGCCTTATTCCCAATATTTTGGTGCCCTTCTCAGTGTGGCCGTCCCCCGTTGGTGCTGGCCCTGCCTGGCCGTGCCTCTCTGCCCTTTCAGCTGGCCATTATTGACATTTTATTCCCAGATAAACATCCACACTGAGCTGGTGGAGGTGATTATGTGGGGCTGCCACCAGAGAAACCCTAAAGCATCCTATTAGCAGGGCCCGGGCCTGGGAATAAAGGCCCCAATTACGGAGCGCTGGCGAGGCCCTCCCGTGACATTAATGGCGTCTTTATAACCTTTTTCACTTCTGCTGCCTCTGACAGAGCCACAGTCACTGCCATGGCTTTGCCCTTGGCAAGCAAAACCTCATTTGGAGTGGATAATAAGTATTTACTATTTAGATGGCTGGCAATAAAATTTCCCTGAATGAGATTTTACGGAGAAAACGCAAACTGATTCAATTACTTCCTTTAATGGACTGGGGAGACCTGAGATAACAGTTTGTGGAAGCTCCAAATCTCATGCTTAGCTTCTTTTCTTCCCTTTTTATTTATTTTATTTTATTTTTTGAATGTGTGAAAATACAAACTGATTCTTTGTCCAAGTAGAAATTAAATCATGGAATCATTAAGGTTGGAAAATACCCAGCATTGCCACATTTACCATTTTCACTAGAAAACTTAATCCAACTTTTCCCTGCCTGTCCCACAGTATTTTTCTCATCTTAAAAGTGGATAAAAATCTCAAATACTGACAATGTTGTAGCAGCAAAGAGTGTTGGGAATCCCTAAATATTTTTACAGAGAATTCCTATCATCTGGCCTTGGGGTGGAATGGGGATGTCATTGTGTCTTAAAAATAGAAATTTCTTGTAAAGCCGTGGAGCACAACTGCTTTAACAGCTGGGTGTGTGCCAGCAGAAGGGATTTCCCAGGTGATGTGGAATATTTATGAGATTTAGGAAAAAGTCCTTTTAAGGACAGGGATGAGAAACAGCTACTGAAAGTTTTTGGGTTTCTGGTATTTCTAAGCAAAAAAGCAGCTTGTGAAACTGATCTGCAAACATTTCTTTATTCTCTACTATATCCTAAAACCAGCTGTATATTAAATAATTAAAATCATCCTGATCCATGCTTTAAAGAATACTTCATTTTATGACTGGTTCCAGGATGGATCTTGGAGAGCCAAATATAAAATTTTGGAAATCCCTGAATGTCTGTCTGTGCCAGACGACTAATTCATTATTTTCATTTATTTGGAGAATTCCATGTTGTTGCTGGGATAAAATTAATTGAAATTGAATGAATTAAAATGTTTACAGAAACATTAAAATGTTTCTGTACGTGTGTATCTCACAATTTACCAATTTCACTGATTTGCCCCTTTTATCCCCTGGCATCAGTGTGGATTTTTCTCTCTTTTTTTTTGGGGAGTTTTTAATAATTTCAGGAAATCTGTGTTTGTGGCATTAGGGAGCACCAGGGACAGCACCAAACGTGGTTAGTGCAGCTCTGGAAGAAGACACAGGATAATATTTCCTTCCCTTTTTTAACCATCAGTCACTGTACGGAGCCACTGCGCCAACAAATTCATAACCTCCTCTGTATTTGATTTTAAAAAAATAAACCCAACCAACTTTTGCTTTCCCCAGTTCAATAACTCCCTAGAAATGTGCTTTTATACAGTGTAACTCATACAATCCTGCACGGGCTTATAAATTGAAATCCCACTTTTTTCGGACGTTGCTGCCCGGATGACTGATGGCTGTGTGTATTTGCCATAAAATTTTAATTATGACAGAGTTATGAATCACTGCTCTCGCTGGTTAAAGTGTTAAAAAATGATGGGTTTGTTGTTTATTAAACTTGGGAGCGTGGAGGAAGGAAATGGAAGAGCCTTGGAGTTGTGTGGGCTGGATCCCGAGCTCGGGTGTTTCCTCAGGAGCAGATTTTGGATGTGCCCTTCCCTCCCTGGGCTCTGCTGCTGCCCAGGGGGACAAATGCCATGGATTTGATTGCTTTGAGCATCCCAGGGTGTGCTGGGTGGGGTTTGTGCCATCCCATCCCTCGGGATCAGGGCTGTGGCTGCAGGAATAGCAGAGCAGCCCCGCTCCTTCCCTGTGCGAGCGTGGGGATAAAACCAGGGGGTTCACTCAGAAACACCAAATACTGAACAAATGTCAAGGGGCTAGAGCCAGAGCTGTGCAGAGCTGTAAGGTGGTTTTTATTGAAAGTTTCAGGTTTTGTTACCAATATCAGTGTGTTTCAACACAAGTTCCCTTAGAACATCACAGCACTTGGCATTTCCCAATTTTTCCCCAAATTTTAGGCAGCAAACATGTGCAGCAGCACCTGATGTATTTGGCACTTGAGGGGTTCCTTTGAAGGGCCCCACTTTGACTTTTTCTGCCTTAAAATCAGCTTTATTTGCCTTCCTCTTTGGCCGGGCAGGGCTTTTGCACAGAGCCAGAGGAACAGCTTGGAGTGGTTGCAGGGTTTCCATCCCTGGGGATGCTCCAGGCTGGGCTTTTCAGGGATGTGCTGCACAACAGGTTGGTGCCATTTGGGCACGAGCAGGGAGAGCACCTGGGGGAATTGGGGATGAATGGGGGGAGCTGGGGCCCATTAGTGCTGCCCACTCCTGCCACAGCCTGCGATAGGGCTAAATGAGTTTTAAAGGACAAAGCTGGGGGATTAGAAAGTCCTTTATGGTTTGATCCATGTGGAATTGGGCCTGGTAATAAGGAACAGCCCTGTTGCACTGTAAACTAAGGGGAAAAAATCCAAAATTTGAAATACTTGTCATTTGTATTGTAATTTTGGGAATAGCATCTCGTTTTTCTTTCTCGTGAACATGAAATGTTGTTTGACAGTACATTCTATTTGCAATTATTCATATTTAAATTATTCGGTCACCTGCTATGCAAAGTAAACTTTGAACAATATAAATAATTCTTGAAAGTTGGACTGGATGGCCTTGAAGGTCTTTTCCAACCTTAATGATTCTATTAGTTTATTTTTAGTAAATTAAGTTTAAAATCAAAGCTCAGCTTCATCATTAATTTCAACTTACTTAATGTTTTTGTTAGTCTCAGTGAAAATAATGGATGTGTGTGTTCGTGATATTTTTTTAATTGATTTGGCTGGTAAGAAAGTAGTGAATGTTATTGTAACAAAGGAAAATACAAAAATATGAAATAATAACTATTAAATACTAAAAAAATTCCAGTTGGTGGTGTAAGGAATATCCTAACCCTAATCCTAATCTGTAGAAGTGACAGGGGATGGGACAGTTGGGATGGACGGAGAGGAGAGATCTCTGAAGCCAGGTCATTGAATTCATGGTTTATTGCAAAGGGCCTTGCATTGGCTGGGGGCTCTTCAGAGGAGTGGATATCCAGTATTGGCAGAATATAGAGATTAAAGCAGTTCAGTGGGGTTTTTGGAGATAGTTATTAACCCGCTTGCAATATTTGTACAAATTGTAAAAATAATATTTTAATATTATGACATTTTATTATAATATTATAATGTTATACATAATATTATAACATTTTCCAAAAATGTTATGATGGAAGTTATCTGAAAAAAGGGGTGATTTTTCTTTAAGAATTTTTTTATAGAATCCCCAAATGGTTTGGGTTGGATGGAACCTTGGAGACCACCCAGTTTAACCTTTTGTCACCTTCTGATGGACACCTCATCTCTGGAAGTGTCCCAGGCCAGGCTGGACAGGGCTTGGAGCAGCCTGGGACAGTAAAAGGTGTCCCTGCCATGGCTGGGGTGGCACTGGGTGGGATTTAAGGTCCCTCCCAACCCAAACCATTCCATGTTCTATGCTTGGACGACTGAGCAGTGCAATTAAAAGTGTGATTAACACAATGATCTTCATTAAAAAGCACAAATTCCATATAAAGAGTGCCCAGACATCCTGTGGGTGCATGGCAAGTTCAGAGGCAGGTTCCTGCTGATGGATGAAGGATGGGGGCCTCAGTGGTGCCAGCCCCACACAGGGATGTGCATTCCCTTTCCTCATGGTTAAAACCCTTAAGCACCCAATGACATTTTAATATTTCAGATTATTTCTGTTCTCTAAGAATGAGAGAAAGACCCTCCAAAAGTACCTGGCAGAGCTCTCCCATCCAAAGTTAAAGCCGGCTGGAAATGAAACCTAATTGGAGAAAGTTTATGGAAGTTCTGGTGTTGAATAAGGCTGCTTATTTATTACGTTGCTACAGCTTTATACAAATATATGGATGCACGTGTGTCTGAGGGAAAATGATGCTGTCCAGACTTATGAGAGCCAGTTGGAATCTCTCAAGGCTGCAGATGAGCAGTGGGAATGCATGTGTATATTATCAGCTCCGTGCCCTTGGCGGCGACTTCCTCCCTGATGACAAATCTTCCTTCACTGCTCTCCTGGAAATCACTGCTTTGGTGGTTTTCTGCCTTGGATTTGTCTGTTTTCCCACTTGCTCTAATGGGCTCTACTCGAACTTTTAAAAACAAGCGTTTATTTGAAATACATTAAGCCACACAGCACTTCAGAAAAAAATGTTTGCTACCCCAAATTCCTTCCTGAATTATTTAAGCGCCGCTGGAGCAAACTGTTTACTCAGGGATGCTCAGCCTGGTGTGTAGTAGGGGTGTAGTTTTCTTTTAATGCAGTTATTGAATTCCAACCCACAGAGCCTCTGGCGGGGTTCCAGGAGTGCTCCGCTGCACCGAGTGAAGATAAATTGTTTGTTTTCAGCAGCATTTCTTCATCTTCATCACTTAATCTGCAATGAAACTTTACAGCCAGCCGCTGAATATTTAAGCAATATATTTACCTCTTTTATCCTGGGGGAGTATTTAATGAGGCCGAGTACAGTGAATGGTTATAGGAGTTGAGGGTGCAGGCTGGGGACGTGGAGTTTCCCTTCCCTTCTCCGCCGGGATGTTCCCGAGGCTGCCGTCGAGTGAGTGCTGGCATCGCTGCGAGTCCTCCCCACCGATCTTCCCTTGACACACGCTCCCCCTTTTGGTGCCAGATGTCAGGTTCCTGTCCCTGCCTGGCCCCTGATTCCACAGCTCCAGCTCGGTGAATCCTGGCACTTTGCTGCGCCCCCACCCCGAATTTTCCAGCTCTGAGTTTTCCACCTCGTCCTCTCCTGATTTTTCCAGTGCCCTGTTCAGTATCTCTATGAGTTAACACTCCTCGCTGCTAATATTCTTTTTCTTTAACACTGTCTCTGTGTTTATGCGCTTACAGGGTTTTAAAAAAAACTTCAAAAAGTGCTTTTTGATATTTTTTGTTTTGTTGCCTCATGAAGGTTTTTCATTAACATCATGGTCAAAGTGGGAAATGATCATACATAGGGTGCACAAATTTCCTTCTTTCTTCAAAAAATCCTCAAAAATGCTTCCTTGCAGCACAATTTGAATATTAATTGTGCTCCATTCTTGATTAAGTATGCTCCACTGACACAGCTTTATTCCTTACGTTTCCACTCCTGATGATTTTCCCGGGTTGGAAAGCAGGAGCTGGAAATTCCCGGAGCCCTCCGAGGTGCTGGGGCCGCTTTGGCTCCTCTCAGAGCTGCTCTGCACTCAGCTGTGTGCGCTCTGTGCTTTATTGCTTCCTCCCCACAGCCACAGGACTTGTCATCTGCTTGGTTTTCACTTACCGTGGCCATTCCTGACGTGGGGAAATTGGCAGATGAAAGAAGGGCTCCTTTGGAATCGAAGTTTTGGGAGTGAATTTTTCAAGTTTGCTGACAAGCTGTCAGGCTGAATTCTGCCCTTACCCCAGAAAGAAAAGCTGACTGTCATTGCCAATCTACAGCCTGTAATGACAATTGTATTTGAGGCACAGTACCATTTTTTTCCCCCAGAAATCATTTAAGTAATTTGTCTTTGTGGTTATATTTTAAGCAAGGAAGTGTTTTTTGAATTAAAATGATTTCTTTGTGGAATTAAATGGAGGAGCTGGTAGGTTTTCACGTGGAGGTAGGTGGGTAGTACAAGATCAGGGTGATTTCTCATGGGTGGTGGAGCTGGTGGCTGGCAGATCCCATGAGAAATGTGTGTTTTTTGGGGTGTGGGATGTGGGACACAGTCTGTGGAGCTGCAGGGCTTGGTTGAGCTCTGCTTACAACAGGGTCATGGTTTGGGCTGAGATCCTCACAGGAAAGGGAGCACTGAAGCCACTGAGAAGGAAAAAAGCAGCCTGGATTTGTCCTTCAGAGTCTGTGTGATGGCTCTGACAGCATTTCCATGGGGACTGCAGGGCCTGGGCAGGGACACCTCCCACCAGCCCAGGTGGCTCCAAGCCCTTCCAGCCTGGCTTCCTCCTCTCACCTGCTCACCAGCTCCATGGCAGCCCTGTCCATTATCCTCTCCCTTCTCCACCCAGGGTGGGCCAGGGGGAAAGAGCTCTGGGGCAAATACTGCCTGAAGGACAATTTAGATAAATTGAATCAAATTGGAGATTTTCATAGGGATGGCCTCTTGGTTTTCTGGTTAAGCTGGGGATTATTCCTGAAGGATATAGCAATAACAGCATTCTTTACTCCATCAACTTTTATATAAGACATTTATTTTTTTTTGCTCCTAAATGTTGCTGCTTCTTTTGTCTCAGTAGTTTAGGGGCAGGTTTAACTCCAGGCCATCCTTTTACATTCTCCAGCTCTTCGTTCCTTGAGGAAGAGGAAGCTTTTCCCTTCTCATCAGCTGGAGAAAATGGCCTCAAGTTGCACTGGGGGAAGTCTGGATTAGGTTTAAGGAACAATTTCTTCTTGGAGGAGGTGGAAAAGGTCTGGCTTTGGAATGAGCTGCCCAGGGAAGTGGTGGAGCCTCCACCCCTGGAAGTGTTCAGGAAAGGTGTGGATGTGGCACCTGGGGACAGGGTTAGTGCTGGATCTGGCAGTGCTGGATCAACAGCAGGACTCGATGATCTTAGAAAGCTTTTCCAGCCTTAACCATCTCCTGATTCCATGATTCCCCTTCTCCCCTTAAAGAAACTGCCCTGGCAGGTGCATTTGAGCACTTCCCTTGGGATCCCTGAGCTGTTCTGAGCACTGGTGTCCTCCCCAGGGCTGAGCAGGAGGGGACAGTTCCACATCCAGTTCTGCAGTTCCCCTGGGGCAGCAGATCCCAGCTGGACCATTGCTTGGCTAGGAGATGTCCAGGTGGACAATGTACAGCCTTTTCTGGGATGGACACAAACCCTTGCAATATTTAACAGCAGCCCCTGCAATCAGTCAGAAGCCAATTAATCCTGAGTGTTAAACCCTGTTTAAGGTTGGATTTTTCCTCCAACGTGTGTTTGGGGGGGAAACTGTGGGAGAAAGAGAGAAAGAAATTAGGGATGCACTAAATAATGGATGGATGTACCTAGCCAAGAGCTGCTGATTAAGTCTTCTTTAGGATTATTATTATAAATAGGGAGTGCCAGATCCTCAGCTGGAGTAAATGGGCTTGGCTCAGCTCAAGCCAGTGGAATTGTGCCAGCTTGAACTCACTGAGGATCTGGCCCTTAATTCTGGAAAAGGAGGATATTTGGGGAGGAGGATGGTGGGGGCTGTGGGAAGTTGGGTGATGAGAACACTGTTTTCCTGGTAATATCAGGGACAAAAATGTAAATGACTATTCTTTTGAATTTTGTAATGAGATTCAAGGAACTACCTGATGTGATTTCATTAGATAGAAATGACTTTTTCCCCAAGTAGCTACATCTTAACCCCCTGCATGTAGGAAGGGAATATGCATGGAAAATGTGGTGGTCTATTTATTTTTGTGGCTGATTGTCTCCTGCACCAGCATTTCTGCCATTCCTACCTCAAAAATGCCTGGATGGCCATCACGTGTTCCTTGGAAGGAAATAGGAATAAAGAGAGTTGATTGTGGAAATCTGTTTCCCACTCTGCTTTCCGACCAGGAGTGAGGTGGGCTGGAATTTCAGATGGCAGCGATTTCAAATTCAACGTGGGGATCTCATTTGGCTGTGTTTTAGAAAGGTATCAACAAATCAGATTGCAAAGCTGCTGGTTTGGTAATTGCTTGTAAAAAAAACCAACCAACAATCTATTTCCATAGCAAAGGAAATGCACATTGTTCAGCAATACCTTAAAATACAGTGTTTGACCCTCTAGAGTGGACTCAAAACAAATCCAGCTCTGAAATAACACTTTTAAAAGTGGAATATCTTGGAAGGACTAAAAATAACAACACAAACCAAGTTTTTTGTATTCCTAATTGTTCTGACCATGGAATGAATTTCTCAGTCAGAGGGGGGCACAGCTTTTTCATCATTCCAGTATCATAAAATCCAGTGTTTGACCATTTGGTGTGGCCACATTTATGCTTAAAAACCAAAAACCCACCTTTCTAAGGAGAATATCTCAGAAAGCCTAAAAATAACACCACGGAGCAAGTTTGTTATATTGCTAATTGTTCTGACCACAGAATTAATTTCCCAGCCAAAGGGGGGGCATGGCTTTTTCATCCCTGCCAGCCTGGAATATTCAGCGTGTCACAGATGTTCATGAATAATGTCCATTTAGAAGCGTTGGCAGCGAGCGGGCGAGATGAATGAAATGTTGGGGGGATCTGACAGGCAGCACGCTGCTTTGTGATCATTCCAAAGTTCTAATAATCTCCCTCACCTTCCCTGCCTGCCTCTAATGAAAGAGAATAGGTGATTGCACCTCGGGCTATGTTCTGCGCCTAATGACTCCTCCAAAGGCGGATTTATGGAGAAAAAATTAACTTTGAATGAGGATTGAATTGGCCCTGACAGCCTGATAGACTGTGACACAGATTCTGTGGCAAAACAGACGTAGCCCTAATTGATTATCAATATTTTAAGCAAAGTGATGAAAATAAGCATTAAGTGATGAGAAAGGCAGTCTTAATACAGGAGGCAGTCACCGGGATCGGGGAGGCCTTTGGGGAGCTGGGCCCCGCTCAGCAGAGCTGGATTTCAGCTCTCGGTTCTTCCTTCCCTGCCCAGCACCCCGTGGCCCTCCCAGATCCCTGCCCTGCACCTTGATATTCCCGGGATGAGCCTGCCTCCCTCTCTGCACAAGGTTGGTCTCATGTCTCACCCCTTGAGCCTCCCTCTCTGCACAGAGCTGGTTCCATGTCTCACCCCTTGAGCCTCCCTCTCTGCACAAGGTTGGTCTCATGTCTCACCCCTTGAGCCTCCCTCTCTGCACAGAGCTGGTTCCATGTCTCACCCCTCTGCACTGTTCAGCGGGTTTTTGGATATTCTCTCTTTGCTGCTGGGCTCTCTCCCAGCCCTGTGCTGTTCCCAGCCAGCAGGTGAGCCGCAAACTGCTTCCTGAAAATGGTAACAGTGAAAGAAACAGGGGGAAAATTGCCTGCTTGGTGAGAAAGGGTTTATCTTGATTATTATCTTGGTTATACTCAATATGAACAAATACCAAATAACTACAAATATCTCAGTTATCCTTTGGAACGAGACAGTGTTTGGGTTTTGCCTGTGTTTTTTCAGTTGGGTTGCACATGACTGAATTTATCTTCTACCAAAAATCCATTTCCTATTTGGGAAAACCCTCGTGGCCGCGAGCCAGGTGCTCATTAACTGTGCCATAACAGGACATTTATCCCAAAATAAGGAATATTTTCTGAAATGACAAAGGGAAGGGAACTGGTGCTGAAGAGGTGAGGAATAGCATTCCTTCAGTGGGATAACATGTCCCTTCCAAACACTGGCAGTGTTCCCCTGAGAGCTCAGAGAAGTTTAAAATAACCAGATTTGGGTTTCTGGGGAGTTTCTAAGTGTGACTGGCAGAGCAGGGGAGGGGCAGCGAGCTCCTCCCTCACCCTCAGGGCTCCAATATCCATAATTAGGGTCTGGTGTAATTAAATTACAGGGCAGCAAGGGCAGAACTTCCCATCTTTGGGAATTGGGTGTTCCAGGTGTAATCAGGGAGGGCAGGGAGACGATGGACTGGGCAAGTGAGCCCCCAAAACATGGATTTATGGAATCACAGAGCCCCGTGGAGCTATGGGGTCATGGATTAATAGAATCATACCCTCATTTAGGCTGGAAAAACCTTCTAAGGCATCCAAGTGTGTTGGTGGTGTTTAAATGTTGGGTGAAATGTTAGTAAAGGCAGAAATACAGAAAACTTAAATCTGGGGTGGTAAGAGTGTGTGTGGTGGTGTCACTTTTCCTCTGGAACCCAGAATTCCTGGGTGCTGCTCCTGTGCTGCTGTCAGAGCAATGCTCTGAGCAAGTGGTTGTTTGGAGTTTGTGCTGGAATCTGTCAGATGGATAACAGATAATTTTACACGTCAGCCCATGAATATTCAGCGGAGAGGATTTCCACAAGCCTTGATAAATTTAATATACCAGAGAAAAATAGCATGTAAATTAAACAGAGCCTTGTAAATTAATAATGGATTCCACTTGTATTTTTATATGTGAGCTGACTGAATATTTTATAAGTGCAAAAATGTTTGTGTTTAAAAAAAAAAGGTGAAGTCTTTCTGATGAGCACCGTGGATGGTTGGCTGCATTTTAAATGAGATGTCCATGTGTTTTTACAGTTTCTCGGCTTTCTTTTCCTCAGACACATCTTGTATTTTCAACTCTGAGCAGTTGGAAAGTCCACAATTATGTTGAATTAATTTATTTTTCCAGACCTCTGGTGGTTTGCAGTTGTGGGTGTTCTGACACTCCTCTCTTTTTAATTTTGACAGGAAAATGAAATCTCCTTAGTGAGGGGCTGAGTGTTTTCCATGCACCTTCCCTGCTGCTCCCGTGCACTGAGAGGGCTCTGCTGCAGGGGCTCCTCCATGGCCACACTCTCCAAAATGCCCTTTCCAGCCCCAAAACATCCCCTGCCCTGTTCTACCTTGGTGTAATTCACAGTTTTCCTGGCTTCTCTTAATTAGCAGCTTTGCTTGGAATAATTTCACCTTGGCACAGTGTGAGGCTGGTGGGGATTAAAGCATCACCCATCCATCAGGGAGGAGCTCTGCTTCCCAACCTTGGGCACTTCCAGGGGTTCCATGGAATTGTTTAGGCTGGAAAAGCCCTCCCAGACCATCAAATCCAACCCTCGAGTTGTAAAGATCTTTTAATGTTGTTTGATTGCAGCTTGGTTTGAGAAAAGTGAATTTCTTTTAGTGCTTTTGATGGCAGTGAACAGTGCCATCTGCTTTTGGACAGCGAACAACAATATATTCACTAAATAATAATAATAATAACAATAACAACAGCATGGAGGAGGAGGAGAAGAAAAGAAGGAGAAGAGAAAGAGAAGGAGAAAAGAAGAGGAAGGAGAAGAAAAGGAGAAGAAGAAAAGGAGAAAGAGGAGAGGAGGAAGGAGAAGAAAAGGGGAGGAAGAAGAGAAGCAGGAGGAGAAGAAAAGGAGAAGAAGAGAAAGGAGAAAGAGGAGAAGAGGAAGGAGAAGAAAAGGGGAGGAAGAAGAGAAGCAGGAGGAGAAGAAAAGGAGAAGAAGAGAAAGGAGAAAGAGGAGAAGAGGAAGGAGAAGAAGGCAAAGAGAAGGAAGAGGAGAAGAAAAGGAGAAAGAAGAAGAAGAGTGGGCACAATCCTGTGCCATATTCTCCAGAATGATCCTCTCAGCCTGGCCCATTCTGGGACTTAGTGCAAAAATGACAGAAATGGGAAATGTTTG
The DNA here is from genome assembly GCF_027579445.1 of Ammospiza nelsoni. Taxonomy (NCBI): domain Eukaryota; kingdom Metazoa; phylum Chordata; class Aves; order Passeriformes; family Passerellidae; genus Ammospiza; species Ammospiza nelsoni. The sequence continues at coordinate 1,585,276 of NC_080642.1, forward strand.
AGGAGAACTTTTGATGTTAAATCCTGGAAGTAACTCAGAGTTTCAATGCCTGCGTTGGTCGCGGTGGACAGAGCCCTGTGAGCTCCAGGGCTGCTCTGGAGATTTACGGGCTAAGTTAAATTGTTGTTAATGAGCGATTTTGTGTGGAGAATTGTCCTCGTGATAGTTCCTAAATTGCCCCGTTGTCCCTCTAATTAACCAGGACTTGAAAGGCCGAGCTCTGCCTGGGCAGCAGTTTTAACTTGGCTTACAAGGGCTGGAAATCAGCGATTTAAAGTTAACAAAGACAAGCTAAAAATGTATTCATTGACCAGCAGCATTTTTGCTGTGTGTTTTAATATCTTTTTGCCACTGAGATACCCAATGAATTGTTCCTGTGCAGCAACAAATCGGGCAGGAAGAACAAAGTAGCTCAGTGGAATAGATAAATCAAATTTAGGCCTGGTAGTTTATTGAATCTAAATTGTGCCCAGTTGGCCCACGAGCTATATGAGCAATCCATCTTGTGCTGATAATGGAGGGTCTTGAAATCCACCTGATGTTTGCATTATTAAATTCCAGCCTAATGAGCTCTGCTAATACATATTGAAGACAGTTGTAAGGAGCAGAATGGGAATGGGAGCGGGATAATTTGAAAGAAACATAAGCTGAGCATTTTACATGACTCAAGGGGTATATCTACAATTACACATATCACCAAAATTGAATTTAAATGGAATTTCTATTATCCCTGTCCTTTTACCAAGGAGAATAAAGTGTAAATGAAGTAAAAGTCTTTAGAGTTACTCGTGGTTTGGTTTTATTATGGGATTTAATAGATTCTTGTAATGATCTTCAGTGGCATAAAAAGTTTTAATATTTCACGGCTTTAAATGTTGTCTAAATCTGTATAAAACTGTGGAGATGGGAGCAGCTGTCAGTGCAGTGATGGGATCACTTTGTGACACCCTGGCCAGGTTGTGCATTTTAAGGTGGAGCTGTGGCTCCAAAAAGGAACGAGCCCTTCACCCCCTCCTGAGCTGAATTTGGTTTTCATTAATTCTTGCTTAATTCAGGAGGTGCTGGGATTAAATATTTGCAAATCTGACTCAGCTCTTACCATCCAGAGCACAGTTTATAGTCATTTCCCTCCCTGAGAGGGCCTGGTGTAAATTCTGGATTCCTGGTCCTTGTTGGTTCTTCTCTTTCTGGCCTGGTGATACTTTTGAAAACTTAATATTTCATCAAGTATAATGTTATTAGAGACTTATTCTCACTTAGTTCACTCATCAGGCAGTGAGATGGCAATAAAAGAGAATGGCTCCTTTGAGACATTAATGCTTTGGAATAAATGATGTGCTAGAACAGAAATTTAATTAATTTACAGAGTATATTGATAGTCCCTTGTTACTGTGCTGTATATTTTTAATCTTCTTTAACATCTGTAGGAAAGTGTTTGAAAACCCCTGCAGTTGAGCAACTGGTAGATAATTAAGTAATAAGGGAAGAGGTTTCTAGAGGGAAAAAATTCTTTTAAAAGAAGATTGTTGTAACATGGATTAAGTACTGCTGCTGTGATTTGGAGTGAAGAGGAAATTGTGTACTACCTAATAAAGTCCTGAGGAAGAGCTGGCTCCCGCTCTGAGCAGAGTCTGCAGCCCTGGAAATATTATTTTGTTTCTGTTTTAGCCTCAAAATGGGTCTGTTAGATTACTCACAGTGGCAGCAAATCTGCCCCTTCATGGGTGCACCACGTTTGGTGCAGTTTGGGCTGGGCAGATTGGGGTTTAAAGAAAGAAAACCTCCTAAAAGTCTCTTAAGGGCTTTGCTTACCGCAAAATGCATGTGGGGATTTGTATTGAATTAATATTGCCTCTAATATTGACCTGATATTACCATCCATAATCCCATTTATGCCATTCCTTGACTGTGGGGATGACTTTACATAAATTTAATGAAGAAGCAAGTTCTGGTCTGTCAGGCACGTGGATTTCATTGTGGGGCCTGCAGGAAGGAACATGAAATTGGGTTTAAAGCCCAGGAAATATTGTTTGGCAAGAGGTTGTTGACACCTGGCAGTGTCCCAGGCCAGGTTGGACATTGGGTTTGGGGCACCTGGGACAGTGGGAGGTGTCCCTGCCATGGCAGGGGTGGCTCTGGGTGGGATTTAAGGTCCTTCCAACCCAAACCATTCCATGATTCCATGATTTGATAGGATAAATTTAATTAATTTCCACTCATTTTCTTCTTTTTAGCCAAAGCAGACGAAGCATTGAAGGCCAAGGAGAGAAGTGAAGAAGAAGCCAAGAGAAGAAAGGAAGAAGGTGAGGAATTTTCTTTTATTTCATGACAAACTAAAGCCCAGGAGTCAGAAATTATTATTTAAGTGCCCACACTCCAGTGGGGCTGTGTGATTTTCCTGCCTGGGCTGATGATGGAATTTGGTGCCCTGAGCTGCTGCTTTGCAGGTGGAATAATGGAACCACAGGGACTGAAATGTCGGGGAGTGATGGGAAGAGACAAATCCAACATCATGAGGGAGCCAATCCAAACAATCCAGGAGCCTCAAATCCTCACTGGAGCTCTGGGTGGGCTTTAAGGTCCCTTCAACCCAAACCATTCTGGGATTCCATTATTTAATTCCAAGAGGGAGCTCAGGAAAATTCCCCATTTCTGAAACGGCAGCTGCTGAGAATTTCACTCAAAATCAAAATGTTCTGATCTTTAGTTTGTTTTACTCGCGGACTGTGGGATGCTGAGAGGAATTCATTGGTGCTCCCAGTTAATCCTGCTTGGAGAAGGTTGTTGTGGTACCAAAGGAGGAAATTCAAGTGGAAAAGTGGGATGGCCCAGACGTGGCAGGAGGGGGAAAATCCAGATCTGGCTGGAAAAGGGACCAAACCAAGGGGCTGTGCCCTCTCCCCATTGTGATTCCTGGATTTTGGAACCAGTGGCCCAGGGGAGCCTTTCCACCTGAAGGAGTCCCACGGGCACAGGGATTTTGGGATGAGCTGCTTGGGTCCCACCAGCACCAGTTTGCAGGGAAGGTTTGGAACAATGCAGGATTTATTTTTGTTTGTGCTTCCATCCCATTGTGATGGCAGATGTGCTGGCAGAGGCTGTGCCAGCAGGGATTGGGAAGGGTCAGGGGGGAAAGGCAGAGGGAGGAGAAAAGGGGAATTCATGACTTGGGAACAATGGAATTTCCAGGGAAATGGGGAGGAAAACTTCTCTAAAATTCATTCATAAGCCGTGAAAACTGTCCTGGGGTGGCTTTGAAGGGTTGTGAGGATGTCACAGTGCTGGAAAATGAAGAAAAGGTTTTCTCTGAATAACTCAAATCTGTCCATTTGCTGAATTGGCTCCCAGTTAGGAATGGAAGATTCTGCCTAGAAAATACAAAGTTTTATTAAACTGTGTATGAAGCATTGAAGCATTCCAAGACATCCAGGGGAATTGCACACTGGGAAACTCAGGTTTTTTTTAAGTTTATGTCCCATATGGATTCAGAATTCCAGTTTTAGGTAGGTTTGTATCCCATATGGATTTTCAAACAGGGCATTTATCCAGGGCTTTGAGTGTGTTCCCTTCCCTGTCCCAGGCTCTAGTGGCAGGCAACTTTTTCTTGGAAAAAAGAGCATTTTGCATTTTTTCTGAGTTTCTCCTTCCTCACACATCATCTCTGGGTGGTTTTTAACCCTCTTTGATCCCTCATGGGATCCCTGAGGTTGGAAAAACTTTCCAGACCATTGATTCCAAACTGTGACTGATCCCCACCAGAGCACTGAGTGCTGCATCCAATCATTGAAATTAAATAAGATAAAGCAAAATTATATTAAATTAAATCTTAAAAAATATTCTAAATTACTATTTTAAAAGAATTTTTATTTCTCTAGTATTCCATATTTTATTTCTCTATCTAGAACCCTCCAAAAGGAAATTCCAGCCTGTGTAGACAGCCTGTGACTCCTTTACTCAGGAGCTGCAATAAAAATAATTGTACAAACAAACCAATCCTCTCCCAACTCATAAGACCTGGTTATTGCCCACCCCACAGCGAGGGTGTCTTAACATTCCTTTTATTGTCATTTTATTGCCAAATCAGGTGTGAGATTAGACGTTGGATGTTCCGTGTAATCTGCTCAGAAATCAAATTATTTGACCTCCAAGCCCAGCTCTGCCCCTTCCCGCTGGTTTCCTGTTCAATATGCAGCATTTCCCCAGCATGAATAAAAAATCGAGGACAAATTAGAATCTACAGACAGCTGACCCCAGCTCCAGATTAGAGGCTGGGGCCTTGTGCTGGTTTAAATGTTTTAATTACCACAGTCCCTCCAGCCTGGTGAAGGACACACAGCAAAATGCTGATTTTTTTTTTTTTAAGTGACTAAAAAGCAAAGAGAAAAAGGAAAAGGCTCCCCCCGCCTCATTTGAATTTTTCAGTTTGATTACATTTGCACTTCCATTGGAGCTATGCTAATTTGCTGCATGAAATTAGGTCTATTAGCAAAACCCACCACTTTTCCAGGAGAATTTTCAGTTTTCAGTGCTTGGGTTTTCCTACTTAGGTGTTTGTTTACTTGCTTTGGGGCTGCCTGAGAAGTGACAAAATCCAGAGGGGATTTTGCCACCCAGCTGTGTTTTACTCCTGACAAATTCCAAATAGGTGACATGGACAAGAGGAAAATTGGAAAAAAAAAATGCAAAGGAAAAATTGGAACACGTTGGATGATGTTAGGGAGAGGTTTTGGGCTCGTTTTGCTTAATCTACCACAAATAATAATATTGTTAAATATTGAGTTTAAAATACACCACGGCAGAGCAACGTGTGGGGAGGAGGAGCTGAGGGTGCATCAGAAAACCAGGAAAAGAAGTTGTTCTGGAACACAGCAGAATAGAAAATTAGGATTTTTGGCAGTCAGTCATTCCATAGGTGGATGGGTGGGAGGGTGGTGCTGGATGGGGCAGGTGCTATCCCAGTGCCTTTATCCCAGAATTTGCATTTCCTGGTGCCTTTATCCCAGTGCCTTCATTCTGTGATTTGCATTTCCCAGTCCCTTTTTATTCTGTGATTTGCATTTCCTGGTGCCCTTATCCTGGAATTTGCATTTCCCAGTGCTTTTAACTCAGGATTTGCATTTCCTGGTGCCTTTATCCCAGAATTCGCATTTCTTGGTGCCTTTATCCTGGAATTTGCATTTCCTGGTGCCCTTATCCTGGAATTTGCATTTCCTAGTGCCTTTAACTCAGGATTTGCATTTCCTGGTGCCTTTACCCCAGAATTTGCATTTCCTGGTGCCTTTATCCTGTGATTTGCATTTCCTGGTGCCTTTACCCCAGAATTTGCATTTCCTGGTGCCTTTATCCCAAGATTTGCATTTCCCAGTGTCTTTATCCCAAGATTTGAATTTCCCGGTCCCTTTATCCCAGGATTTCCATTTCCTGGTCCCTTTACCCCAGAATTTCCATTTCCCAGTCCCTTTATCCCAGGATTTCCATTTCCCGGTCCCTTTCTCCCAGGATTTCCATTTCCCGGTCCCTTTATCCCAGGATTTCCATTTCCTGGTCCCTTTATCCCAGGATTTCCATTTCCCGGTCCCTTTATCCCAGGATTTCCATTTCCCAGTCCCTTTATCCCAGGATTTCCATTTCCCGGTCCCTTTATCCCAGGATTTCCATTTCCCGGTCCCTTTATCCCAGGATTTCCATTTCCCAGTCCCTTTATCCCAGGATTTCCATTTCCCAGTCCCTTTATCCCAGGATTTCCATGTCCCAGTCCCTTTATCCCAGGATTTCCATTTCCTGGTCCCTTTATCCCAGGATTTCCATTTCCCGGTCCCTTTATCCCAGGATTTCCATTTCCTGGTCCCTTTATCCCAGGATTTCCATTTCCCGGTCCCTTTATCCCAGGATTTCCATTTCCCGGTCCCTTTATCCCAGGATTTCCATTTCCCGGTCCCTTTATCCCAGGATTTCCATTTCCCGGTCCCTTTATCCCAGGATTTCCATTTCCCAGTCCCTTTATCCCAGGATTTCCATTTCCCGGTCCCTTTATCCCAGGATTTCCATTTCCTGGTCCCTTTATCCCAGGATTTCCATTTCCCGGTCCCTTTATCCCAGGATTTCCATTTCCCGGTCCCTTTACCCCAGAATTTCCATTTCCCAGTCCCTTTATCCCAGGATTTCCATTTCCCAGTCCCTTTATCCCAGGATTTCCATTTCCCGGTCCCTTTATCCCAGGATTTCCATTTCCCAGTCCCTTTATCCCAGGATTTCCATTTCCCGGTCCCTTACCCCAGGCTTTGCGTTCCCGTGCCTGGCATGTGCCATCTCATTGCTGAGCTGATTCCTTCTGCCCCCCCCACCGCTGGTGAGCTCTGCAACATTTTGATAAACTCCAGGGAAATAAATTTGGCAGCAAATCAGCAGGAGTAGATTTAATTACGGCTCGGAGACCTTTCCCTTTTCTGGCTTAGTGATCCCAAAAGTCCACGCGCCGTTCCCCGGGATCCGCTGCCCAATTTGTCCCTCCACGCCGTGATAAGCCAGGCAATTACTGCTTTATTGATTTTTCATCAGGGCAAATTGGAAGTTGATTTTTTTCCCTGCAAAGGCAGGGGTGATTAAGTGCTTCCCGTCGGTTCAGTCCCGGAGAGCTCCGTGGCAGAATCCAATATCCTGAGGTCAACCTCTGCAGGGAGATAATTCGGTGTCTTGGCCACGTGTGAGGGAGAGGAATCAGGGCTACAAATGTGAGGGGGTATCTGTGGAGACAGTTTAATTTGTTCCATTTATATGAACAAGTCGTGTGGCACATGCTTGGAAAATATCATTTTGAATAGGCCTGGAAATGAGGCCCACGTGGGCAGGGAGGGAGGGCGGGATGCAAACGAGAGTGGGAATGTGGCTGGGAGACAGCTGGCCCTTCCACAGGGAATAAACCCCATCCCTGAGGGGCATTCCTGCCTTTTACTGAGCTCTCTGTGCTGCTGGCATGACTTCCCTTCAGCAAAAGGGAGATTCTTCAAGTGTTCAGGTCCCTCTAAGCCAAACCAGTCCATGGTTCTGTGATTCTGTGATTTTGAGTGATAGAGAGGTCATGGAAGCAAAGTCAGAATGTACAAAAAGCCTGGAGGACTTGACTTTTAGAAAATCCCTAAATTATGAACTCTATAAACCTGAATTAAGAGTTTTAATTCTTTTTCCTATTCATCTTTAACCTGCTGGCCAGGAGTTCTCACATGAAGAATCTCATCCATGGCCACCACAAAATATCCTGAGCTGGAAGAGACCCACAGGGATGTGTCCAACCCCAGCCCTGCCCAGGACACCCCAACCCACTGATTTCCCTTCCCACTTCCTTCAGAGAGAGTTAAAAGCCTTTTCCTGGGTGTAATGGATATTAAACCACAGCTTGGACGTGCCAGGAGAAGATTTGCTGGGGTGAGGTCAGTCTGTAATAAGTTAAAGTGCTTTACTCAGCCCTGGATTGGGATGCCCTGAAGTTCATCAGTTACTGCCTGAGCTCCTCATTTATCTTCAGTAAATTTTCCTGAAGTTCATTGTGGTGGCAAAGACCAAACTCAATCTGTTTAACCCCCAAATTATTTCCTACAGATAATACATTTAGATGAAGACATGGATTATTTTTCCCTGCCTCCTCAAAGCTGGAATTTCCAATATTCCTCGATAATGGCAGGTTTGGAGCCCCTCCCAGGGTGTCCCTGGTGTGCCAGTGTCACTTCATTAGGCTGACACCAACACCTGGTGTTGTGCTGCTGCTCCCAGGGGGCTGTTCCAGCATCTGGCACTCACTGTGATCTCCTTTTATCTCTGTTTAATCTTCAGATTGCTGAGTTGGAATTGAAAGGGGGCAGGAGCAAATCAAGGGGAAAACAAAAAATGCCAAGTTTTGGTGCAGTGGCAGAGTGTGGCTTGTTAGGAAGAGCAGCCACGTGAGGAAATGAGAGATGGGAAGGAAGAGGGGAGTTTGGGGTCCTGGCCACTCTCTGTGTCCAGAGCTGAGGAAAGGGAATTGGAAATGGGATCAATGCCCCCCCAAGGATAATGGCTGCTGGAGGAATCAATTCCTGGCTTTTTATTAAAGCTGCTCTAATTAATAATCACTTCTAAATGAATTCCTTACATTTTGCCCTGCTTTGTGCCTGCCCATCCTCTCCTGGCCCTTTGTATTCCAGAGTTCCCTCTTTGGCTTCCCTGCTTTCCCTGGAGAGGATCCCAATGGGATCCCAATGTCCTGGAGCTGCTGCAGGGCTGGAGCCAGGCTGGGACACCCGGGGGGGCTCACCTGGACAGGAGCAGCTCCAGGAGAGCTCAGAGCCCTGGCAGGGCCTGCAGGGGCTCCAGGAGAGCTGCAGAGGGACTGGGGACAGGGATGGAGGGACAGCACACAGGGAATGGCTCCCAGTGCCAGAGGGCAGGGATGGGTGGGACATTGGGAATTGGGGATTCCTGGCTGGGATGGGATTCCCAGAGCAGCTGGGGCTGCCCCTGCATCCCTGGCAGTGCCCAAGGCCAGGCTGGACACTGGGGCTGGAGCACCTGGGACAGTGGGAGGTGTCCCTGCCATGGCAGGGATGAGAAGTAAATGATCTTTAGGTTCCTTCCCACCCAAAGCATTCCATGAATCTTTAAAAATATCAAAGTATATTTGAAGCTGATATTTGAATGATTTTATTTTAGCAATCACAGCTGGTGTCATTAAAGTTTTACAGTTCTACGAGTGAAACAGAAATTTATGATCTCCCTAACAGGGAAATTTATGGTTTATTTTTACAAATTAAAAGTCTTGAAATCGTCTTCGAATTTCAAGATGAGAAACAAATCTGATTTCTGTACCTCATTAATGTTGTGTGTTTCCCTGTCATCCCCATGGCATTTATTTGTGCTAAAGGAGAAGTCACTTAAGGGAATGGGGTTGTAAAAACCATCATGGAATTGCTTATTGGACTTCAGTCAGTGGGAACACAAATTTATGGCTTCGTATTGAAAAGCTGCTTCTAAAGGGCAAATAAAGAGGGGTGTATGGGAAATAAACATGGGGTTTTGAGGAAAATAGACAGGGGTGTATGGGTAAATAAAGAGGGGTGTATGGGGAAATAAATAGAGGTGTGTGGGGAAAATAAACAAGTGTGTGGGGAAATAAACAGGGGTTATGGGGGAAATAGACAGGAGTGTATGGGTAAATAAACAGGGGTGTATGGGGAAAATAAATAGGGAGTTATGGGGGAGATAAACAGGGGGTTTTGGGGAAAACAGGCAGGAGTGTAGGGGAAAACAAATAGAGGTATATGGGGAAAATAAATAGGGGTGTATGGAACAAAATTCCCGATCCATTTGCTCAGCCCACAATCCCTGGTGTGGGGAATTTTATTTTGATAAAAATTAGGGTTTTGTGGATTTGGGCCCATCTCACAGGTACTTCCAGAGAGGTCTTTTTCTGGGGATCTATGGGGTGAGCCAATTCACTGGGAATTGTCCTGTTCAGGCTGGCTGAGGCCTAGGTAAGTTGGGAATTCAGAGGTGGATGATATTTTATTGGTGCTGGGCAGACCTTGAGCTGGAGTGATTGACTTTATTCCATGTCCCAGCTAAAGTCTGGGAAAGGAACAGCAAAATAATTTGAACCAAGCAGCATTTCCTGATGTGCATTTCCTGATGTGCGTTCCCTAATGTGCATTTCCTAAAGTGCATTTCCTTTTCCCTGCAGCCAGCCCAGGTGTCTGGGGGCAGCAGAGGTGGCTGGAGCTGCTGTGCCTTTCCCCTGGTGGGGTTGGCAGGATCAGGGTGGGAATAAAGGGCTGGGAGCTCCTGACTGGGGCCCCGTGTGCCAGCACGGATCCCACGGGACACAGAATCCCTTGGGAGGGCTCTGTGGGGTCACCACACACTGGCACAGGCCAGGGGGAAAGAAAGGAGCCCTGGGCACGTGCCAGCAGCACTTTCTGAAGTGACAACACAAAGTGATCCCTGGGAAAGCTGGAGGGCCTCCAAGCTGCAGCCCTGCTGCCCTGCACGCTCTCCCACAGTTTATTCCCACCACACTGCGCCAATTTCCTCCCTGTACCCATTGCAGAATCCCATTTTCCTGTAGTTTCTCTGCTGTTGGACCCTGGGCTCCTGCAGCAGGAGCAGGAATTCTCACTCTGCCTGTGTCAGTGTGGGTTTGAACGTGGACAGATCTCTCTGTAGGAAACGTCCGTGTGGGATCCCCACTGGTGAGCTGTACCTCCAGCACAGAGGTTATTTGGGATGGAGGTATGGGACAGATAGAAGCAGGCAGTAATTGCCTTTAAGATCAGAGCACAAAGCATTACCTTGGATTTTACAAGGCCAGCGAGCAACAAAAGAGCAGTAATTTATGAGCTCAGCGTAAAAGAAGAGCATAATTGCATTAAAAATTAATGCTAATGAACACTAAAATGGGGAAGGTGGTTATGATGAAAGTTTGGATTCATCTTCCCCGGGTTGAATGATGGCTGGTGCCTTGATTAATGGCTTAATTTCTATCAATTAGCGGGGAGAAATCTCCACTGAGACAAGGGTAAATTGAGCATTGAATTACAGGCCTGGCTTTGTGTGCCCAGGCAGGAGCACGGCGGGCGCAGTGACAAACACGGGGTGGCCACAGATCCTGCAGAGCTCCCTGGGCCACAGATCCTGCACAATTCCCTGTGCCACAGATCCTGCACGATTCCCTGTGCCCCACAGATCCTGCATAATTCCCTGTGTCCCTCAGATCCTGCACAATTCCCTGTGCCCCACAGATCCTGCACAATTCCCTGTGCCCCACAGATCCTGCAGAGCTCCCTGGGCCACAGATCCTGCACAATTCCCTGCCCCACAGATCCTGCACAATTCCCTGGGCCCCACAGATCCTGCACAATTCCCTGTGCCACAGATCCTGCACAATTCCCTGTGCCACAGATCCTGCACAATTCCCTGGGCCACAGATCCTGCACAATTCCCTGGGCCCCACAGATCCTGCACAATTCCCTGTGCCCCACAGATCCTGCACAATTCCCTGTGCCCCACAGATCCTGCACAATTCCCTGTGCCCCACAGATCCTGCAGAGCTCCCTGGGCCACAGATCCTGCACAATTCCCTGTGCCACAGATCCTGCACAATTCCCTGTGTCCCACAGATCCTGCACAATTCCCTGTGCCAAGGCTGTGCCCACTCCTCTTCTGAGAGCAGGGCTCTTGCCCAGGATGGTCTCAAAAACATCCCAAAAAGCCCCAAAATGGGAGTGCAAGGGTGGGAGGAGGGCAGTGGGGAAGGCACACAGGATGTGCAGGGCTCCAGCAGAAAGTTCACCTTCTTAAATTCAAAGTTCCTAAATGCATAGATATTTTCTTAAATTTAAGGTTCTTAAATTCAGAGCTCACCTGCTGAACTTTCCCCTCCTGTTTTCTGCTGCATTTTATACCTAATGCTTCCAGGTCTTTAAAAGAAAAGCTGGTAGTGTCTAGACTTGGTTTAGAATCCGATAAAAATGAGGGTTTTATCACTATAATGTATCAAAATAGCAAACTTAGGGTAGTCTGGTACTCTCTGAAGTATGTTCTGTAGTAAGTACCACAGTGCTCACAAAATACTATTTTTTATATATTTTAATGAAAACCTCATTTTCACAGGATGTTAAAACAAGCCTAGGCAAAGTTTTTCTCATTAATTTACATTTTTCCAGCTTAATTTGTAAATCCTATGTGCTTCCCATAGTAAATAGATGCCGGGGTACTCCCAGCTTGCTACTTCAACAAATTTAATTGTATTTTTCAAGTGCTTGCAGTGAAGTTGGGAGCAGAAAAATGAACAGGCAAAGGTTTCTCTGCCCAGTTTCTATTTCTGGGGTGTAGTTATTGTTCCTGTGACCGTGGCAGGGAAATCCTTCCCTGGAAATCCCAACAGCTGGGACAGAGTGTTGGAGGGGGTCTCAGGGATTGGGAAGTGTGAATGGGAATTAACTGGGATGAGTTATGGGGGGGATGGAAGCTGATCCCAAAATCTGGGATGGATGGATCCCTCAGGGATGGATCTTGCAGCGATGAATGGGTTGGTCCCACAGGGATGGATGGATGGATCCTGCAGGGATAGGTCAGGGATGGAACCAGCAGGGATGGATGGATCTTGCAGGGATGGATCCCTTAGGGGTGGATGGGTCCTGCAGGGATGGATGGATCCCTCAGGGGTGGGTCAGATTTTGCAGGGATGGATGGATGGATCAGATCCCACAGGGATGGATGGATCAGGTCCCGCAGGGATGGATGGGTTAGGGATGGATCCCGCAGGGATGGATGGGTTAGGGATGGATCCCGCAGGGATGGATGGGTTAGGGATGGATCCCGCAGGGATGGATGGGTTAGGGATGGATGGGTTGGGGATGGATCCCGCAGGGATGGATGGGTTGGGGGTGGATCCCGCAGGGATGGATGGGTTGGGGATGGATGGGTTAGGGATGGATCCCGCAGGGATGGATCCCGCAGGGATGGATGGGTTGGGGATGGATCCCGCAGGGATGGATGGGTTGGGGATGGATCCCGCAGGGATGGATCCCGCAGGGATGGATGGGTTAGGGATGGATCCCGCAGGGATGGATGGGTTGGGGATGGATCCCGCAGGGATGGATGGGTTGGGGATGGATGGGTTAGGGATGGATCCCGCAGGGATGGATGGGTTGGGGATGGATCCCGCAGGGATGGATGGGTTAGGGATGGATCCCGCAGGGATGGATGGGTTGGGGATGGATCCCGCAGGGATGGATCCCGCAGGGATGGATGGGTTAGGGATGGATGGGTTAGGGATGGATCCCGCAGGGATGGATGGGTTAGGGATGGATCCCGCAGGGATGGATCCCGCAGGGATGGATGGGTTAGGGATGGATCCCGCAGGGTCGCTCCGCTCGAAGCATCCCCGGGCTCGCCGTCCGCGGCTCCGGCGCTGTTGAGTGAGGCGGTGCCTCCCTCTAACGGCAGCGGAGCCCGGCCGGGAAACGGGATCAGCGGCTGGAGATCCCGGGGAATGTCCCGGGAAATATCCCAGGAAATATCCCGGGATAGCCCCCTCCGGGCTAGGCAGGAGCGGGAGGGGTTTGTGGAATGGGACAGGGCTGGGCTCATCCCCTCAGGATTGTGTCCGGGTTTGGGAGGGCTCACCTCGGAGAGGGGCTCCAGGGAGGGTCTGCAATGAGGATCTCCAGGGGGATTTTCAAGGGGGTTCTCCCGGGAATCTCTCCAGGCAGCCCGCACTGTCTGGAGCTCAGCACTCGGGCTGGGAAGGGTGTCAGGGCTCTGGGATCCCACGGGATCAGGGTCAGGACAGCTGCTCCTCTCCTGATCCAAACAGAGAGGATTCGAGGCAGGAGAATTCCTGAGGACAGAGCCCCAGGGCTGGGGAGGTCCAGAGCTGACACAGCCACAGTCAGTCCCCCCTGTCCTGCTGGATTTTCCTCCTTTTCCCAGTGCTTAGAGCAGACTCCAGCATCTCCCACAGCCAGGGAGGGTTTTGTGTCACCCACTGCAAATTACCCAGGCAAAACTTCATTTTTCTTTAATTTGTCAGCTTGTGCTGCTTGAGTAAAACTGGGATCAATTAAAAACCATGGGACGTGTGAAAACCCAGCTCTGGTGGAAAACACACAGCTCTGTAAGGCAGCTGGATAAAAATATCACTTCCAATAACCCCAAATAAAATGGGATCAAAGGGGAAGTATTTTCTGCTGTAGTTGTTTGTTTAGTCTGGGATCTGGGGGTGTTTCCTTCTTTTAATCCTCAACTCAAAAGAGCAAGAAAAAATAGCAACTTTTTTCTGTATTTCAAAGCTTTTTATGTAAAATGTGTTATATTTTTAAATTAAATTAACCCCTTAAATCTAATTAGTAAAATAGGAAGAAACAGATTCTGAGGAATATTTGAGGTTTTTTGTCTTTGCTTTGATACTGGAGTTAGACCTGCTTGAAAAAATCTCTTTAAGTTCATGTTCATGGTCAGGATTATGGATAAGCAATGAATCCATAAAAATTTACACTCAGAGATTATCCAAAAAATATTTAAAACATGTTTTTGTTTAATGGGTCTTTCACAAGATATTATTGGTCATTTAATGCTTCTATTTCAGTGATTTTAAAACTCTTAGTGGAATAAATTCTGTCTTTAAGGAAAAAATGGGAGTATTTTAGGCAGAGCCCACAGGGAAGTTTTCCTTTCACCTGATTTGTAGAATCATAGAATTCCCTGTTTCTTTTATCTGATTCTCTGCTGTTTCTGATTATTGTGTGTGTAATGTTTTGGGGTGGCATTGAGAGAATTCCAGCCCATTTTAGTTCTCAAGTGACATTCCAGCCCAATTCCATAGGAATTTACAGCTGTAAAGCTGGGTGTGTGTATTTATACATGGGAGGAGAGCAATAGGTGGAACTAGAGAATTGTAAAATACTGAATTATCCCTGAAGGATGATGATGTTCCCAGCTAAACTGGGAAGCCTCCCCCTGCCAAGGTGACAGGGCTGGAAATTGTGCCTGCTGCTGGAATCACCTTTTTATTAAAAACCAGCCCTAATCCAAGATTTAGTTCCTTTATTTCCCCCCTAACAGGGTGAAAAGACTCACGGTGCACTGAGTTAGTATTGATTTTTTTTTTGTCTGAAGCCTGGGAGCTTTCTGACTCCATTGTTTTTGATTTTCCTATGAAATACATATCCTTGCCCCTGACAGCTGACAAACAACAGCTGGAAGTCGTTTTATCTCCCCATAATGTGTTTGTCAAAACTGCCCTGCACTAATGGGCTCTGCTTCCTCCAGTCCATTTTCCCCCGTTAATGTCACTGATGTCATTGGCAGCTTTTAGTGATTTTTGCCCCTTCCCTAATTTGTCATTCCCATCACTTTGTGCAGGATCTGGGTGGGATCCTGGAGCTGCCTGGGATTTGGTGAAGCTGGAGATGAGCTGAGGATTTGAAATCTTCTTTTTCTGTCTTTCTATGCCCGGCTTTAATCAGGATCCTTTATTTACCCTCAGACCAGGTGTATCCAAAACCTCAGTGAATTTTGATTCCTCCTCCTTTGGTTTATCCCAAAAATCCTTGGGAATCTGTTCTAAAGGAGAAGGTTTCAGCACCAAGGCAGCAGGACTTGCAAGCACAAGTTTTCTCCCACCCATCCCTGCCCTCTGGCACTGGGAGCCATTCCCTGTGTGCTGTCCCTCCATCCCTGTCCCCAGTCCCTCTGCAGCTCTCCTGGAGCCCCTGCAGGCCCTGCCAGGGGCTCTGAGCTCTCCCTGGATCCTTCTCCTCCCCATTTATCCCACAAACCCTCAGGTCAGCATTTGGGATGTTCCCAACCTCTCTGCTGTTATTTCTACTCAGAGCTTTCCCTTGTAACAGAAGATTTTGGGCTGCATTGCACCAGCAGTTCTTCCTGGTGTGTCCCAAAATCTCCTCCAGGGACAGGGCCTGGCTCCCAGGATGTCACCAATCCCATAAATGCCACAAATGCCACAAATGCCACAAATCCCACCTTCCTGTGCAGACCAAGCCACCCTCCTGGACCAGGTGAAGCGAGTGAAGGAGATCGAAGCCATCGAGAGCGACGCCTTCGTCCCTCAGACCTTCAGGTCCAGCAAAGAGGTCAAAAAGGTACATTTTCCTTCCAAAAGGGGCATTTTCCTTCCAAAAGGGACATTTTCAGTCCCTTTATTGCTGTATTATCCTCTCAGAGCCAGGAGGAAGCTGCACTATTAAGATTTTCCATCAATGAAAGAGCATCAATGTTGAGAACCTTAAATGCACCTGAAATCCCACCAAGGACTCCCTGGTGGTCTCAGGGTGGGTTCAGGGAATATAAATGTGGCAGAATTTAAGGAAATCACCTGATTTGAAGACTTTTGTTAGGAGAAGGAGAAGAATGCAAATCCCAAAGTTAATCACATTTACTTTGTAATTAAAGTGGAGATGATTTAATGGTGCTTAACTAAAGCCAGACTTTAAGTCTGTATTTATTCCTGAAAAGAAGCAGCTTGGTTTTCAATCAGCTTTCCAGAAACCCAAGAGGAGACATGCAGATCCCAGAATTCACCTGAATTTTGGCCAGCAGGTGTTGCTGGGAACTGGTGTGGGATGTGTTCATTTTCCCACTGGCAGTGAGTGTTTGGAATTAGCCTGGCTGTTTCCCCAGGAATGTGCAATTTACCTTTCTAGAAATCTCCAAGAATCTGGTGCAGCTTCTTCAGGAAGTGATCCAAAATCCCAGTGGTGCAGTTTTTCCAGCTCCCCCCTACACCTTGGTTTTGTCACTTCATGTCCTTTGTCCAGTGTGTCCCACTGAGGATCCATGAGGATCCTTTCAGGGAACACAGCCAAGAGCTGGGTTAAAATCCTGCCCCAGTTGGGAATATTGGGATAAACCACTCCAGTTTTGTGTGTGTGTTTCTTTTCCAGTCAGCAGAACCTGCTGAGCCCCAGCAGGAGCCTGTGAATGTGGGAGCAGGAGCCCCTGAGGCAGCTGCTGCTGAGAAGGAGCCTCCAGCTGCCAACATCCCCACTGCCATCAAGTACCAGGATGACAATTCCTTGGCACACCCAAATGTGAGTGTTTATCCCATCTTTTCAGCCAGGATTTATCCCACCCTTGGCTTTAGAGCAGCCCCTGGGATCAGAGCAGGGTTGTGGGACCCCAGAGCTCTGGGATGAAGAGATCCCACTCCTCCCACCACCCCGCAGAGCAATCCCACAGGAGGGTCAGCAGCAGTTTTAGAGAATTTTATAATAATTAATGTAACATTGGGGAATTTAAGATAAATAAAAATTCAAGGCAAATTGGTTTCTGTAGTTGGAAACCTGGTGGAAAACTCAGAACTCGCTCATTTTGCCAACTTGCAAAGTTTTAAACACGAGACAGACTTCAGCTAATTTTAAATCATTGTAGCTAAGCTTGAGCAAATCCCTTTGGAAGAGCTTTAGAGGGAAATAAAAGGTTTTTTAAGAAGTAGCAAGTTAAATATGACTTGCAGTGAAGAAATGAGTGTGGGTTCTGTAGAGTAGACACAGAGAACAGATCAGGACATGTCAATGATGAATTGCTCTGGAGCTTTGCCTTTTCAGTCATGAGGATCTTTAAGACCCTTCCCAAGTCCAACCATTTTAGGATTCCCTGTACAGTCTCTGCTGTTATGGATGTTTTGGCTCCCCTTTGACCCCCTGAGCTTTTCCTGTGTGCCCTGAGGCAGTGCTGGGTGCTCCAGGAGATGATCACAGACCCAGAGTTGCTGACTGTGCCCTTTTCTGCCCTGGCAGCTGTTCATGGAGAAGGCAGAGGCTGAGGAGAAGTGGTTCCAGAGGCTGGTGGCTCTGCGCCAGGAGAGGCTGATGGGGAGCCCCGTGGCCTGACAGCCCCCAGGACATCCCAGGCCCTTCCCCACCTTGGGAACTCCACACTCTGCTCCTCTTCTTGTCTCCTAGAGGAGATTTCAGTGAGCTGGGCAGCCAGGGAGGGTCTCACCTGGAAAACCAGGAATGTCCTGCCCTGCTCCACCTGGATAACTGGGAATGTTCTCTCCTGGTTCCCCTGAATAATTAGGACTCTTCTGTCTTGGTTCCCCTGGATAACCAGGAATGTTCTGTCCTGGCTCCCCTGAATGACCAGGAATGTCCTGTCCTGCTCCACCTGGAGAATCAAGAATGTCCTTGCCTGCTCCACCTGGGTAACTGGGAATATTCTGTCCTGGTTCCCCTGGATAACCAGGAATGTTCTCTCCTGGTTCCCCTGAATAACTGGGAATGTCCTGCCCTGCTCCACCTGGGTAACTGGGTATGTTCTGTCCTGGCTCCCCTGACTAAGCAGAAATCTTCTCTCTTGGTTCCCTTGGATAACCAGGAATATTCTCTCCTTTTTCCCCTGGCTAACCAGGAACGTCCTCTCCTGGTTCTCCTGAATAACCAGGGATGTCCTGCCCTGGTTCTCTCCAAGCTCAGTGCTGGAGATGGGCATGGCAGCACAGCCAGGGGCATTTCCTTTTTTTTAGAGGTAATTCCTCAGGTGAGGAGCACCTGGCACAGTGGAATATCATTTTATCCCTCCCAGTGGAATATCATTTTATCCTTCCCAATGGAATATAATTTATCCCTCCCAATCCAGAAGGTTTCCCAGGGCCAGGTGGGAGCTGAGTGCTGGGACAGTGAGGGATGTGTGGAGCCATCCCAGGCCATCCCTGTCCTCCCCTGCAGAGGATCCAGGCTCCATCCCTGCCATCCCTCCCTCCTGTGCAGGCTCCTCCCAGGGAATCCTCTCCCTGGATGTGTTCATCCCTCTGCTCCCACTTCTCTCTCTGGGGGAATGCTCCACGTTTCCTTGAGCATCTGCCACTCCTGCAGCTCCAGATGGGGAATTTTATCAGCTCATCATTTCTGGAATTACCAAACGATGGAATTACCACACACCTGCTTCTGGGCAGGGGCTGTTCCCAGCCCGTGGACTTCCCTTGGGCCAGGGGGATTTCAGATAATCAAAGTTTAGTCTGAACATCTCAATTTAGCCTGGACAAACTTCCACAAAAAGCTGCCCATCATCCATCTGAGTGCAGGAAATCAACCAAATCAAATCAATAAAGTACAAAAGTGTTTCTTCAGCAAGACTGGGAGGAAATGGTCACATCAGGAGAGGAGAAAGCTGAGCCCCAGCTCTGGGTGTGCTCCCTGGAGCTGCCCTGCACCACCATTCCCCTGGGATTTTTGGGGTTATTCCTCCTGGTTCTCACATCTGTGGTGACAAAAAATGGAGGCTGACTCTGCAAATGGACTTTGGTTGTTTTATTTTTTGTTTTAGATCCTGGATGTAAAAGGAAAATGTGTTGAGTGACATTTTTACTTCCTTTATGAAGTGTTAGTTTGACTCTATCCTGCATCAAAATAGTCCAAGACCTTGTCTGCAGGAAAAAGTGGGAAAAAATTTGTTTCCCTTGTTTCATTTCAGCATTTTTAAATGGTAATATTTGTCATTGCTGCGTTTTCTCATCACCTTTTATGTTTCTTTCATAGAAAATAAAAACTGTTTGCCCAAGGAAGGTCCAGGTGTAAATTCCTCTTTTCACACATTGTGTTGCATAATTTTGGTGCTTTCATTGGATGTAAAATGATTCCTTTTATTTTCAGCCCTGTAGAATATTAGAAAATGTTACAATAGGCTGTAAATAGATTTAAAGTAGAGTTTGTTTGTTTATTTATTTATTGCTTATTAATCAAGATCTAAATTTGCTGGAGGAGAGTTGGGAGCAAGGAAAGAAAATGGAAATAATATTTCGATAATTTAGATAATTTAAATAAGTTAAAATCAATACATTAAATTAATAAATTGAATTAATTTAAATAAGTTAAATTAATAACATTTTAAATGTTTAGATAACATTTAGGTAATTTAAATACATTAAAATCAATACATTAAATTAATAAATTAATTTAAATAAGTTAAATGAATAAAATTTTAAATGTTTAGATGACATTTAGGTAATTGAAATAAATTAAAATCAATACATTAAATTAATAAATTAAATTAATTTAAATAAGTTAAATGAATAAAATTTTAAATGTTTAGATGACATTTAGGTAATTGAAATAAATTAAAATCAATACATTAAATTAATAAATTAAATTAATTTAAATAAGTTAAATGAATAAATTTTTTAATGTTTAGATAACATTTAGATAATTTAAATAACATTTAGAAAATTTAGCTGAATGAAAAATGTGCTGAAATATTCTAGACACCACTGGAAACAAGGAGCAAATCAGGATAAAGTTGATTTTTATCGTTCCAGAAGCAGCTCAGTGATCAGACCATCCATGAATTCCTCAGGATTGTGCACTTTTCATGGAATAACAACTTGGGTATTGCCTCAGGGGGTTCATTGTAGGGAGATTTTTCTGGTTTCTTACCCTGCCACCCTCCCAGTCCCTCCCAGCACATCCCTGGGGGTGGTTTTTAACTGGTTCTCTTTGTTTTGGTACATTATTTTAGGAGGATTTTGCTGCTCAGGTGAAGCTGTCAAAGAAACCCCTCCTGGCCAGGATCGGATGTTGCTCCTCCTGCTGCAGTCACTCCAGCCCTGGGAGATGCCAGGGCCTCTGTGCCAGCTGTAACCTAAACCAGCCCTCTGCGCGAGGGCACTTTCCCATCTGTCAGCTCACAAGGAGGGAGTTATTTTTAGTGGGATCCTTGAACTCCAGAACCCTCTGTGAGTGGGGATCAGCTGGAACCCGGGGCTGGACCCGGGGCTGGGGGGACTCCTCAGCTTCAAAGTGACACAAACCCTAAACCCACAACGAACCAGGGTTGACAATGCTCCCCTGTTGTAGTCTGGGCCCAGGGCAGCGTTGCCTGGTTGGTTTTGCCCAGGTTGGGAATGGCTCGGTGCCCTGGGTCCCTCTGGAATGGCCACACAGGGGATTCCGGGTGGCTCCTGTTCCTGGAAGGACACAGAGGAGGAGGAGGGTGCTCCCAGCAGGGTGAGCTGAGCTCCCAGCCCAGCTCCCACATTCCAGGGGCTCTGCTCCCACAAAAGCTCTGGAGCTGCTGGAGAGGGGAGCAGGGAGCTGCTGCAGGGCTGGAGCCCCTCTGGAGCCAGGCTGGGACACCCGGGGGGGCTCACCTGGACAGGAGCAGCTCCAGGAGAGCTCAGAGCCCTGGCAGGGCCTGCAGGGGCTCCAGGAGAGCTGCAGAGGGACTGGGGACAGGGATGGAGGGACAGCACACAGGGAATGGCTCCCAGTGCCAGAGGGCAGGGATGGGTGGGACATTGGGAATTGGGAATTCCTGGCTGGGATGGGATCCCAGAGCAGCTGGGGCTGCCCCTGCATCCCTGGCAGTGCCCAAGGCCAGGCTGGGTGAGCTTGGAGCACCTGGAATAGTGAGAGGTGTCCCTGGCATGGATGGGATGAGAATTAAATGATCTTTAAGTTCCTTCCCACCCAAAGCATTCTATGCTTCCCTGATTCTGTACCAGTGAATTTAACAGTATTTTGTTATAAATTCTTGTTGTCTTATTTCAGGCCTCGTACAAATTCCTGAACTGGGCAACTGGGAGCTGAAGAGATATTTAAATCAAATAATAATTTCCATGTTCTTACACATCTTCCTCCAGTCCTTGCTTTTATGTGACATTTACCAACAGTTCATCACCAGCTGCCTTGGCAGAAGCTGATGTCACCTGTGGACTGAAATCAGCTGTGGAACAGCACAGTCCAAAGGCCTCTCCCACTAAAAATCCATTGAAACCTCAGGAAACTGCAGAGCAGCTCTGAGCCCACCTGGAAGGAGCAGCTGCAGGGGTGAGGACACCTCATTTCTGCCAATCCGTGGGAAATGGAAACAGGAGCTGCTGGGGATGGAGCCCTGCTGAGCTGAGCCCTCTCGGGTTTCCTTCAGCCTTGCTCCTGACATTGCTGGGCACAGAATGAAGCAGGGCCCCAGGTGCTCCCATTTCTCCCAAAATAGTTGGGAAATCCTTATTTTTACTAATTCTGCTATTTCTCACTAGCTGGGTAAGCAGAGCTAAATGTTTGGAAGTTTGGGGCTGCAAGAAATGCAATTAAGAAGTAATTGTGTAATAGAAGCTGGGTGTTTCTCCAGTGAGCAGTGAAACCTCTCCTGGCTGGTGGAACTGACAATTTATCCCTGCCCTGCTGTGCCATCAGCCAGAACCTGAGCTAGGAACTCGATGTTGTGATAACTTGTACCCTCAGTTTGTCCAGGACTAATTGGAACATGGGATTAATGGGATCTGCTGAACTAGCAGGAGGCATTTTTAGCTGCAGCCACTGAGGCAGGAGAGCCCTTTGGAACAAACACAGCATGGCCTGAGCTGGCACGGGCTTTAAACTGAAAGTGCCTTCACCTGGTGCCAGTCCCAGGAAAACCTGGATTGGGATCCCTCTGGAAAAGGGCTCCTGGAAGCCCCAAATAAGTCAAGCAGCTCCTGCTGCTCTGGTGAGATTTTTTGTTCTGTATTTTTGTCTGATTTTCCAGCTTGAGGCCGTGGCCAAACCTGGGCTCAGTTTTGATGATGTTCACCATTAACCTGAGACACATTTTCCTGTGAAAAACCTCCAAAATCCAGCCCAAATCCAGATCTCTGCCCCTGCTGCCTCTCCAGCTTTCAGAGGGATCAGGGCTCCCCAGAGGTGCTGCTGAGGGAAGCCCCAAAACCCAGTGAGTGCTTTTCCCTCTCCTGCCCCACTGCTGGGGCCGAGGCTGAGCAGGAATTTGTCCCTCCCTTGCAGGGGCAAATAACTCTGAGTTGTTAAGGAATAACTCTGAGATCCCACACAAGGTGTTCAAGCACCTTCAATGGGTATTTTTGGTGACTTGGGAATGCAAAGTGAGAGAGAATTCCCTGTGCTTCCAAAGGCTTTTTCCATCCCCAGTGACTGATGGATGGCACCAGAGCCCATCTGAACAAATCCTAGTTGGGATCAAATCCTGGGGTCAGGGATGGAGCTCCCAGTGCTCCTGGTGTTTGGGGAGAATATTTCTGTGCCTCAGTTGTCACTCTGCTAAACAAAACCAAGAGAAAATAATGTCACAAAATTAGGGCTGATTAAAGAAATGCTGGCTCACAATGGGAAATGAAGGCCAGGGATTCATTAAACCCAAACCTCAGGGACTCTCCACTGTAGAGATGATTTGAAAAGGAACATCCAGAACCTCTCAAAAGCCCCAAAAGCTTCTCCTGGCTCTCCTGGGAATGGGCTGGGGTGGCAGTGAGGTGCCACACCTGGCTGCTGTGTCACATCCAGCTCCTGGGGATGCTCTGGCAGTTCCAGCCTGGGGAATCCCAAAGGGGACACCAAGGATCCATCCCAGCCATTCCAGCCTGGCAATCCCTGCAGGTGTTTTGTACCCACATTGGTGTCTTACTTTGGGTTTTGTACCAGTTCTCAGCTTCCTCAAAGGAACCCACCCAAATCCCATTTCCCACTTTATGGGCAGGGCAGGCTGGAGTGGCCCTGGCACACCCCAAGGTCCCTCCTGCTCCCAGAGGGATCTCTGCTCCCAGCACTGTTCATTAGCCCATCCCTAATTGCCAATCTCCCATCAGTGTGGGTGAGGGAGCTGGGCTATAAAAGGGACACCATCAGCAGCCTGCACGAGCTGCTGACAGCTCTATTTATAACCCAACCCGGCCCCAAAATGTGTTTCTTCCCCTTTTTTGGTGCTGCAAGTTCAGGGTTAGGAGTTCCTGCAGGCAGGAGTGACTCCTTTTATCAGCTGCAGGCACACAAGGGCACTTTTTTAGGGATATTTCCTAATCATGCACAAAGAGAGGACATGGGGAGGTTTTCTGTCACGAGTTGTTGGGTGGGGAATGGAAAAGATTGGAATAATAGTAAAAGAAATTGATTATTTTTTCTGTAGAAAGGAGTAAAAGAAATTGATTTTTTTTTTTTTTCTGTAGAAGGGAGGACTTGTCTTTCCCTGGCTTGCATCTTCTATAAAATAGGGTTCAACTTATCCAAGTAGGCTGACAGCATAGTCCTGAACAGGTATTTTATATTTCATCAGAACAAAACCACCCCTGGTCAACACTTGGCTCTGATTGCTCCATTTCCCTCATTAGGGTAATTAATTACCCAGCTTTTAAACCTTGTCAGACCCAGCATCTTCAGAGGAGATTCACATTGGATTTCAGCAAAAAAATTTGCTGATAATGAGCTAAGGAGAATTAATTCTTTCTTTCCTCTTGGTTTCTTCTCTGTGTGTACAAACCGGGTATTTCCTTTGAAATTTGCTGGGTAATTTGCATCTGTATTTCTGTTTTAAAGAAGGGAACCTTGTCTATTAGTTCTAATAGTGAATGAATTCCAGTGTGGCCAGCAGTGTGTGTGCAGCCTCAGGGAGGGCTCTGGCTCCAGCTCTCCCAGCCCAGTCTGGCACTTTTCCCACTCAAACACATCTGCAGAAATGCAATTTTCACCTCCAAGTGTTAAAGCTGCTTCAAAATAATCCTTTGGATTATTAGAGGAGTTAGAGTGGATGATTTCCCAGAAAGGCAGAAAAAATTCCCTGGGAATATTTCAGCAGTTCACCAAGTGTTTCCCACAGATTTTAGTGTGTTTTATATAAAAAGTTGATCACAATCAGAGTCTTTTTGGGCATCACCAGAACTGACTTTTACTCTGGAGGCAACAGAAAACACAAACCCAAACTGGTGGGAGGGAAACCTCTCAGCATGAGGAGTGAAAAGGAACTCAGGGCTTGGAAGGAAATGTTTGGGGCAGGAACTAAACAGGGATCTTTGGAATGGAGAGAGAACAAGGGAATTACAAATACCAACAAACATCAATATGGCAAAATGACCTTTTGTTCTGGCTGAAAGTGCTCAAGGAAGCTCTGAAGTCTGGAGCAGATTTAAATAGTCCTATCACCAAAATGAATAAGAATTAAGAAGGTAAATTAATTCCTAAGGGAAATCACTGTAGATCTCATTAGCTCAGGAACAAGATACCTTAAAACTTTTAATTAAAGATAATATTTACTGCAAATGAATAAGAGTTGGCAGGTTTCAGCAGAAACCATAATCTCATTTATGCAAAGTTTTCTTCCATTAGGGCAGACATCATTAATCTCATTGGAGATGCCCTCCAGCCTGGCAGAGCTGCAGCACGAGCAGCTCCTCACAGAACTCTTTTAATCTGCACAAAGGAGCTGCAGCTGCAGCAGCCCCAGAGCTGGAGAAGGGCTGGGCAATTAAAGAGATCCCTGTGCAAACACAGCACCCCATAATGAGCTCCTTCCTACAGCTGCAAAAGGAGCAACCCCTGCAGCCTCATCCCCCAAATCCTGCACAGGATCCTGGAAGATGGGGAATTAACAACTCCTGCATCCTCATCCCCCAAATCCTGCACAGGATCCTGGAAAATGGGAAAGGAACAACCCCTGCATCCTCATCCCTCAGGTCCTGCACAGGATCCTGGAAAATGAGGAATTAACAACCCCTGCAGCCTCATCCCCCAAATCCTGCACAGGATCCTGGAAAATGGGAAAGGAACAACCCCTGCATCCTCATCTCCCAAATCCTGCACAGGATCCTGGAAAATGGGGAATTAACAACCCCTGCATCCTCATCCCCCAAATCCTGCACAGGATCCTGGAAGATGGGAAAGGAACAACCCCTGCAGCCTCATCCCTCAGGTCCTGCATAGGATCCAGGGAAATGAGGAATTAACAACCTCTGCAGCCTCATCCTGGGATTCCTGCACAGGATCCTGGAAAATGGGAAAGGAACAACCCCTGCATCCTCATCCCCCAAATCCTGCACAGGATCCTGGAAAATGGGAAAGGAACAACCCCTGCAGCCTCATCCCCCAAATCCTGCACAGGATCCTGGAAGATGGGAAAGGAACAACCCCTGCAGCCTCATCCCTCAGGTCCTGCACAGGATCCCGGAAAATGAGGAATTAACAACCTCTGCAGCCTCATCCTGGGATTCCTGCTCAGGATCCAGGAAAATGGGAAAGAAACAACCTCTGCAGTTTCATCTCTGGGTTCCTCACAGGATCCAGGGCTGGAGCTGCTCTGGCTGGCAGAGATTCCATCCCTGGGAGTCAGAGTGGGCACAAGATGAACCAGGGGAGTGTGGGGGATGTGGAGGGCTGGGAACAGCTGTGGGACAGTTCCACAGTGGGGTAGAAATGATTTATTTTTACAGGGCTGAGTTGAGGGAGTCATGGAATGGGTTGGGTTGGGTTGGGCAGGGACACCTCCCACTGCCCCAGGTGCTCCAGCCCCAGTGTCCAGCCTGGCCTGGGATGCAGGGGCAGCCCCAGCTGCTCTGGGAGCCCCATCCCAGTGCTACCCACCCTCCAGGGAACAATTCCTGCCCAAAATCCCACCCAAACCTGCCCCTGGCAGTGGGAATTCATTCCCTGTGTCCTGTCCCTCCTCAGATTCCCTACAGGAAACACGCCTGTTTGGGATGACCATTGGGATTAGAGGAGCCTGGAGCGTTTCCCTGGAGCGTTTCTCCTCTTCCCAAGGAGAGGAGATCCTTGTTCCAACAGGATCCACCCATGCAGGGACATCAGAGGGGAACGAACTGAGGCTGCAGCACTGCTGCAGATCACAGCAACCAGGTGATCCTGTGGAATTCCCTCAGATCCCAGGCTTTGGGATTCACTCCAGGCTGGGGAGTGACTGGTGGCAGGGAATGCTGCAGGGACAGGGTCACCCTGATGCCTTCAGCTTTTATATTTCTCATTTTCTGCACTGCATTCTCACAGTGTGTAACTCTGAACCCCACACACAGTGCCAGCAGCTCCCCTCCCAGCTCAGGCACACAGAACAATCCCTGTCCAGCCCAGAACCAAGGACACCAAGGCTGCACCTTCAGCCCAAGCAGTGCAAACAGCAGGGAATGGAGGGGAGAAACTGGGAGGGTGGGACTGCACAGCCTGAGCTGGAATTGGACAATGAACCCAATGTGGAAATGGACCAAAACTGATAAAAGGGTGAAAACTTGTGACTTGGGGTCCATCTTGTGTGTAGCCCTGGCCAGGCTCTTGCACTGCCCAGGGTGTGTCCTGTCAAGGCCTTTTAACAAATCCCTGCTTTATTCCTTTATCATTTCCAGCCTCTGCTCCAGGTGGCCTTTGAGGGCATCAAGCCCAGGTGAGCTCTGGGGATGAGAGAACAGCAAATAAACCAGCTCAGCAGCAAATAAACCAGCTCAGGGAGCAGCTCTGCCTCTGCTGGGCTTCTCAGGACATCTCCTGCCAGTGGGGACGGGTTTTACTGTCTCACACGGAACTCAGCTTTGTTTGAAGCCACACACAGAATATTACAAATAGTTTAGTAACCTCAACCTCTGCACTGCAGTTACTCAAAGATTATTTAAAACTGCTCTGAAGGTAAAGTTTCTTTACAGTAAAAATGCCACAAGCAGCGTCTTTAGCATAGCGATTAAATCATTTACAGTGGTCATTTATTAATTACTTGTCAATATTCTGATTAGCAGGGCATCCCGCTGGATCCCTGCAATAGCTGCTCTGGGTCCCTCACCGCAGCCTCTCGCTCCGTCCCCCGTCCCGCAGTTTCCAGCCGTCAGGAGGAGCCCGCAGCTTTATTTTACTGCCATCTACTGGAAAAAAAGGAATTTTTTCTCAAATCGCCGAGGAGCGGGACGCGCCGCAGCCGCGCTGGGGCCGGGCCTGTCCCCGCCTGGCACTCCCCGGGACCGGGGGCAGCCGGTGGCAGAGGGGGGCTGCGGGAGGGGCTGCGGTCCCCGCATTTCCCGAATTTCCCGCATTTCCCGCATTTCGGGAATTTCCGGAACTTTCCCCGTTCCCGGGGCCCCTCTGGAGCGGAGGCCCCGCGGTCGCCATGGCAACGGGGGCGCGCGGTGGAGCCCCGCCCCTCGCTGCGGACCGGCCAATGGGAGCGGCCGGGGGAGGTCGCGCGCGCCGGAGGGGCGGGGCGGAGCGGCGCGGTGAGGAGGGGCCGCGCGGGGCCGGGGGCGCGCAGAGCGCAGCGGCCGCCGCCATGTTCGGGGGGCTCGGGAGGTGCTTCGAGGATGATCCCTTCTTCAGGTGAGGGGCGGCCGGCTGCGGGGCACGGCGGTGAGGCGGGGGGAGAGCGGGCTGAGGCGGCGGTGGGCTCCGACGGGCCGGTCCGGGGCTGGAAACGGGCGGGCGGGGTGGGTGTGTGGGACCGACTGTGGGCTGAGGCAGCTCCGGGGGTCGGTGCTGATTAATGGGGTCGGGGCAGGGGGAAGGACCGGGACACATTAGAGAGATCGGTGCAGGTGTCAGGAGCTGGGCGGATTAAAGGGGTCAGTGCTGGTGGAAGGACCGGGATCGGGGTGGGTTCAAGGGTCCGGGGCAGGTATCGCGACCAGGGCGGGTTAAAGGGGTTAATGCCGCTGTCGGGGCCGTTTTACCGCCCGTGTGTCCCGGCCGGTACCGCCCGTGCCAAGCGGGGGTTAAACGTCCTCAGCGAGCTTCCATAGCGGAAAGTTGGGTTTGCCTCCCCTCTCAGCAGGGAAGGGTTTAATCCACATTTCTCACAGAGGAGATCTTCGCCTCCTTGCTGGAGATCCTGGAGTTTGTTTGCTCTTCAGGTTCCCAAGTACAGGTTGCGAGCGGTGCAGCTCATCCGGCTTTATGTGCGTGTTTAATTAATGGCTCAGCCACGGGCGGCCTCTGAACTCCTCTCAGTGCCAGCCCTGCTTAGAGCACCGGCTGTCCTTCAATTAAAACTTTGCCGACGCGCGTGTGAGAGCACTGATGGCAAATTGTCTCCTTGTGCTCGTTTCCCGAGGGCACGGTGCTGCTTTACCCCAGCAGATTGGGTTTTGTTCTTATCCCGTGTGAGGCACAGGCAGTTCGGAGAAGCCGTGGTGCCACATCCCTGGAGTTGTCCGAGGTTGGGTGGGTTTGGAGCAGCCTGGGGTGCTGGAAGGTGTCCCTGCCCATGCAGAGGGTGGGACAGGACCATCTTTGAGGTCCTTTCCAACCCAAACCATTCTGAGGTTCTGTTTCCATACCGTGAGCACAGTGGTGGCTCCTGTCTGTGAACTCAAGTCTGAGCCCGGTTTATTCCGTGTGGGAATCTTCTTTTGCCACTGGAATCTAAATATAAATAGTGAGTGATGCAGGTGCTTCTCCCCTCAGCCGGAGCTGCTGAATTACCTGCTCTGGCCCCGTTTCATGTCTTTGGTCAGAAACTGTGATTTGTAGTGCATGGAAATGGGATCAGAGCACGCTGAGGAGCCTCAATAATTATTTTAAATCTTTGAAAAAACTCTCAGGAATTTAATTAGCAGCCGAGATAAGGGGTGGGTGAGGAAGGAGCAGCAGGCCCTGTGATGTGGTTTGTTGTCTGCATCTCCTGGTTACTGGCAGCTCTGCTGGGGCTGCTTAAAGGAGAATCTCCTGCTGAGCTACAGCACATTCCAGGAGAATTCCCAAAGCTGTGCCACACACATTGGCACTCTTGGTTTCTAGGAATATTCCTGCTGTTATAACAACTCGTGAGTTCTGTGCAGGAAACTTCCCTATGCAATCCTCTGCATGAAATTAAAGTTACAATAGAAATTATGTCTTGTTTGAAATAACAGTTGCTTATTTATTAATTTATTCCTTGTTATTGTAGCCACAAGGATTGCAGGAGGTGGAGGCAGGGAGTGTGTGTGAAAGACGAGCTGGAAATTGAGACTTGATTTTCTCAGCACTGTCCTGTCAGTCTGCTTTGCATAGAGTGGAGGAAATGAGCTGATTACCTCAGATAAGATTAGCTCCAAAATAGAGTCATAATGGGCTCCAGCTGCCTCATAAGGAGAGATTTGGTGCTGGACTGGAAATAGTGCCTGGGCTGGAGCCCCTGTGCAGCAGCTGTCCCGGGGAAGCGGCAGTCACTCACTCAGTCACTCAGTCACTCACTCAGTCACTCAGTCACTCACTCAGTCACTCACTCAGTCACTCACTCAGTCACTCAGTCACTCACTCACTCAGTCACTCAGTCACTCACTCAGTCACTCACTCAGTCACTCACTCAGTCACTCACTCAGTCACTCACTCAGTCACTCACTCAGTCACTCACTCACTCACTCACTCACTCACTCACTCACTCACTCACTCACTCACCCACAGGTGCAGGGCCAGGCTGGGCTCATCCCTGACCCCCTGCCCAGGTGCAGGGGCTGTGTTTGCCCTGCCAGCTGCACACTCTGCATTTGATTCTCTTTAGTTTGTTGTGCCAGGTGTTCTCTCCGGGGGGAATCTGCAGCTGCAGCCTTACATAACTTCCTGAGTGGGGGAAAAATCTAATATTTCCATCTAATAGCTAATAAAAAGAAACACATCTAATACCAAGTACAGTTTACAAAAGTAATAAGTGGGGTTTATTGTTCTAGGAGTGATTTTTCATGCACTGAAGTAAGCATTAACGTTACACTTCATGTTTAATGTCAGGTGAGGGTCAGGTTAATACATATTAGACAAAATTCTGTTACTGCAGAGTGCTGGAGCAATAAATGTATAAATTGTTTGTCTCCGTGCAGAATTTAATTTTAAAGATAATTTAGTGTTTAACACGTGAAGGGCACAAATGTGCTGTGCAAAGCCCTGTGAGCCCCTCACTTTCTCCTCATCACTTCTATGCTATAACAAAAATCTCAGCCTTCTCATCAAAAGTATCTTCTCCCCCTCAAAAAAGGTCGTATTTAAGTCAATAATTGTTAAATTAGAGTGTCCCACACCTGCTGTCATCCCATAAAATCTGTGCTTGGAGCAAGGATCTTCAGTTGCTGCAGGTCCCCTGCAGAGACTGTGCCTTGTTCAGTACATCTGTGTCTGTCAGGGTGAGCTGCTCCTCTTGCAATTCTGGCTTGAGTTTCAGTCATTGGAACCACCAGGGTTTAATTCCTTGGAAACTTTGTCTTCCACATGGATTTTCTGTTCCCTTTCCATTGGTTTTATCCTACTCATACCAAAATTGGAGTGTTTCTTTTGAAGCTTGATAGCATTAATTCTTTTTATTAATTACTCCCTAAAATTTGGAATTGAGGGCCTTTCCTCGTGTTCCTGAGCCTGCCATTCCTGAGTTTGTGTCTGATTTCCCTGTCGCTGGTACCAAGGAGCTCTCTGTGTGTGATAACCCAGCCTCTCTGGGTTTGGGATCTGCTGGAATGGTGCACATCCCGAGGTGCTGCTGGTGTGGTTCCTGCCCTTGGCTCATGCCAGAGCTTTTTCCATCTGTTCTTCATCCTGGGCCGGGTGAGCTCCTTATCAGCCAGGGCTGGAGCCAAGGCTGGGAGCAGAGCAGGGGCTGCTCCATGGCATCACTAAAACACTTTCTGGGCTGAGTTTAAGTCTGGGTGTAGCTTAAAGGGCTATTTTTGTGTTTAAAAAAATCCTATTTCAAAATTAATCCAACCTCACATTTGTCTTTTTCACTTGAAAGGGAAAAGAATAAACATAAAGTGTGACTTTGGCACAGGATCAAAGCAGCCACGTGATGTGGGAGCTGCTGTTTGTGGGGCTGGAGATAAGGGTGGGAGCAGCAAGGCTGGGCAGGGAGAGGTCAGGAGCAGCCTGGAGAACTCTGAGGTGTCCGAGGAAAGGCTCTGCTGTCCTGTGCTGTGGGGAGTGCAGGAACCGAGGGGAAGGAGGGTGAGCTGTGCTAAACCTGAATAACCACACCTGGGAATGACTGTTCATGGTAGTAAAGGGTTTTCAGTGGGGTAGCAAGGAGGAAGGGAAGCAGGGTCATTTGTGTGGGAATTGTGTCCATTTGTGTGTGGGAATTGTGTCCATTTGCAGCCTGGCCCTCAGGCAGCAGCACTGCCCATACCCTGCACTTCAGAAAAATCCCTGCTCTGCTCCTCTTTTGGCCTTAAGTAGGAATATCAGGGCTTGACCAGCTTGGAGAGTTGGGGAAGTTGAGCAAGGTTTTCCTTGCAAGCCAAGCTTTGTGAATACTGGTGGAGTTCTGCACCAGTGGAGGAGGGGAAAATAAGAGGGAAACAAAAAGCCAGTGAGAATCTTCCTAAGCACAGGAAAGGGATGTGGGAACAGGATTTGTGGAGAGGGAAGGCACAGGTGCAGCAGTGGGTGACTATAGATGGAACTGGCCTGAATTTAGAGGATAATGGTTATTTTTAAGCATTTTAAGGTATTTTAAGTGGGACAGGGAGAAGGAAATTTGGGAACTGGAAATATGGTTTATTTATATAATAATACCTGCCAGTTTATGGTTCTGGCAGGTATTAAACACGGGCTGGAGTGAAAGGTGCAAGGATGGATATTTCTGGAGAGGATGAGGAAGAGGAATAGGGACAGCCAGGAGGGCAGTGAGGGCAGCTGAGAGGAAATAGATCTCAAACACCCAACCTTAGAGATGGGAAGGGAAGAGAAAATCAGAGTTTGTTAGGAACGGGAGATTGCCCATTTGAGTCCTATTAAAGTAAAAAAAATTGGATAAAGAACCTTATGGAGTATTAAAAAGCAGAGTTTGAGCTATCCTGGAGCCGTTGTCCATGAGCTGGAATAACGCGGTGCTCTCTGGCGTGCAGGGATCCCTTTGCTGCCCACCATGAGCACATGAGGCGGGCGATGAGGAACTTCTCCGAGCCTTTTGGGCGGGATCCGCTCCTGAGCCTCCCGGAGGGAGGGGAGAGACCGGCGGGGAGGAGAGCGGGCGGCAGAGCCCAGCAGGACTCGCAGGTGGCCACCAGGGGCCCCCGCAGGGTAAGTGATGGCCTGGACTCTGCTCTGGAACGGGCATTCCTGGGGAGCAGCCCTGGCACTGCCCCCTGAACGGGCA
Organism: Ammospiza nelsoni; assembly: GCF_027579445.1. Classification (NCBI taxonomy): domain Eukaryota; kingdom Metazoa; phylum Chordata; class Aves; order Passeriformes; family Passerellidae; genus Ammospiza; species Ammospiza nelsoni. Next base: position 1,617,580 of record NC_080642.1, read on the forward strand.
TTGCCTGGGGAACAGCCCTGGCACTGCCCCCTGAACGGGCATTCCTGGGGAACAGCCCTGGCACTGCCCCCTGAACGGGCATTGCCTGGGGAACAGCCCTGGCACTGCCCCCTGAACGGGCATTGCCTGGGGAACAGCCCTGGCACTGCCCCCTGAACGGGCATTGCTGGGGAACAGCCCTGGCACTGCCCCTGAACGGGCATTCCTGGGGAACAGCCCTGGCACTGCCCCTGGAACGGGCATTCCTGGGGAACAGCCCTGGCACTGCCCCTGAACGGGCATTCCTGGGGAACAGCCCTGGCACTGCCCCTGGAACGGGCATTCCTGGGGAACAGCCCTGGCACTGCCCCTGGAACGGGCATTCCTGGGGAACAGCCCTGGCACTGCCCCCTGAACGGGCATTGCCTGGGGAACAGCCCTGGCACTGCCCCGGTGCCTCCTTCAGCTCTTCCATCACTCAGGAAATGGAAGGGTTCCTCTGGTGCTTCCCTCATGGCACATCCCTTATCTGTGCTGAACATCTGTCTGGGCTGACTGATCACTGAACAGACATTTAATGAACAAACTGATCACTTACCCAGTGCTTGCTTTCATAAATGCAATACATTAAATGTTTCTGTTAGAGAAAGGCACTAAAAGTGTCCCACATGTTCTCTACATGTATTTCCTTTCCATGTTAACTTAAAAAGGTGCCTGGTTGTGGCTGCCCTACCCCTGGAAGTGCTCAAGGCCAGGTTGTTTCCAGGTCCAGCCCATTCCATAAATCCATGACATATTTGTGCATTTCAGTCCCTTGTGTGCAGCTGTTTCAGTTTGATTTCCACAAGCCTGGGTTTCACCACCTCAGGGGGTGGATATTCCATCCCCTGTTTCAGCTTTGCAGTTGGGAATAGACACTTCATGCTCTGAATTTGGGCTATTGTTGATATTCTTTCAGATACAAACCCCTAAGAATTAAAGCTTGGGGAAATTGGTGTGGAATTCAGTATTTCTGTGTGTTACCAAGTGAAACTGATGGTGTGTGTTTAATTGAAGTGTTTTTTCAGCTCTGGCCATGCAGGATCACCATATGTAGCCCTTATCTAGAGCTGTATTTATAGAGGATGGACGTTGGGAGCTGGTTCCTTTCCCTGCAGGTTCTCAGCAGCTCCCTCCCTGTTCCTTTCCTGCTTCCCCCTGGATTTCCAGAGGCTGTTGAGGAAAGGCAGGTGACAGGGGCTGGAGGCCAGAGCTGGAGCTGAGCCCGTCACCTGCAGCTCCAGAGGGGCTGGCACATTCCTTCCCTGCTCAGACAGTTCCTGGCAAATAAAGAAACTGCATCTGATTAGGGCATCATCATCCTCCCTCTGCTGACCCTGAGCCCTTGGATCAGGGGTGCCCAAAGCCAGATCAGAGCTGTTCCTTTGCAGACAGACCCTGTCAGAGCTCAGGGTTGTGTCCCTGTTGTGCAGTGAGGGGCACAGGTGAGCCCCAAACCCTTTGTCTGTGCCTGCAGCACAGTGACAGCTCCAGGAGCTCTGTGGTGAAAGAATTCCAGAGCTGCCCAGCCCTTCCCAGGCCCCTCTGATGTTCCTCCTGTTCACTGAAGAGCTGTCAGATGTCACACCACACTCTGCACTGGTTGCCTTGCCTTGAGATCTCAAACTGCTGCTCCACCAAGGACTGAGACCTTTAAAATTACATTTTTGTATAGGAAAAGGTGGAGCTTTGCTGCCATGTCAAAATACACTTCATTCAAATTACTGACACTAATTAGTAGTGTTGTAATTCTGTGTTTAATTAAATTGCAGCAGGCCTACAACTGCTTTAAAAAGAACCAAATCAGTTGGGACAACTCAAGGAGTGCCACTGTAGGATTCTAATTTAAAACTGCTTTTCCTTTCTCCAGCAGGCTCAGTTTTTAGGGAAGGAGGAATGAGCTAAAGCATATTAAGAGATGCTGTTAATTGGGTTTTTGGGAGGTCTGATTATCCTGTATATAAGGCAAATGTTTAACAGCTTTTAGTGGCTCTGTTATAAAGCAGAGTTTATAAGCTTTGTATGCCTAATAACTCTTACTGGTGAGGAATTGATATATAGAGAAAAAATATATTATTATTTACAGCTGTGCCTAATCTGACAGAAACCTGAAGAGTTCCTAAAGCTATTCCAGAGCTGGAGAATTCCTTTTTTTCCATTAAAGTTCCTGCCAGGGGTTGGGTCCTTCTGGCCCCCCGAGTGTCTGCAGCCCTTGTCTGATTCTCCAGTCTGGCTTTCCTGCAAACACCCCTGTGCTTCCCAGGATCTCACTGCCCTGCCATGCAGGAGTCCTCAATATCTGTGGGATAATTTGTTGATTTGCTGATTTGAATCAGCTTTCAGTGCTGCCTGACTGGAATGGAGCATTGCAGGGTGGGGCCTGAAGTGTGGAATCAGCACCAAGGTTCTTGTGGGGTTCAGATGTTTGCCAACCTCCAAGTGCTTTTCGCACACTCTTATCAATATTTGTTAGATGTGGTGGCAGTTATCATTTTCTAATATCATCAGTGTAAATATATTATTTCCGCATACCTAGGGATTAATTAATTCATTACCAAGGCCCTCATGGGTGATTTTGATTAGATGTGAAATGTTTCATGTAATCTGCTGCATATAAAAGTCATTTCTGCTGTTCCTGATAATGATTCCAGATGTTGCTCCTTTTTTTGCAGGCCACCAGCTTCTCCCTCATGCCTTTTGCAGGTTTTGGGAGAGGGGTTAGTATCCCTGGAGTAGCTCCTGTGTAAGCTGTGTGTAACCAAAGCATGGCAGAGGCTGAGCTCTGTGCTTGCATCCTGCTTTTGGTGCTGTTTGCAGTTTGGGAATAAGAAAATCCAGGGAAATAAATCCTTCCTGGGGCACTGAGCTGTGGATATGGATGGGATAACCCCGGGGAAGCTGCAAACCTTGAGTGCTGCTGGAGCAGCCTTTGTGGGGTGGCACAAACTGCTCCCAGCAGGGCAGGGCAGCCCCTGCAGGTGGGCTTGGGGTTTTCCAGCTGTGCTTTGGGGTCTGCAATGTCCTGTTCAATATCCATCCCCTGCCCAGAGCTCTTGCCCAGAGCATTCCAATTCCTTGTACTTAAATAAGTTGAAAATTTTCTGTCCTTTAATTTTACTTCATTTTGAGCTTCAATGTTGCAAAATGAAAGCTGCATTTAAATACATAACTCTGGAAATGAATTAATTGAAATTTAAACCCTGAAGAGTCATGCAGGACTTTCAGAGCAGAAGTTGGTGAGGTTTATGAACACATTTGTGAAATAATTGGATACTTGAATATTCAATGAATATTTTTGTTAAATAAACTCATTTTGTGGCCAGTTTGACATCTGAGTAACAAATCTTCCACTTTCATCTTCCCAATATTCCCATCTTAATCCAGCTCCCTCAATTTCCTTTTGAAGAGGTGCATTTTGGCTTGTCTGTGTGTGAAGTGCATTCTGAAAAGCTGTTTGAGATAAAATGCATGTGAAAAGCAGCTCCAGGACTGGGGAGAGCTGAGACTGTGTTGACTGGAGTCTTTTTTTCCCCTTTTTCTAGTGGGATGCAGATTTTATGGATCCATTTTCTGCAATGGACAGGATGATGTCAAACATGAGGAACAACATGCTGGAAATGCACAGGAAATTCGTGAGTTCTTTAGAAAATCATTCTGGAATTTATTGCTCTGGAGAGTGCCAGTTATTGCAAATATTCCTCAGAAAATAATGCCAAGAAAAATGGGATTACTCTCAAGGAGATAGTAAGAATTAAAGGGGTTTTTGCCCAGATTATATTGTGTTTATAGTTTTTCTTTATTCTTTGAAGATAAAACTGAAGTTGAATGTGGTGCCATGAGGGTTAATTTTGTGCAGGGATATTCTCCATAATAAAATAATGAGGAATAGCTCTTAGCCACAGTGTTAAGTTCCAGCAGTGAGCCTGCCTTGCTTTGTAGGATGACCTGTCCATCCAGCCCGAGGGACACAGCTTCAGCTCCTCCTCCATGATGACCTATTCCAGAGTGGGGGATGAGCCTCCCAAGGTGTTCCAGGCCACGAGCCAGACCCGCACGGCTCCGGGAGGGGTGAGTGATGCAGGAGCTGGGCACTGCCCACCACAGCAGGGCCTGCAGCTGCTTTCCCTGCACACAGTTACTCCTGGGGTTTACAGAACCCTGCCATCACTGAGCTTGGCTTGAGTCCAGTCTGTGCCCAGTCCCCACCTGGTCACTGAGTGCCACCTCAGGGATGGGCACACCAAACCTCCCTGGGAGCCCCTTGCAGTGTTTATTCAGCCTTTCCCTGGGGAAATTCCTGCTGGTGTCCAACTGAGCCTGCCCTGGCTCAGCCTGGGGCTGTTCCCTCTCCTCCTGTCCCTGTTCCCTAAGCACAGCCTGACCCCCCTTGACTGCACAAAGAAGATTTAGGGATTGAGGAAAACACAGGGCTCTCCAACCCTGCTCTGTATTAAAGGCCTGATTTCCTCCCTGTAATTTTGTGCTTTAAGTACACCCTAAAATAAATTACAGACCCATCCAAGGCTGGGAAAGCAGAGCACAGAGCAGCAATTTTCCAGTGCCCTTCTCTTTGCTGTAATGAATCCTTTTCCTGTCCACTTGAACTCCAGTAGAGGCACTGATTTGTGCAAGCCCTGCCTTGCAAGCACCCCTTTGAGCAGACACTTACATAACCCTGGGCTGCAGCTCCCTTGCAGCTGTTGTGTCTAATCCTGCTGGGAACTGGGGGTGGGAATGTGAACCTGGCCTGGGCTGTGAAAGCCTAGACAGGATCCTAAAGGCTGTGGGCAGGATTGGCTGGGAATGTCCCAGCTCCAGCACAGCCCTTATCACAAGGCTGCTAATAATAGCCCAGCACACTGATAAGGGCCAGCCTGCCCTCCAAGCCAGCCAGCACCACAGCCCAGTAACTGCTTGTTCCTCACGCTGGGAATTTTGGCATCGGGTGTTGCTCTTGTGTTGCCAAGGAGAACGTTGGAACCTTGGCTCTGAGGCATTTTTAAACTGAGGGGTTTTCCCCAATAATTAATACCCAGTTAAAAATCTTGAGGTGTTGTTTCATCTTCCTCTCTGGTGGCTGAAGGAAAAGAGGCTTGATTTGTGTTTTGTTGGTGTGTTCACAGCCAACACGGGAAATGAGAGAATTGGAAAAGCCTGGAAAACTTGACTTTTGTAAAGGAAAGATAACAAATTATTGGGGGAGGATTTAAAGGATTTAACCCTTTGCATGGGCCTGGAGTGGCAGGACAAGTGGGAATGACTTCCCACTGCAGAGAGCAGGGTTGGATGGGATATTGGAAGGGAATTCTTCCAGGGAAGCTGTGGCTGCCCCTGCATCCCTGGCAGTGCCCAAGGCCAGGTTGGACACTGGGGACAGTGAGAGATGTCCCTGCCATGGCAGGGGTGGCACTGGGATTCTGTGAACTCCTTTTACCTCATTTTTAGTTGGAAGGACACTCAGTTCCCTCCCTTTTTTTTTTTTTTTTTTTAACAGGTTAAAGAAACAAGAAAAGCACTGAAGGATTCTGAAAGTGGCCTGGAGAAAATCTCTGTTGGTCACCACATCCACGACCGGGCTCATGTCATCAGAAGATCCAAGAACACCAAGACTGGGGATGAGGAGATGAACCAAGAATTCATCAACCTGGATGAATGTAGGTCTTTTTAGGCAGTTAATGAGCTTTACAGTGTTTCACTCTCTGATTTGGAAGTTCCAGCTTGAGATATCCTAAAAGGCACCTTTAAATCCAAATTCTCTTTTACATATCCCCAAAAGCAGTTGCAGGCCATGTGGAGAATTGTGGGCTACGAAGTTTAAAATTGCTACCCAAACCCCCTAATACTCATTAATTTTTTTCCCCTCTTTATTAACATTTCAAATGAACGTGTCTGTTTTCCAGCTGAGGCTGGCACCTTTGATGAGGAGTGGCAGAGGGAGATCATGAAGTTCAGGCCTTGCCGAAGCAGAGCAGCTGTGCAAGGTTCGAGATCCAGGAGTGCCCATTACAGCCCCAGGGAAGGTGGCTCGAGGAGGTAAAAACTGTTCCCTGCTGTCCTGCAGGGTAAGGGGGTTCCAGCAGCAGCAGGAAGATCCAGTTCTGGAGCCATGTGCCAAGGGAACTGCAGGTGTTATTCCTCCTGTTCTCGTGGAGGTTGTGACCGTTGTTGTTGTTTTTGCAGAGAGAAGCCCCTGGGAGCTCCGGGATCCAGGGTGCCCAGGGATTCCTTGGAGGCTCTCAGTGTGAAAGGAACTCCTGCCCCCCTGAAGGGCTCCAGGAATTAACTGTCCCCATTCCCTGGGGACAGAGGTTCCCTGGAGCAGATGAATGGTGCTCAGTGCTCGCATCCATAAAAATACACCTGGATTTGTGACCAATCTCTGCTCTGTGTTGTGCCTTTGCTCCTCCTGCTTCTCAGTGTCCTCAGACCTCAGTGAATTCCAGCCCAGCAACTTTCTGCCTAAAAGCACTTTATGGAACATCTCTAAGCCTGGTGAAACCAGCTTGGATTTGCAGAGCTCTTCTGCTCCACCTGCACCAATCTCAGGCTTTACTAAGCCTGGTACTGCAGCTCCTCCTTCCCACTCTGAGTTGCACAGAAAGCAAATTTCCTTTATTTTAGGTTGCTGAAATAATTACTGATTTTCTAGGTTAATTATTAGAATTTGAATACACTGCAAAGCACTACTTTAAAATCATGTGATAAATTGTTACAGAACCCCCACACTCACTGTGGTGTAACATAAAATGAGAGGAAATACTGAAATATGACAATACTTTACATGTATCAGAGTTTTTATGTTAATAAGCTGTGCTTGCACCTCATTTCCTGTGCCTGATCTGTCAACTTTGTATTCCTGATGCTTTGTTTCTGTGGAGTTAGCCCATCATTTTCCATTTTGAGGATTGTCTGTAGTATTTCATTACTTTAATTATACTGTAGTAATATCAGTGTCCTGAGGTCAGCTGCAACTAGGAATTACTCATGGGAAAAATACATGGGAGAAATGAGCTTAACTGGAATGATTTCACCATTTCTTGTGTTGTGAAGAGCCCTGGATACAGGAACCCCTCTCCTTTCTGTGTTCTTTGTGTTTTACTGAGGGTTTTACTGAGGGTAGAATGACCCTAAATCTACATTTGATAGTTTAGGAGAGCCAGCAGTGCCTGAGAGCAGGAAAATCCTGGGATTCCAGGTGTTCAGTCCCTGTACTGTTCTACCATGCAGAATTATCCCTGTGGTGTAGCAGAAAGAATTCCTGTTAATTAAATAATATAAATTAATAACACTAAAGCTTTATATAAATTCAAGGCTCCATTATAATGTAGCCTTTAAAAGTACTGTTTGTATGATAAAATAGAGTTTAGTAAGTTAAGAGTAATATTTGTTTGGCCAAAAAGCCTCTAAATCATATTTTATCTTCCTGCTTAAGGTTATTTAATTTTAATTAATTAATGTTTATTAATGTGCAAACCCAATAAGCAGCACTTCTGTTGAGCTCTGAGAAGGGAAGGACAATTATTTGCTTGTGGTCTCTTCCTGAATTAGAGAAGTATCAGTGGCAATAAGTTGATGTGATCAATGTTAATGGCAATAATTGAACCCTTTAATGAGCAGTGGGGATTGGGGGGGGGGGGGTTGGACATCCCTTAAAGTCAGGGACTCGTTTTCCATCCACTGGAGACAACGTGGATTCTGCAATTAATTTATGAGATAATCTCAGTAATTAACAGCAACAGTCTTAGAGAGCTGCTGCTGTTAAATTGAAAATTCACCTGATAACTCAGATTTTTGTGTGAAATAAAACAAAATTCTGGGTTTGAAGTGACAGTGGGAAGAGGTGAATGTTCCCTCCAGATCCCTTTGCTACACCAAGACTGTTCTCCAATGTAAGGCACAAGTTGTGCTCTGTAAAATCATCTGAAAATGCAACTCTTTAATAAAGTTATTTATTATTTATGAGGTTTGTTGGTTTTTCTGCACTGCAGAGGGATTTGTGCATTACTTAGTTTGGGCTGCTTTGAAACGGTTCAGTGAAGGAAAGCTGGGCTCTCGGCAGTGTCCCTGCCCATGGAGGGATGGAATGGGATGGGATTTAGCAGAACCAGTCCCGGATTCTCTGGAAATCCCTCTGTTTCCAGAGGTGAGCATGCGTTTTCCACAAAAATAAAAGCTTGGTGGAACCAGAGTACGGAGAGGGCCTCTTTCAGTTTCAGAGCCGCTCCTGGAGCCTTTGCAGGTATGAGAGCAGCTCCCGGGGAGTAATTTTGTATCAAGAGTAGATTTCAACGACGTGTTGCAAACGGGTCCCCGTGCCCCATCCCAACCTTGTGTTCCCCATTCCCGGCACTTCAGCCCCCCGGGCCAGAGAGCGCCGCTCTGCAGGTGTTTTTAATTCCTGCTAATTCCCAAACTCCCGGGCTGTGACCCCGCCGCCGGTGCGGGCTCCGTCCGCTCCATGGTTCGGCTGAAATCCGCCCCTTTCAGGCCGCACTCGGGAGAATTCCGCACACCGGGACTCCACGGCTGGTTCACGAAGGCTCCCGGGAAGGGACCAGCCCGAGGGCGGCTCCGGGATGGGCTCGGTGCGAGCCTCCCTTCTCCGTTCTCCCCTCAGGGCTCCCGCCCGGTGCCGCTCCCTGAGGGGCCCGTGAGGGGCCGGGGGAACAGGAGAGCCTCCCCTCTCCATTCCGCCCCTGGGGCTCCCGCCAGGTGCCACCGCTCCCTGAGGGACTGGGGGGGAGATGAGAACCCCCCGCCTCCATTGCCCCCTCAGGGCTCCCACCGCCACCGGAGGAGCCCGTGAGGGACCGGACGGGACCGCGGCGCCTGCGCGGAGCCCCGGAAGAGGCGGGAGCGACCCGGGGCTGCAGCCGGGATTGGAGCCGGGATTGGAGCCGGGAGCGGGGCCGCAGCCGCAGCCGGGGCCATGCTCAGGGTGTTACGGGCCGGGCTGGCCCCCGGCCGCCCGCAGCACATCCAGGTACCGGCGGCGGGACCGCCCCGCGCCCGCATGAGGGGACGGCGCCTCAGGGAGGGGAGGGGAGGGGGCCGGGAGCAGAAGGGATGGAGGGCGGAGGGACAGCCCGGACGGGCCGCAGCAGCTGCAGGGAACGAGCAGCTCCCGGTCACATGGATGGGGATAGGGATACCGGCAATGCGCCGCGGGGCGGGGTGCGCGGTGCGGTGACAGCTCCGAGGTGACCCTGGAAAGGCCACTCGGCTCGGGGTGACCGGTTCGCCATAGACTGACGGGAAGCCGTGGGGAAGCGGTTTGGCAGTTTAGCCATGGGCACAGCGAATCCCAGGATAAATTACCTTAGAAAAGCCCTCCAAGACCATCGAGTCCCAGCTGTGCCCGATGCTCACCTTGTCCCCAGCCCAGAGCACCGAGTGCCACCTCCAGGAATTCCTGGGACACCTCCAGGGATGGGCACTCCAAACCTCCCTGGGCAGCCCCTGCCAAAGCCTGACCACACTTTCCATAGAGAAATTCCTCCTGGTGTCCACCCTGAGCCTCTCCTGGCCCAGCCTGAGGCCGTTTCCCCCGGTCCCATTGCTGGTGTCCTGTGAGCTGTGTTGGATCACCCCTGGCTGAGCCGGTGCCCTTGTGTTGCCTTGCAGCTCCTGCTGACCTCGTGCCGGCTCTGCTCCTCGGGGGTCCTTCCCAACGAGAGGATCAGGAACATCGGCATCTCGGCTCACATCGACTCCGGCAAGACCACGCTGACGGAGCGGATCCTGTTCTACACGGGCAGGATCGCGCAGATGCACGAGGTCGGGCCGAGCTCCCATTGGGATGTTCCTGGGACTCACCTCCACGCTGTGTTCTTCTGCGTGAGGGAGGATGCTCAGTCCGTGCAGCATCACTCCTGCATGTGGATTCACAATATCATGGAATGGTTTGGGTGGGAAGAGAGCTTAAAGCTCACCCATTCCACCCCCTGCCATGGGCAGGGACACCTTCCACAGATCAGGTTGCTCCAAGCAACCAGCCTGGCCAGCCTGGCCTTGGACACTTCCAGGGATGGGATGTGAATTCTTAGCAAACTCCTTGAGCTAGTTTTTTAATTTCTCCTAAGGTGAAAGGTAAGGATGGAGTTGGAGCTGTCATGGACTCCATGGAGCTGGAGCGACAGCGGGGCATCACCATCCAGTCTGCAGCCACTTACACCATGTGGAAGGACACCAACATCAACATCATTGACACGCCAGGTACGGGCAGCTGGCAGCACCTGGGGATTGCTGTTCCTCATGGATACAGGGCATGTGCTGCATCTTTGTGTCCCTGGTTGTGATAGAACGTGGAGTGATGGGTTCAAACTGACAGAGGGATAGATGGGATATAGGGAAGGAATTGTTCCCTGTGAGGGTGGGCAGGCCCTGGCACAGAGTGCCCAGAGCAGCTGGGGCTGCCCCTGCATCCCTGGCAGTGCCCAGGGCCAGGCTGGATGGGGTTTGGAGCAGCCTGGGACAGTGGGAGGTGTCCCTGCACATGGCAGGGCTGGAATGGGGTTTAAGGTCCCTTCCCACCCAAACCATTCCGTGACTCTGTGCTCCATCACTTCAGTGCATTTATCATTTTATTTGTGTTTGTTATCCAGGCCATGTGGACTTTACCATTGAAGTGGAGAGGTCTCTGAGGGTGCTGGATGGAGCCATCCTGGTTCTCTGTGCCGTGGGAGGTGTGCAGTGCCAGACCATCACTGTCAACAGGCAGATGAAGCGTTACAACGTCCCCTTCCTCACCTTCATCAACAAACTGGACAGGATGGGCTCCAACCCGGCCAGAGCAGTGCAGCAGCTCAGGTTTTGGCATTTGCAGTGATTCCTGAAATTCCATCCCCGTGGCAGCTCATTAGGAGCAGTGTTGGAAAGGCTCCTCTTGGGAGCTGCAGTTTGGAGAATTCCTGACTCGGGGTTAAATCCTGACCTGAGCCAGGACAAATCTCCATTGTCCCAAAACCCCCCAAATATTGGTGTCAGCCAGGACCTGCAATGACCAAGGGCTGAGGTTTGGTGTTTGCTTTGTTGGTGGAACTGTATCAGGACCCACTTTGAGAGCAGCCCTTAGTTTTCCCTGGATCCTGCTGAAATTCCAGCAGGGAGGTGACACAGGGTGCTTTGGATTCCTGGAAGTCCTGTTTACTCCCAGCCTTTCCCTGCCTAATTTCATCCATGAGATAATCTCATTAATACTCATTAAGGGGGAGGCAACTCCTTTAATCAAGCAATCAATCTCAAACTGGTTTCCCCTGCTGCCTTTCCCATGGGAATTGCTCCCTCTTGGGATACAAAAGGTGGGACACAAAGCCCTAAACCACAGCTGGGTGGTTTTTATCCGTATTGGCAGAATTGGGCACTGTCCAAAGGACAAAACATGGATTTTGTGGGAGGGGGATGTTGCTCAAAGACCATCTGGAGCACACACATAGAAATTACTTTTTTATTCGATAATTCCTATTTTCCCTTTTTCAGATCCAAGTTGAAACACAATGCAGCTTTTGTTCAGATTCCAATTGGGCTGGAAGGAAACTTTAAAGGAATTATAGATCTCATTGAAGAAAAAGCAATCTATTTTGATGGGGCACTTGGGTAAGTCCTGGAAATTGCTTCTTTTCTAACTGGAGCTGGGAAGAATTCCTGCAGTTTCTCTTCAGAGGTGAAACCCAGCTCTCTGGAAATTTGGGAAGGGCTCGTGCCCAGGGCCTGCAGGGAGCTCTGGGTGGGGGTGGCTGCAGCAGGACTTGGCTGCTGTGAAGGGGTGGTGGCCACACTTCCCACCTGGAGAAGCAGGAGAGTGCTCCATGCGGGGATCCTGCAGCGTGTGTGGCTCCCTGGGATGGAGATCAGCTGTGGGTGAGCTGCTGGGAGGTTTCCCTGATCCCTGCCAGCAGTGGGAAGGAGCCTCCCACACCAGAGATAACACACTGATCTTCACAGGGGATTCTTCCCAGGGTGGAGTGTTCTCAGTCAGGGTGGTCACGCCAGGGGTGGGCAGGCTGATTGATCCCTGTGGGATTCCTGGAGATTACTGGGGGTCCCTGTGGAACTCCTGGGGGTCCCTGTGCAATCCTGGGGGTCCCTGTGCCCCTGTGTGTGCAGGCAGAGCGTGCGGGTGGAGGAGATCCCGGCGGAGCTGCGGGCAGAGGCTGCCGAGCGGCGCCGGGAGCTCATCGAGTGCGTGGCCGATGCTGATGAGCTCCTGGGGGAGCTGTTCCTGGAGGAGAAGATTCCCACAGCTGCACAGTTAAAGGTACTTTCCTTGGACTGCCTGTTCCCTCATCCTTCAATCAATGTATCAGGAATTCTGTTCACTGGAGTTGTGTCACCACAGCTGAACTCCATTCCCCCCCTCCCCCCAGGGAGGGCCCGTTCCCAATCTGTTGGAGAATTCTGGAGAGCAGGTTTTATGGGAAGCCCTTGTGTTGGGGGGTGTCCAGGGGACTGTGGGAGCAGCTCTTTGCTCCAGGAGAGGCCCAGGAAATCCAGGGAGTTGGGCTGTGCTGCAGGAGGAGTTCACAGGGATGTTTTTCAGCTGGCAATCAGGAGGGCAACGCTGCAGAAATCCTTCACCCCTGTCCTCGTGGGAAGTGCTCTGAAGAACAAAGGGGTGCAGCCACTGCTGGATGCTGTCCTGGAATACCTTCCCAACCCTTCTGAGGTGGAGAACTACGCCCTCCTCAACCAGGGGTGAGTGCATCCAGCAGCAGCAGGGGTGTCCAGGAGCAGGGCTCTGGAGTGTCCCTGCCCATGGCCCTCGATGGCCTTTAAGGACCCTTCCCACCCAGACCAGTCTGGGATTCCATGGAATAGTTTCAAAGCAGGAAACATTCCTAACAGGATCCACAATCCTTTACCATTGGTGTCAAACAGTGCCACCAGCATTGGGCACAAAGTCCCAAAGCTCCTCTCTCATTCAAGGGTTACTCTGTGCTGGGATTTTACCACATTCAGTGTTGCATTTGGAAAATGATTGTCAGATAATTCTCTAGAATTGATGGCAGCCCTTAAAGCTAGGCCTGCCTAGAGGAGGGAGCATGTGCCAAGTGTGTAAATAGTGTTTTATTCTAATGGACATGAATCCCAGAATCCCTGAGGCTGGAAAAGAGCTCCAGGATCTTTGAGTCCAAGCTGTGCCCAGTCCTCCCTTTGTCACCCAGCCCAGAGCTCTGAGTGTCACCTCCAGGGATGGGCATTCCAAAGCTCCCTGGGCAGCCCCTGCCAAGGCCTCACCACCCTTTCCATGGGGAAATTCCACCCTGAGCTGCCCCGGCCCAGCCTGAGGCCGTTCCCTCTGCTCCTGTCCCTGGGAGCAGAGCCCACCCAGACGTGTGACCCCCAACAGCAGAGCCTGTAAATGTTTAGAGGAAGCTCCTGTGTTGGTTCCTAACCTCTCCCCCGTCTCATCCCTGTTTCTCAGGGATTCTCAGGACCAAACCAAGTTCCTGTTGAACTCTGCTCGTGACGATTCCCAGCCTTTTATTGGCCTTGCCTTCAAGCTGGAGGTGAGTCTCACTCTGCTCCTTCCACAGTCATGGAGAGCCCAGGTGGGGCTACCAAAACTCACCTACAGCAGACTTTTAAACCACTTTATACTGAAAAGCAGTTTATATTTGATTTCAATTGAAATTTAACTTCTTTTTAAAAAAAAAGGCTTCAACCCTAAAATCCAAAAACTCTGCCAGTTTGGAACTTCAGGGTGGGTTCTGGACCTCAAGTATTTCCTGGTTTTCTTAGTTAAAACTTGAACATCTAGAGGATTGTTGGCTTAATGGAAATATTTTCAGGGAAAAATCCTGGCCTTGGAAACAATGGGACATGAGAGAGTCAGAGAGGAAAAAGTGCAGAGATTTAAGCAGATAAGTTGTTTGCTACTTAGAGAGCAGCACTTCAGGATTCCTATGGAATATGGAAAATGGCTAGCCACATTCCATGGTAGCATGAGTCTCTTGGGAAGGTTTGGGAGTGAAAAATTGGTTCAGAAAATTGCCAAATTCCATTGCAGAGCCAAATGAAAGCTGTTAAGAATCTTTCATTTCCAGTAGTAGTGTGGAAACTCACACCACATTTAGTCAGTGCAGCTGGTGCTTGGAATTGGAGCTGCTGATGCCTTGTGCAGGCTGCCCTGGAGCAGAGGCTGGGCAGAGTCCCAGAATAAAGCAGGGATTTACCCAAAGGATCTCCTCCATGGATCCACCTTGGGCAGCACCAGAGCCCAGCCAGGGCTGCACCCAAGATGAACCAAAATGGCCCCAAAATGCACGAGCGCTGCCGGGGTCTCTCCCTGGGATCAGCTCTGCTCCATTTGCACCTTGCAGTTCATTGTCCCATTGCAGCTTTAGCCCCTGCAGTCCCACCCTGCTTGTTTTTCTCTCTCCAGCCCACGGGGTTTGTGCTCCTGGGCTGAGATTTGGGTCATTTGTCCTTGGTGCCCAGCTGGAGCAGGAATTGTTTTGTCTCCTGCTCTGCGCACACAGCTCACCATCCCCTCATGAGAAGCTCAGACCCACACACTAAAGCAGCACAGAATGTGAAAAATATAAAAACTAAAACCTGAGGCATCAGTGGTTCCCAGAATGACCAGATCTTGGTGGGTTGTGCTCGCAGGCTGGCAAGTTTGGGCAGTTAACCTACGTCAGGGTGTACCAGGGGATGCTGAAGAAGTCAGATTACATCTACAACACCCGCACGGGCAAGAAGGTCAGGGTGCAGAGACTGGTCCGGATGCACTCGGACACCATGGAGGTGAGTGGGTCCCTCCCCAGGGATGGGCTGCCAGCCCCTGGGCCACCCTGGGTGGGTCAGCACTGCTGAGCCCCTGGGTCACCCCGGATGATGATCCTGAAGCACAGGATGGTCTTTGCTTCGTTTGATCCAGAATTAATCCAAGCCGAGCCCTCCCTTTTGTCCTTTGAATAAAGAGGGAGATTTGCAGAGCTTTTTATCCAAGCTCAGAGTTTTTAAGGAGCTCAGTGTCAAGCCTTAAAACACAGTGTTTGTGGATCTTCTACAATCCAGGCGGAGTTTGGGTGTGAGGGAAGGACAGAATCAATCCTGGAATGGTGTGGGATGGAAGGGACCTTAAGGATCATCCAGCCACAAGGGCAGGGACACCTTCCACGATCCCAGGGTGATCCCAGCCCTGTCCAGCCTGGCCCTGGACACCTGCAGGGATCCAGGGGCAGCCCCAGCTGCTCTGATCCCAGTGCTGTGTGCAGAGGAGTTTTCCTTCCCTCAGGATGTCAATGAAGTTTATGCTGGGGACATCTGTGCCCTGTTTGGGATCGACTGTGCCAGCGGGGACACGTTCACGGATAAAACCAGCACTGACATCTCCATGGTGAGCCCCCCTGGCCCTGGCTGCCTCAGGCACTGCCAGTCACCAGGATTTTGCTGGAATTTGTAATCTCCTTTTCCTTGGCCACACAGGAATCCATCCACGTCCCTGATCCTGTCATTTCCGTGGCCATGAAGCCTTCCAACAAGGTAGGAGCCTTTGGACCAACCTCTTCTCCCTGAGTTCCCTCCCTCTGCTGCTTTGTGATTTCATGGAACAGTCTAAGCACTGTTGGAAAGTGTTTTATCCCAAATATCCATGATTTTATCCATTGGATAACCCAGAGCTGGATGCCGTCACTCAGCCAGAAGCATGACCTTGAAATAAATAATTAACACTTTAATCAAGAGTTAGAAATCTCCCATAAAATAACCCAAAGAGCAGAAATGCTCAGCATGGATGGGAAAACTTGAGGCTTTTTTCTTGGAGTGACTGATGGGTGTTGAGTAAATCTTGGCTCGTGTTTCAGAATGACCTGGATAAGTTTTCCAAAGGCCTGGGCCGCTTCACCAGGGAAGATCCCACCTTCAGGGTCCACTTTGATGAGGAGAGCAAGGAGACCATTGTGTCTGGCATGGGGGAGCTGCACCTGGAGATCTATGCCCAGGTAACTGGGGGAGCACATCCCATGGACTCTGCTTCTGCCTCTTTTCCCATCTCCTCTTCCTCCTCCCTGTTCCTTCCAGCTGCTCAGGGAAAACTTGGACTTTTAAGTCAACATTTGAAGGTTCTTTCTCTCTAGTGGTTCCGTTCTGAAGGTTTCTAAAAGGAAAATTTGCCTGGAATATTTTTAGGATTTGGTGCGATCCATAAAAAATGTATTAAACACTACACTTTGCTCTAGTAGCCTTTGCTTCTGATAATTAATAATACCTAATTATAATTAATTTCTACAGAAAAATCCTCTGTTTCTGTGGTTTTAAATGTATCATTCCCTAATAAAAGCTGGTGTAGGGAGAAAGGAGTAGTTAGAGGGATTTGTTTCATTTCAGCTGATGTCTATGTTTTAATCTTAACACAAAAAGATGTATCTTAAATATTGACAAAATGAGGAAAAAAGTGATTTTTGCCTTGAAAAACCTGAATTTTAATAACATAATTAATTTTGTTTCCTTTCCCTGCATCTGAAGATGCATGTCTTGAAGTTGATGGGGAATAATTTGTTAATTAAAAAAAACCAAAAACCAAAAAACAAAAAGCCTCAAAAATCAATCCAACCCCCAACCAAAAAAGTGATTAATGCTGATGAAGTTACTAAATAATTCCCAAAGGAATGACCCTAACCACTGTGGGTTTCCTCCTGCAGAGGATGGAGAGGGAATATGGCTGTCCTTGCACCATGGGGAAGCCCAAAGTGTCCTTCAGGGAGAACATCTGTGCCCCTGTGCCGTGAGTATTCCTGCTGGGAATTGCTGCATTCATCCCTGGGAGGGAGGGGAGGTCCCTTTGGAATTCTGGGATCAGACACACCCAGGAAGGTTTCATTTCATGTCTGGTGCTGTGCTTGGTCCCCACTCCCACCTGCTCCTTCCAGGTGTGGGAGCTCCCAGGGCTTCCCAGAGGTGCTCAGGAGTTTCCAGGTGTTTCCAGCTTCACAGGGGTGCTCAGAAGTTCCCAGAGTTGCTGAGGGTTCCCAGTTGCTCCCAGTTGCTCCCAGTTGTTCTCAGGAGCTCCCAGTTGCTCCCAGTTGCTCCCAGTTGCCCTCAGGATCTCGGTGCCCCCGCGGCGCCGCTCTGGGGCACTCGGGCCCCGCGCTGGGGGTGCCACAGCAGGGTCACCTCCCAGGGCAGCACCTCCTGTGGGGCACACACAGCTCTGTCAGCAGCCCCTGCTGCCCCCCAAGCCAGCCAGGAGCTTCCTGATGGGAAACTTGGGAATTAAACCCAAGGGAATGGGAGTGCAGGGGGTCAGGAGCAGTGGAGCTGGGAGCTGGGAGGGAGATCCCTGGATTGTTACAGTCAGGAGTTTCCCTTCCCAATTTTCTGTGGTTTTCCTATGAAAAACCTGCTCAGATCCCAGAATTTTGCTGGAGATTAGCACAGATGTAAATGCTGTTCTGGGAGGGTTTCTGCTGGGGGTTACTGGGATTATCCTGGGCCATGGAGGATCCTTTCTGGAATTCAGCATCCAGGATGCTCCAGCTGCCCCTCCCCTTTAGCCCTGCCCACTGTGGCACTGGGATCTCCCAAGGAGAGCTGTGAGGAACCAGATTTGAGCCTCAGCCATTCCCAGCAAAGCCCCAGAGCAGCTGGGAATTGCTGCTGTTGTTCCTGGAATGCTGAGACAGGCAGGGATGGGGACCCTGAGCTCACCCTGCAGCATCAGATCTGTGTCTGAGCTGGAGCTCACACAGCTGCAGTCCTAAAACACCCACTAAAGTCTTTTTAGGAGTAAAACTATTTACCTGGGACACCATTTCATGGAGTAGAACCACAAAGTCAAACTGAAGATCATCATCATTTCTTTTCTGCAAAGACAGGATGAAAAGGGCTGAATTTGGGGATTCTCCCACCTCAGAAAAAGTGTTTAGTTCTCCGTGGTTATCACAAAAATTCCCTCATGGATTTCAGATAAAACTGGCAGCTCCTGATCACAAATGAAGCAGGAGGAGCTCAGGCATTGTAACAAAACTAAAGGCTCTTGGTTTGAATTTCTGTGCACTCCAAAACTGCACTGGAGACAGTGAATGTAAAGCTTTAAACTGCTAATTCCTGCCTTACAGAGACCAGACCTGTCAGGAATTCTTTGGGATGGGAACACCTCATTCTAGCAGGTGTCAGTTTAACCCAAACAATCCCAAATAAAATTGTCAGGAGGATAAGGACACTCCAGAGGCCTTACAGTGAGTGACAGCCAGGGGTTCTGAGTGACAAAATAATCCCTGGCCTTTGGAATAGATTATTTTCCTGTGTTTTCAGGGAAAAAGGGACAAAACTAGAGAGATGGCAGTTAATCTGGGTTAGTTAATAGTTATTTGTGTCCTTTATCCTTAAGTTTGTTAGAGAAAATCTTTAAACTCTTGCTGGTGCACAGCCCTCCAGCAGCTGTGAATTCTCTAAAATGCCATCAGAGGGAGCAAAACATTCACAAATCCATCCTCCCACAAGGAATTCCTGACTTTCCTTCAGACCCAGAACTTCCTGGGAATTCACTGTCTGTTCAGAGGGACAAAACTTCTGGAGCTTTTGGTTTTCTAAACACCCAAATCCTGCTGCTTTTTCCTGGCTCCTGTGGAAAATTGCCTTGAATTTAAAGCTGATGATCACTTCAGGGTTATTCTTAACTCAGAATCGATTTTCTCTAACAGAACACAGCAGAACTGGGAGGATCTGTGGAATTCTGTTAATTTAATTTATTGTCCTTGCCACAACTGCTTAGCTCGTGAGTACTTTCCAGGGAAAGCCAAGGCCAGGCTGGATGGGTTGGGGCACCCTGGGCTGTGCAAGGTGTCCCTGCCCATGCAGGGGGGGAATGGGATGAGCTTTAATGTCCCTCCATCCCAGCCCAGTGTGGGATTCTGTCCCTGCTGGTAACTCACCACTTGCTTCACGTGTTTCACTTGGGCAAGGTTGAAGTTGGTGTTTTCAGTGGAATTCTGCCAGATCACGTAGCCAGAGGCCGCCCAGGCCAGCAGGTGGATGGGCTCCAGCTCTGGGGGAACGTTCCCGTGGCTGTCTGCAATCAAAACAAACGCTGGGTGTGAAAGAGAGCCCTTCACAGAGCATTGTCACCTCACACAGGGCTGGCTGCTCCAGTCCTGCCACACTGCCTTCCCCAGCTTGGGAACAGCTGCTCCATCGCCACAGGGTTCTCCTCCCACTTCACACAACCCTGAATGGTTTGGGTGGGAAGGGCCCTTAAATCCCACCCAGTGCCACCCCTGCCACGGCAGGGACACCTGCCACTGTCCCAGCTGCTCCCAGCCCCTAGAGCCTGGCCTGGGGCACCGCCAGGGTGTTCTCCTCCACTTTTTGCTCTGAACAGAAATCCCAGGGCTCGAGGGCAGGGCTGGCTCTGGGGTGAGAGCAGCCCCTCGTTGTGCACTTGTGCCAGGACACCCTCAGAGGGAGCAGGGGCAGGTGCCAGTGCCAGCTGCTTTTCCAGAACTCTCAGGATCAGGAATAAATGCAGTGGCTGTGACTGCAGACCCCCCAAAAAGAGAAAGGTGAAGGCCTGAGCCCTGTGCCAGCCCTGGCCTGTACCTGGGATGTTCTCAGCCACAAGCTCCTTTTCCAGGCTCCTGATCCGATGGTAGAACTCCTTGTCTGCCTCCTCTGTGCTCCTGAGCTCTCCCTGCACTGTCAGCTGCACATCTGGAGCAGAGGTTTTGCTGCCTAGGTGATACAGAACCTCAGCAGTGCAGTTCACAGTCCTGTCCTGTGGCAGAGTTAATGATGTGCATTATTAGCTGGTAGAGTGTGTGTATAACCAGGGTCATTTGCACTTCTGAAATGTCATTTGTATGTAGTTGCTGCTTTCTCTGAGTCTGGTCCCCAGATGTTTGTGATTATTTAAGACAAGGTTGAATTCCTGGCATTTCTGTGAATGTTTGAGGGGGGGATTTGCTTTCTGCAGTGATGGAAGGGCAGTGTTGGGGTGCAGAATGTCCCTTGGGTGGGTTTTGCTTTCTGCAGTGATGGAAGGGCAGTGTTGGGGTGCAGAATGTCCCTTGGGTGGGATTTGCTTTCTGCAGTGATGGAAGGGCAGTGTTGGGGTGCAGAATGTCCCTTGTGCTGTTCAGGTGGAGCTGGGTGACACTGAAATGTCCTTGTCCTCCCTGCACCATTGCCTGGTGGTGTAGTGGAAGGTACCATGTGGTCAGTGGGTTCCTTTTGGTTAAAATTCAGCCTTTTTGGGGCCTGATTGGCAGCACAGAAAAATCAGGAGCATGATTCAAAGTATCAAGTGCTGTGTAATGAAACCAGTGTGACTCACTTTGTCCAGGACATCCTCCAGCTCCAGGTCCAGGTAGTACTTGTGCCCCACACCATCAATGTCCTAAAAAAGGGAAAATATTAATAACATTTATTTTGGCAAATGCTGAATGGCTGCATCCTGGACAAAATCAGAGCATCCCAGGATGGTTTGGGTTGGAAGGGACCTTAAATCCCATCCAGTGCCACCCCTGCCATGGGACACCTTCCACTACCCCAGGTTGCTCCAGGTCCCATCCAGCCTGGCCTTGGGCACTGCCAGGGATGGGCACTCTGTGCCAGGGCCTCTCCACCCTCACTTCTATCCTTGAACACCCCTGAATTACCAATTTTGGGCTCCTGTGTGATACTACCCAAGAATTTGCTGCTTAGTTAAATACTCCCCTACAAGCCTTCAGTGCTTCCCTCTATTAATTCCATTTTGCGGGTTATTATGAACTGGATCATGCCCTGTATTTTTCTGGCTTTAAAGAAGGGAGCAGGTGGGGTTTGCTGTGCCCTTGCTTTGGGAGGGGTTTGCTGTGCCAGGTGTCCCCGCAGTGCCAGCTTTGCTGTGCCCCTGCAGTGCCAGGTGTCCCTGCAGAGCCAGGGCGGGGCTGTTCTGTGTCCCGGCACGCACAGGAGCACCCAGCACCCTCCTCCTCCTCCCCGGGAGCCTCCTGCTGGCCCGGTGCCGGTGCCGTGCCAGGGCAGGGCTCTCTGGGCGGCGCTGTGCCCACAGGTGACACACGGGCTGTGTCCCCAGCGCTGCCCCGCCCGCGGTGACACCGAGCTCCTGCCGGGAGCCCAGACAGGGCCAGGCGGTGTCACCGCCGCGGTGACAGTGCCACCAGCCCGGAGCGGCTGCGGCTGGGAAGGACACGGCACAAGGCAGGGTCACCTGAGCGGTGCCACCGGGGCGCGCCCGGCGGCTTTGGGATGTCCCCGGAGCGGGACCTGCACCCCTCCCGTGCGGCTGTGCCCGAGGGAAAGCCCTTGCCGGTGTCGGTTCCCGCTGCCGGTTCTCGTGTTGGCTCCCGGTTCCCGGTGCCAGCTGCCGTTCCCCGTTCCCGGTGTCGGTTCCCGGTCCCTGCCGCTCACCTGGCGCCGTGCCCGGCGCAGCTCCCGCAGCCGCAGCCCGGTGCCGGGGCCGCCCCGCAGGTACCGCAGGTGCCCCACGGCCACGGCGGCGGCGCGGGCGGCCGGGAAGCGGCCGGGATGCAGCTCCATGGACGGCCCGGGAGCCGCTTCCTCCTCCCGCAGGAAGCGCCGGGCGGGGCCGCAGCGGGCGGGGCGGGCTCCGAGCCGGGCCGGGCGCTGCGGGGCAGAGCGTCCCTGCCCTGCGATAGATAGCGTGTCACACGGCCTTACATGGCAGATCGGGAGGGCGGGGAGGCCCTAGCACAGGTTTTCCAGGGAATTTGTGGCTGCTCCCCGAAAGCGTCCAGGTTGGACGGGGCTTGGAGCAGCCTTGGATAGCAGAAAGTGTCCCTGCCCGTGGAATTTTGAATTTAAATTCCCTTCCAGCCCAAACCAGTCTGTGATTGTCTGAAATGCAGAATGGGAATGTTTTCCACAGACAGCTGTGGATGGTTTCACGAGTGACCTGGCGTTTGGGGTGTTGTTGGGTTTAGGTTTGAGTTCACCCACAAGAAGCAGTCGGGAGGAGCCGGCCAGTATGGCAAAGTGATCGGAGTGCTGGAGCCCCTGGAGCCAGAGGACTTCACCAAACTGGAGTTTGAGGACAGAACCATTGGCACAAATATTCCCAAGCAGTTTGTGCCCGCTGTGGAAAAGGTACAGACCCCTCTGTGGCACAGAAAATCCTGATTGCTCTTGTGTTCCTGCAGTACCACCCACGTTTGCTGTGTCTGCCTTACCAGGAAAGGAGGCTGTTCCTGTTGCTCCAGTGGCAGCAGGATCACAGCTGTGTGGTTTTACTCCATGTCTTGCATTCCTGGGGTTTCCAGTTAATTCAGGAGCTGCTGTTGTTTTTGGTGATGTGTGCTGCCTCTGTTTCCCTTGTGAGAGCCTCCTGCTCAAGCTGCTTTTTCCTGGCCTCTTCTGCTTCTGGTTGTGGCTTCACAATTCTCCTCCCAACCCCAATTCTTCTGTGACTTCTCTGAGGCCAGTTATAGAGGAAACTGTAATTAAGCTGCATTTCCTGCCTCAGTTCCCAAATTCTCTTTCTTTATCTCCTCTGTAACTGCCTCACTGTATAATTTATTACACAGAGCTTTAATTAACCTACCAACATCTTGGAATTCCTGTAATAACCTACAATTATTCCTTCATTTTTCCATGCTGCAACACTTTAAGATTTTTGCCAG
The DNA here is from genome assembly GCF_027579445.1 of Ammospiza nelsoni. NCBI lineage: Eukaryota > Metazoa > Chordata > Aves > Passeriformes > Passerellidae > Ammospiza > Ammospiza nelsoni. The sequence continues at coordinate 1,640,181 of NC_080642.1, forward strand.
ATCCTGAAAAAAATTATGGTCTTAAAGGAATCTTGTTCTCCAGGCAAGAGCTCTTTCCACACTGAGCTTTCCTTTGGGGTTTGGCCGTGGGATCTGTTACAAAGGCAAACCCTGAGGCTGTTTTTCCCTGGTTGTGTGGGTTTTGTTTGTACAACCAAGCTGAGGTGGCAGAGGCTGGCAGTGCAGAGGCTGCAGTCCCTGCTGGTGACAGGAGGTGTTGTTCATTCCCAGGGGTTCAGAGATGCCTGTGAGAAGGGTCTGCTCTCGGGACACCGCATCTCCGGCGTGCGCTTCGTGCTGGAGGACGGCGCCCACCACATGGTGGACTCCAATGAGATCTCCTTCATCAGGGCGGGAGAGGGAGCCCTCAAACAAGGTACAGCCTCCTGCTGGCTGGGATCCATCCATCCACCTACCTACCCACCCCCTATTCCATCCATCCATCCATCCATCCATCCATCCATCCATCCATCCATCCATCCATTCCCCCAAAGCTTACCCAGTTTTATGGAGCAGAACATGCACAAGAGTTTATACAATTCCTGAAAGAGGCACAATAATTCCTGTGGCTGTACAAAGGAAATCCTGTTTTTCTAGAATTCAGTATAGCAGTGCCACTGGTTTCATCCTTACGGGGTGGGAAGAGAACATTTGGCCAAAGTGGGTCTTTTTTAGGGAACATTCCTTCACTGAAGGAGAGGTTGGACACTGGGAGGGGCTGCCTTGGGAGTGCTGGGGTGACAATCCCTGGAGGTGCTTACACAGCGTGTTGTGGCATTTCACAGTAGGGTTTAGTGAGCACAGTGCTGTCAGCCAAAGGTTGGTCTCGATGATCCTGGGGGTCTTTTCCAGCCTTAATGATTCTGTGATTGTGGCTCCAGGAATGAAAGGCCAGGAGCTGGAATTCCATGTGTCGCTGGTGGTTTTTCCATGATATTAACCACGAACCACCTGCTGCTGTGCACGGGAGCAGCGTGCCTTGCACCAGGCTCCCCTCTGATGTTGCACTCCTGTTTCCATCCCTCCCCAGCCATGGAGAACGCTGCCGTGCGCATCCTGGAGCCCATCATGGCCGTGGAGGTGGTGGCTCCCGTGGAGTTCCAGGGGGCAGTGATAGCCGGGATCAACCGGCGCCACGGCGTCATCACGGGCCAGGACGGCTCCGAGGGCTACTTCACCCTCTATGCTGAGGTCAGTGCTCACTGCTCCTCACTTCCCCTTCCCCGTGTTGGATTCCATTGTTTTCCTCAGTTTATATGGATACAGCTGTAGGGTGACTTGATTTTAATGTTCCTCCTTTTATTTCCCTCTTAAAAATGATTGGAGAGGATCACTGGGTGTTTTCCTGCTGGGTGAGGGGCTCAGGACAGCCACGCCCTGTGGCCCTTCTGCTTCTCAAATTGTCCTTGGAGGAGTGTCTGCAGATACCTCAAACCTTGCTGGTTGACTCGTCACTGAATTTAGGATATTCCAGTTCCTGGTGCACTCAAACTCTCAGATTTTTCTGCTGAAAACACACTGCAAATATAAATTAATTAAAATAACAGATGCTTTACAACAGCAGATCATTAAATCAGAGCTGTTTACACACAGCACTGACTCTTTATGTCATAATTGGGATTAATTAGCTGATAGCCCAAAAGTGATGGAAAAAACCTCATTTTGAGCAAATGTGTTTGGATTTTAGGTGCCACTGAACGATATGTTTGGATATGCCACAGAGCTGAGGTCTTGCACAGAGGTGAGTCCTCCTGGTCCTTTCTGGTAAAACGTGTTTGATTCTGTACATTTGGGCTCATTGGATCATCCTGTCCCTGGCAGCTGCAGCAGGGAATGAGATCAGAGCAGAGCTGTGGAATTGCTGGCCAAACAATTCTCCTGTACTGAGGAGTTTGTTTGGGTGAGATCAGGAGGATCCCTGGGATCCCTTCACAGACAGGAGCTGTGTGCCCAGCAGGGTTGCACATGGCCCATCCTCTCTTTCTTTTCCCACCTCTGCAGGGAAAAGGGGAATACACCATGGAATACTCCAAATACCACCCCTGTTCAGCCAGCACCCAGGAGGAAATCATCAACAAATACCTGGAAGCAACGGGGAGACTTCCTGCCAAAAAGGGCAAAGCCAAGAGCTGATGGGGTTCCTCTGGAGCCCACTGACAGTCTGTCCCAGCCTTCTCCAACTCGCTTTTCCAAGCCATGGAGCAGCCCAGGCTGGCTGGGTAAGGTGGGCTCCAGTGGGATTTGGACTTGGAATTTTATCATGGAACCTTTCCTCTGGGCTGGTGTCAGCAGCACCAGGGGATCACCACGGGATTGCTCTGTGTAAATGCTCTTGGAACAAATAGATGTTAAAACACGGCTGATGATTTGTCTTAATCAAGATCTATTAAAATAATTTTATTTTTTACTTGATACATCTTTATTTGGAAATGTTAAACTGAAGTAAGAGCTGCTGGACAGGTACAGGGAGTGGGACATCACTTAGAACATGGTGCTCCAGCTTCCCTCCAGGGAACAGATGGAATTTCCCCCTCCCAATCCTTTGGAAATGGCACAGGAGCCTCCAAAATCTCAAGCCACTGGGCAAAGCCATCAGTCAGTGCTTGTCACCAAATGCAGTTTCACTGGTGCTCGAGGACGGAGCTGAGTTGCCAAGGATGTTGGGAGGAGCTGCCTCTTCCCAGAGCTGGGAACAAGATGGAATTACTGCGTGGCTTGGAGATGTGGATTTAATGGGCTTGGGGTGTGGATTCATGTATGGGCTTGGCTTTTGGCTCTTGGTGAGAAATCCAAACCAAAGATCCCTTTTCCCAGAACCTCACAATCCAGAGGGAATTAGAAATCCAAACCCAAGATCCCTTTTCCCAGAATCTCGCAATCCAGAGGCCGAGTTGCAGCCGATGTTCAGCTCAGGAATCACTTGACTTTGCTGACTCCAAGGTGTTAGGTGAGAAGATATTCCCATCATTCTGTATTTGTAATTATTCCCAGAATGTCCACGTGGAGTTTTCTTTCCTCCTTCCTGCCCTGCTCAGCTGAAAAGTGTTTTTGCAGATTCCAGTAAACAGGGAGTGAAGTTCCAGTTCAAACCCAGCAACATTCCTGGCACAGCGCTGGCGTTGCTGCTTCCCAGACAGAAACAAGTGGAGCAGCCAGGCTGCTTCTCCTCTGGAAGGGCTGGAAAATGATTTATGGAAACCTTGGGAAAGGAGTTGCCAGGGCCTGGAGCTGCTGATGGATGCCAGGCAAGATGTGGGGTGTCCACGTGGTGCTGCCTTGGGACAAATCCCCAATTCCTGCACATCCGTGGCTTTGGTTTTGGGAATGCTCAGCTGGAATTCATTCCCAGAAAAGCCCTGCAGGTTCTCAGACATTTGGAAGTTTTCTAAAACAAGCAAATGTAGCGCTTTCCCCAAAATTTGGAGATGTCTGATAAAAGTAGTGTCAACACAGGACAGGAAACAGGGTGGGTATGATGTTATTTGTGTCTCTGGGGTTTATATTTGTGTTTGTGAGGTTTATTTCTATTGGTGTGATTTATATTTCTATTTATGAGGTTTATATTTTGTTTAGACCAGTTGTGATGTGAATTCCTGGCCGATGAGTTCTGCCAGATGTGCTGGTTCTCCACAAACCCGGGAGAGAAACAAACCCCAAGAACTTTGCTGTATGATTTGAGGTTTTAGGCTGAAACCTTGGCCTAAAAGCAGCTGGGGGAGATTTTGCCTTAGAATTCCACAGCTTTGCTACTTATCCAGAAGCTCCTGGGGAGCTGCTGAACTGCTGTGAGTTTGTGAGCAGCCAGTTCCACCAGCCTGGTGCCTGGGAAGTGCCTGGTGCTCTATTCCAGCCCTGCAGAGCTGAGGCACAAAAAAGGTAAGGAGACAAAAGCAGAGGCCCAAAGTGCCAAATCCATCCTATTTTCTTGACTTAACTCCAAAAAAAAATATTTTAATCACCAGCTTCTTTAAGGAATTTTGGAATTTGACTCCCTGATTTCACACATCTGATGATGAGAAATGTTCTCTCCCAGTAGGAAAGAAAACACCAGGAGGGTGTGGAATGCTGCTTCCCCGAGTTTATTGGGTGCTGAGGGGAAAAGCTTCAGTCAGGAAATCAGATTTATTTGTGTAAAATGCTGGAATTTGTGAAGCTGACATCACCCAGCCTGAAAACATCCAGGGAAAGCTGTTGTGTGAAATCCTTGAATTGTTCCCAATTACAGCTCCAGGATTGTGAAGATCACCCCAGGTTAAACAGAACAGCCACCCCAGAGCCTCTGTTCCTCAGGAACGTGCTGTTCCTAGGATTTCATTTATCCTGCCACAAACCTGGCCGATGGGGAAAAAGGTGACTTTGGGACAGTTTGGCACATTGCAGTGAGCAGAGGTGGGACAGGGATGGATCTGCTGGGAACTCAGCTGGAGAATTTGGTGGCACAGGACAAAGCCATGACTTTGTGGTGGGACAGGACATGGCAGGAATGTCACAGGAGCTGTTCCCAAACATGGGGATTCATCCCCAAGGAGCCTCCCTGGCTCTGCAGGTCTGGTTTGATTCAAGGTGACAGAGAAGGTGGAAATTTGGGCTCCAACAGCAGCAGAAAGAAAACCCAGCCTCAACCCTGAGTGATGGCATTTGGTTTATTGGAGATGTGAGTTAAAAATCAGCATGATTGTAGCCCAAAACATGGCAAAAAATCAGCAGGCAAATCTCTCTTAGTGACAGATTAACGCTTTGCTCATGATTTTTATCCAAATATATTAATTTTGTTTACAAACTCTTAAGTAACAGTTAATGAGTGACATCAAATCAACTGCTGTATGTTCATCTGTGTATATATGGAGTAGCAGAGGGTTCAGGCAGAGCTGCAGAACTTGAATCTCGCTGTTGAAGAAGTGACAGGAATTGATTTTGGCACAGAACAATCAGTGAAACCACTCCCAATCACTGACTTGCACGGAAGGACGATCCCAGCTCCGGGTCTGTAGCACAAGGATTTGCTGAGGATCCATCTCCACAAAAGGAGGATTTCACTCAAAAGCTGGCTCCCTTCTCAGCTGAAGGCCCAGCAGCTGATCCTGACTCTGCCCCGGATCCCTGCTCTGCCCCGTGGCCCTCGGGAGCACAGAAATGTTTCACCTTCAGGGGCTGCCCGGGCAGCCACGTCAGGCGCATGTGGCAGGAGATGATTTCCTGGGGAAGGGAATTCAACACAGCTCTGACCACCCTGCTGCAGCCCAGCCCCTGCTGAATTCAACACAGCTCTGATCACCCTGCTGCAGCCCAGCCCCTGCTGAATTCAACACAGCTCTGATCACCCTGCTGCAGCCCAGCCCCTGCTGAATTCAACACAGCTCTGACCACCCTGCTGCAGCCCAGCCCCTGCTGAATTCAACACAGCTCTGATCACCCTGCTGCAGCCCAGCCCCTGCTGCACGAGGGCTTGTTCATGGCACTTCCTTACCTGGGTTGGCATTTCATGCAGGAGCACCGTGTAGTCAAACTCAACAAAATCATCTCTCCTCATCTGGGCAGGTGTAAAAAAAGGGAAGAATTATCAGAACACAGGTTTATATTGTTACAATTGAATGTCTGCTGTGATTTATTGGAGCTCAGGGAAGGAGATGAGCGGGGCCCTGTGGCTGTGGTTGCTGGCTGCAGTGAGATGGGTTTTGATTGTGGAAAGATGGAATTAGGAGCCCTTCCTGCATGGAATGTTTGAGGACACCAAGAGCTGTGTGGCCTTGCAGCCTGTCTGCACTGAAACCAGGTGCTAATTAATTGAATTTAACCCTCAATTACATCTAAGAATTGCATGAACCTCTCCTTCAGAGAGATGCTGAATAGCTGAGGAGCCAAAGCTGGACGCTGCCCGTGGATCCCAGCTGGCTGAGGGCTCTGGGAGTGCTGCTGGATGTGCTGCAGCCTTGGAGCTGCTGCCCAGCTGGGCTGGTGTCAGGTGTGAGCAGGGGGCTCTGCCCAGGGGCTCAGGAACTGCAGATCCAGTCAGGACAATCTTCCCAGCAAAACCTGGGAAAGTGCTCGTGCAGAGGAGGAGCTGCTGGTGAGGAGCAGGCCCTGGACCTGGGGAATCCCCTCAGAGGGGGCTCTGTGCTGCCCCTGTCCCTCCTGCCCCACTCACCCACTGCCTCACGGACTTCACTTGGGCCAGGAAGTATCCCAAGGTCTCCGTGGACTTTTCCCACATGATGGAGCTGCTGCCAGCTACAGCCAGAGCCCACAGTGGCTCCAGGGCAGGCTCGATGTTGCCATAGCTGTCTGCAAGGCAAGGAGAAAGAGAAAATAATATTAATTCTGGCTGGGCAGCAGCAGAATGATGAACCTCAGAGCAGTTTTGCCTGGCACAACACCGTTCTTGCACAGGGCTCCTCCCTCTGCTGTGTCACAGGGAGGGGGATGATGCTGAACCTGCAGACCCAGGGGAGTATAAAGAGTGGCACAGCTGACACTGCCAAGAGAGGGATCCCCATGAAGAGGTGAGAAACCCAAAAATCCACAGTAATCTGAGTCCTTACCCAGCTGGGAGAAAAGATGGGATTTTTCCAGGATGGAAAAATGGTGTTGGTCATCCTCAGTGAGTTTCCAACCACGGCTGGGGAGCTGTGTGGGTTTGGGCACTTGTTATTCCTGGAGGACAATCTGCATTGACTGGACTCAGAAATGGTGTGGAGCTGCTTTTAAACCCAAACCACCCTCACAGGATGGGGCTGAGTGCCAGTGGTAAATCCAGAGGGGCTCTGTTCTCCCCAGAATCCCTGGGGAGGTGGGACTGCTCTGACAGTGCTGCTGTCAGTAACGTGTCTCCTTTTCAAATGCTGGTGTCCTTCATGCCCTTTGAGATAAAGTGAAATACAGGTGAATATTTGGAGGAATATACCTGGAATGTTGTTTGCAGTTATTGGCTTGCTTTGGTGCCTGATCCTTTGGTAAAATTTGTTGTCCTCCTCCTGGATTTCCTTCTGGTCTTTGGTGTGGGAGCACTTGATGCTGACAACAGGACGAGACTTTTTCTTTGGAAAGAGCACTGTGGCCAGGCAGTTCCCAGCATCTTCCTGTCAAGGGAGAGTTTAAAACTGTTCTTTTAATCAAGATTTTATCTACCAGCAACTCACTCTTTGTATGGAGCTGTTCAGGGATTAGGAAAGTGTCAAGGAGGATTTTATTTGTCTTTTTTCCAGGAACGAGGTTAAAACCACAAGGCTAAAGGGATTTAACAGAAGGTTTTCATTAATGCTTGTCCTGCTTTCAGGGCACGACAATGCTCTAAGTCATCTTGGAAATATGTTTGTGAGAGCTCAAAAAACAACATTAATTGATAACAGGGACTTTGATTGTGCCAGCCTTGAAACAAAAATAATCTAAGGCTTCACGGTAAGTTCTGAAAATCATTTGAATTCCACAAAGTGTGTGTGAAGGAAGAGGGCAGTAAAACGCTGCTGACAGCTGGGGCAGAGCGAATGGAGGGGTGGAATTGGAAACACCATGGAGCTGCCAACTCCTGATTCCCATTTTGGGGGGTGGACAGCAGGAAAACGGGGACCTGAGGGGGGGAACAGGCCCCACACTGTCACATTGTCACCAGCTTGGGCCACTGCACAGTTCCACTCAGGCCTTTGGTGGCCTCCATGACTTGAGCAAGAATTCCCTTTGGGACTGAGGCCTGGGGATCACTCAGGTGAGCCCTGGAGCAAAGCCAGGCAGGGAGGAACAGCAAGGTCCTTCCATGGTGGCAGATCCATTTGGGACACACATGTCCCTGTTTGGGAGCTGCTGCAGTGGATTTGATGGCCAGGGTGAGGAGGAGCAGGAACTCACCCCAGTCCTGTAGTCCTCAGTGCTGAACTGCAGGTAATACTTGTGGCCAGACTCTGGGGTGTTCTGGAAGAGAGAAGATGGAGCCAGCAGTGGGATTAAAGCCTTGTGTGCTGCAAGGAGCTCTGAGGAGGGAGGGTCCTTCTGGATTCCCTGGTTTTGAGTGCAGCATCACTGAGTTTTAGTCCTTCTTGGTGTTTAAGTACAATTCTGGCTGTTTGCAGGTCCCAAAGCAAACCTCTGTGTTATTTATCTAACCCTGAGCCTTCCTGTTCTCAGCACACTTTTCCCAGGAAATGTCTAATGGTTCAAGGTGAGTGGGGTTTCATACCCACAGCAGATCCTCAGCTCACACTTGCCTGTGGCACCTGCAGAGCTGGGAAATGCAGGTAAACAATTGCTTCAGTCACTCTATTTTTATTAAAAATCCCCTCCTGCAGCTTTAGGATGAGGCAAGTCCAGTATGGAGCCAAATCTCACCATGAAGGAGGTGCAGGAAACAGAGAGGATGAGCTCAGACTTTCTGATAATTTCTTTCTTCTCTGCATCCTCCTTCTCCCCTTTGCCCTTTTTGTGTATTGCCTCAAACACTGTCCTCCAAGTGACAGTGGGACATGGGCAGGGTAGTGACAGTGACTTTCTGCAATGCAGGATCACCAAAGAAAGAGGGATTGCAGTGGAATTAGGTTTGGAAGGGTCTCACCTCGTGCAATAACCACATTGAAGTCTAAGATTCCAACTGCTGTAAAGCCAACTAAGAGATGTTATTGCCATGGTTTATACCACCCCTAACCTGATTAAATTTTTACAGTGACCCAGGATTGCTCCTGTGTACCATCAGTCCTGCAGGAGAGAGAAGCTGCAATACTCAGCAGGACTTTTAAAAGAGTGCAGAATTCTGTGTTTCTGGGGGTTTTGAAGCAGAGATTCCCTCCTGATTTGCAGCAACTCCCCACAGCACTGCTAGTAGCTACTACCATCCTACTACTGCTGCCTAGACAGCTTGCAAATGATGCCACACAGCTAAAACAAATATTTAATCTGGTGTGAACACCTGAGGCTTCCTGAGCTCACCGGGGAGAAGGGAGAAGCTCCATTTGGCACAAAATAATTGTACAAAAGTGTTTGTAGTCCAGAAGGGAAACTTTTATTTCCACTATTTTCCCCGCTCTCATCCCAAATGCTGTTGCCCAATCCCAGAGTGTGGGCTGAGCAGAGCTCAGGGATGTCTGGCAACCCCCAGGGAAGCAGCCAAAGATAAAAGTGTCCAAAAAGGGAAGAAAACAAGTGAGTAATTCATTTTTCCACTCAATATCTGGGTCACGGGATTCTTTTACTTCTGGGCTCCAAATTACTGTGACTTTCAAAACTGACAGATTTTTACTCCTGGGAAGGCCAAAACAGCAATTTCAGAGCAGCTTCACTGCAGGTCCCTGAGGAATCGGTTTCCAATCGGTTTCCAATCAGTTTCCAATCAGTTTCCATCAGTTTTCCCTTCCATCTGTCCCGCTCTGTTTCCCCAGCAGGATTTTCCCCTGGGATCAGTTTTTGCCTGGATCACTGGGCTGGGAGAAGGAGTCAGAGCTGCCCCTGCTTGGATTCTGCCTTTCCCACCCACCGTGGGGCTCTGGCTGCTGCACATTGATAGAACATTTCTAATTGATTGCTGGTATCAGGGAGCAGAGCTGTGGGGACAGAACATTTCTAATTAATTGATTGCTGGTATCAGGGAGCAGAGCTGTGGTGACAGAACATTTCTAATTGATTGCTGGTATCAGGGAGCAGAGCTGTGGTGCTGCTGTTGTGTCCAGCTGAGGCTGTGAAATGTCCATCTGGGTATTTGAAAACTGGATTTTCTAGCCCAATTTAAGCAAATGTTGCATGAGGCCACCTTTCCCTTTCCTCTTCACCTCCCTACTCCTGACTTAGGATTTCCAGGGCAGACTGGGACAGGGCACTGCTCCCCAAAGCTTCCCTTTAAATTCTGAGATTTTATCTGGCACAAACTAATGCTTCATTATCAAAAGTCCATTTTAAAGTGCAGGACAACAACTCCAGGAGCTGCTGTTTCCTAGAAGATCCTCACTCAAGAGAAAAGAAGGGACAACAAAAACCATCTGCATCCAACAGCAAAGTAAGGATTATTCCAGGTTTTGCATTTTGTTGCCAGGAAACAAAGTCTCATTTTACCTAAACTTGAAAGATCTTTCCCATCTAAGAGAGTTCCCTGTTTCCAATTACCAGTTTCACCAGCTCGTGGGCTAATAAAGTTAGTATTAAATTACTGTGCTCATTATTAAATTCCACTAAAAATTATCCTGATTTTATGGCATCCAGTAATAGAGTAACCAATAGGAAATTAGCCCACTTTCAAAAACAATTAAATACCAGACAAACCTAAAAAATACCCAAATCCCAATATTTTTGTCCCTTGCCTTTATGTAATACAGCCAATTCCTTGCAGGAAATGCTTTTCATTTTTTTCCAGGGGAGGACAGGAAAGAAGGAAGTGCCCACTTTTCATGCATTTCTCCTCTTGTTTTCACAGAGTATGCAAAAAAAAGGGGGGAGGAAATAAACTGCAGAGAGTGGTTCCAGGGAGCTCCTACAGCAGCCAGCCCTGAGGAAATAAGGAGCAATTTCACTTCTCTATAATGAGGCAGTTATTTTCCTCCCTGTATGAGGAGGCAGGTGGCTGATGGAGGGGGAAAAACCCCTTTCCCTCCCCACAAATATTCACTTATTCTTCAGCCAGGCACAGGTGTTTATATAAGGAAATGTTCACATGTAGACATATGCAAAGTGCCCAGGAAATACAGAAGGAGCATGGATACTTTTGGAGAGTATAAAATAACAGAGAATCCCTGTCATAGGTGTTTGTAGCAATTTCACAGGAAAACTTCAGTATCCCAGGAGCACCTCCATGCTCAGCACCCAATAATCTCTCTAACACAGGGGCTGCATTAATTAATGCATCCCAGATATTCCTGGTTGGTTTGGAACATCTTTTTGGAAAGGGGAGATTTAACACTACACTTTCTTACTCAGTTTTAGGAGCTGCACAGGACAAGTAGTGGAAGATCTCCAGATCCTGGAAAGGATCCAGTGGAATCCAGTGCTGCCTTTGGCACCTGACACTGGGAACCCAGAACAAGCAGCCCTTGCTCTCAGGAGCTGCCCTAGGATGCAGAATTTGTTGTTCTGGGAACCCAGAACAAGCAGCCCTTGCTCTCAGGAGCTGCCCAGCAGAATCCAGGATCCCAAATTTGTTGATTTGGGAACCCAGAACAAGCAGCCCTTGCTCTCAGGAGCTGCCCAGCAGAATCCAGAATCCCAAATTTGTTGATTTGGGAACCCAGAACAAGCAGCCCTTGCTCTCAGGAGCTGCCCAGCAGCAGGAGCACAGGGCTGGATTTAAATCCCATCCCTCGGCTCTCCAGGAAGAGGATGCATTCCTTCCAGGATCTACAGCCCGGGACAAACATTCCCCAGAAGTTTTTGCCTGATCCTGTACTTTCAGAAAGTGAATAAGCTGTAAAAAAACCCCAGACCTGGAGGAGGAGAAGGGCTGCACCCCAGTACCACCTCGAGCATCCCCGGTAAGCTCCCCATGACGGGAAGGCTCTGTCCCCGTAGCTGCTCCTCTCTGGGACTCCTGTCCCATTCTGCCACCTCAATTCCAGGTGATTTTTGGAAGATTAAGGTTTATTTTCTGGTGGGAACTGCACCGCCTTTAGACGAAGCTCGTGGTATGAGGGAGGGACTACAGGACAGCAGCTCCTGAGGAGAGCCAGGGGTCCCTGAGGGATGAGGCTGTGGGACAGCGGTCCCTGAGGAGAGTCGGGTGTCCCTGACGAAGGGGAGAGGGGACAGCGGTCCCTGAGGAGAGTCGGGTGTCCCTGAGGAAGGGGAGGAGGGACAGCGGTCCCTGCGGGGACCCGGGTGTTCCTGAGGAAGGGGAGATGGACAGCGGTCCCCGCGGGGACCCGGCTATGCCCGAGGATGGGGCAGCGGCTCCTGAGGGACGCGGGAAGGCGCCCGGTGCCCTGCGTGGGAACGCGCTAATCTCAGTTACATACAGCAGTACGAATGTAATAATTAATTACACGCTGTTAATTACACTTCCCCGGCGCCCCTTTACACCCCGCCGGCTCCCCGCTTACCTTCAGCGTAGCCTTGCGGACCTGCCCGAGCGCCCGGAGCCCGCCGAGGGATCCCGCCTGGAAGTTGCGGTACTGCAGGGCCACCCGCGCCGCCGCCGCGGCCGAGCGGCTGCCGGGCTCCAGCTGCTGCACGGCGAGGCTGCCCCGGGGCAAGGCGAGCGCCAGGAGCAGCAGCAAGGCGGGCGGTGAGGCACGGAGCCCGGGCAGGGCGCGGAGCCCCGGCATGGTGCGGGCAGCGGCGGGCACTGGGGCGGGCTCGGCCCCGCTCCCGTACAAATAGCGGGGCCCGGCCCGCTGCTCCCGCCCGCCCTCCGCCCGCTGCCAGCGCCCGCCGGAGGGCCCGGCCCGGCGGCGACTCCCCTTCCCTCAGCCCTCCCACCCCGGAGCCCCGCGGGCTGGGGGGAACCGGGGGCTTGGGGGTAGCCGGGACCTTCTGGGAACCAGGAGGGTTGAAGGTGCTGGGGGGACTTGAGAGGGACCGGGGTATTGAGGGGAGCCAGGGGGGTTTGAGGGAGTCTGAGACTTCCAAGGGAAGCCGGGGAATTTGAGGGCGTCTGAGGTTTCTGAGGGGAGCCGCCTGAATTTGAGGGGTGTCAGCACTGAGGGGAGCCTGGGAGGTTTGAGGGGGTCTGAGACTTCTGAGGGGAGTTAGAGGAATTTAAGGGGTGTCAGTACTGAGGGGAGCCTGGGGCACTTGATGGGGACCAGGGGTTCTGAGAGGAACCAGGAGGATTTGAGGGGGACTGAGGACTTGGAGGGCAGCCAGGGGGACCAGGGGTTTTAAGGGGAGCCAAAGGGCATTGAGGGGAGCCAGAGGAGTTTGAGAGGTATCAGGGGAGGTCGGAGGGATTTGAGGGGCCCTAATGGAAGCCAAGAGGACTCAGGGGGGATCAGGGGATCTGAGAGGAGGTGAGGGGGACAGGGGGTACTCAAGGAGGGCTGGGAGCCAGGGGGACCTGAAAAATACTGGAACTGGAGCAGGACCAGGGGTTCTGAGGGCAGCCAGGGGCACTGACAGTCACAGGATTTGTCTGAAGGGAGCCTGCAGCTCGAGCCAGATGTGCAATCCTGACACAGATCAGAGCACACACAGGTAATGGTTGCAAAAACACACTTAGCTCCTTCTCAGTGTTACCACAACTCAACACCTCCCAAAAGTCCAGAGCCTTACTCAGACCATGGCACACTTTGCCTGGGACACAGCTGAAACATTCCAAATACAATGCACAAGAAGCATTCATCTCTGGGATAAATCTCACTTAGTGAAGTTTTTGGAACCAGTACAGTCATGTCTTGGTAACGTGAAGAAAATCAACAGAGAGAGCAGCCAGATTCCCTTAAAATGATGTTTGGGATACAAGTGGGCTTGTTGCCTTGCTCCTCCTGGAAGCATCTCCTTTGGAGAGACTGAATGTGGTAAAATGTAAAAGGCTGCAGCACTTCCTGTGTTAAAAAAGCTGATTTTTAATGACCTGCTCTATTACCATCCCAGCAGACGGGGGTTTGTATGTGCAGCTGGGAATCTATTTTTGTGCTCTGCATGAGTATTGGGGCAGGTTTCAGGGTTGGGACCTCAGAGAAGTAAATCAAAACTAAATCAAAACTCTGCTTAAGTACTCAAACTGTCTCCTGTGGAGCTTAAAGTCTCTTTTTATTACTGGAATGCTTTTTCACAGAACTGGAAGTTTAGTGTTTCTGAGGCTTTCCTAAGTGAGGGCAAGAGTTATTACAGTAAAGGTATAATATCATTCTTTATTACAGCTTTTTATACCACCCAGCTAACCTTCCTGAATTTGTTTATTATGATTTTCCCTGCTGAAACAGATTCTGTAATTAACGGTTCGTATCTTTTCATGCCAGGCTGGAGGGGGCTTGGAACAACCTGGACTAGTGGAAGGTGTCCCTGCTTGGTGCCAAGGCTAGCTGAAGGACGATTTTTTCCTTATTGGGACACATGCCACGTTTGTCTCCGATATTTTTCTGGAAGAAACCAACATTTTCTCGTTTATCCCCGCAGAGGTGGCAGCGCTGATGCCCCGTTCAGGCCGGAATCCCGAGGCTGCCTGCCCTCCTGGCGCTGGGAGGGGTCGGGCAGTGCCATTCGTGTCCCGCTGTCCCCTTCCTGCCCTTCCTGCAGCGCGCTGGGTGTGGGACGAGCGCCGAGGATCCCGTGGGAGCGCAGGAAGCGCCGATCAGGGACAGGCGAGCGGGGATGGCCCGTGAGGAACCTTTGGCGCAGGATGTCGGCAGGGTGCGGTGGGGTGGGAGCGGCTGCTCCTGCTCCCGCTGCCCAGGGAAGGAGGTAAACCCACCCAGCGTGGGGGTTTCACACTCACAGCCTCGGCGCCTTCCATGCTGGGGGAGTTTGATAAACAGAGGTAAAAGCCTCTAAGGTTTGTCACAAGGAGCCTGCCAGGCTCAGAGCCGAGCCCTGGGCCCCCATCCCTGACTCTGGATGCGCTTCCTTCCCCCTCGCCCTCTCCTTTTCCTGCTGTCCCAGTGACAGGGCAGTTCCCTTCCTCCCGAGGGCAGCCCGGGGACTGTGAGTAACCCAGAGTGACAAGGACACTGAGCCCTGTGACACAGCAGGGACAATCCCAGCGCAGTTTCCTACCCTGCCGCAGAGATCATGCTGCCGTAATCTGCCCTTCATCTGAATTTACAAAACAGTTTGACTTGGGAAAAACAAAAGTTCATGTGCTGAACAGGTCCAGGTCAAGGCTGGGGCATGTTTGTAAATGTGTACAAGCGCAAGATTTTGTGCCTCCACAACATTTAGGAAATGTATTTCCTTTGAGTTCTGAAGGTTTTGGACCCTCAAAAGCTGGAAGTGCAGCCTCCAAGAGCCAAGGTTGCTGCAGGCTCTTTGGTGAAATGAAGCTGTGCCGTGTGTCAGAGCTGAACCCGAGGAGCTGAGGTGAATTACCTGCCCTGGGGGGATGCATCCACTGCTGGAGTGAGTCCCGAGGATGGTCAGAGGCACGGAGCAGCTGTGCTGGGAGGAAAGGCTGGAGAGTTGGGATTGCTGAGCCTGGAGAAGCCTTGGGGTGACCTCACTGAGGCCTCATCTGAAGGGGCTACAAGAAGGATGGAGTGGGACTATTTCCAAGGGATGGAGGGACAGGACACAGGGAATGGCTCCCACTGCCAGAGGGCAGGGATGGGTGGGAGACTGGGAAGGAATTCCTGGCTGGCAAGGTGGGCAGGCCCTGGCACAGGGTGCCCAGGTCCAGCTGCCCCTGGAACCCTGGCAGTGCCCAAGGCCAGGCTGGACACTGGGGCTGGGAGCACTTGGGACACTGGGAGGTGTCCCTGCCATGGCAGGGGTGGGGCTGGATGGGCTTTAAGGTCCTTCCAACCCACACCATTCCATGATTCCATGATTGTGTGTTTTGTGCTTAATTAGAATGTGGTGCAGGGGGGTTTGTCCTTGGCAGTATTTTCCCCTCTCATCCCACATCATTTGCTGCAGCCCAAGGAGGGCAGAGCTGGTGCCAGCTCCATCTCACAGAGCTCTCTCCCCGTCCCCTTCTCCACCCCTGTAGGAGCCAGGACATTCTGGGAAGCTCCCAAGGTTTGCATCACACTTCTGCCACAGCTGACTTGGACCCTGTGGAACTGGAAGCAAGGCTTGGTGAAGGCAGGGGCTCTGAAAAGCATTCTGAGGTTTGCATTTTCCTTTTTCATACATCAAGTGCTTGTTTAGTGCCAGTTATCCCTAATTAGTTTCATATTTGGAGGCGATTTCTATATCCCCTGTATACACCAGACCTCACTGGCTCACAATCATTACCAGCTGTCTGTAATTTAATACAGTGAATTTGGACAAAACTCACTTTATTTGGTTGTGCAACTTTTCCAGTTTTAACTTCACCATCTTGTTGTAGTTATGAACAAGTTCTGTTACTTGATTTTAACTGATTTGGGATTTAGTCTCAATAATTAATCCCAAGAATTTGTTTTTAATGACTCTCCAAATATTTTGCTGGCTAAACCATGAATTGGTCACCTTCTAATGCATTGCTGGACTGACCTTACCTATAGGAATAAAATATGGGTATTGGTTTAGTGAGGCTCATTTTTTCCAGAAAAATTTGGGTTTGAAGGCTTCTGATTATTTTAAAATCACAAATAGAATTTTTTTTTTAAAAGAAATATTTGTATTTTGTGTCAGCAGTTCTGTCACTCCAGGCCCTTGCAAATTGTCCATCTTTCCTGTAGCTCCTTTCAGGTACTGGAAGGCCATAATTAGGTGACCCCAGCACTTGACTTTTAAGGGACAATATTTAAGTCGGCCAGGAAGGTCTGGTAAGGCCTTCTGGTCAAAACCAAGCTCATTGATGCTGTTTGCATTATTTTGTGTGTTTTTATGTTGGGTTTAAAATGTGTGCCAAGGTCCTGCACATCTGAAATGGCACCAGGAAGTTTCTGAGCTCTCTTAGCTGCTGTTCCCACTTTTCCAGTGAGCTATCCATCAGCACTTCTGCTGCTGTTGTTGGAGGCCCCTCCAGCCTGAAGGTTCATGGTGTGAAGTCACCTTTAGTGCCCCATTTCATTCAGTTTGGGGTTTTTACTGTCTCAAACCAATACTTCTGCAGTGTCAGACATTCCCACACAGAAAAATCCCCTGGTGAACCCAGTGAAACAGAGAAGCACAGAAACTCCAAGCACGTCAGCATTTACAGGATCCTCTTTTACTGCACTTCCCCAAAAGTTGTTTTGCAAGGAAATTGGAATGAATCTGCCATGACTTTACCCAGGAAAGTGAGAGGACATGGATTATAAACAGGGAGTCAATCATTGCAGATGATCACCGTGGTACTGACGTTGGAGAGACACAGAACATTGGCAAACCTCTCTGGGATAATTGCCTCTGAATCCTGGAGCTGTTCTGGAACAGAGAAACCTTTCCAGACAAACAAATCCCTTCCATGCCCAGTGAGCTGCCATCACCCAGGGCCAGGAATAAACATGGGCAGTAAATAATCCCTGTTAATAACCTGAAATTACCGTGTTGCCTTGTGAAACTGTAACAAAAGCGTGTGGGATCATGCTCAGGCCTGTTTAAAAACAAACATAATTAAAGCAGCCCTTTGGAGCTGAGCTGCTGAGGGGAATATTTGCTTTTTGGAGTGCTTGCTGGCTGTCACAGGGGAGCTCAGCTGGGATGTTTGGTTGGTGGACAGCTCTTGCAGCACTTCTGCCTCTCCAGAGATGTTTGGGCAGATCCCTAAAAGATGGGAATCTGCAATGAAGCCTCTACAGCACTGCCCAGGTGGAATTCCTGGCAGATGATGGATGTGGAGGCACAACCCCTCACCCCACAAAACTTTAATTTGTTTGAGGCTAACATTTACTTACCTGATAGCAATAAAAATCCCCTTGTAATGCTGACTTTGTGACACTGATTCTGTAAAGATTCAGTGCACACCCCTGTGAAAGGGTTGCAACAGCACAATAACTTGGGAGGTGTTTGGTTGCACAATGTTTGGAGAAGGCATTAAATATTTGCGCAACAAGGGGGTGATGCCTCAGGGATGTTTGGAACAAGGTGAGGACAGCAGAGGGATTCTCACCAAAATTCCCCAGCACTGTCTCAGCAGCCACCCCTCTCTGCAAGGTGACAGTGGCCCCTCAGAGCAAGGAATTTTCCATGTCCTGCTCCTGGTCCCCTCTCTGTGCCCCTTTCCAGGAGCTGGGGATGCTGAGCTCCGAGGTTCCTTTCATCAAAACCCAGAAGGGACAGAAACCCCTGTGGGGACAGCCCTGCACTGTCACTGCTCTGGGCACACCCCAAAGGTGATCCCAACATTATTGATTTCATAATTGTTAACATCTCTTAGACAAAATACAACACAAAAAATTCCTCGTTGAGACTTTCCTTGAGGAGCTGGGGATGTTATTTAGAGTGGAAAACATTTATTGTTAATTCTGCTATAACAAGAATTTGTGTTGCAGGGAGATTAATTAACTTAAATGAGGTGTTTTATCTTCACATACAAATTTTGTATTTAGGCTTTTTAAAGGTTTGCTCAAAGTTAAACACTTAAGCCTGTATTTATGTCAGTAGATGCATAAATTACTCATGGAATTATTCATTGAACTTGATGATGTTGGCGATCTTTTCCAGCCTTAATGATTCTGGGATTCTATTATCCAATTTTCAGCTCACCCTATAAAGTGTGTGGTGACAGTTTGCAGGTTTTTAATTTTACTCTTCTGCAGGATTTCCAGTAACCAGGTGATTGAAGCAGACTGAGCACCCTGACAGCAGAAAAGGCAGGTTGGTCTTCAGAAACCCCTACAATTATTTCACAGAACAAATCAAAATCCACATTGTGATTTGTCTGTATTGCAAAGTTCTTATTTGGTTATTGTAGGCACCACTCCTGGGACTTAAAAATCAACCACGATTGCATTTTAGTCTGAGTATTAGATGGACATGGAATTAAAACAGAGCAGCAGTGTCCAGTTCTTTAAGTAATTAATGTATATAAAATCTCATTTCCATACTGATGCATGGTTTGGTTTCTCTCATCTCACATTGGTCAGTGAATTATCTCACAATAATCTCGTTTTCTTGGTTGTGATTAGCAATAACTCCTCCTTTGTTCTGTTCTGCATCACTGTGTGTTCCCAGAACTTCTAAGAAAAGGATCTTTTTCCCTGGATTAGTCACGGTGTTTGGACAAACATGGCCTTGTTTCCTCAAGAAATGTATCAGCACCACTGTGTTTATTTCTCCACAGCCTTAACCAGCAGGAGGATGGGGGAGCCCAGCTGAATATTTGGATGTAAAAATCTGGTGAAATCTCAGCTTTTCCAAAGCTCAGTGTGGGCAGTGTGGTGCTTTTCATGAGTGTGGAGTGCCTGGCCAGTGTTGATCCTGTACAAGCTCCAAGGGAAGGGTGAGAGCTGTGAGCTCAGTGCGGTTTGATCCATCCAGCAGCTGCCCAAAGGCCTTCCAGACATGCCAGGCTCCAGGAGCAGCTTGTGGAGAGCAGCAGAGGGACCCAGCAGCTCCATCCCCCTTGGAGGCACTCCAAGGAGAAAGCTCTTCCCCTCTGATCCCTGGGAAAGAAAGGGAGGGAGCTGGGGTGGTCTGGCAGAGCTCCCCCACCCCACCAACAGCCCCATCCCAGAGAGGAGTGACAGGGCTGTGCTCACCATGCCCTCTGCTCCACTGAGGGATGCACCAGAAATGCTGCCAGGGGCACTCAGGTTTGCTGGTTTTCCTGTAAAGTGAGAGTTTTCAGGAGAGACAGCAAATGAAATTGGGAACAGTTCATGTCTCAATGTCTATTTAATGTCTAAAAGGTGGTTCTGGCTTGGAAAATGGGCCTTTGGTACCATCAAATGTTCACAGAATTATGGAACTCCAGACTGGATGGGTTGGAAGGGGCCTTAAATCTCTCATTCCCAGCCCCTGCCATGGCAGGGACACCTCCCACTGTCCCAGGTGCTCCAGCCTGGCCTTGGCACTGCCAGGGATCCAGGGGCAGCCACAGCTGCTCTGGGAATCCCAGCCCAGCCCCTCCCCACCCTCCCAGGGAGGGATTTCGGTTATAAAACCATGTCCACGATGGGTTTGTTAATTTTTTTTCCAAAGGAAAAAATGCCTTCAGACTTGTAGAATTTTATTCTTCCAGGTATTGGTGTTACAGAGTGTGCTGAACTATTTGTATGGATGAAATTGATGAAATTATCCCAGATTAAATAATTTGCTGCCAGTTAAGACCTTGGTGCTATAATTTTTTATTAAATATAGATCTCTTCAAATTGGTGACGTGTTGACAAACACCACAGTGCCACATCTATATAAATTACAAATCAATATATATATGTATTTAATGAGAGAGGTGTAACCCATGATTGATGTGATTTTGTGGCTGAATCTCTGATATCATCCACCTTTCCCTCTGAAAGGATTTTTAATTGAGTGTTTAATTGTCCAAACAAATAGAGAAAGTTTAGGGGAAATTCTTACATAGAGGAAAAAGGGAGAACTTTCCCTTATTTCTGTGCAAGCCTTTGCAGAGTTTCCCTGCAGAAAGCTCCAACCTGTGTTGACATTTTGGTTTCCTTCTTTCCCTCATCCTGGCTGCCCTCGGTTCCAGAGGAGAACAATGGAGGGGAGTGAGTGCTGAGGGTATTTCCAGCACAATGATGGGAAATGCTCCATCAGCACAGAGCCCTTCTCCCTGCCCTGGTGGATCCTCTGCTCCAGAGCCTCTTCCCCAGGGGAATGGTGACCATGGAAAACTCCTGGATTGCAGGGGCACCGTTGGGAGGCACAGGGAACCTCAGGATCCTTTCCTGCTGCATTCACAAGGTGCTACTGGGGGACTTACACTGACTCTAACAGCTCCAAAGGTCAGAGATTTATTGTTAATGAATGGTTTTTCCAGCCTTCTTAACTCTAATGATCAGCTTTCCATATTTGTAGTGATGGCAGGGTTTCAGAGGTACTTCATTTATACCTAAATGTGATTCAGGTTTGATTTGCCATTTCTTAGCCAGACTCTTCAAAGGGAGGGGAGTGATGTTAATATTTCACATGGCTGGAGAGGAAATGCCCGGCAGTCCCAGGGGAAGAGTCACAGCACCTGTGCTGAACTCACCCAGAGTTTTGGCAGGAATGATCTCATTGCTCATTGTGAGTGGAACAGAAAACAATTCTGACACAGAGCAAGAGAAGCCTGGCTCAGGAGGTGCCATCACTGCAGTCTGAGAAGGTTTCAATGAGCTGGAGGAGGTAACAGAAATAGGTCGTGTGTTAAAAGAAATGTCAGGGATGGAAGATCAATACCAAAATCAAACCAAATCAATTCTTCCTTCTTTTATTTTTGCTGTGTTTCCATCTTTCCATTTGCTGTGTTTCCTTTCCAAAGCAAGGAAGGGGCAGGAGTTTAGGAGAGTCTGGTTCAGGTCAGTCTTGCTCATAAAGCAATTTGGGTTTCCCTGGTCAATTTATTTAATTAACTAAAAATGCAGAATTTGAGAAGCTGTTGGATAGTTGTGCATTTTTCTGCAGTTGGCTGCAGGAGATTTTTCTCAGACTATTGCCTGAAGGTTGGGGGTGTCCAGCTTGGAGAAGAGAAAGATCTGGGGAGATTTAATTGGGGATTTAACTGGGGATTCCAGGACCTAAAGGGAGCCTGAAAGAGCTGGAGAGGGACCTTGGACAGGGACCTGGAGTGCCAGGACAAGGGGGAATGGCTTTAAACTAAGGAGGAGAGAATTAGATGGGATCTTGGGAAGGGATTCCTCCCTCTGAGGGTGGGGCTGGGCTGGGATTCCCAGAGCAGCTGTGGCTGCCCCTGGATCCCTGGCAGTGCCCAAGGCCAGGCTGGGCACTGGGACAGTGGGAGGTGTCCCTGCCATGGCAGGGTGGGGCTGGAGGAGCTTTAAGGCCCTTCCATCCCAAAGCACTCCATGATTCCCACCCAAAGAGAGCCTGGTTATGGAGCCAGCAGTGACTGGGGGCTAAAGCACCTTCCCAGCTGTTGATCTGAACAGGAATTGCAGACATTTTATCTGTTTTTTCTTGCTTATCCCTTAGCTGAGAGGTGATGGGAACAACCACAGGAGCATCCCCAAGCCCTGGGGGGGGACACTTTGGGAGTGGGACACTTTGGGAAGGGGACACTTTGGGAATGGGACACTTTGGGAGTGGCACTTTAATACCCATTATTGGCTTTGAGGCTTATCCTGAGCCAACAGAACCAACAATAAATTGTCACTTGAGGGCCAGCATTTAGTGCCAGCTCAGAGAAATGCAGGATGGCTGTGGCAGGTATTAAACACCCTGAATAAACCCTGCAGGAGGATCCCAGGGTAACAATGCCTGCTTGCCAAATCTGTTTGCAGAGTGCACAAAGCAACCAGGAGAGCAGCAGCAGCACAAAGGTTTCCTTGCAGATCCACCACAGGTTGCTGTGTCAGCAGAGTTGTTTGCTGGTGCTTTTCTTCCAGCCCCAAAGTGGGACTGGGCCAGGCACTGCCTCCATGGGGACTGGGATGCTGTGGCTGTAGGACAGACCCCCAGCCAAGGCCCCAGGGAGCCAGTTGTGCTGTGTGGAACTCATTTCTTTTTCCTCATTTCCTTGAAGAAGGCTGTGGAGGGCAGTGACTCATCCAGGCACTCTTCCCAATCCCGAGGGATTTGTGTTTGTTTCCCATTTCCTGGAAGCACTCGGTGTTTGGGGAAGGTTGCTGGGCCACAGGGGAGGAGCTGCTGGACACCACCCACAGCCACTCTCAGGCATTTTCTGCTGGGTGCAACTCCCTGAGAATCCCAGTCCTCCAGCCTGGTAGGGAAATCACTTTTCCTCTGGGGCACACAGGGTGTGAGGCTGGCTCTGGGAAATATTCCCCGGGAAGGAAGGCTGGGAATGTGCTGACAGCAGCACTGCTCTTTCAGGTGTCACTGTAAGAGGCTTATGGAAAGCTCCAGTTGTGCTTGGTGAGCAGAAAGTGCAGGAAAATGGGCTGGGAATGTGAGGAGTAGAAGCTGAAATGATGTTGGGACAGCTCGGGCTGGAGGCAGGAATGCTCAGCAGGGAAGGAACAGGCAGCCTTAAAAGGAAAACTTAACATGTGAATTCTAGACAAAAAAATTATACAAAGCTGATGAATTATGAGCAATTTGCAGAGTGAATTTGGTGAAGTGACTTTGGAAAAGAAGGGTTTGGATTCCTGAGGGTGCAGATTTGGACCCCGGGCTGTGAGAGCCGTGATCTGAGTTTTGGGGGTGCTGCCCTCCCCCCTCCCCAGCAGCAGAGCAGGGCTCAGACGTGCTCCTCCCTTGTCTCCAGTGCATCTGCTGGCTCTCATTCCCTGCAGTAATCAGATTTTAGCAGCTATAAAAGCCTCAGCAGTTGTTTCTCCTCGTTTGGTGGGGATGTAAACTCAGGGGAGCCAAGGAAACCCCCCAGTGGGTACCAGGCTTGGGCAGAGCCCAGGGGTGCCATCAGTCCCCCAGGAATGAGGTCCTTTCCCAGAGGGCTCCGTGGCAGCTGGACCCAGGGAGTTCAGCGGGGGCTGCTGGAGCCAAGGCTGCCCCAAAGCTCCTATTGTTGGGGTGCAACATAAGAAGTGTGAGTTCAGGCTTTGCCAGCAAGCTCACACAAGGAAGCAAACACTCCAGCTGCAGGATGGGATGTCCTTACTTGGCCTGGCTCTCTAAAGCAGGATTTTTATCTGTTCCCTTTCCTGAGTTCAGTTTCCCCTCCCCATTTTCCATTCCCTATCGCTTTCCAGAGCCTTGCCCTTGGCACTTGTTGTCAGATGTCAGATATTTGAACTTGGAGCTGATTTTCTATGAATGCTTTGTGGTTGTGGATCTCAAATTTCCAGGGGAAAAAAAAAACCAACCCAAAAGCTGTATTTGTCTTCCAGATAAGAGAGAAAAAGAAAACTTCATTTATTTTCTCTCCAATTTCTTCTGATCTGACTTCATCTCCTGGTTGCCATGCAGGGATGGTGGAGTCCCCACCCCTGCCTGAAGTGTTTAAAAATCCTGAGGATGTGGTTTAGTGCTGGGTTAACAGCTGGACTGATGGTCCTGGAGGCCTTTTCCAACTTTAGGGATTCTGGGATGATTCTAAAAGGACGAAGAACTTGTTGTTCAAAAGGGTTTCAGCTCCTCTGTGTGTAACCAAAGCAGATTCCACAGGAGCTGTCCATGGCCTGGTCAGCACGGTGGTATTTCCTCCCCCATGCAAGGAGAATTTGGTTTATATGTGCAATTCAGTCATTTAAATATTAATATCAATGGGAATGTTGTTCCCACTGGAAGCAGGCAGAGGTGAAATCCCATGTGGCCCCCACATCTCTGGGATCAGTTCCTTGTGCTGCTGCTAAGGGCTGGGTGGAATTCAGGATTTGCCTAAATGGAAAAGGTAAATATAGAAATAAACCAGGCTGTGAGGGAAAGGTTCTCCCAGCACAGCACAACTTCCACTAAAACCATCTAGAACTTGCTTTACTCATTTCCTTCTGCTCAAACCAGGCTATTTTCAAGGAATTCTGTTCTCCTTTTCAAGGACATGTGGAGCCCAGGAGCAGCTCAGACCCAGGTGGTGAAAGCACAGCACCATTTCCCTGCCTCGAGGGAGGAAGGTGAGTCCTGGAGCTCCCTAAGAAATGACAACATTTCCAAGCCAGGGAGGCTGGAATGGCCTTTCCTTGACACTCTGGGCTAGGAATAACTCCCTTCACACTTCCTGAGTGGGATGAGCTGGCTGTGTACCAGGAAAGGTGAGGGGAGTATTCCAGTTACTCACCCGGAGCACTTGGATTTATTCACTTGTCAGTTATGGGAAACAACTCTCGTTTCCTTCTGCCAGGCCATGAATAATATTGAGGAAATTGTTTGCATTTGGAAACCACAAGGTGGGGAGGTCAGGGATATAAAAATGCAAAGAATTGTAATCTGTCAGTGAAACTGTGAAATCAAGTGTTGAGCAAGATGCTTCTAAAGGAAACGATATATTTTCAGAATTAGATCACAAGGGATTTTTTTTCTTGCTGTGCAGAATAATTTCTCATTCACTCTTTGAAGGAAATGAAAAAGAAAATTGCATTTCACCTCCCTCTCCAGCCCCTTACTTTAACGAATACTTAGGCAGAATTTCTTGTCCTCTAATTTGAATTATCAGTTTGTGAAATGGTTTTTTCATCCCCTCTCCAGCTTGTTTCCAATTCTTTGCCTATAAGGAAATGATTATGCTCCCCCTTTCCCACCTTTTCTCTTTTCCTCAAAATTAGAGCTTTCTGTGATTTTTTCCCCCATAGTATCACTTTCTTGGGTTATGAAGCAATGCCTCATACTCAGAGATAAAGCTGGATATATGGAAATGACTCAGGATTATTGGAATAATTGTGATTTTTCATTTTTGGTTTTATTTTAAACCATCTCAACCCAATGAGAATATTTAACATAGCCATGTCAACTACAGGGATGGAATTGACTTGAATTTCCTCCGCTCCAAGGTCTGGGAGAGCTGCTGAGAAGGAATTCCACTGAAGGGAGGAATGAATTGAAAGTGAGGGATCAGGTGTATCAGCAAAGGAATTCAAGCTCAGGGAACAACAGGCCCACTGAATCAAAGTTGTTTGCTTGGAAAGTTCTCCAGGCTGCAGCAGAGAGAGGGAAAGAAGTCCAGCCCACCTCAGGCAGGTCTTGGAAAGGCTCCAGCAGCGTTCAGGGCAGAGGAAATGCCTGAGGAGGAGCTGCTGGATGTGCAGAAATGCTCAGCCTTGGGCAGGACAAGAGCAGGAGGCTGGCAGGAGATGTGCCTGGGAATGAAGGAGCTGAGGGAGAGAGCAGAGCTGAGAGGGGCCTGCAGGAGCCTGGGAGAGGAGCTGGATCCTTGGGGATTCTTGGGGTGTTCCCCTGTAAGTTTTCTGTGCTGTTTAGGTGGCCTGGAAAGGCCCAGGGATGGCCTTGAAGAGCCGACGCTTCAAAGGACGAGAGGAGACTTCTGATCTTGTCTCGGTCTTGGTGTTTATTAATTGTTTATCTAAAAGATTTTCTTTCAGCCCGACAGAGGTCTGCATAGCAAGCCAGCCATGAGCACACTGCGAGCCCCCGGGGCGGTCACTTATCTTTATACCCGAAGTTACGTGTACAATATTTATCATTTCTCCCCAATACCTTCTACCCTTATTAACCGGTGCACTTCTAGTAATAACCAATCCCAAAGTGCCACCATCACCACAGAAGATGGAGGCCAAGAAGAAGAAGAAGAAGGACAGGACACGCCCCAATTCCTCCATCTTACTTCTTTAGACCCCCCTGTACCAAAATCCTAAACCCTGTGTCTTACACTCTAATTAACTTATCCCTTCACCATTCACCCAGTGGAATCCTCCCATCCTCATACAGGCGTCGTCTCCTGTGTAGGATCAAAGTCCTGCCACCAGACACTTCTGGCAACATTCCAGGATTCCCGAGCCCCCCAAGGGTGGTCTCGGCCTCTCTGCACCTCAGTCCTGAGGTGCTGAGATCCCACGTTCCCCAGCTCTGGCTGTGGGAACAGGAGGGCTCCTGTGCTTACAGGGATGCCAGGGGGCACTGCCAGGGAGCAGCTCCCTCTGGCACCCATTCCAGCACTGCCTTCTCCAGAGGATGAGGAGCCCTGTGACAGTGAGCTCTCCTTGGCCTTCAGCCAGGGCAGGGAGCAGAGGGAACAGCCAGGGTGGGAACTTCCTTCATTCCCAGGGCACTGAGCCTGGGTGGCACCACCCTGCAGCATCTGAGTCAGGATCAGAGCTCCCTCCTGAAATTCCAGGGCTGAGCTATGGAACCCTTCATGTCCTGGAACCCTTCATGTCCATCCTGCTGGAAGAAACATGAGAGTTTTAAGAAGTGTGAATGTTTGAGAAGGCATCTTTTCAAAGATGAACTATGGAAATGCTCAGTGGCTCTCAGGAACTATTGTTGTTCACTATTTCCACCAAATAACTTGGGGATTTTTAGAACTTAGCACTGATAAGGTCCACCAGGAATTTGTGTACCCTGAGGAAAACAGGCACAGAGGAAAGTTGTGCACAGAGCCAAGTTCAAGTGTTACCCAGAAATTCAGGTACAGTCCCCACAGCCCTCTGAATTCCCAGAATCACAGAATCCCAGACTGGTTTGGGTGGGAAGGGACCTTAAAATCATCTCATCCCACACCTTCCACTGGACCAGGCTGCTCCAAGCCCTGTCCAGCCTGGCCAGGAACATCAGAAAAATCTCCTGGAAGTCCTGCCTTGGCTGAGAAGCTGCACATCACTAATGTGTTCCTACACTCTTCTGGGGGGAATTTCCACTCCATTACCTGAGCTGGCTTTGGAGAAGGAGCCTGGCAGCAGCTGCCCTTGGGAGGAGCTGTGAATTTCAGGGAGGATCAGAACAATGTTGAACACTATTAACACCAGGAGCCACAAACCCACCCCACCTGTGCTCGTGGCACTCAGCAGAGGCAGGAGCTGTTTGTGTGGCACTGGATCCCTCCCAGCCACAGGAGCTGCCTCAGGCCAGGATCTTTGCTCTCAGAGAGGGCAGAAAAGCTTCCTCAGCCTAGTCCCAGCACTCTGAACAAATCAGACTTGCCTTGGGATGGTGCACAAACACCCAGTAATGTTTGAGTGAGACAGAGGTTTGTAATAACCCATTCCTCAGCACGTGGAGGGGTTAAAAACTGTTTGCATGCCTGTGTGTGACAGATCCCTCATCCTTTGGGGGGAAAGATGAGTTTTCCTTCAGGAAATGGATAATGGGGCAATGATGGTGGAGTCAGTTTAATCATGTGGAACACAGCTCCTGCTTCGCTGCAGTTTGAAACATCTCCCCAAGGGCAGCAATGGCTCTGAGCAGCTGAACCCTGAAATTCTTCCTTGTTTCCTGGGAGTGTTTGCTGTCCTGAGTGCTCCCTGCACCTGATCTGGGCAAGGAGGGGAGGCCACGAGGGTTTTATGGCCCCCATAAAGTTCTGTGCACAGCATTTCCTCCATCTGCTGCTGCTAACCACAGCATTTGGCATCATATGGCACTTTAAAAGCTCTGATTTATGGGGAGGCACCAACTGCATCTGTAACCAACATTCTAAAGCCTCAGTTTAATAGCAATCTACTGTATTTATTTGGGATGTAAACGCTCACTGCAATGCATGTGAGCTCACAGGAACATCACAGACAGCCAAGGGCAAGGTGGAGGTGATGGGGGAAAGGCAAATACTGGGAATTTACAAATAGAAAACTGTCTTTTGCTCCTGTTAAATATTCTGGATGCATGGCTGTAGTTTCTCACTCTCTGATAAAGAGCCTGATGTTACACACAACGAGATAAACACAACCCCAGGCTCGATTTAGCTTTGCTCCCCACAGTTATCTGTTTGACCTGTGGATAGAAATTGTCTCCCTGGAATCAGGAAACTCCAGGTGGCTCTGCAAGGACAATTATCTTTGAGCTCCCTCAAGTGGCAATGAAACCTTGGAGTTTGTCACAGAAATCCTCGAGTTTTTACAAAAACCCTTGAGTTTGTCACAGAAATCCTTGAGTTTGTCACTGGAACTCGAGTTTTTTACAAAAACCCTCGAGTTTGTCACTGGAATCCTCGAGTTTGTCACAGAAACCCTTGAGTTTTTTACAAAAACCCTTGAGTTTGTCACAGAAATCCTTGAGTTTTTCCCTGGAACCCTCGAGTTTTTACAAAACCCCTTGAATTTGTCCCTGAAACCCTTGAGTTTGTCACTGAAACCCTCAAATTTGTTGCACAACTGCTTTTCCAAGGAAGCCTTGTAATTTCAGACCATGTTTTTCACAGCCACTGTGCTAAACTGAGATGCTCAGATTTCAAGGAATCTAAAGGAGTTTGGAGCAGTTGAACATGATTCATTTATTAACACATCTCTCTTTTGGCAGGTCTCTGAACAGACATGTACCAAGGGAAATGAAGTGATTGATGTCCCAGAGGAGTCTGCACTGATTCACAACATGATACCTGCATGTTTGGAGAGGTTGTTTTGACTTTCTTCCATGGTTGCTTACCAAATTCATGACAGGGTGGCTGGGAGGTGAATGTGTTCTTCAGCATCTCAGGTAAAACTCAGCCCTTTGCTTTCTACACCTCAAAAAGGTAAATAAATTATTATTGCCTTGGAAAGGTAAATAAATCCTTTGGCTTAAATCACAAGTGGTTGTGCCTCATTGAGAGCATGTAAATGAGTTTGGGGAAAAGTTTACTATGCATGAGGAAGGTGTTGTGCTGTTGTGGGGGTCCCCAGGATGAGGTGAGAGATGAGAACTGACTCCAAGTTTGCAGAAGGTCGATTATTTTATGATATTATATTAAAACTATACTAAAAAAGAGAAAGAAGCCAGAAGGCTAGAACAAGAATGAAGAATAAAAACCTGTGACAGACCACACACAGCTGGCTGTGATTTGCCATCAATTAAAAACAATTCCCATGCTGGATGAACAGTTCTCCAAATCCCATTCCAAAGCAGCAAAACATGGAGAAGCTGAAGCTTCCCAGCTTCCCAGGAGAAAAGATCCTGGTGAAGGGATTTTTCATACAATATCATGCTGACATGGGGGTCTGTGGCTATGTATCAGGCTGATACAACAGAACTGGTAACTAAAGGGTGTTTGCAGAACAGCAGCTGTGCTCTTGGCTGAGTGCCACGCACCCGGCTGTTTTTAACCCTTTGCTTTACTGCCGTCTCATACTGGCTTTTTAGTAAAATTTTTAAATTTTAACTCGTAAAAATTTAAAAAGCTTACTAAACGTAAAAAACGGAACTTCGTTTTTCACAGTTTCCATTTCCATTTTTTATATTTATTTCACGTCTCACTTTCCCTTTTCCCTGGGCCTCTCTCGCAGGCCCCGGCCCGGCGCTGCCATGGCAACGGGGTCACGCGGGGCGGGCGTCACGTGGCGGGCGGGTGTCACGTGGCGGGCGGGCGTCACGTGGCGGGCGGGCGTCACGTGGCGGGCGGGTGTCACGTGGCGGGCGCTCACGTGGGCGGGCGCGATGGCGGAGGAGCAGCGGGCGCTGCTGGGCGCTGAGGGCGGCGATGGCTGCGGCGGCTCCCCCGGCCCGCCCCGCGCCCTGCCCGCCGCCTGCGACCCTCGCCGCCTCCCGCACCGCCTGCTCGTCCTGGCCCTCATGTGCTTCCTGGGATTCGGTGCGGCACGGGCCCGGGGGGCGGCGTGTGCCGGGGGGGGTTGGGGTGTGGGGGCCGGGACGGAGCCCTGAGGTGTCCCCTTCTCCCCGCAGGCAGCTACTTCTGCTACGATAACCCGGCCGCTCTGCAGACCCAGGTCCAGCGGGTGAGTCGCGCTCAGGGCGCTTTGAGAAACGCGGAGAGTGAGATTCTGTGTGGGCATGGGCTAACGGGGCAGCGGGGAAGGGAGTCCGGGGGCAGAGGGGAGATGGGAGCTGGGATTTGGGAGGGAATTGTTCCCTGGGAGGGTGGGCAGGCCCTGGCACGGGGTGCCCAGGGCAGCTATGGCTGCCCCTGGGTCTATGGCAATGCCCAGAGCAGCTGTGGCTGCCCCTGGTTCCTGGCAGTGCCCAGAGCAGCTGTGGATCCCTGGCAGTGCCCAGAGCAGCTGTGGCTGCCCCTGGTTCCTGGCAGTGCCCAGAGCAGCTGTGGATCCCTGGCAGTGCCCAGAGCAGCTATGGCTGCCCCTGGATCTATGGCAATGCCCAGAGCAGCTGTGGCTGCCCCTGGTTCCTGGCAGTGCCCAGAGCAGCCGTGGATCCCTGGCAGTGCCCAGAGCAGCTGTGGCTGCCCCGGATCCCTGGCAGTGCCCAAGACCATTTGGGCACCCCCTGATAGTGGAAGGGCTTGGAACAAAATAATTCCTTTCCACCCAGTCCATCAGGAATTGTGTGGATTACAGGAAATGCTGTTTCTGCTTGGCTCCTCCTGAATGCTGACTCTGCAATAAGGTTTTTTCCCCCTGCCCCTGTGCTGTGCAGGACATGAAGGTGAACACAGCCCAGTTCATGGCACTCTATGCCTGGTACTCGTGGCCCAACGTGGTGCTGTGCTTCTTTGGGGGCTTCCTGATAGACAGAGTGTTTGGGATCCGGTGAGTGCAGCCTTTGTGCCTCTCCTGTGCAGGGAACCCTGGGCTAAAACTGCAGGGGAGGTTTGGACTTTATATTCTAAAGCTTATCAAGGTTATAATCAACCTCTTCAATATTTTTCCCACTCAACTTAAGATTTTTTAACAATATAGATGAGCTTCCTTTCCTTTATAACTTAAATAAATTTGTTTCAAACCCAGCACTTTGTACTACCTGTTCTCTGTGGGAATCATTGAGCTGCACAATTTATGGCACAGACCCTTTAACTGCCCATCCACCTCCCCTTGTTTCCCTGCTGCAGGTCTAAAATAGAGTTTTGTAAGGAAAATAAAGGATTGTGGTTGTGCATGAAGTGATTTTATTCTCTTTGCAGGCTGGGCACTGTAATATTCAGCAT
Source organism: Ammospiza nelsoni (assembly GCF_027579445.1). Taxonomy (NCBI): domain Eukaryota; kingdom Metazoa; phylum Chordata; class Aves; order Passeriformes; family Passerellidae; genus Ammospiza; species Ammospiza nelsoni. The sequence goes on from NC_080642.1 coordinate 1,671,169, forward strand.
TTTTGTGTGTGCTGGGCAGGTGAGTGCAAGGGAGGGAGCAGAGCATGGGCTGGGCCTGCAGGTTGGGTTTCACTGTAGAGAGCTGGAATGGGAGAACCCTGGGCTCTGGTGGGAAGGGGAACCTTGGAGTGTGGCTGGAATTGTGGGAAGGACCCACATTTCACCTTGGGATGTGGCTGGAATTGTGGGAAGGATCCACATTTCACCTTGGGATGTGGCTGGAATTGTGGGAAGGATCCACATTTCACCTTGGGATGTGGCTGGAATTGTGGGAAGGATCCACATTTCACCTTGGGATGTGGCTGGAATTGTGGGAAGGATCCACATTTCACCTTGGGATGTGGCTGGAATTGTGGGAAGGATCCACATTTCACCTTGGAGTGTGGCTGGAATTGTGGGAAGGACCCACATTTTTATATGTTGGATGTGAAATTGGTTGAGGATAACCCAGTCCCAGGTGGGCCAGGCTGGAGATGATGAACAGCAGAGGGAGCAAAAACCAAGATGAGCAGGAAATGGATGTGGGAAGGGAAACCTATTTTTGTTCCTGTTTTCAGCCAGTTCTGCCTTGTTCCATGCCTGAAATGCACACTCACCATTTTCCTTTGCTGCTGTGCAGGTGGTGTTTGCTCTGGGAGCACTGTTCAACACCTTCTGGCTGATGGAAGTGGGCAGGTTCATTTTTGGGTGAGTCTGGAAGGGCACATTTGTGCTCTTTGAGGTAAGGCCATCTGGAAAACTACAAAAACCAACCCTGGAAAGCTCTCCTGGAAAAGTGCTGCCACTTGGAGCCAAAACTGAGCATCTGAGCCCTCTGGAGCTGGGGAATGCAGGATCTCCAGTTCTTTCCATTGTGTAACTTAAAAAACCAAACCCAGGAGTTGCTGAATCAAACCCTCTGGAGTTGTTCTGCAATCCCTGCACTTCCATTTGCTTTCTGTGTACACAGATCTGCACTATCAGCCTGTGCACAGGGGTTTCTCTGGCATCCTGCCCTGGCCGGCCCCCTTTGCAGTGCTGTGTTTGCTTTTGCAGGATTGGGGGCGAGTCCCTGGCCGTGGCCCAGAACACCTATGCTGTCAGCTGGTTCAAGGGCAAGGAGCTCAACCTGGTGTTTGGATTGCAGCTCAGCATGGCCAGGATTGTGAGTGGGCGTGGGCACAAGGGCTGGGGCCTCCTTTGGGGCTCCTTTTGGGGGTTTCAGCACTGCAGGTTAACCCTGCTGGGGCTGGGGGTGTTCACCAGTGGTGGCAGCCATGGCTCCTCCCCTGGGGACAGAAGGGGCTTTTCCCTGCCCCTGGCAGCTGGGAATCCTGTTTGATCAAATCTGTTCATTTCAGCTCAGTTTATGAGCTCGTGGATTTATGCACTTCTCACCAGTGAAAACTCCTCCAGACCTGTACAAACTCCAGTTTGTGATGTTTTATCCTCGTTGGAATGATGGATTTGTTATCAGCCCAGCAGGGAATCCCCTGGATGCTTTTCCCTGCTGTCCCCTGGGTGGCATTTTAATAATAGACACTCCTGGTGAATCCCTGGGGCTGGGAGGTGCTGGGTGCTTCACGGGGCTCTGTTGTGCCTAGGGGAGCACAGTGAACATGAACATTATGGGATGGATCTACTCCAGAGTGCAGGATCTCCTGGGCTATGCTGGTCCCAGCACCCTCGGCCTGGCTCTGCTCATAGGTCAGTGATGTTCTGTGTGTGTTACTGATTTATTAATCTCTGAAAAGCATTTATTAATCACTTAAAAGCAGCACAACTCTGAGCTTAGAAGGAGCAATTCCAGCATCTTTTGTATCATATTCTCATTTTCTGTCTGAAAAGCATTTATTAATTACTTAAAAGCAGCACAGCTCTGAGCTTAGAAGGAGCAATTCCAGCATCTTTTGTATCATATTCTCATTTTCTGTCAGGTTATTGCAGCTTCTGAAATGCTGTGGCATTTTTGGGGCTGCCAAGTTCAAGTTTGTGTCTTGTGCAGATGGAATATTTCACATCCTCTGAGCAAAGGACAGGCTTGGAAACTTTTCTGAGGAGTGTCAAAGTTTGCTTGTGGTTATCTGATTGTAAAAGGGAATTTGAACAATTTTGGGGTGTGTTCCCTTCCCTCAGAGCCATGGACATGGAGATTTGGTGTTGGGAATGAGGCCAGGTTTGTTTCTGTTCCTGCCAGGGGCAGATGAGGAGCTGAGGGGGAGTGATGGTGATGATTGAAATAAAATAAATCCATGTGCATGTCTGTGCTCCAAGGCAGGTGTGTGCCATGTGTCAGGGTTCTGTTTTCCACCTGAACCTTGGAGCTGGTGCTAAGCTCGGTGTACCTGACCTGCCCAACAAAGCCTGCTCTGACTGGGCTGGATCCCCAAATCACTGCTGCAGTTGTGAGCTGACCATGTGGTGTTGCCTTCCCCAGGTGGGGTCACCTGTCTGTTCTCACTGAGCTGTGCTCTGATCCTGGCTTACTTGGACAGGAGGGCAGAGAAGCTGCTTTGTAAGGAACAGGGGAAAACAGGTGAGTGCTGGGGCTGAGCTGGAGCTGACCCTTCCTGGAATGCACCAGCTATTTAGCTCATTTTTACGTGGAGTTTTAGTTTTAAACACCAGCTCAGCAGGCAGATGCTCTGCCAGCTGCTTTATTTATAAAACCAAAAGTTTGCACCAGTTTGTGCCACTGGTTCTGAGTTTCCTTGGAGTTGATTTCCTTTAGCTGGGGTGCAGAACCACGGAGCTCCTCCCTGTCAGTGTGTGCTGGGTTGGGTTTTCCATGTGGGACAACTCAGGGCAATTAAAAATGAACTGACTGGTTTGGAGGGAAGGGACCTTTAACCTGCAGCCAGGGCCGTGGTGCAGGTGGGGTTTGGGATCACTGGGTGTTCTCCCAGCTGTGTCCATCCTGACTGCTGCCATGCTGTGTCTCCCCCCTGCAGGAGAGGTGATCAAGCTGACAGATGTGAAGGATTTCTCCCTGTCCTTGTGGCTCATCTTTGTCATCTGTGTCTGTTACTACGCTGCAGTGTTCCCTTTCATTGGCCTGGGGAAGTAAGTGCCACTCACTTGTCCAGCCATTCCCCTGGAATTTGGCCAAGCTTGTCACTAAAATGCTTAAAAACTTCACATTCTTTGGGAATTACAAACTCAGGGGCACGAGGAATGTTTGATTTCCTGATGAAAACTGGATGCGGGTTTAAAACATGGGGTGGAATTTGGGGTCCTGTAGGATTCCTTCCATATTTACAATCCAGTACCTCATTATTTGGGTTAAATGTTGGTTATGGACTTTTTATGTGTTCCCCAAAGTGCAATTTGAATGATCCTTAAATTAAAATGAGTGGAGTTTGACAGCAAGCTCCTAAATTAATTATAGACAAAAATCTGGGATATTTATGTCAAAGCTCTGTTTAATATTTTTGTACATGAGATTCTCGTGTCTTTGTCTAACTTAATTTTGATTTCACGTCCTTCAAGTCTGCATTTTTCTAAATAATTTTTTTCCTTCCCTCAGGGTTTTCTTTATTGAAAAATTCCGATTTTCCCCTCAAGAAGCCAGTGCAATCAACAGGTACATGGTGCTTGATTTAATAAGGAACACTGCCAGGGTATAGGGTGGATTTTTGGGTTCTGGGCAGGTGGGAAGAGATTTGGGCTCTCCTGTGAGCTGCATTTAAGTGGAGAAATAATTTCACACAACCCAAGGAATAACTGGGAAATGTGGATGTGGTTTTTATTAAAAACAGATGTTCACACTGGAAAGAAAAAGCTCTGGAGGGTTTTATTTTAGTATTTAGTGCTTCTTTTCTGAGTGATAAAAGCAGTTTAATAACAGCACTAAAGGAACTCAGTTTGGGCAGTTTGAGGGTGAATTTGTGATGTGGCCAGAGCCCAAAGCAGTAAAACCCCACAAGGAAACACTGGCTGGGCTCTGAGTCTGTCACTGTTGGATGCTGAGCACTTCGTGTCCTCAAACCCTTTGAGAATTCGAAATTACTGAGATTTCTTTGTGGGGTGCTTTTTCCTTCTGGCCTTGGAATGAGCAAAGGGCCCTGGGGGTGTTGAATGCTGAATTTCCCTCTCCTGCAGCATCGTGTACATCATCTCAGCCCCCATGTCCCCAGTGTTTGGCCTGCTGGTGGATAAAGTTGGCAAGAACATCATCTGGGTGCTGTGTGCTGTGGTCACCACTCTGGCCTCACACATCATGCTGGCCTTCACCTTCTGGAACCCCTGGATAGCCATGGTAACTCAGAACTGAATGGAAATAAAATATTAAATATTAAATTCTGGGACTTAGCCCTAAATAGAAATAAAATAGCAAATATTTATTCTGGGATTTAAACCTAAACAGATATAAAATATCAGATATTTCTTTCTGGGATTCAGACCTAAATAGAAATAAAATATCAATATTTTTTCATAAATGTAAAATAAGCAATGGGGTTGGCACTGCATTATTGTATATATTGTGAGGTGGAAAAGATTCCTCACTGTATTACTAAATCCCTGTGCCAGGTGCTCACTTTTCTCCTAAGAATTGTTCTTTTAGTTTATTTCTGAAGGTTATTACTATTACTGAAACTGCTCACTTTTCTCCTAAAAATTGTTATTTTAATATATTTCCGAAGGTTATTACCGTTATACAAACTGCTCACTTTTCTCCTAAAAACTGTTCTTTTATTTTATTTCTGAAGCTTATTACTGTTACTCAGACTGCCTGTAATGTGCTGGTTGGAACCTCAGTAAGAATCTGCATTATTGAGGGCAGATTTCCTGACATGTTTGTTTGGAGCTGAGGATGATGGTGCTCATCAGTGGGGCAGGGATTAAAAACTTTGATTTTCAAGCATTTTTCCAGTGAGGTGCAGCTCTGGGTGCTCATTCATTAACTAATTTAAATTAACAGAGTTAATTTTAGGGCTCATTCCTGGAAGCAGAAGCTCCAGTTGTGGATATTTATTTACAATTTCACTGCGCAGAGCATTTCTTGAGCTCCTTGTGGGAGGAAGGGCGGGGATGTGTGGGTTTATGGTGGCTGCAGCTGGGAGGGGGCCCTGCTGTGACCTGTCCCTGTGTCCCCGTGTCCCCAGTGCCTGCTGGGCGTGGCCTATTCCCTGCTGGCCTGTGCCCTGTGGCCCATGGTGGCCTTTGTGGTCCCCGAGCACCAGCTGGGAACTGCCTATGGCTTGTGAGTATGGCAGGGCTGGGACTGAGCACCCTGCAGGGGAGGAGAGGCTGTGGGGTCACCTGGGGAGGGGCTGGGCAGGGAGGGACAGGACACAAGGACAGGGACGGGTGGGAGGTTGGGAATTGAGGATTCCAGCGAAGGGAGCCTGCAGGAGAGCTGGGGAGGGACTGGGGACAAGGCAGGGAGGGACAGGACACAAGGACAGGGACAGGTGGGAGGTTGGGAATTGGGGATTCCAGCGAAGGGAGCCTGCAGGAGAGCTGGGGAGGGACTGGGGACAGGACCCAGGCAATGGCTGTCGCTGCCAGAGGGCAGGGATGGGTGGGATTTGGCAACTGGGAATTCCAGGGAAAGGAACCTGCAGGAGAGCTGGGGAGGAACCTTGGACAAGGAGCTGCAGTGCCAGGACAAAGGGGAATGGTTTAAACTCGGTGAGGAGAGATTGAGATGGGACATTGGGAAGGAATTCCTCCCTGGGACGGTGGGGAGGGGCTGGGGTGGGATTCCCAGAGCCTGGATCCCTGGCAGTGTCCCAGGCCAGGCTGACCCTGGGGCAGTGGGAGCTGTCCCTGCCCATGGCACTGGGGGAGCTTTAAGGTGCTTCCATCCCACACCATCCCCTGGTCCCTGGCACTCTGGAACCACTGAGTCTGAGCAGATCCCACCCATTGCTGGTTCCAGCTCCTCCAGGCTGTTCCAGGGGCTCCTGGCTGCTCTGGGATGGGGGCTGGGACAGAGCCTGGGGCTGGGGGAGGCACAGGAGCTTCCCCATGTCCCAGCAAATGGGGGCAGTGCAGCTCCATGGGCTCAGTGCCACTGAGGAAATGAAAATCCATTTTCCTGAGAAAAGCGATCCCTGCTGCTCTGCTCTGTCCCAGCATGCAGTCCATCCAGAACCTGGGCCTGGCAGTGATTGCCATAGCAGCTGGCATGATCCTGGACACCAGGGGATACCTGTTCCTGGAGGTCTTCTTCAGTGCCTGTGTTTGCTGTGAGTGTGGAACACGCTGGGAGGGGGCTCAGGGAGCTTCATGGGGCTCTTTGGTTCATATTCCTGGAAAACAGAAACCATTCCTGTTCTAGAGGTGCCAGCTGGGGCAGTGTTGGGGTGAGCTCACAGCCAGTGAAGTGCTTGGGGCTTCCTTGAAACATGGAGAGTTTCAGTGTTTAAAAAATTGAGTGAAAGTGGACAAATGATCCTTTTAAAGTGTAAATTATAAGTTTAAAATTAAAATCCTTTCTGAATTGCCACGTGCTGTGAACACAGGGAGATTTACAAAAGCAGAAACTCCTCTGAGTCAGAGCCACCATGAAGATCTTGGGTAAACCTGTTCATTTATTGTCAGCTAAGGCTGTCCCTTTGCCTTTGCAGTGTCACTGCTAGCTGTGGTCATGCTGTACTTTGTGAATCACCTCACAGGTGAGTCTGCAGCTGCTCCTTGCCTCACTCTGTACCTCTGTGGAACCATTCTTCTGCTTTCCCAGTGCCCTGAGAGCTCCTGGGGGAGTTTTAAAGGTCTCAGTGCCCATTGCTGCTCTTACAGGTGGGGATCTCAACTGGTCTGCAAAGAAAAGGGCAAAACTGCAAAAAGCAGCTGCTTCTGAGTAAGTACAGAGCCAGCAAATGTCACTGGCCTTGGGAAGGGTTTGTCCTGGAGGGATTAAGCAGATCATTTCTCCAGTCTGATTTCTGGTGGATTTATTTTATTTAGTCTGTTTCAGGATTTCATATCCTGCCTCCTGTGAGTCAATATTTGAGGCAGCATTATCCAGGTGTCCTTTCCTGGCCCTGTTCCTCTTTACCTTCCTTTATTTCAGTGGCCTCAAACTGAAATGTGATACAAAATGTGGTGGTTTGAGCCTAAATCACAGCACTGATGGGGTTTGGGATGTCCCAAATCCAGTGTGTGTCACCCTTGTGTAACAATTCAGGGATTCTGTGGGGTTTGGGATGTCCCATCTCAGTAACCATTCAGGGATTCTGTGGGGTTTGGGCTGCCCCATCTCAGTAACCATTCAGGGATTCTGTGGGGTTTGGGCTGCCCCATCTCAGTAACCATTCAGGGATTCTGTGGGGTTTGGGCTGCCCCATCTCAGTAACCATTCAGGGATTCTGTGGGGTTTGGGCTGCCCCATCTCAGTAACCATTCAGGGATTCTGTGGGGTCTGGTCCCCCAGGCCAGGGTTTGCAGTAATTGTTGTCCCCTGTTTCTTTCAGAAAGGAAAGTTGAGTAGCAAAGCCCTGCCAGGTGGGAGCTCCAGCAGCAGGGCTGGGCTTGCTCTGGAGCTCTCTGGAAGATCTCTCAGCCCTGGGGTTCCAGCCCTGCCTCAGCCCCTGCTGTGTTTCAGCAATGCCAAAATTCCTTTTCCTGCTGGGCTGGGCTCTGCTCCCCACAGGCACCTGGAGTGAGGCTCAGACCCCCTGTGCTCACAGGTGGAGATTTGAGCAAAAAGCATTTTGTGTTCTCACCCAGAGCTCCCACAGCTCACTGCTGCTGCTTCTGTCACTGTCTAAATGCAAAATCCACTTTTTAAATGTATTTCCAGCTTTGGGCTTGTGTCCTTTCAACACAATGCAAAAAGAGCCACAGATGCTCAAAGGGACTTTTGTTTTTTTGTAGATTTCTGAACTCTGAGACTGCTGAGCAGTCTTTTATTGCCTTCTGGATTCTCTTTGTATTGTAATGTTTATTTTAAGGATGAAAGTTTGTTTTTAATAGATAGAAAAAATGTTACAGAACTCCCTGAGCACATTGTAATCTGGGAAAAAGCAAAAGGTTTCTCTTTCTACTGAAATCTTGGAGCGAAATAAAAGGAACCTGCAGAAATCAGCCTCTCTCTTTATTTACACTGAATTATTGATCCCTGCACATCTCAGGCTCATTCACCTGATACCCCAGGACATTTCCTAGCTATTAAAATAACAATATTAAACTATTAAATAATATTTCAACAATTCCCTGCTGGGCAGGTTTTCCCTCAGGGCAAACACCTTTCTGCCACTTTTCTTTTGCAGAGCAGAAGAGCAGGAGAGGCTCAGAAGGCAGAATGAAGATGATTTGGCAAAATTGCTGCCAAAAGCTGATGCCTTTAGTTTAAGGAATAAATACCTGTCCAGGCTTGGAGCTCAGGTATCACTAACAGGGGGTCACAGACAATCCAAAACCAGAATAATCAGGGGTTTATTTAAAGAGTTTGCCTGGTTTTAACAGCCAGCAGCTGCACTTCTGAGTGAAATTCCTGGGATTTGGTCTCAGAAGGAAATCTCCCAATAATTAAAAATGGAATGAAAGAAAGGGATCAAAGGCTGGCCCACCTCAGAAGCTGAGGAATGTCTTAATTTTATTTTTTTGCAGCTCCCAGCTCATTACTCCTCCTGTTTCTCAACCCTGGCCCACAGAAGTGTGCTGAAATAGCAGCTTGGCCCTTGGAGAAGCAGGAATATCTGAATTTCCTGGGCCACAGAGCCCAGCACCAGCAGATGCTCCGTGCTTTGCTGCCAGCCTAGATCCTAGATTTCAAATATTGCCTCAAACTCCTCCTGCCTGGGCAGTGCAGAGATCCTGATGGGAACTGTGGCTCTGCTGGAACCTCTGAGTAGCTGCTCCAGCCTCCGTGAGTAGCTGGGCCAGGATTGGATCTCTGGCTGTGAAATGGGAAAATTCAATCATTGAATTGGGGTGAGCCTGGATGGAGGTGGGGATTCCCAGCCTCTCTTGGACCCCTTCATTGCTCTGATTTGTTTTCCTGAGAGAAGAAGGTGAGGAAGAGCTCCCAAGTGAGTATTGCAGAGGAATCTCCAATTCCAGAAGGACAAAAAGTGTTCACCTTGGAATTTGTCCCAGGGCACTAACAGCAATAACCTCTCCAAGCCTGAATAATGTGAAAACTGATTTGTTTTTAAGAGTTAATGACTAAAAACTATAAAAAGAGTTAAAGCAAGAGCTGAGTTTTGCTTCCAGAGGGAAAAGCCTTGAATTCCATGCTGGAACTCATCATTTTCCCATCGTTTCAGTGGGAATTTCATTTCATTCAGTTCCCAGAGCTCCTGCAGAGTGCCCTTTGCTTTGGTTTAATTACTCCTCGAGGTAATTGGATCAATTACCCCTGAGAAGAGAGCAGATCTTACTGTACAGGAGGTTTGTGGAGCCCCAGGAATGGGGAATTTCCTGGGATGGCTCCAGGGAATTCTGTGTGCCACAAAAAGCTCAGGAGCCTTTCCCTGTGTTTGGCTGCAGGTGGAGGAGTCTGTTAGGATAAAAATGCTGCATTTGATGTAGAATATTCTTAATTTAATCTTTTTAATTTAAGCAGCGCTCACAGTCTTAAAGTTGGTTTTAAGAGACTTTTCAGTGGAGATTTCTTTGATGTCCCTGGAAAACTCTCATTTTCCTGAAGGACCTTTGGGTGAAAGCTGTGGATTCTGAAGGACAAAAGCAGAGCAGCAGCTTGGGGCTCCCTGCCCTGAGCTGTGCTGGTTTTACTGGTGCTTGCTGGCTCCTCAGAGCCAGCACTGAGGCTTGGCTGGCTGGTTTCCCTGTAGGAGTGTGAATTTTGGGTGTTTTTAAATAAAACCTTCCACTGGACACTGGCCCCTGTGGTTTTTGCTTGTTGAGGGTTCTGTTGCTGCCTTTGGGGGTTGTTGAGGATATTTTTTCCCTGAGAATGGTGGAGAGTTTGGGGCAAGTTTCTCTTTGAGGATCCAAAGGCAAAGCTGCCCCCACTGCTGGGAGGGAGAGAATTAAATTGAATTTTGCTCTCCTGCTTCTCTTGAACTCTGCCACGTTCTGGTGGGAGGAGGAGCTGCTCTGCTGCTCCCTCCAGGCTGCATTTCCAACCCTGCAGTTCCCGTTTTGGTTTCACTACTGCGCCCTTCAGGCTCCCGCCCCAGTCCTGGGGGACAAATTCCCCTGTGAGCTGCGGTGGAAAAGGCTTTAACCCTCACGGGGACACATTTATTGAGAATATCTCAAAACCGGAGATTTATTGTGCCAGTTTCTCATAACCTGCTCTGTGCCAGTGCCCGAGGAGCCTTTGGCAGGAGGGGCAGGGACGGGGCACGGTGGGACGGGAGGTTTGTCCCAGGAATTCTCCCTTTTCCAGGCATCCCTCGCTAGAGGTCAGCACCGGCCCGCGCTGCCTCGGGATGTCGGCACTGGGGAAATTGGGATCCAAACCCTCCGGGCTGGGCTTGGGTTCGTTCTGTGCCTGATTGGCGCGGCCCGGTGCTGGCACGGCCCGGTCTGGCACGGGTGCCCATCCCTGGCAGTGCCCAGGGGTGGTGCAAAGGGTCCCTGCCCATGGCCGGGTGGGTTTAGGATCCTTCCAGCCCAAACCAGTCTGGGATTCCATGGGATAGAGTCCAGCCTTTGGGAAAAGCACCTCGATCCCTCGCCTCTCTCGGACCGAGTTTATCTCCAGGTGGGTGAATCTTGGTGTTCCCCGCTGGGTTTGAGCAGGGAAGCTCAGGGTGGACAGCAGCAGGAATTTCCCCATGGAAAGGGAGCTCAGGGCTCGGCAGGGAGGGTTGGACACCCATCCCTGGAGGTGTCCCAGGAACTCCTGGGGGTGTCCCCAGAGCTCTGGGCTGGGGACAGGGTGGGGATCAGGCACAGGTTGCACTCCATGGGCTGGGAGGGCTTTTCCAGCTCAGGGATCCCGGGATTCTGTGGTTACTCCTCCTGTTCCCGGGTGGGCTTGGGGAGCTTCTGGTGGATGAGCTTTGTCTGATCCAGCTGGGCCTGACCTTTGGAAGAAAACTTCCTCATTTCTTTGGGATTTAGGGCTGAACCTCTCTGTTCTCCGAGCCAAAGGTGGGGCCTGCAGGGAACAGAAGGGAAAAACTCCTGCTCTGTTCCCCCTGCCCAAGCTGCTCCTCCTGGGGTTTGGATTTTGCAGCTGTGGCTCTGTGAACACGGGGCTGCTCCTCAAATGATCCCAATCAACGTTAGCCCTTAATTAATGGAGTTGTTAACGAGTTTATAAAGCTCTGTGTGTGTGGGCACAGCTGGGAAGGGCAGGGATTGAGCCCTGGTGGAGCTGGCACACCTCACATAATATATTAATATATAATATATAATATATAATATATAATATATAATATATAATATATAATATATATAATATATAATATATAAAACAGATATTTGATATTATATATCAAAAAAGGTCAGGGAAGGAGCAGCCTCCTGGCAGCTGGGGGGAAATGCTCATTTGGGGCTGGGGCAAACCCAGAGGGACATCTCAGCTGTCCCCTCAATCCTGATGGAAATTTACTTCAACTCCAGGATCTCGTTAAAAACCCAAATTTATTCTCAGAATATCTGCAGGTAAGCATTACATGGATTTCTGATTTTATTGGATATTTTTGTATATGGATTTTGGGGTTTATTTTACAGTGTAGCAGTAGCAACAAATCAGCCTGGCTCTGTTAGGCCAGAGGAGGTTTCTGGGTGTCCCTCATTGCCCACCCTGCATTCCAGACCCCCATGAAGATGAAATCCAGAGCAAACCTTGATTTCCCATCCTATCAGAAAATACATTGCTTAGAGGAGCTGCCTAAAGCAAATTTCCCAGGATTTCAGATTAAAGAAATCCCTGCAAGCAGTTTGCAGTGAGAGTGGAGGCGGGATTTTTGTCCATCATCCCAGCTCAGGACAGGTGTCAGGAATGAGGGATGCACACAGGGAGAGCTGGGGGACACAGGTGGCACTCCAGGCTCCGTGGAAATGCAACAGCTCCTCATTTCCATGGATGGATTTCCCTGCCTGGGACTCTGACATGGATTCAGTGATAGATGATGGACTGGCTGTAATGCCAGTGTTATTTCAGAGCTGAACCCAGGGAAAATCTCTCACTGGTGCTGCTGGAGTTTGGGATTCTGGGCTTTGTTCTGCTGCAGGGGAAGCCAATCCAACCCTGTCCTTTTGTAATGGCTCCAAATGGGGAATGAGAGCAGAGGTGGCTGCTGGGGCAGTCCTTGGAATTGTTTGGGATATTCGGGGCACAGGGAGGCTGCAGGGGGAACTCCTCCTGTCCCAGAGTGTCCTGGAATTGTTTGGGGTATTTGGGCACAGGGAGCTCCTCCTGGCCTGGAATTGTTTGGGATATTCGGGCACAGGGAGCTCCTCCTGTCCTGGAATTGTTTGGGATATTCGGGCACAGGGAGCTCCTCCTGTCCTGGAATTGTTTGGGATATTCGGGCACAGGGAGCTCCTCCTGGCCTGGAATTGTTTGGGATATTCGGGCACAGGGAGCTCCTCCTGGCCTGGAATTGTTTGGTGTATTCAGGCACAGGGAGCTCCTCCTGTCCTGGAATTGTTTGGTGTATTCAGGCACAGGGAGCTCCTCCTGTCCTGGAATTGTTTGGTGTATTCAGGCACAGGGAGCTCCTCCTGGCCTGGAGTGTCCTGGAATTGTTTGGGGTATTTGGGGCACAGGGAGCTCCTCCTGTCCTGGAATTGTTTGGGATATTTGGGCACAGGGAACTCCTCCTGGCCTGGAGTGTCCTGGAATTGGCTTGGAGCAGTGCCAGGGGCTGGGCTGGGTGGATGCTGGGCAGGAATCCTCCCTGGGAGGGTGGGCAGGGCTGGGATGGGATTCCCCAAGGATTCTCCTGTCCCCTGGCAGTGCCCAGGCCAGGTTGGACACTGGGACAGTGGGAGGTGTCCCTGCCATGGTCCTGGATGGGCTTTGAGGTCCCTCCAAACCATTCCAGCGTGCTGGCACTCCCATAGTGCCCCACCCATCCCTTTTTGTGCCATTTCTGTTCCCATTGACCATTTTAAGGGTGTCACATGAAGGGCACAATCCACAGGCTCACATTTTCCCTTTTGCACGGAATAATTTTTTTTCCCTTCCCCTTTCCTGCCCTTCCTGCTCTCCCTTTGCCAGGCTGCTGCTCTCCAGGCTTTGCTGATGAGCTTAACCCAATTAGTGCCCTCAGGAGCAGAGCCTGATTGCCCTGCACATCCTTTTGGAATCCATCACTGGAGCACTGCCTGCCACAGTTAGCAATTGGCCTCCCAGTGAACCAAAGGGATCCAGGAGCACATCCCCCTGCCCAGTGCTGCCAGCAAGGTTCACATTCCCAAACTGGGGCTTTTCTCGGGGATCAATCTGTGCTTTTGAGGTAGAAAAGCCAGCTTGGCTTTGATGCAGCAGTTCCAGAGCTGCTGCTGTGATCCCTGCCCGAGGTTTTTTATGGACACAGCAGAGATTGCCCAGAGCAGCTCCCCCTGAGAGGCTGCAGGAATGAATCAGGAGCTCAGGGGCATCCCCAGGAATCAGGAGCTCGGGGGCATCCCCAGGAATCAGGAGCTCGGGGGCATCCCCAGGGCTGCAGGGATGAATCAGGAGCTCGGGAGCATTCCCAGGGCTGCAGGAGCTCAGGGGCATCCCCAGGAATCAGGAGCTCAGGGGCATCCCCAGAAGGAATCAAGGCCTAAAGGGCAGCAGTTCAGGTGCTTCCATTTGTTTTCCTGGCTGGGACCAAAGCTGGATTTTCACCCTCAGTGGGAAATGCTCTTCCCCAGGAGAGCCTTGCAGGAGGGATCTGCTGCTCCAGAGGGTGCAGGGTCCAGCTCTGAGCTGGAATTATGATTTTCCTTTGGATGTACAGAGGAAAATCACAATTCCAGCTCCTCCTTCAGCAGCTCCTTGGGTTGGGATGGATTAATGGCAGCCTGGCACCGCTGGGTATCAATGGGCTCCCTCTGGTTTATTTTCCTGGCAGCCTCCCCTGCTCCAGGCATCATTCCCAACATTCCCATTTCCCTGCTGGGGCTGAACCTGGGCCCAGCTGCAGCTCTGTGGGATCTCCATCCCTCTGAAGGGTCACTTATGGGATCTCACACCCCAAAACCTCCTGGTGCCCTCTGGGCTGCCCAGAGCAGCTCCCCAGCCCTTTTGGGGCTGCTTTTGCCATCACCAAGCTCTTCCCCAGCTCTTTCATTCCTGAATAAGAAATGGATCCCAGGGAGCTGTGCTGTGGGACACTAAAGCCAGTATTTATTTGTGAGAGTCGCTTTGGGGGGGCCTAATTGGAGCAGCTTTTCTGCTCAGGCTGCAGAACGGGGCAATAAAAATCAGAGATTGATGGTTATGGGCAGATTAAATGGGCATCAAAGTTATAAATTACAGCCCTGCCCGAGCTGGGATTGGCCACCAGAGATGCTGCTAAGTGCCAGGGGTGTTTAATGAGCTCGTTTATTTGCAGGCTCCAACTGCATCAACTTGGGCAGTTTATTGAAAGTGTGTTTAAAATAACCACAGTGCCAGGAGGGCCGGGTCAAACAGCCCAGGGGGAAAAGCAGGAGCTGAGAGCAGGAATTTGGATTTCCAGGTCAGTCTGAGGGCTTGGGGAGCGTGAGGGATCCATCCTGTGGCTCTGCACTGCTGGATTTTGGTTCCTTCTGGTTTTTGGTCATTTCAGTGCACACACGAGGCCTCAGTGTGTTCAGTGTCAGAAATATTGGGTGTGGGTTGTGGTGAAATGTTCTAGGGGGGAAAAGCAGGAGCTGAAAGCAGAAATTTGGGTTTCCAGGGCAGTCTGAGAGCTTGAGGGGCAGGAGGGGCTCTGCCTCTTGGTTCTGCACTGCTGGAATTTTGGATTCTCCTGGTTTTTGGTTATTTCACTGTAAACACAAGCCCCTAATCTGCCAGGTGTCAGAAATACTGGGTGTGGGTTGTGGTCAGGTATTCCAGAGGGAAAAGCAGGAGCTGAAAGCAGAAATTTGGATTTCCAGGGCAGTCTGAGGGCTTGGGGAATGTGAGGGATCCATCCTGTGGCTCTGCCCTGCTGGAGCTTTGGTTTCTCCTGGTTTTTGGGTATTTCACCAAAGGGCAGATGTTGTGGGATGTGCCTGGGATGCTGGGCTGGGCTGGCTGGCCTGGTTATCCATGGAAATGAAATGTCTCCAAACCATGGAAATGAAATGTTCCCATTCCCAGGGGTCCTGGAGGGACTCAGCAGCTCAACCAGAGCTTGGGGGAGCTCATGGAGCCCTTGGGAGTGCTTAAATAACATTTAAAGGTTGTTTATTCCTTGTTGGGAAACTGCCCTGGTGACTCCAGAGTTACCCCTCTGCTCATGAAAGGAGAGGGAATGGAGAGTTCTGTAAATGGCAGAAAAGGGAATATCCTGGTGATGTGGAGAGTTCTGTACATGGAGGAAAAGGGAATATCCTGGTGATATGGAGAGTTCTGTAAATGGCAGAAAAGGGAATATCCTGGTGATATGGAGAGTTCTAAATGGCAGAGAAAAGGGAATATCCTGGTGTTGTTTGCTCACAGCTGGCAGGGCACAGCCTGGAATTCAAAAGCACAAAATTCACACAACAGATCTGATCACTGAGGTGATTCTGTTGGATTGTTCCCAAGCTCCAGAGCTGGAAGCTCACAGAGAAAGGCTGGAATTGGGGCTGCTCTTATAGGAGAATAAATTCCATTTCCTGCCTTGTTGAGGGAGATTTGTAATTGGGGTTGGGGCTGAACTCTGAGTTCAGCTCAGTGCAGGATGTGGCATCAGGAGCTCCCCTGTGTCCCTTCCCATCCTCTGTTCCTTTTGTTTCTCTCCAAAGAGCCCCTTTGCCCTCCTCCATTGAAAAATTCCTCTTTTTTTCCTCGTGGCTGCATTTCCCTGGGAGTTCTGGTGAAACCCTTCAGTGCAGGGGTCTGGGAGGGAGGATTTGGGGTCAGAGCAGCGTTATTGAAAGTGGTGTTTAAAAATGACATTAGTGAAAGTGATGTCATTTAAGGTGCTGTTACTGAGGGTGATGCTTTTTGAACTGATATTTATGATGACATTATTTAAGGTGGGGTTTTTTTTTTTGAAGTGACTTTTTGGAATGACATTTTTTTGGAGTGATTTTATTTAAGGGGATATTATTGAAAGTGATATCATTTGAGGTGGTGTTACTCAGGGTGATATTTTTTGAAGTGATAATATTTAAAGTGGCGTTATTTAAAGTGCTTTTATTTAAAGTGGCGTTATTTAAAGTGATTTTGTTTAAAGTGGTGTTATTTAAAGGGCAGTTACTTAAAGTGGTGTTATTTAAAGTGATATTACTTAAGGTGCTGTTATTTAGTGATATTATTTAAGGTGATTTTATTTATGGTATTATTTAAGGTGCTGTTATTTAGGGTGATTTTATTTATGGTATTATTTAAGGTGCTGTTATTTAGGGTGATTTTATTTATGGTATTATTTAAGGTGCTGTTATTTAGGGTGATTTTATTTATGGTATTATTTAAGGTGCTGTTATTTAAGGTGCTGTTATTTACAATAGCTGTTGATGGGCTCCCAGCCCCTCGTGCAGTTAAATGGAAAATGGCAGCTGCAGCTTTTAACAGAAATGTGGGGTTTTCCTAAAGAAATGAGGTGAAGTCTTTGACACAGGGCAGAGCTGGAGGATTTTTTTTTTTTGGAAAATCCGGGGAATGTGTGAGGAGGAGCCATTCCCAGCTGGGAAATGAGGCAGGAGAGGTTCAGCGCAGGAATTCTGCCCTTGCCCAGAGCAGCTGTGGCTGCCAAAGCCCTGGAAGTGCCCAAGGCTGGATGGGGAAGGTGTCCCTGCACAGGGCATGGGACGGGCTCTGAGATCCCAAACCATTCCATGACTCCTCTGTGCTGGAAAAACAAAAAGGGAATTAGTGTGGCCTGGAGCCTGGGCTGGGAATGCTCCCTCTGGAAAGGGAATGCTGCTCCTGCAGCCCCCACCTCACATCCGAGGGAAATAAAGCACCAGGATGATCCCAATAAATTACAATAATTGTGCCTGGCAGCATGTGGTAATTTAAAATGGATTTATCTAACAGGGCTTAAAGAGGAATAAATAATAAACATCTCCAAGCAGTGGGAACCCTGCTCTCCTCCATCCTGCCTGGATATTAATTACTGCTCATGAGCTGCTGCAGAAATCAGTCTGGGAGCAGGAGGAGGAAGGGGGAATTCAGCCCAGGGGTGGGGCAGAGCCAGGGGAACGTTCCCAGCCCCCCTGAGCAATGGGGATGTGCTGCTCCCTCCCTGGCTGGGGCTCGGGGCTCAGGGTGGGCTCTGTCCTCATTTCCTGAGCTGGGATTCCCCATGGATGGAGGATGGAGCTCAGCTGCTGCTGGGCACTCATCCATGGGGCTGAGCCCCAGGGCTCTGCTGCTGCCCAGAAATCCCAGGGGAAACATTCCCGAGCTGGGGAAGGGGGGAAGGCAGCCCCAGGGCTGGATTTGTGCTTTTGCAGTGCCCTGATTCCCGGGCTTGGCTCTCACCCACTCTGTGCCAGGCATTCCAAGGGCAGAGCAGGGCTGGCAGCCATTCCCTTCCTTTGCTATTCCCTTCCCCATTCCCTTTCCCATTTCATTCCCTTTTCCTTCCTTTCCCTTCCCCATCCCCATTCCTTTTCCCTTCTTTCCCTTCTTTCTTTCCCTTCTTTCCCTTTTTTCCCTTTCTCTTTCCCATGCCCATCCCCGTTCCCGTTCCCCAGCAGGGCTGGGGCAGCTCTGGTCCAGGGCTGGGGTTTGGGGGCTTGGGAGGGGATTCCTGGCCGGGATGGGATTCCCAGAGCTGCCCCTGCTCCCGGCAGTGCCCAGGGCCGGGCTGGAATTGTCCCTGCAGGGCTGGGGGAGCCCCGAGGTCCCCCCAAGGTCCCTCCCAGTCCAAACCAGTCTGGGATGGGGCCCTGGGCTGGGTTGGGGCCGCACCCTGCAGGTCTCTGCTCTCCTGTGTCACCCTCCTGATTAATCTCAGTAATTAATTAGTTAATTAGCCTGGTTGGGTGTCATAATAGACAGAGACGTGGGGGTTTTTATGTAGAATGGGTGAATTTTTATTTACAGAGTTGATTTTTATATGGTATTAGAAGGTATTGTGTGTGACTTTAATTAGTTAATTGGTGAAACTCAGCTAATTGCCTGGTAATGACCAATGCATGTGTTTCTCACATTTTTCTCTTTTTAGATCATTTACATTTTTTGTCTCTTGGGGAGTGAGGGTTTTACGCAGGTGGGATTTTCTTTGTAGGTGTGAGCTGGTTTTTCACAAGAACAGATTGTTGTGTAAACTGATTCTTATCCTTATAATTTTTTTTTTAATGGGAACTGAACAGGTTAACTTTAATAGCAAGGCTTGAACTGTGTTTTACAAAGTTTTTAATTGTATTTTTATTTCCATGTAGCAGTTTATGTGACAGGGTTTGAAGCTCAGCTTCTCCTGCTCCTTTCAAACCCCAGTTTGGAAAATATCACTGTTGAAAACATGAAGATTTTCACCAAACTCATTTTTTTTAAACAAAAATATAGAAGTGACGTTAATGTACAATTGTAACAGCTGTGTTTGATCCTTCCAGATTTTAAAGAAGAAGGAAAACCAGAAGGGAAATGTTCTCCCAGGGAACAGCTGAGCTCTAAGGTTCAAGTGCTCGTTTTGTTTGCAGATGCATCAATAATGTTCAGAGGTTCTATTAACATTAATAATATTGTTAACATTAATAAAATTAATAATTAATATAATTATAAAACGTATAACTTCAATTAATGAATTTACAGAAATTTAAAATGCTGATTTTAATGCAATTATTATTATTATTTGTTTCCAGTCTCGTGTGCTGCCCACCAGGAGTTTCTCTGTTTGGAGCTCCATCCCTGTGTCAGTAAGAAAGGAACCAAACCAAAGTTTTATCGTTGGAATAAAATTTCCTTTGTTGGGTCACTCAGGCTGTGTCTGCTGTGGTGCTTCTGTGACTCCTGGGAAAAAATAATTCAGGATTTCAGGCTCCTGCATCCTTTGCAGGCTGATTTTGGGGCCGGTTTCGAGCTGTTTTGGAAATTTCTGTTAAATTCCAGTTCACAGTGTGGGTGCTGTCAGGGAAAGGTTTAAAGTAATGAAAAATATTCTGAGAGAATCATGAAATAAAGGCTCTGATCCAGCAGGAATGAGAAGGACAGGGAGGTGCCACCCAGGAAGAGAATCCAAGGGAATACTTGGGAATATTCTGCAGGATTTGAGAGTTCTTGCATAGCAATTCTAGGGGAAAAAAAATTTAAAATATTTATATATTTATATAAAAATATATAATAGAAATATAAAATAAACATATATTATATATCTATTATATATTTACATAAAACATTATACATAACATAAAATTATACATAACATATTATATCTTATTATATAATTTATATATTAATATATTAATATTAATATAGATATATTATATATCTATATATAATTATGTATTATATATTATAATTATATATAATTATATATATTATATATAATATAAATATCTAAATATATATATGTTTAAATTATATATGTATACACACACATATATATACATACATACACATATACATACATACATATACACACACACACACATATATATATATATATAAAAACCCCCCACAATTTTATAATTCCATAATTTATCTCCCTCCCAATTCTAGACTATCATTCTTGGAATTTTTTTATTTATTATAAATAAGGATAGGAATTGTTGATCTGTGTTTGAGTCCATGACTAACCCATGGCTCTGTACTCAATGATCAAGAACTGATCAGGAATTGCCACTTTTCCCGATGGCAGCGATGGAATAAACCCCAAAGGACAGACCTGTGGACAGTGAGCCCCAGGGCCCCGAGTTCCTGCTGGGCTCTGTCACACTCAGCTGTCCCTGCTGTCCCTGCTGTCCCAGCGGAGCCCCAGGACCTTGGGGGACACCTGGGGACACCCCCAGAGCCCCGGGACATTGGGGGACATTGGGGACACCCAGGGCACCCCCAGAGCCCCGGGACATTGGGGGACACCCGGGAACACCCAGGGCTCCCCCGGAGCCCCAGCTGGGGACATTGGGGACAGGGGGACGGGGAGGGAGCCCAAAATCCCCGAGGAGCCTCTGTGGGGTCAGAGCAGGGAAACTGAGGCTGAGGAGCTCCCGGGGCTGCTCGGGGCACTGAGACCTGACCGGGGCCACTCAGGAGCATTCTGGGGCCACTCGAGGTCACTGGGGGTCATTGCAAGGTCACTTTGGGGTTACTCAAGGTCATTGGGGTCATTTGAAGGTCATTCAAGGTCATTCTGGGGTTACTTTAGGTCATTGGGGTCATTTGAGGTCAATTTTGGATTTGAGATTTTTCAGTCACTGACTGGGGTTACTTTAGGTCATTTCAAGGTCATTTTGGGGTCATTTTGGGGTTACTTCAGGTCATTGGGGTCATTTGAAGGTCATTCAAGGTCATTTTGGGGTTACTATAGGTCATTGGGGTCATTTGAGGTCATTTGAAGATTTTGAGATTTTTGAGTTCCTGGCTGGGGTTACTTTAGGTCATTTTGGGGTCATTTTGGGGTTACTTCAGGTCACTGGGGTCAATTGAAGGTCATTCAAGGTCATTTTGGGGTTACTTTAGGTCATTTGGGTCATTTGAAGGTCATTCAAGGTCATTTTGGGGTTACTCTAGGTCATTGGGGTAATTTGAGGTCAATTTTGGATTTTGAGATTTTTGAGTTCCTGGCTGGGGTTACTTTAGGTCATTTTGGTGTCATGTTGAGGTAATTTTGGGGTTACTTCAGGTCACTGGGGTCATTTGAAGGTCATTCAAGGTCATTTGGGGGTAATTTTGGGGTTACTTCAGGTCATTGGGGTAATTTGAAGGTCATTCAAGGTCATTTTGGGGTTACTTTAGGTCATTGGGGTAATTCGAGGTCGTTTTTGGATTTTGAGATTTTTGAGTTCCTGGCTGGGGTTACTTTAGGTCATTTCAGGGTAATTTTGGGGTTACTCGAGGTCACTGGGGTCATTTGAAGGTCATTCAAGGTGATTTTGGGGTTACTCTAGGTCATTGGGGTCATTTGAGGTCATGTTAAGATTTTGAGATTTTTGAGTTCCTGGCTGGGGTTACTTTAGGTCATTTTGGGGTCATGTTGAGGTCATTCTGGGGTTACTTCAGGTCATTGGGGTCATGTGAAGGTCATTTTGGGGTTACTTTAGGTCATTTGGGTCATTTGAAGGTCATTCAAGGTCATTTTGGGGTTACTCTAGGTCATTGGGGTCACTTGAGGTAAATTTTGGATTTTGAGATTTTTGAGTTCCTGGCTGGGGTTACTTTAGGTCATTTTGGGGTCATTCTGGGGTTACTCGAGGTCATTGGGGTCATTTGAAGGTCATTCAAGGTCATTTTGGGGTCACTTGAGGTCATTTTTGGCTTTTGAGATGTTTGAGTTCCTGGCTGGGGTTACTTGGGGTCATTCTGGGGTCATTCTGGGGTCACTCGCTGTCGTTCTCGTCCCTAATATCCGATGCAGGCTCAGAGCTTGGCTTTGCTGTTGATTCTCAGTTTTTGTTCTTCCAGCAGCGCTGGTGCAGGGCTGGGCTGGGGCTGCCTGGGAACGTTCACAGCCCAGGGATGCGCTGGCATCTCTGTGCCAGCAGCTCCTTGGGGCTCCTAAAGGGGGAAATGGGAAAAAATGGAAAAATAATGGGGAAAAATAAATAATGGAAAAAATAAGGGGGGAGAAAATAATGGGGAAAATAGTGGGGGAAAATAATGGGGGGGGAAATGTAATGGGGAAAAAATAACAGGGGAAAAAAGTGGGGAAAATAATGGGGGGGGGGAAAGAGGGGAAAATAATGGGGAAAAAAAAGAGGGGGAAATAATGGGAGAAAAACAATGGGGGGAAAATGGGGGGAAAAGAAGGGAGAGAAAATAATGGGGGAGAAAATAAGAGGGGGAAATATAATGGGGAAAAATAATAGTGCAAAAATAATGGGGAAAAATAATGGTGGAAAACAATGCGAAAAATAATGGGGAAAAATAATGGGGGGGGAAATTAGGGGGTGAAAATAAGGGGGGAAAATATAATGGGGGAAAAATAACGGGGAAAAAATAACACGGAAAAAAAATGGTGCAGAGAAAATGGGGGAAAATAGTGGGGAAAAATAATGGGGAAAATATAATGGGGAAAAATGACGGGGCAAAAATAATGGGAAAATAACAGGGGAAAAATAATGGGGTAAAATCACGGGGGAAAATAATGGGGAAAAAATAATGGGTAGAAATAATGGGAAAATAATGGGGGAAAAATAAGGGGGGGGGGAAATGAGGGGGGAAAATCAAGGGGGAAAATTGGGAAAAATGGGGGAGAAAAAAAGGGAGGAAAATAAAGGGGGAAATATAATGGGGGAAAATATAATGGGAAAAATAGTGGGGAAAAGATAACAGGGAAAAGATAATGGGGGGAAAAAAGAGGGGAAAATAATGGGGAAAAGTAATGGGAAAAATAATGGGGAGGGAATAAGGGGGGAAAATAATGGGGGAAATACAATGGGGAAAAATGGGGAAAAATAATGGGAAAAATAATGGAGAAAAAAATAATGGAGAAAAAAATAATGGGGGGAAAATAATGGGGAAAAATAATGGGGGAAAATAATGGAGAAAAGATAATGGGGGAAAAATAATGGGGGAAAATGGGAAAAAGCAAGGGGGGAAATGGACAGAAATGGGGAAAAACTGTGGGGAAAATGGAGGAAAGGGGGGGGGAAAGGGAGATAAAAATAGGGGGAAATTTGGGGCAAAATGGGGGGAAAGGGGGAGAAAGGAAAAGCAGGAGGAAGGGGAGGAAAAGGGGGGGTGGGAAAAAATGGGAGAGGAAAAACAGGGGTGGGGTTGGGATTTTTCCAGCCCTGTTTGAATACAACACTCACAGTGGCAGCACCAGCCAGGGTTCCTTGTTCCTCACGGATCCTCCTCCTCCTCCCCAGCCTTTGGGGTGAATCTTTGTCCTGGTTTGGAGCTCAGCACTCTGCCAGGAGGGCAGGAATGGAAAATCCCAGGAAAATCCCCTGCTCTGTGGCTGTAACTTCGAAATTATGGGGTTTTCAGGCAAAAAAGATGGGAAAAGGAACAGCAGTTCTTTACTAGGATGTGTATAATGAGGAAAACAAGTGACAGACAAGGAAAACCATCCCAGTAACAATCCCAAAACCTTTTCCCTCCTTTGGGCCATTCCCCCTTGGGTGCAGCTGTGGGAACAGTGGCATGTCTGGGTTAAAGCGGAACAAAACCCCCAAAGCAGCAGCAGGAAACACCTGCAGGAGGAGAAGGTGGAGGAGAGAGGGACAGAGGGGTTTTGGGGTTCTCCTGGGCTCCCACCTGTCCCGTGGGGTGTCCTGTGGCAGGGCTGGCAGCGGGGAGAGGGGTCAGGGGCTCCCTGAGTACCAAGCACAGGGTGAGGGTCCCTCTAGAGTGAGGGGTCAGGGATTGGGGTCCCAGGATTCCCCTAAAGCACTGAGCACAGGGTGAGGGGTCAGGGATTGGGGTTCTGGATCTGCCCTAAAGCCCCAAGCTGAGGGTCAGGGTCCCTCTGGAGGAAGGAATTAGGAATTGGGGTCCTGGGTTTCCTCTAAATCGCTGAGCACAGGGTTTGGGGTCAGGGATTGGGGTCCTGGATTTCCCCTAAAGCACCAAACAGAGGGTCAGGGTCCCTCTGGGGAGAGGGGTCAGGGACTGGGGTCCTGGGTTCCCCCCAAGCAGAGGGTGAGGGGTCAGGGATTGGGGTCCTGGGTGTTCCCTAAAGCCCCAAGCTGAGGGTCAGGGTCCCTCTGGAGAGAGGAATTAGAGATTGGGGTCCTGGGTTTCCTCTAAATCGCTGAGCACAGGGATTGGGATCCCAGGTGTTCCCTAAAGCACTGAGCACAGGGATTGGGGTCAGGGACTGGGGCCCTGTGTTCCCCTGAGCACAGGGATTGGGGTCAGGGATTGGGGTCTTGGGTTCCCCTAAAACACCAAACAAAGGGTCAGGGTCCCTCTGGAGAGAGGGGTCAGGGATTGGGGTCAGGGATTGGGGCTTTGGGATTTTGAATCCCCAGGCCCTGGAGCTCAGACTCACCCAGAGCAGGAGGAGCAGGGAAGGACAGAGCTCTGGTGTGGCAGGGAATTGTCCCCACAGCAGCAGCAGCAGCCCAGCCCCAAAGCCAGCCCCAAACCCATCCCTGATCCCCAAAGGGCAGCCCTGAGCCCAGCCAAGCCCCCCAGTCCCTGCACTGCCCTGGAAAACCCCCAGGAACTGAGATCAGCCCTGGGTAAAACCCCAACAAATCCTCATCACCACCCCAAGCCAAAAAACCCCAACAAATCCTGATCCCCATCCCAAGCAAAAAACCCCAACAAATCCTCATCTCCACCCCAACAAATCCTCATCCCTATCCCAAACAAAAAAAAAAACTCAACAAATCCTCATCCCCATCCCAAACAAAAAAAAACCAACAAATCCTCATCCCCATCTCAAGCCCCAAAAATAAACCCAACAAATCCTCATTTCCATTCCAGGCAAAAAATAAAACCCCAACAGATCCTCATCCCCATCCCAAACAAAAAACCCCAACAAATCCTCATCTCCACCCCAACCAAGAATAAAACCCCAACAAATCCTGATCCCCATCCCAAACCAAAAAAACCCCAACAAATCCTGATCCCCATCCCAAACAAAAAAAACCCAAAAAATCCTCATCCCCATCCCAAACAAAAAACCCAACCCAACAAATCCGCATTCCCATTGCAAGGAAAAAATTAAAACCCAACAGATCCTCATCTCCATCTCAAGCCAAAAAAACCCCAACAAATCCTGATCCCCATCCCAAACAAGAATAAAACCCCAACAAATCCTCATCTCCATTCCAGGCAAAAAATAAAACCCCAACAAACCCTGATCCCCACCCCAAGCTCACCTTGTGTGCCCTGAGCAGCTTCATTCCATCTCTGAGGAGCAAAAGGGAGCAAAAGCTCCTGGGAGAAAGAAATAAAAAAAAAAAAAAAAAAAAGAAAAAAAGGGGAAAAAGTAACCTTGCAAAAGTAACCTTGCACACCTGTGGGGGTTTGCACAGGTGGGATCTGGTTCTGGCTCCCCTGGGCATGGAGGGAAGGGCAGCACCAAAAATGAGCACAAAAAAAAGGAGAGCAAGGACTGAAGAAGCCACAGAAATGTCCTTTGATACAGGAATTAATCTGTTATTTAACTTTTGTTTTCTCCCAGAAATGCAGCACCAAAGGACAGCGGCACCTCATTTAAATTAAGATTTAAAAATACCGAAGAAGCCACCCCAATGTCCTTTGATACAGGAATTGTCCTGTTATTTACCAGTGCTTCTGAACCATCCCTGGTGGTGTTGCCCAGCACCGGCCCCTTTTAATGCAGGATAAAATGTTTATTTTGAAATAAACCTTCCATGTAAATCCCGGCAGTCTTTGGTACAAGCACAGGTTTCCTCTGCTTCGCTGTCTGTGGGCTGTGATTTCAAAGCCAGATCATTTTCCTGCCCTGCCTCTCACAGGGTTTTTGTCCTCTGTGGCTTTGGGGGATTTTTGGTGTCATTGTGGCTTTTATCAAACCCCACAAGTGCTGATTCCATCTCTGGTTTGGCCTCGATGATCCAGGCTTGGCAGGCCAGGCTGCTGGGGAGAGGATAACACAGCTCCCAGAATGGAAATAATCACCAAATAACCATAAAATAATGCCAAATAATCACCAAATAATCACTAAATAACACCAAATAATCACTAAATAATCACCAAATAATCATAAAATAATACCAAATAATCACCAAATAATCACCAAACAAATACTGAATAACACCAAACAATAACCAGTCACCAAATAATCACCAAATAGTCACCAAACAATCACCAAATCATCACCAAATAATCACCAAATAACACCAAATAATCACCAAATAATCACCAAATAATCACTAAATAACATCAAATAACCCCAAATAACACCAAATAATCACTAAATAATCACCAAATAATCATAAAATAATACCAAATAATCACCAAATAATCACCAAACAATACTGAATAACACCAAACAATAACCAGTCACCAAATAATCACCAAATAGTCACCAAACAATCACCAAATCATCACCAAATAATCACTAAATAATCACCAAATAACACCAAATAATCACCAAATAATCACTAAATAATCACCAAATAACACCAAATAATCACCAAATAACACCAAATAACATCAAATAACCCCAAATAACACCAAATAATCACCAAAACCAGGCAGGACTCCATCAGGGAGCAGTGTTTGCACTGGGAAAGGGCAGATCCCTCACTGGGATTAGTGGAGCTGGTAGAAAATCAGGAATTCCCTGGATAATGTGCCAGTGGTTCATTTTTAGCCAGGTTTACCTGCCCAATGTGCCAGTGGTTCATTTTTAGCCAGGTTTACCTGCCCAATGTGCCAATGGTTCATTTTAAGTTGGGATTTTTGGGATGTGGATTTGCAGGAGCAGAGCTGGGAGCAGCTCCAGGGCCAAACTGGCTCCTGTCTGCCCAGAATTTCATTTTTTTGGATACTGGGAAGGCAAAACTCAGCATTTCAGAATAAACCTGGGGTCTGGGGCTTTAGTGGGGCTTTGGGGTCCCAGAATGGGGAGCACCCTGGGCTGGAAGGGATCCACAGGGATGCAGTGCAGGATCTGCCATGGGGAGTGCCCCAGGAATGCAGGAAGATCCCCCCATTCCATATTTTTGGGATTTTCCATCCCTGAGTCCTGTCCTGAATTCCTGGAGGGATTCCCCCAGATCCCAGCCAGGCTCATCCATCAGTGATAATTCCCAATTTTCCTTTGTTTAGACTGATGCAATCTCTGGAATGTTATAAATCAGGAGAGACCATTTATCTCAGTCCCCAGGCACCACTCATGACTAATTAAATCCCATAATTAACTGGAGCAGGCCCCTGAGGAGCAGCAGGAGCACCATTCCCAGACAATGGAAGAGCATTTCCCACTGGATTTGCATCCCCAGGGCTGA
The DNA here is from genome assembly GCF_027579445.1 of Ammospiza nelsoni. Classification (NCBI taxonomy): domain Eukaryota; kingdom Metazoa; phylum Chordata; class Aves; order Passeriformes; family Passerellidae; genus Ammospiza; species Ammospiza nelsoni. The sequence continues at coordinate 1,698,172 of NC_080642.1, forward strand.
GCAGGAGTAAAATAATTCTGTTCTTTTACTATTTGCTCTCCAACATAAAGATTTCATATTTAAATATGATTATTAATTTTTCTAGATGAATCCTGGTTGGATAAAGATTTCATATTTAAATATGATTATTAATTTTTCTAGATGAATCCTGGTTGGATAAAGATTTCATATTTAAATATGATGATTCATGTTTCTAGATGAATTCTGGTTGGATAAAGATTTCATATTTAAATATGATGTTCAGTGTTTCTAGATGAGTTCTGGTTGGATGAAGATTTCATATTTAAATATGATGATTAATGTTTCTCGATGAATTCTGGTTGGTTTTCCTAAAGCACCAGAGCCAATGGATACACTCAATTTTCCCAGGGATTTTTTCTCTCAGCAGCACCAAACCCCCCAAATATTTTCTGAGTGAACCATGAACATTCCCTGCAGATAATCCCTCACATTGCCCCGCAAATCTTTGGAGTTTCAGCTCCTGAAATCCCTCTGCTCCTGGAGGAAAAGGCTGGGAAGGGCGTTTGACCCAACCGAAGCCATGTCCATGGGGAGCAGGATGGGATTTGGGAGATTTCCCATTCGTTCCTCCCCGGGCTGATGGATGCAAGGCCTGGGTTTGATTTGAGCTCTGTGACAGTCGGGGTTGGGTTTTAAGGGAGCAAGGGCAGCTCCCCCTGGAAAGAAAAACGGATTTTCCAAGAGTTCACTCATCCTGCACAGCACAAGGACGCTCAGAATAAACATTTGGGAGGGATTCGAGGAGCTGAAATCCATAATTCACTGTGAGAGCTCTTGGTTCTTGCTCTGGGATGGAAAAAATCACTGGGAAGCTTTAAATGGAGCAAAATCCACAATAAAGTTGTTGAGAGAATGAACAGACACAAGAGGTGCTGGGCAGGGCAATTAATTAGGGATAATAAAGGGGGAATGACAGCATCCAAATGAAGGAGGAATTAATGGGAATCTGCATTATCCCTGCTGCTTTTCCTGGGTAAGATGTGCTTTGCATCCCACAGCTCTGCTTGGACTGGGGTGGGGGTTTGTGCCTTAAATGTTTGGGGTTTGGAACAGAGCCGTTGAAAATCCATCATTGTTTCAAAAAATGTGGAATTTATGGTTGGACCAATAAATATTTCACAGCCTGAACCAGGAACAGTGTCCAGGGAAATGCCTCTAAATTGGCCATGGAAGTAGAATAATAATTAAGAAATATTTACTTACAATTATATCCACTCACCCCCTTTTTTAATGCTGTGATTAATTAAATTCCCAGATTTCCTCATAGTCTCTCAGTATATTACACATGGAAATTAATTTTCTCCAACCACTCATTAAGGGCCCCAAGTGCTGCAGATCCCACTTGGATCACTTATTCCTTACTTTGCATTGGAAATCTTTCCAAAGGCATTTCCTGTGAATTGCAGGGAATTTATAGGAGAGAAAATTCTTTTTGTGACATTGGGTTTCATTCAGTAACCAGGTAGGACTGAAGGGGGAATTTCCCAGCACCAAAATTGAGTTCTCAGGAAGTATCCAAAGCCATCTCCAGGTGTTTCCAGGGAAAAATCCAGTGTTTTCCAAGTGTTTCAAAGATTTCTGCAGAAATCTTTGCACAGGTTTAGGCTCAGGGCACTGACAGTGCACCATGAAATGCCTGAAATTACCTCCAGAAAATGGATTTTTGGCAATGTTAGGGAAAGATCCCTTAAGGAATTTGTGCCTGAAGAGCATCATAAACCTCAGTGAAGCCACCTGGATGCAGATTTGGGGTTGGAATTGTGTATAATAAAATTCCCATCGAGGAGCTCATGGAACGAGCTCTTTGGAGTTGGTACTGGCAGCTGGGTTTATTTATATAAAATATAAACCAGAATGTAGAATATAGAATCTATAAAATAAAATATATAAAATAGAATCTATGAAATAGAAATATAAAATAAATATATAATATGTAATATATAACATATAATATATAATATATAATATATAATATATAATATATAATATATAATATATAATATATAATATATAATATATAATATATAATATATAATATATAATATATAATGTATAATGTATAATGTATAATATATAATGTATAATGTATAATGTTTAATGTATAATATATAATACATAATATATAATGTATAATGTATAATATATAATACATTATATATTATATATTATATATTATATATTATATATTATATATTATATATTATATATTATATATTATATATTATATATTATATAATGTATTATATATTATATATTATTTATTATGTCGTATATATAATATAATATGGAATATAGAGTATAGAAAATAGACGATATTAAATAAAATACATAAAATAAAATCTATGAAACGGACTACATAAAGTAGAATATGGGATCGCTGTATTTCCGTGCTGCACACACCCGCCCCGCCATTCCCTCTCGGAGCCAGCCTCGCTGATTCCCCGTCAGACGCTCCTCGCAGGGGTCAGAGCGGCTCCGAAGCGCCCGTAAATCCGAGTTTTGCCATTCCACGGCTGCAGGCCGGGGATGACAGCGGATCCATCCCTGCGCTGGAGCCGTGCCAGCGCTTTCTGCTCTCGCTGCTGTCGCTGCTCGCTCCCGCTCTGGCTCTTCCCATTTTTTTCCCCCTCCCTCTCCTTGAGGTTTTTCTGGTGCCCAACTCCGAGGTTCGCAGCTTCCCTGTCTCCTGCTGTTCCACGGGAGGCAGCGCCGGGAGGAGCCGCGTTCCTGCCTCCTTTTCCTGGGAAACTTCAGCATGCGGCTGGTAAGGGACGGGATTCCTAAAGGAACGGCCCGGGATGGAGCAGCTCCCCGGGATGGAGCAGCTCCGGGATGGAGCTCCGGGATGGAGCAACTCCCCGGGATGGAGCAGTGCAGCTCAGGGATGGAGCTCCGGGATGGAGCTCCGGGATGGAGCAGCTCTCCGGGATGGAGCAGCTCCGGGATGGAGCTCCGGGATGGAGCAACTCCCCGGGATGGAGCAGTGCAGCTCAGGGATGGAGCTCCGGGATGGAGCTCCGGGATGGAGCAGCTCTCCGGGATGGAGCAGCTCCGGGATGGAGCTCCAGGATGGAGCAGCTCTCCGGGATGGAGCAGCTCTCCGGGATGGAGCAGCTCCGGGATGGAGCTCCGGGATGGAGCAGCTCTCCGGGATGGAGCAGCTCCGGGATGGAGCTCCGGGATGGAGCAGCTCTCCGGGATGGAGCAGCTCCGGGATGGAGCTCCGGGATGGAGCAGCTCTCCGGGATGGAGCAGCTCCCCGGGAATAACCGGAGAGGGAATGCCGGGGTGCGGGGTGCCCAGCGGGACAGGGATGTGACACACCAGGGATGAGCAGGCACATCTCCTTAAGGAATTTGGGATCCAGAGGCACTTCTGCCTGGGGAGAAAGCGGCTGGAGCGTTCGCGATGCGATTCCTGACGTGCTGTAAGTTTATTACGGGAATTTAGGGCTGGGCTCTGTGCTCGGGAAGGAGGGAACCGTCTCCGGTTGATAACAATTCCGAACAGCGCTTGGAAAACATACCCGAGGATTCTCAGGGCTCTGCCGAGCCGTGGCCGGTGCTGTGGCAGAATTTCCCTGGATTTCACAGCCCTTTTTCTCTTGGTTGTGCCATTATTGGGGCTGTGCTTCCCGGGGGAGCAGCCCGCGGCTCTGAGCCCCGGGATCCCGCAGGGATTTCAGCTCCCAGCGCCGGCGGATCCATGCAGGGCTCCTGAGCCGGGAGTTCGGCCGTTTGTCAGCGCGGAGAAGCTCCGGGCTGGGGGCTGCATCCCGGTGAGATCATCCCGGGAACGCTGCGGGACCAACCCCGCTCTGGCGCTGGGCAGAGCGCTGGGATGATCCCGGTCCCGGATGGATTGTGGGGTTTTGCCGGAGCAGTTGGAGCAGGGCTGGCTGGGTTGGGCACTCAGGATCTTCCCAGCACGTTGGGACAGAGATTCCCTCAGGAGCGGCTTCCACAGGGTGGTTCCTTCCATCCCAAACTCCATCCCTGAGTTTGGGCTCAGACATCCCACCAGGCTTTCCCAAACCTCATTGCCAGGGTTCAGACATCCCACGAGGCATTCCCAAACCTCACTCCAAGGCATTCCATTGAGATGTGATGGATGGGAGTGATACAAACACCAGAGGGTGGAAATAAAGCAGGCAGAGACTCTGGGAGGCAAGGCAGGGAGCTGGGGATGGTTCCTGAGGAATTCCAGGGGCAGGGAGCTGGGGATGGTTCCTGAGGAATTCCAGGGGCAGGGAGCTGGGGATGGTTCCTGAGGAATTCCAGGGGCAGGGAGCCGACCCTCAGGTGAGGATCCATCCTGCACATCCCATTCCTCACGGCAGGAGGAGGAGGTTGGGATTGATGGATCCTCCACAGCTCTGAGCTCCAGAGTGGGTGGCTGGAAATCAGCAAATATTGAATTCTCGTTTCTCCCAAGCTGGAATTAATCTGAGCTTCTCAGTTTTCCCAGACAACTTGTCGGACGCTGGAAACTCATTTGTTAAATTGCACAGGGAAACAAAAGGCTGCATTAGGAATATCCCGCTTACCTGGAGCTGAATTTATTTGGATTCCCTTTGCTGGTTCAAGTTTTTCAGCTTCCCAAAGGGCTGGAGAAGCTCTAGAGGAGTCTCATAAATAAAATAAACCCATAAGAATTTCCCTGAGCTGTAGGTGCTGGGATTTACTTCATGTTCCCAGTGCAGCACTGTCTAACCTCTGGAATTGTGTCCAATACTTTTGTTCCCTGCTTTCCCTGAGTATTCCAAGGCACAGACAGAACTGGATTCTTTTCCCTGCTTTAAATCTCTTAAAACTTGGATTTTCTGTCATGGGGCTCCTGCAGGTCCCTGCTGTGGCAGTTTGGGGATTCCTGGAATCCCAATAAAACCAGGGATTGTGTGTGCCCCAGGGCTAAAGCCTGGCTTTGTGTGTGAAATCTTGTACAGACCTGAATTACAGGGAAGAGATCAAATGCCAGGAAATGTTTTTACTTCCAGCAATCCCCTGGATGCCAAAGAAAACACAGGAATAAATGACAAACTGGCTGGGATGAGCTCTCTGAAGGGGAAATTTTCCTGTTTCAGGGGCCTTCAGTGGCTCTCAGTGCCCCGATTGCAGCTGGGAAAGCACAGCAAAGCCAATATTCCACATTTTCTCCAGCTGGAAATCCTGATTGCAGCACCCTGGCTCCAGGTGGGCAGAGGGGTGAGGCACCTGCAGGTGCTGTCCCAGATTTCTGTGCTGTCCCTCAGACCAGGGGCTGGGGCCTGAGTTCCAACTCCCTCCTCTACAACAGGCTGGATGAGTAACTACAGGGTGCAAACACAGAGAGTAACTACAGAGAGTAAAATCGCCCAGGGAAAACGTGGACATATCTCCTGAAACAAGGATCTTAATCCAGGTTTAGCTGGAGTTTGGGCAGCTCTGGTCACCCCAGGTTTTGAGCAGGACCTTGCTGTGGGGACATTCCCATTCAGCGGGGTCAGAGCCTTTGAAGGGTCTGAAGAGGGGTTTTGGGGAGAAACAGAGCTGGGAAAATACCCATGAGGAAAAGGAATTGTCAGCTCTCCTCTCTCTCTGAGAGCTGGAGATTGAACTGGGACAGTCCCTCATCTGAAGGGAGTGGAAACAGGAAAACTGTGGGAAAGTGGGGATTTGAGAGCCCATCTGGCACTGAACTGGGCCAGAGAACCCCCCTGAGCAATCCAGACTGGGAACAAGGCAGAGGGGAGCTCCCATCCCTTAGCAATGATGATTTCCAGGCAGTTCTGTTGGATTTAGGAATACCCTTGAGGCCTTTCCCAGCTTCAATAATTCCATCATTCCCATTGAAGGAAGCTGGATCTGCTCTCCCAGCTGCAGGAATGCTGCCATTACTTTTGTGTGTAAATCCAATTACATCCCCCAGTGGCTTTTTTGCATTTCCCTTGTTCATGATTAATTTATTTGCCCTCAATTTCACCAAAATTCAGCATTTTCTGTCAGGTTTCACTGACTCCTGGTGTCACCTGCAACTCTTCCCCCTTGCTGCTCCTCTGCTTTTCCCACATAAATAATAAAAGGGATTTTGGGGAGCCCTGGGAAGCTCTTTACAAGCTCTGCAAGTTGGGCTCATTTAATTCCTGAAGGCTGCACATCCACATCCTGATATCCAGGCAGGGAATTCATTTACATGCCATGGATGGCTCAGCCACCCCTCAACTGCTGGCATTTCGTCCCTGCTTTGGAATATTATTTACATTTATTAAAAAGCAGTTGGAGAAGGTTCAACTTGGTGCCTTTTAAAACAATGTGGAGCAGCTGCTTTCAGAAAGACACAGAGAGGGTCCTTTATTCATTAATTTCCTGTTAATCCTTTAAATTCCTTCCATTATCAAGTATTTAAAGTGGTTTTTACGTGCTAATAACTGAATGGGAAGTGTGGAGTGTTCCATTTTCCGGGTGCCTGAAATTCAGGGTGATTTTAGCTCATCTCCTGTCTTGTTTTCCCTCTCCACAAAACATCCCAAGCTTTTATCCCATCCTTTCCTCCTCTCCCTGAGGAATCCAACGAGGCCAGCAGTGCCTGAAGGGAATTTTCCATCCAGTGATGTGGCTGTGTGGTCATTGATTGGAATCCTGATGGAAAATGTCCTCTTGCAAAGGGAGGGATGCCAAAGGAATCTGGGAATGCTGGTGGGGTTTAGGCTCAGCCTGAATGGGGGAATGGGTCTGTGTAAGCCCCTCCCAGGATTGTTTTAGGCCAGCATTTCAGCAGCTGATTTGTGCCAAACTCCTCATCCCAAAGTTCTGCCTACACGTAGAAATGAAGACCCAAACTGGGTATAATTAAAATTAAACCAGTGTTCAAACTGCTATGCACCCCGGGCAAAACAAACCTGAATTATCCATTTACAAGACAGTTGCTGATGGAAAATGACCCTTATAATTCAGTGTGGGCACAAAGCACAGCTGGTGTTAAAGTGATTGTGGCCTTGAGCAAACTCATCTTCCGTGGCAAAAGGGAAAAGAGGGAATCTCTCCCTCGGTCCAGGAACCAGCAGCACATGGGGGTCGCTGGAGCAGGGAATTTCATGGATGCTGTGCCAATGAAAAACTCCTTTTCGTCGGGTTTAGGATTTGAAGGAAGGATCCTGAGTGCTGTAATTAAAAGTGCAGCAGAGGCCTGAGGGTGATGGATGTGTCCCCACTGAGCAGCCCCTGGGGTTTTTCCCTGGCAGGAAGTTGATGGGAATTCACCACCAGGACAGAGCAAACACCCCCACACCGGGCTGGGGGAAGGAATTGCACTGGGAGCAGCCAAGACAAATTTTAATTGAAAATATGGCCCTGATAGTGTGGAATTTCATGGTCATTCCAAGAGGGGATGGAGGTGTTCCCTGCCTGGGGATGAAGTGGCCTCAGCTTTGTGGGGCCTGTCACAATCTCACAAATAATGGAATTAAGGAATAAAGGAATTAAGGGATTCAGCATCTGGCATTTGCAAACACAAGTTCTGACAGTGGAAATGGGGCCAGGGAGCTCAAAGTCAGAACTCAGGGAGTGGCAGAACTAAAGCTCATTTAACAGGGAGAGAAGGCTGCAAACATTGGTGCAGAAATGAAAATGCATTAATGGAGACATAAGACACAGAAATGTTTGAAGACACTGGCTTGCTCAGGGTGCTAACAGATCAAACCAGCACTTTTTGGGTTTATTGCTGTTTTCAGCACCCCAGATGGCTGCAGACTGTAGGGTTCGGGCCCATTGTGTCTGTCCTGGTGCCACCTGGACAGAGGAATGGTCAGTGCTGGCCAGCCTCAGGGCAGAGCGCGTGCCAAGGCTGGAATGGCTCCCCCGTGCCCCAGACCGAGGGGAGCAGGGCAGGCTCTGGCAGTGTGTGTGTTTTAGGGGGTTAGTTTGGGATTCAGGCTCCTGCTGGGGGCTCTCTGGGAGAGGGGCTGTTTGTGTTCCATGTTTGCCAGCACATTTCTGCTCCAATGCTTCCATCTCTCAGGTGTTCCTGGGTGTGTTTTGGGAGAGAAACTTGTGTTTGGTGTAACCTGGAGCCTCTGGAAGGTGAATAATCCAATTTTGGCAGGAGGGGTTGCATCCCAAGTAACCCCTCACGTTTGGGATCAGTGTGTGTGCTGTGAATCCCAAAGAGGTGATTCCAGCTCTCAGCCCAACTTCTGGGGACTGGAAATTCAGGACAAAGAGTTTCACTGACCATGGATTTGTCTCAGCCTTCCTGGAGCACCCCAAAGTTGTGTTTGTCCTTGTGGCAAAATCCAATTTTGTCACCAGGAGCTCTCCTTGACCTTCTCACTCCAGAGCAGCCACCGAGCTCCTGGATTTCACTGGGATGCTGCTGTCTGGAGCACATTCCCTTGGGAATTACCATTTCCATGAGGAAACATTTCTGATTTCAGCTCTTGCCCAGCCCATGCCAGGGTTTTCCAGAGTCACCTGCAATTCCTGGGCACTGCCAGCCCTGGCTGTGAGGAGCTGGAAACCAAAGCCTGAGCTGTGTTGTGCTATAATTTATGCCAGGAAGCAGATTTAAATTATGCAAATTGCTGTCTGCACTGAAGCTGCCATCTGGAAAAAGTTCTGCATGCAAAAATCTGTCGGGGCAAGGCAAGGGACGTGGGATCATCGGGAAGGGAGAGTGTTGGAATAAAAACAAGCTGCTCCTGGAAAAATGATTCCCTGCTTCAGTGCAGCGGCAAAGCTGCTGTTCTGGAGGAGCCAAATTAATATAGTAGGGTTAAAATAATTGTTTAAAGCTGCTTTGGAGCTGTTCCTTGTTATCCAGGAGGGATAAAATGCAGGTTAGGAGGGAAAGGAGGAGCCCAAGGAAGGGTAGCACATCCAGAGCTGGAGGTGGGCAGGGATCAGCAGGGAAAGGGTGAGGCTGAGAGAGGAGAGGTGGCCTGGAAATTCTGGGGCACAGGATAAGTCCTGGAGCCATCCAACATGGAATATTTCTGTAATAAATGGGAATTGGAGAGGTTAAAGGATGCAGGATTTGCTGCCTCTCTAGTGTTGGGAATCAGGGGAAGGTTCTTGCCCCAGAGGGTGCTGGGCACATTCCCAAAGCTGCCAGAGGTCCAGGAGTGTTAGACAGCACTGCCAGGCACGCCCAGGGTGGCATTTTGGGGTGTGTGAGCAGGGCCAGGGGCTGGGCTGGGTGATCCTGTGGTCCCTTCCAGCCGAGGGTATTCCAGGATTCTGCATTTTCCATCAGAGCAGACTTGTGTGACTCCTTTCCCAAAGCCAGAGCTCCTGTGGCAGGAGGAATGTGCACCTTGGGGTTACAGCACCTCCTGGGGTGAATTTCTGGGGCAATCCACCCCTTTATGAGCAGGAATTGCCTTTCCTTGTTCCCCCAGGATGTCCTCAGGTAAAACCCTGCAGAGGCCTCTCCAGAAATCAGTGCTGGTGGGGTCAGGGACTTGTGGAACCCCCTGGAAGGTCAGAGGTGGGTTCTCCACACCCTCCCAAATGTGAAACCTCTGGGCTTTCCAAGCCCCCTCCACATGCCCCAGTGTGCCCCAGTTTGGGGAGCAGCAGTGGCACCGTGTCCTTTGTCACAGGGCAGCGCGGGGTGCCTGTGGTGACATCCCCTGCAGCAGAGCAGTAATTACAGAAAGCTTTGTCAGATTTTATTCTCTGCTCCTGCACAGGATGCTGAGCACGAGGCCAGGCTGTGGAGAGACCCCTCGCTGCCTGCACTGCCATTAACTCCATAGGCACAGCGTTAATTTGGAAAAATAACAGTTGGAGGCTGTCAGGGATGCTCCATAAAAACCCTGCCAGCTCTGCTGCAATGCAGACAGAAAACAAATGGTTCCCATTTCAGCTTGGCACGCTGTAACCCCACTGAGCTGACTTCCCAGGATAAACTATTGCTGTGGAATTGTATTCCCACAAGCAGCACCAGATCCTATTTAAAAAGCATCACACAGCCCTGTGTATTCCTAATCATTCGTGTGATGAAGGAAGAAACGCCTCAGTGCTGGTTTATTCTTGTTCACCATCCTCAGAACTGTGCTGGGAGTGCTTTTCCTCTTTCCATGGAGCTGCTCTGGTAGATGGGATGTTGGGAAGGAAGGATTCCCAGAGCAGCTGTGGCTGCCCTGGATCCCTGGCAGTGCCCAAGGCCAGGCTGGGCATTGGGAGCAGCCTGGGGCAGTGGGAGGTGTCCCAGGTGGAATTGGATGGGCTTTAAGGTCCCTCCCAACCCAAACCATCCTGGGATTCTCCAGCAGGAGAGGTTGGCTCCAAGGAGTTCCTCAGATTGGTTTGGCACAGTTCTGCAGTCCTGGTGCTTTGGTGTTTTGCGTTGGTTTCTTCTGGGCATAAAAATGGATTTTCCAACAAGGAAGGGGTCACTTCACAGATGACACTCCTGGGCTTAATCCCTAAATTTACAGCTCCTGTTTCATGGTGGATTTAATGCTTTGCCTGGCACGGTGTGCCCTGTGCCTCAAACTCCCCCACGGCAGCTCTGTCCCACCAGAGAGCCCAGCACAGGGATGGAGGGATGGAATTCCTTCCTGTGACAGGAATGCCCCACACAGCCCAGCAGCCAGAGCATCCCTGCAGCATTCCCAGCTCCGAGCACAGAGCATCACCCAGCTGCCCTTTCCTGCCCAGCCAGAGCTGCTCTCCCTGGGAAGCCTCTCCTGTGGGAGCCGTGATCTGACCTTTCCCAGCTGCAGCAACCCTGACAGAGGCAGCAGGAGAACACCCAGCACCAGCATTTGGGCTTGTTTTGAGCCAGACTGTGACAGATCCCTCCCCTGAATGCTGCAGCTGCCAGAGGTCCACGCACAGCATTAAAGCAGCAGCTCCAATGTAACATTTCCAGAACATTTCCTTCCCCCTCACCCTGCACACACGCAGGAGCCACAGGGATGGACTCCTCGTGCCCGTTTGACCTTTTCTGCTGCTTCTCACTTGATGAAGTTCACTCCTGTGACCCCAGTGCAGCTTGGCAGGGCTTGTGTGTTGTTTCTGTGGTGTTCCTGACATTCCTGTGGCATTAAACCGGGAAAAATTGGGATGTTTCACTCTCAGGCTGGGCTGTGAAAGGTCTTTGGTGTCACTGCGAACTTTGAGAATGAAAGGTGTTCTGAAAGCAGCCGGAAAAGAAGAGATTTAATCAGTGAGTGCTGCCATGGGGGAGCCCCAGGGCTCTGCCTTGCTTTGGGATGGCAGAGAGTTTAAAGCTCTGGTGGATTGAGTTTCTGTCCTTTCTGTCCCTTGGATGGAGGCAGGAAGGAGACATTTCAAAGGAAGGCTTTTGTCATTACTCTGTCTGACATCTGAATTCAGTTTTGGTCCTGGAAAGCCAAAGCAGAGGCTCCTTGCTGGCAGAGACTGCAGGGAGAGCAGGCATTGAGGGAGGGGGGTTTAGTCACTTTTGGGGGTTCTTTTACTCTGAACAATTATGCAGCATTTTGGTTTAGTCTGGAGAAAGTCCTGGAAGGGCAACAAAGCTGATGTAATTCCACCTCCTCCCCGTGGCCAGGCCTCCTTTCATTATCCCAGGTTTTGTTTGTGAACACTGGGATTTGATTTGGGTTTTGATCTGATCTTGTGATGTCTGGGAGCTGAGACCTTTAATTTCCTGTCCTGGTGGATGTGTCTGAAATCCTCCCAGGGATGTGTGTTTGCAGGAAACTGGGACTGGCAAAAGGCCCCTTCTGTAAAAAAGCACCAAAAACCTCAGCCAGTGAGGGCAGAATTAACCCAATCAAGGCAAGATTGTTTAATTCAGTTCATTATAAGCTGACCCCACCTGAATGAACTGAGGATGCTGCGGGTCCTGGGGTCACCTTCACATTTCCCAGCACAGAAATTCAGTGGAGCAGGACCAGCTGCTGCAGAAAACTGGGATTTGGGCTCTGTGATTGAAGAATTGAACTTCCCTGGAAAGGCTCAGCTGGGATTATTCGCTCTCAGGCACCAGGAGCAGTTTTATCTCTCAGGAACTCATTAAAAAGCTTGAAATTGGTATAGTTTGGTCATAATGGGGACTCTCACAAAGCCAGGTGGGGTTTCAATCATTATTTTATTATTATTTTATACATATTTATATAAATGAGTGGCTGGTTGCATTTGGAGAGTATTTCAGAAAAATCAGGGCTGAGCCTGGGAGTTGTGTGGCTGCCTGGTAGAAAAGCTGGGAGGAATCAAAGCTTTTCCAGCTTTTCAGGATGGAGCAGCCACCGGCATTTGACAGAAGAAAAATTGGATGAGGTGTTGGACGAGTTCTCTGGCAGCTCCTGTGAGCTGAGCAGCAGGATTAGGGAGAGATTTGGGAGGCTGAGCTCAGGTTTAGTCTGGCTCCAGCATTTGTGATTAACTTCTCCTGCCTCTGGCTCTTCAGGGCAGTGAGCTGCAAAATCCAAACCAAACTGCTCCTGAGACAATTCCATTCCCACTGCCCATTAAATACCGGGATATTTCTTTGTTACGATGAGCTCGATGGGAATGTGGGGTGTTTGTGGCTGAGCTCAGGGAGATTAATTCATGAGATCCCCGTTAATGCCATGGCTGGGGTGATACCTGGAAATAAAGCCCTACGTGATTATTTTTTATGAAGTACTGAGGAAAACTATCCAAAAGCTTCTCTGGAATTCCAAACTCCAGCTGTGCCCCAACACCTCAGCCCTGGAGTCACATTCCCATGGATTTTCCACAGAAGTAGCCTCAGCAATGCTGATTTGGGAGTTGTCTGGGGAGCAAACTCAGAGTGCCAGAACAAGACTAATCCCCCTCTGTGGTTCCTCTAATAAAAGGGAAGAACACTAAATAATTAACGTCAACAAATGAAAACTAATTTGCCAATTTTTAATTTTTTCCCCATTGCGTGATCCCTGTTAATGAATAATTCACCAGACAGAGAGGAAAATAAAATGAAAGGATTTCTCTGGGGTCTGCTGTGTTCTCTGAACATCCAGCCTAACTGTTTGGATATCCATATATATATATATTTTTTTTTTAAAGACTAAAAAATAACCCCAGAGAAAACAGCTTTCAGCAGGAACCAGGCAGGAATAAAAAGAGCTGCAGCCTCCAGAGGTTTTCCCATTTCCTTCCAGACCTGAGATCATTTGTCTGAGGCTGTTTGTGAATTATTCATAGCAGTGGAGCTCTTTGCTTTCCCAGACTGAATGTGACCAGTTTCCATCTCAGGGCTTCCCGTGCTGTTTTTTGTTTGCATTTCAGGTTTTCCTGGGATGCCCTTCATCCCAAGGCCCTGCTGGATGCTGGGGGACTCTGTCAGTCAAACACCCAGAGCTGCTCTGTGCTCAATGCCCAGCACTTCCCACAGCACACGAGGGAATGGGAATGGGATAACTGAGGAGCTGGGAAACCCTGGGAATGATCCCTGGTTCTGCTTTGGCTTTGGAGTGGGACCTCTGAGGGAAAAATGTTTGTTATTTTAGCTCTGGGCTGATTTTAAGGGTCCTGTGCATCCCAGTCCCTGTGACAGATTAGCAGGAGCATCCCAGGCTGTGGCAGGTGATGGGATGAGATGGGGTTCAAGATCCCAGTTCAAACCCTTCTGCTGCAGCTGCCACTTGAAACCTGCTTAGGTTTGGGTGTGCTAAATAGGACTGGGAAAAGAGATCCAGGACTGGGGAAACAGATCTAAGATTGGGAAAACAGATCCAGGACTGGGGAAACAGATCCAGGATTGGGAAAACAGATCCAGGATTGGGGAAACAGATCCAGGACTGGGGAAAACAGATCCAGGTTTGGGAAAACAGATCCAGGATTGGGAAAACAGATCCAGGTTTGGGAAAACAGATCCAGGATTGGGAAACCAGATCCAGGTTTAGGAAAACAGATCCAGGTTTGGGAAAACAGATCCAGGATTGGGAAAACAGATCCAGGATTGGGAAAACAGATCCAGGTTTGGGAAAACAGATCCAGGTTTAGGAAAACAGATCCAGGTTTGGGAAAACAGATCCAGGACTGGGGAAACAGATCCAGGACTGGGGAACAGATCCAGGATTGGGAAAACAGATCCAGGATTGGGAAACAGATCCAGGTTTAGGAAAACAGATCCAGGATTGGGAAACCAGATCCAGGACTGGGGAAACAGATCCAGGATTGGGAAAACAGATCCAGGTTTAGGAAAACAGATCCAGGATCAGGATGATCATCAGTGTGCGCTCCAAAGCTTCCTTGGAGTTCCATGGCCCATGACCCTCTGACATGAGCAGCATCTCCACATCCCATGGACACTGAGAGCAGCCTCATGCCATGGAATTCCAGACTGGTTTGGTGGGAAGGAGGAGAGAAGAGTTCCACCTGCAGCTGAGTTTCCTTGGCTTTTCCTGCTGCTGTGCACCAGAGGCACAACTTGAGGAGGAGCACTTGTGCCTCGTTGCTGTCGCTGTTTCCTGGCCCTGCTCAGGTTTGGGAGGAGCCATCCCAAGGTTGGTGTGGAGCCATCCTGATGTTTGTTCATGCAGAGCCATCCCAATGTTCCTGAGGAGCCATCCTGGTGTTCCTGAGGAGCCATCCCGGTGTTTGTTCCTGAAGCCCATCCCAGTGTTCCTGAGAAGCCATCCCAATGTTCTTGAGGAGCCATCCTGGTGCTCCTGAGGAGCCATCCTGATGTTTGTTCTTGAGAAGCCATCCCAATGTTCTTGAGGAGCCATCCTGATGTTTGTTCCTGAGGAGCCATCCATTGTTCCTGAGGAGCCATCCATTGTTCCTGAGGACCATCCGGTGTTTCCCTGCTCCAGGTGAAGAGCGGCGCTGCCGCACGTGGATGCAGTTGCCGAGCAATTGAAACCATCTTCGGAGCCATCAGAGGAGAGGGAGATGTCTGAGAGCAGAGATGTCACCGCTCAGCAGCTCCAGAGCCTCCTCCTCCCCTCTGTGCTCACTTGGCAGGGGATTTCTCTTTTCCAGTGCTGTGATTTGTGCACATGGCCGGAATCCCGGGATCACCAAGGCTGGAAAAGCCTCCAGGATCCAACCAGTGCCCGATCCCCCCCTGGGCACCGAGTGCCACTGCCAGGAATTCCTTGGACACCTCCAGGGATGGGCACCCCAACCCTCCCTGGGCAGTGCCAAGGCCTGAGCACCCTTTCCATGGGGAAATTCCTGCTGTGCCCACCCTGAGCCTGCCCTGGCCCAGCCTGGGGCCGTTCCCTCTGCTCCTGTCCCTTTCCCTGGTGGCAGATCCCAATCCCATCCTGGCTGTCCCCTCCTGTCAGGAGCTGTGCAGAGCCACAAGGTGCTCCCTGAGCCTCCTCCATCCCCCAGACTCCTCAGGTTTCCTCCTAAAGCCCCAGGAAGAAAACACTGCAGAAATAATATTTTTTCATAGATGGGATTGTTACTTTTTACAGGAACTTTCTGATTCCCAAACTATTTCATCCCTCTTTTGTGAGGATTACAGACATTTCCCCACACTGAAAAGCTGAAAATTGGATTAATAGATTTCCTTTCAGATTTCAAACACTCCTCTGTTGTTGTCACTAGAATTAACAGGCTCAGGAGCTATAAAAAGAGCTCCCTGCTTTTTCTGGGGAAAACCCTTCCCCTGGGAATTCAGAAATGGATCTGTCATGTGAGATTTCCCCTGCCTTCCCCTCCCTGCCATGCTGGAATTCACTCTGCCTGCTTTCCAACCTCCTTGTATCCCTCTCCAAAATAATCCAACTCAAGTGTGTGCAATTAAAGCAATAAAAAAATGAAAAAATATAAAATTAACAAACCCCAGGATGCTGGGTATGCTCAGGCTGAAAAATAATTAATGGATAAATGGAACGAGCACATTAAGGACTAGGAAAAGACACTTCAGGTTGCTCTGAGTGTGCTCCTCAAGCTTTCCTGGATGTTTTCCCCTCAGTGTCTCTGTGCCCTGTCCAGGTATGCAGCTGGAGGAGGGAAAAGAAAAGCCCAGGGAGTTTCACAATATTTTTGTTTTATCCGGGCTCAGAGAGGCCCCGTAACTCGTCCTGGCTTCCAGCAGAGCGTGGATCCCTTCCAATGGAATTCCCTGGAGCTGGGTGGCTCTGGGCAGGGTGCGGGGCTGGGGTGGCACCATCCGGGCTGTCCCCGTGTCCCCCGGTGTCCCTGCAGCATCCCGGCCCTTTTCCCGGGCTCAGCACCACGGGCAGCTCCATCAACCCCGCAGCGAGCGGCGCCGCTCGATACCCTCGGTTAATGATGCCCGACTGAAATTAGGATCGATTTCCTGCCTCCTGCTCTTCCCAATTATGCAAACCTGGCTGTGGCCCCTCCAGAGCTGCCTTTTATCCCGGCTTTTACAGGCACTGCTCAGTGAGGTTTCATTCGGCATTGTCAAAAACATCACAACCAATTCTGACTTCTGCTTTTTTTGTTCTCTGCTCAGTCCTCACCCCGGGGTTAATGGAAAATGATGTCAAACACCAGGAGTGATTTATGGAAGTCAGGCAGCTCTTGGCACCCTGAGCTATGGATAAAGTCAACTGCAAATTGTTTTCACATTCTAAATTACTGTACCCAGCTCTGGAGGAGGCTGCAAAAACTGCCAGAGGGAAAATGTGGGAGAAGGAGAGGTTGTGTGGTTATCTCTGAACTGAGCTGTGCCTCAGAAGAATTCCAGTTTTTAAGCCAAACTTCTGTGCAGAATGCCAGGGATGGATTTTTCCTGGGAATTACCATGGATGTGGGGATTCCCAGCTCCACATAAAACTGCTGGAACAGGAACTGGTGCAGGCTGGAAATCTCTTCATTAAGGGCCTGAATACAACAAAGATTCCCAGGAGCATCTCTGGAATCAAAGACATCCAAGATGGGAAAGAAAACTCCTCTCTTTTACTCTCTGTATTATTTTTGTAGCTCTGATATTTCCTTTCAAACTTGTGCTGGATTATCAACATGATATTGGTTTCTTTGTCACTGTTGTGGATTTTTGGGTTTAAACTCTTGTAGGAGGCACTTGAGGGATTGTTTTTGTTTCAGGATTGACTCAAAACTTTGTTTGTCTCAAGGCTGAGAGGAAATCTCTAAGGGCTTGTCATAAAAATAATTCTTTTTTTCTCTCTCTCTCCAGGAAGAGCTTAGGAGGCTCCAGCACAGCCTGGAACAGGTCAATGATGGCAAAGACTCACTCCAAAGGTAAATGTGCCTTTTCCAAAATATCTCACCCATGAGAAAGGGAAAAGGATTTTCCAAGGTGTGAACCCTTTGCTGAGGGATCCTCTTTGTGACAGACATTATCCCAAATTTTGCCTTTCTCCCACTAACAATCCCTGTTTTTAGCTACAAGAGGACAATTTCTGACAATGATATCATTGAGTGCCGAGCAAGTCTCAAAATAACTCCCCAGGTCGGGGTCTGACTTCCCAAATTTCCCTGCTGAGAGCTGCATTCAATCCTTGCTGCTGCTGCACCCAGGGCAGTGTTCCCAGATGCTGGATTTGGATATTCCAGCATTTTCACATTGCTTTCTTTGAGCCATCAGTTCCCAGCAGCAACTCCCTGGCCATCATTTATTACAAAGAATTTACTCCTCACCCCCACCATGTGGCTTTTGCTGCTGTAACTCATTTGCTGCCAGGACTCCCATTTTTCCTTTCCATTTCCCTCTCCAGCTTTTCCAGCGTGGCTGTAGGGATGGAAGTTAATTTAGCAGGAATATCTGTTAGAACTACCAGGGTTTGTTTTGTTTTGTTTTGTTTTTATTTATTTACAGCAGCTCTCTTGCTGGCTGTGCCTGTCCCTGGAGCTGTGGCAGCTGGGAGATTTAAAACAAGGATTCAGGCAGATTCTCACTGGAAAACTGGATCCAAATTCCCATTTTTTATTGGGAGTGGAAACAGAGGTCCAGATAATTACCTCCAAAGACAGCAACACCCCCTGATCAGCAGCTCTTGTTTGTTCTTGTCCAGATTAGAGAATTCATTCCCAGGGTTGCAGGAATGTCAGGCTGGAACACGTTAAACTCATTTCCTTTTTTTTCCCACAGCCATCAGCTCGCCATGGATGAAGAAAATAATATCCAGGAATATCCTATCAACCTCCAGCCCCTGGAATCCAAAGTGAAAATGTGAGTAAGGAAAAGTGTTGGGTCTGCCTTGGAATGCACTGGGGGTGTCCAATTCCTGAGCTGCAGGATCCACCCTGGATCCATCCTGGATTGCTGTGTAACTGGATAAGAGAGCTTCCAATTAGCAAATTGGAAAAATTCTCTATGTTTAAGAATGTGGAGATGAGAAAATTTGTTGTTCAGTCTGGAAAAAAGAGAAGGCTCCAAAGTGACCAAATTGTGGCCTTCCAGTGCCTAAAGGGGCTCCAGGAGAGCTGGGGAGGGACAGCACACAGGGAATGGCTCCCAGTGCCAGAGGGCAGGGATGGGTGGGACATTGGGAATTGGGAATTCCTGGCTGGGATGGGATTCCCAGAGCAGCTGGGGCTGCCCCTGCATCCCTGGCAGTGCCCAAGGCCAGCTTGGATGGGGCTTGCAGCAGCCTGGGACAGTGGGAGGTGCCCCCATGACAGGGTGGCACTGGGTGGGATTTCCATTCCTTTCCCACCCAAACCGTCCTGGGCTGAATCACAGAATCACACAGATTCCCTTTGCACTGAGTTTCAAATATTACACATCGGTTCTGCACTCATTTTGTCATTTCCTCTGTGTAACTCAAGAATATTTGGGAATCTGCTGGATTTTTCTGTGTGTGCAGAGAGGCCAGAGCAGGGAAGGGCAGCACGGAGCCTTTTCCGTGCCCATTTTCCCATTTAACATCAGTTAACCCGGGACTCAGTGGCAGGAGCAGCCCTGGAAGTGCAGAGTTCTGTGCTCAGGAGGAGCAGGATTTGCTCGGGAGGAGCAGGATTTGCTCGGGAGGCGGGCTCAGCCAAGCTCACGCTGACACCTAGCGCAAGGCAAGGGAGGGATGAGCAGCCCGGGGCTCCGGGAATGAGCTCTGAACTTCCAAACATCACCATCATGGAATCCTGGAATGGTCTGGTTGGAAGGGACCTTCAAAGAATTTTTAGTCCAGCCCTGAGCAGAGATGGCATCAATAAGGGCACATTATCAGCCTGATCTGGGGTGTTTTTAGGGGTGGGAAATCTCCCCCCCGCCACCCTCATGGGAAACAAATCCTTCCTCATATCCTAAATCAATCTTCTCTTTGAATTCTAGAATAATTTTTGCTGTACATGATACAGAGTTTCCCCTGGGGTTAGTTATTCTAGAAGTCTTGATTTTGAATAATTAAAGTTCCCCACATATTTATCAGAGTCCAGGATTCCTTTTGGAGCCTCTCCCAGCATGGATCCTCCTGCCCTGGCACAGAAATTGCCTCCATCCAGAAAACTGCCTCACTTACAGCCCATTCAAATATTAATGCATATTAAAATATTAAAAGGACATGAAGTTTCAAATTAAAACCCAGTGTCTTTTAAGCTTTTAGTCATGCAGATAAAAGCCAGATAAAATAATCCATTTTCAGGGAACTGTCTAAGAGGGCAATTATGACTTAAGCTCAGTTCTATTCTCTGGCTTTTAAAATAGAAATACATGTAGATATAAATATGTAAATATAAATATGTAACTATAAATATGTAAATACTGCTCATCCCAGTGAATAAACCTCAATTGCTTAAAAATCCTACAAGGAGCTAATCCTGTAGAGAAGTGGATGCTGGAATTGTTCTAGGCCAGGTTGGAGGGAGTTTGGAGCAACTTGGGATAGTGGAAATTGTCCCTGCCCATGGCAGAGGATGGAATGAGAGGACATTTTCCAATCTAAACCATTCTGGAATTCCATAATTCCATGATACTGCTCTGGGTCTCAAATTCCAGTTGTATCTGAATTATAATCTGAAATGTGTGGTAAAAATAAGATGTAAATGGTTGTTAATTCCTTTAAATGGACAAATGGTTATTTAAATTTTGATGGTGGAATGTAGGAGAAATTCCGAGTTCTGGATGGCCTCAACTGAAATCACTTCCATGGGTTTTGGGCTTGGGTTGGACTCTGAGTAACGTGGTAAGAGTTTGGAACCGGATCATCTTAAAGGTCCTTTCCAACCCGAACCACTGCAGAATTCCCTGATTCTCCTTTAAAAATACCCTGAATTCTCCCAGTGGTGCCTTATACAAACCCTGCAGAGATATTTCCATGTGATCTTTACCCAGACAGGAAAACAAAACACAGGAACCCCCAAGGCCAATGTTTTGAAACCCTTTGTTCCCTCAGCATCCAGCGAGCGTGGCGTGAGCACCTGCAGCGCCAGGACCTGTCCCCATCCCCGGAGCTACGGGACAAGGACAGCCCGTCCTCGACGTCCCCAACGTCCCCAATGTCCCCAAGGTCGCCGGCCTTGGGCAAGATGAGCAGGTCTGTCAGCATGAACACCTTCTCCGACAGCAGCACCCCCGTGAGTCCGGCTGGAATTCCTCCTTTTCCTTTGCTTCCTTCCTTTCTGGGGTTTGGGACGAGTGAAAGCTCAGTTGTGGGTTCATGGGGTTGGTAATGGGTTCAAAAGGGGTTTTTAGGTGTCTCAAATGAGCTCCAGGCAGGGATTCCTCTTGTGGGCTGATCAGGATGTGTGACTGTGGGTATCAGACCTGAATTCAGCAGATTTTGGAGGTGTTCTTGCTGGTTAAAAGGGGCTTCCCAGTGGTCCAGTGTGTTTAGGATACTGTGTTCCCAGAAATCCTCAAACTGTGGTGCTTTTCATGCAAAGAAATGTGGTTTCTTGGTTGATTTATGGTTTTGTTTTGTTGGTTGATTTTTGAGACTAAAAGAGACTAAAAGAGCCTAAAAGGGACTTTGAGAAATTGATGTAGGAGATCAAAATTAAATTTGATTTTGGAATAAATATTCCACCTTAACCAGTGGCTGGAGGCTGCATTTCTCTTTTTAAGGTGACCCTAAATAAACCCCAAATACAGATCCCATTTCTGGAATACAGACAGCTCTGTGACTATCTCTGAATTGGGTTTTTTTTGGCCAATACCAAAATAAATACAGAGTATGGAAGTGTTGCCTTCAGCTTTGTGACAGAAGACAGGATTTGAGGGAACTGCAGACTGGAGCTCATGGAATAATTCAGGAATTACAGGAGCAGAAATTGCCCTGGTGTGTGGTGCTGAAGTGTCTCCCTGCTCCTGAGGAGGGAACAGCTTGGTTGGATCCTCACTGCCGGTGGCTGTTGCCACTCCCAGGACAGCATTTGGTGGCTTCTGAATCCCTACAAAAACCTGGGAATCATTGTTAGTGGTGTTCTTCAAGCTGAATAAATTTAATTTTGCCTTGAGTTGCGAAGTTGGAACGATTTTAATCTCATGAAGCCCAAGGCACTGATCAAGCAGAGCTTTTCCACACTAAAAATTCTGATCTTGGAATTTTGGAGGTAATTTGACTCTTTCCAGGGTTGATCCAAGTGTTGATCCAGGCCTAAAGTGAAGCTGTTTCCAGCAGGTTTATTTTGGTTTATTTCTGTCTGGGCGCTTGACAGATTTTAATAAAATATTCCTGAGGGTACTGCTTTATTTTCAGTTGGGAGCTGGAGAGCAGGAGGATAAAGTGAGCTGGAATATTGGGTTAGACACTGACGTTTCATGGATTCAAGGGGTTTGGTTCCTTTAATTAGAGGAATAAATGAGGATATAAATGTTTCTTTGCCACTGGAATCTGCTTCCAGCAGAGGTCCCTCGTACCCCGCGCAGGGACACTCCCGGCTGCTCCAGAGTTTCCCCAGCGCTGATCTCGTTTGGACAATGACACTTTGGGATGTTTGGGAGCTCAGGAAGGGCAGCTGGGAGTTCTGCGTTTGTGGGGACAAAGTGATGGCTCCATCTCCGGGTGTTTGCGGGGTACCACACGGGGTTCCCCATGGAGAGAACTGATAGAATGGGTGCAGTGCCAGAGCTTGAGGGGTGAGATGGGAAATGGAGAATTCTTGTTTGGCTGCTGCTCTGTATCAAAGAAAGGTTTGTGTGTGTTGTACAAACAGCTTTTCAACTGTCGGAAAAGATCTGTTATTGATCACTGTCCATATTGTGGTATGAGGGCACACAGGCTGGAGCTGTGTTGTCTTCACTTGCTTTTGTTTTCCTTTTGCATATTAATTTTTGCTAAAAAGAAATTTGAAGACAGATGTATAACAGATTTAAAATAATATTCTTCCCTGTAAATATTCTATTTTTTGCTACTATGTAGAAAAGTGCCAAAACTTTCCTTCCTAGATGGGTTTCTGCTTTTTCCAGTCCCCTTATCAACATCATGGCCAGTTCTGGGCTTGCTCCAGCAGCTCCACGTCCTTCTTACTGTGGGGACAGCAGATGTGGGTGCAGCATTGCAGGAACCATTCCGTGTCCAGGGGATGTGTCAGCCCTGCTCTCAGGAACCATTCCGTGTCCAGGGGATGTGTCAGCCCTGCTCTCAGGAACCATTCCGTGTCCAGGGGATGTGTCAGCCCCACTCCCAGGAACCATTCCGTGTCCAGGGGATGTGTCAGCCCTGCTCTCAGGAACCATTCCGTGTCCAGGGGATGTGTCAGGCCGGTTCCATGTCCAGGGGATGTGTCAGCCCCACTCTCAGGAACCATTCCGTGTCCAGGGGGACGTGCCAGCCCGGTTCCCGCCCCGCTCGGGCGCTCAGCACCGCGGACAGCGGCAGGTTCTCCCGCTCAGCACCGCGGACAGCGGCCGGGCTCTCCCGCTCCTCGCCCGGGACTCGGGGCTCGCTGCCCTTCGGTGCGGATCTTACCCCTGCCCTGTCACTCCTGACCTCCGGTCCTGGCAAAGCGCCTCTTTTCCTCTCCTAAAAATCACTGGGATGCTCACGAGAATGGCAGGAACAGATTCTGTATAATTCCCATTTTTTCGCTTGAGCCCAGCGCTCCAATAGGCAACTTCTACCAAGAAATGGGTTGTTTTAGAGGTATAACCACAGAAAACCTACTTTTCCAAACAAGAATGAGTATTTCCCCACTCTTTCTCCATTGATTGATGACAAAGAAAATATCCCATGGCAAAAGGGCCAGGATGGAACTTCTCTGCCCCAATCCCCAGTTTGTTCGTCCTTCCTGCCCCATGGGTACCTTCAAAGCTGGGACTTTCCTCAGTGATTTGTTAAGGTTTGGTTCTAGAACAGAACAAAATCTCTCTGCAGCCTTTGTGTGTTCCTAGGTCTCCCAGCAGAATCCCATTTTCCCACTGGTGTCTGTGACATTCCCAGGTGGGTTTTGCACCTGCAGGAGAGATGGGAAGTTGAGGGAGAGGGAAAATCAATGTATGGGAGGCAGCGAAATCCTAACAAGCAGTGGGGTGTTAATATGGGAACAGTCCTTCTTTCCTGTGAGCCTGAATTCCCAAATCTGTGAGCAGCAGAGAGGGAACCATCTGATAAATATTTACAATGTGATTTCTATATAATGTAAAAATGCAAATCCTCGCTCTTGAGCAGCGTGGATGGAAACATAATTAAAGATGAGGAGACAAATCCAACTGAGATGAAAAGGCCTTAATTAGAAATAAAATATTTGATGGGCTGGGGAGAAACATTAACGCTGATGTGGCTGTCAGATAACACTTGGAATGAAGAGAACATGGAAAAAAATGTTGTTTTCAATCCCTCCCATTGGCTTTGGATAATCTCAGTTCTAAATGTGAGCAGGGAATTCAAAGTGCTGTGGCCTAACATGGAATTTGTCTTTGAAGTGGGTTTTTATGGAGAAATAGTTGTTGAGTTTGTGTTTATTTGTGTACATAATCATCCCCAGTGATTATCCAAGTTTAAATCTCTTACAAATCTTATCCCATGGGATTTGAACTGCTGGGATACAAAAGGATCCTCTTGATCCTTTCTGTGGTGGGAGCAGAACACCAGCAATTTCTTCTCTTTTATCTTGTGTGCATTGAGGGTTGGGTATTGATGTGATTATTGATGTCAGCTTGAGCCTTGTGGTTCAGCAGCAGGAAAATCAATCCAGGAATGCTCTTGGGGTTGATGATAAAACCTCTGATAAGACATTTCTGTTGAACTTTCTGGGGGAATATTCAGCTACCTGAGACATTTGAGAACAATTTTTTGAGTTCTGGTGTAGGTTTAGCTCTGTGAAGGTTCACAGTGAGATGGCTCTGGTGGGTGTTGATGAGAGGTCTCAAAAAAAGTTTTATTTATGTCCCACTTCAGGAAATTTGGCTGAATCCTTTATAAATCCTTTCTAAACTAATTCTACTTGCAATATCTCATTTATTCCCACAGCAGGGAAATTCCACTGTCTGCCTTTTACAAAGCCAGGCCCCAAAATAAAAATAATATTAAAGAAGATTTTAATGCTTAATTAAGCAGCGGGTGTAGAGCAGATTTGCACCATCACAGAAAGTTCTTGGGGGGTTTCTCCCCAGCCCTGTGACAGCACACTGAAAATCCAGAATCTCCATTATCTGAGGAACTTCCAGAGGGCAGGGACGGATTTTCAGAATTCTATTTTCATGGGACCACAAAAGAGGGGGAAATGTAAGAAATTTAAGTAATGGACAATAAAGTCATGATTAGACCAGGAGGAATTAGATGTATAAAATATATTTAATAGAAGCTTACTGGGATGGAGAGAAAATCCAATGGAAATTGCCCCATCCTGAGCCATTAAATTATTTTAGTGGCTCTATCACCACTGAAATGTGGCAGCAGCACTTTAATGGGGTGTATTACAGAACAGTGGATCTTTTCAAATATATCCAGATTATCTCCTTCCAAAGGGCAGAGTATTGATTTCTGCTCGTAAAATGAATTTTCAAAGTAAATACACCAGAAAAGTACATTTTTGTGGGAATAAATATGATTTGAGCTATTTTACTGCTTGGAATTTAGGCAAACAATAATCATTATTCTGGCTTTTGGGAGATTCTGACTCTGTTTCAATAACTCCATTTTTTGAGGCAATTTTCCACATGCGAAATTACTTCTTAGGGTAATCTAAAGGTCATTAGGAAGACATAAATGGCATTTGAGGGAGGCATTTAAGGGAAAAGCTGTATTTTCTTTGAAGATTTTCTCAAGAGAGTGAAAATTTCACACTGGGGGTGGAAAAAGCCATATTAATTTAAACAAAGAACCCAAAATGAGCAGCGGGGAGGTGTCCTGGTGGTGGTGGTGGTGGTTCATGTCCCACCTGCTCTGCCCATCCTGAAGCTGGGCCCAATCATGGGTGATACTTTTGGGAGGAAGGTTGGGCAGCTTTGCTCCTCAACAAGCACCTCCCTAAACCCAGTTTAAATGGACATTTCCACACTGGAGTTATTCAGGATTTCAACAGAACCTGATTAAACCCTGTGTTAATGGAGATTCCCAAGCTGGAGTTATTCAGGATTTCAACAGAACCTGATTAAACCCTGTGTTAATGGAGATTCCCAAGCTGGAGTTATTCAGGTCTCCAGATTTTCTCCCAAGCCCATCCCTCATACCAATAGTTTTTGGCAAAGCCACCCTTCAGCAAAGCTCTTTAAGAGATCTAAGTCCAAAGGGGACTTTGGGGTTTATTCTGGATTGTTTATTGCTTCCATGATTTGTTTGATTGCATCACTTGGTTCTCCCTGTTTTAACTTTTTCTGCTCTCTCTCCCTTTCCTTTAAAGTGTCAGCCTTTATGAACCCCAAAACTCCCAAAGTTCCTCTGTCCTACCCAAGTAACAGTGAATTTTGGAGGGGTTCCTGTTTCCCAGGCTTTTCTCTCCAGTTAGATTTTGTTCAGCAGCCCCAGGATCACCTCAGACCCCACTTGTGCCCTTATCCCTTGGACTGTGCTTTAAACTTTCCTTCCCTGGTGACTCCTGAAATTTTGCCCTTATTTTGCCCTTCTTTGCTGACACTGAATTAAATATTTTTCCTGCCATTGTCTAGGGCAGGAAAATTCTGGGAGCTGAGCAGTTCCCACCTGGGAACACCAGGGCCAGAGGTGAACTGTGGAATATTCCTGTGGTTTATTTTATTGGACATTTCCCCGCTGTTCTGATAACACATTCCCCACACCCTGTGTACTCCAGTCCTTCATTATTTGAAAATTTAGCAGCTCTTGTTTTTCCAACTAAGCCCTTGTTTCCAGCAGCTAATTAAGGCACTGTTTAATTGCATTAATTCCTCTCACTCCGAGCCTGAACGTGGAGCTCCAATCGCGTCAGCAGCCAGGCTTTGGCTTTTCCAAGGTGTTTAAAATTCCATCACTGTTCCAATAAACCTCAGCCAGTGGATTATTTCTCATGGACAGACAGTCCATCCTTCTCCTGGGGGTTTTATGGACAGAGTGTGTAAAATGATAACACAATGAATGGGCCACTTGCCATCCTCTATCAGCTGCTTAAATCAGCTGCTCCAGACAGGAATTCAATACAGGAGAAGCTGTTCCAAATGGATTTTTCAGGTACAAGGCACAACAAGGAATTTCAGGAGTATTCTTGATCCATTGGCACAGAGATAGCTTTAAAGACATTTATGGGCCTTCAATAAAGATGCTTTCAAACCATCTTCAGAATAATAAAATCGCTTTGGTGCTCTGAGGAGCTCAGAAGGAAATCAAATTATTGTTAGATTTGATTATGTCAGTGTCCAGAAATCCCAGATATTGGATAAAATCCGCTGGGAAGCAAAAGGAAAATCTCATTCAGGGAGGGAAAGGAAGAGATGGTTTTGCATGCAGGAATTTAATATTCCTCTGTAATTTTATTTTTATGTAAATTATGTAAATTAGATGAAGATGTCATAATATTTCCCATGCTGAATTCATGCTATTTATGAACACTGCAGTGCCTGTTTCCCCCTCTCCTGTAAAAACCTGCTGTGCTTCCCAGAATGCCAGGGATTTATCTCATCTCCTGTGTTTAATTTTGCAAAATTGGGATGCAAACTTAAATATGAAATATTGAAGCCAAATTTCAGGATCAGATTTCTTACCTCGAAGGAAATGGAAAGGGAATATGGAGGTGCCTTGGAGAATTCAGTATTTTTAATCCAGAGCTGTGGGTTTTGGGATATAGAGAAATGAAAATAGGCTGCCCAGGCAAGTGGTGGATTCATGGATTCACCATCCCTGGAAGGGTTCCAAAAATGTCTGGAGGGGGCACTTGAGGACATTATTTAGTGGTGAATGAGGGTTCATCTTGTGAATCTTTTCCAACCTTAAGGACTCTGTGATTCCATTAAATTCTGGCCTTGGTGTCCCTCCCAAAACTGGGAATCCTGCTGCGGCTTCCTGCCCTCTTGGGGCCCATTTTGATGTTTCTCTTCCTGGCCAAATATTTCCTGGATTTTCTTCCATGAATTTCTTCTAAATTCACTTCTTGGAGGGAGTTCCATGGGTGTCTGTAGGGCAGGGCAGGACCTTTGTCTGTCCCTTTCAATTTCTGGGGGAAGAAAAGCCCCAAACCATTGACTGAGCCCTGAATCTCCTCTAGGACAACACTGAGGCTCAGAGGAGTCTGGAATTTGCATAACCAAACCCCAGTCTGGCTTTTCTGTGTCCCAGTTCCCATTCCATGCCTTTAATCCTGATACACTTCTTTGTTAAGGCCACCTGCAGGAACTCCTTCATTCCCTTTGAATGAACAGATCTTTTACCGCTTCTTGTCCCAAAAGAAAGGGAACTGGACAACTTTGTGCCTGGATTGTGACCTTTCCCTGAGGATTCTTGCTCCCTCTTGGGGAAATCTTTGGGAGGGCACTGATTCAGGCAAACCTGAGCCTGACTCATCACACCATCAGAAATCCCCAAACCCTCGATGCTGTAAAAATATCCCAGAGTTCCTTAACTCGTTTTCCAGAAGGAGTTTAATGATCCAGAAAATTAAGAATATTCACATTTTTTTTCCCAGCGAGGAGATATTTTAATTCCAAATGTTCCCACTTAATTTCCCTCAGAGCATAAACTCAGACCTTCCGTGGCAATGTCCTTTCAGCTGTCCTTGTTTGGGGGATTTATCTTCTCCATGCTTTCATTTTAAACCCTGCTCTTTGACACAAGAAAAGAATTATTTCATTTATTAAAGGCTGTGCCCACCATGAGATAATAATGGCAGAGAAATGAGAGGCTGTCACTGGCTCCTCTCTCCATGGAAAAGGAATTGCAGAGCTCCTGGCTGTCAATGGATGCATTTTCCAGCAGCACTGAAGGGCTTTATTTGCCTTTTTGCAGAACCACTGTCCTTTGTTTGCAGCCTCTGCCACACAGTGGAACTTTGTCTGCTGGAAGGGTTGATGTCAATGGTAGAAAAGGTCCTAAAAACTCCTGGAATTTCTTTAGGGATACACGAGCCTCAGTAAATGTTTTATTGCAGCAATAGGAGCATAAAGAGAGGGAAGGTTGGAGAAGGGTCTTGCTGAGAGTGTGACAGAACAAATCAGGTTGGGCCAGGTTTAATACAGGTAAATCTGGGTTTACTCCCAAACTGGGGCACTTCCAAGAGAGATTTTTTTTTAATCTGTAAGTATAAACTTTAATTAAATAATTTTTTTTTTAAAGTTGAATTAAAAGTCATTTTAAACATAACCACTGTTGGGGTTTTCCCACTTAATTAGGGCTGAACAGGAACTTGAGTATGAGGTTGGTTGATGGTGTGTTTTCCCTTTAACAGTTAATTTTAGTGTCCTCTCCATGGAGCAGCCAAACCAGAGGGAATGAGCTGTGTTTGTAATTCCAGCACTGCTTTGGCTGCAGGGCTGGACATTCTGGACTGACCCATATCAGAAACGTGGGTGTCTAAAAGTGAACTCGCAATGCTTTGGGGTTTTTGCTCCTCCTGTGTTTTACTGGAAATCTAGGATGATTTGGGTGGGAAGGGACCTTAAATGCCATCCCACCCCATGCCCTGGGCAGGGACACCTCCCTCTGTCCCAGGGTGCTCCCAGCCCTGCCCAGCCCGGCCTTGGGCACTCCCAGGGATGGGGAAGGTGTCCCAAAATGTTGTTTATTTCCTTGGTTAAATCAATGCTGGAGATCAACTGAATTCCTGTGGAATTCCATTTAAAATCTGGAAATTACCTGAGGTTTGGGAAATTCACCTGGATGTAAATGGGAAATGTAGCTGTATCCTAATATAAATATTTCCATATATGAAGTAATTTATAATTGCATGATGCAGATGTTTTCCTGTTCTATAACACCTGGATGGACACGTGCAAAACACAAATATCCAGTATCCATCTGGTATCCATCTGCATCCCAGCTCCTGGATCCCTTGGCACAGGGAGGCTGTGGCATCAGTCCCTAAATGAGTCTCTCCCTGCCTCCAGGATTTGGGGATTTATCAGAGCAGCCTGACTTTTCCCACTGATAACTCACCTTCCTCCCCTCAGCACCTCCATTCAACGTGGGAAAGCTTTCCTTGGTCATTAGGACAAAAAATCCAGGATTGGAAATCATTGCTTGTTAAATATTTCTGAAGAAAAAAAGCTGGATTTTAAAATGTAGCTGGTTTGGGAGATCAGCAGATGGCAAAGGAGCAGAGAACCTCTCCTGATCACAGCCTGGGAAAATGTTTCCACAGTGACACTAAAATCTTAATAACCTGTCAAAGGCTCTGCTCAGGAGAGGTTTGGGATGAAAAATTGCTCCAAGATTTCCAGCTGAACAATGCTGGCTTCATTAAGCATCCATCAAAACACAAAGTGAATTTACCTCAAGTCTTGCTCCTGAGCAAAGCCAGGGCCTACTTTTTAATTTTCCAGGAGAAAATTGGGCATTTCAGCCATGGCCTTCTGAGAGTCAAGACCTGTGAGGAGCAAAATCCCAGTGGGGAAAGATTGGGAGTGATCTAGTACTTGAAGGTGCTGCTAAATCTCAAATAATTGTTACCTCAACCCAAGAACTGGGAAAAAATTAAGAAGTAAAACCACAGCCTAATTAACCTGACAGATTAATTACACCCTTGGGGAAATTTGGACAATTGGATCAGGGAAAACTGAATTGGTTTTGGACAATCTGATCAGGAGAAATTGAAATTTCCTGGGGCTCAGGAGAGCCTGGACACCCAAACTGTTCAATTTTGGGTGGCCTTCAAACAATCAGACCAACAGGAGCTGCCCAAGGCATTTTCTCCCAAAATATGAAAATTTTCCTCTCACAGATGCTGTCCCAAACTTTGCATTTTCCCCACCACTGCAGGTTGCTTTATTTTGGGGGAGCTGACATGGTTACAGAAATAGTTTTGTGTTGCAGACATTTCTCCACAGAAATCCTTTCTTTCGGATTTCTGCGTCTTCGGGAGGCCAGAGGCCTCCGAAGAGAAGGTAAACAATTGTTATCAGCTGCTGGGGAATGCAACAGGAACACCTTGATTGGCTCATTTTCTATGTTTATAATTAAGGGCCAATCATCAGTGCAAGATAGGGGACTGAGTCCCTGGACACAACTTTGTTATGGATTCTTTTCTATCTCTTCTTAGCTTAGCTAGCAGCTCTGCAAAACCTCTCTCTATATTCTATTAGTATAACTATAATGTATAATATCATATATTAATAAATCAAGCCTTCTGATCAAGAAACAAGATTCACCGTCTCTCTCTCACCAGCAGCGACCCACACAGGACGCTGTAATAGTTTTGGGTTTTTAAAGAGGTTTTTTTGTTAGCTTTGTCTAAAACGGGGTGGAAGGAAAGGGGAATGTGAGCTCTGCCTTCCACACAATCCATCCCACCTTTAAGGGCAGAACTGTTATGGAGACAGGCAGGACAATATTTCCTCCTGCTTTAAAGGCCTGTGAGTTATGCAGAGTTTTCTGGGGACCATGTCAGCATAAGGAATGTGGGGACACCCTTTAAGGAGTTTACTGCAGCTGTTATGCATTTAAATTGTCCCATTAGGGGGCCACGCTCCCCTGGCTGCCAATACAGATCAGCCTCAGGAGAGCTGTGCAGGCTCTTCCAGGAATTATTCCTGCTATTTCCCACTTTAATGGGTTGCTTATTTTAGGAAAACAATGATTTTCCCCAAATGAGGCAGCCTGAAGTTTAACCTTTGTGGGCAGATGTTTATTTGATGTGATGTTCTTATCTCTTATCACAGATTTATTCAATAAATGAGTTTATAACAACCTGATCAGGCCCTGCATGGACCCAGATTCCTTCATTCCTCCTCAATTTCTCCATTCCCTGATCCTTCCAAACCAACAGGAACCCCAAAGAGATAAAAGTTAAAAACCAGAGGTGGGGACAGAACAATTCCCTGCAGTGGCTTTTGTCCATAATGAAACATAAAAGCTAAAATAGAAATCTTAATGAATGCCTGTAATACTCAGCTGTGCTTCACTTCTAAAGAAATGAGAGAATTTAAACAGAAAATTGAATATTTAAAATAACCTTAAAATATTAATACCTGGATCAACTTTTTTTTTTAAAAATACAAACAAAAATAGGTTGATAAATCTATTTTAACCTATTTTAAAATAAACCTACAAAAAAAAAAGGGGGGAGAAAGAGTGAAAATATTTATATGAAGGGTTAAGACATTTCCATTGGCATTTACCTTAATTTTCAGATTAATTTTCTTCCCAGGGTTTCACTGGGATGGAAGTTGGGTGTTAAATCAGGATCCTCCTTTCAATCCTTCCCCCTCCAATTATCCAGCAGTTGTCTGCCAGGGAGCTGATGGAATTAATGAGGGATTATTACAATTTTCTACATTTGAGACATCAGACAACAGCCCCACCCTCTGCCCCCAGGAGCTCTGACTTTTATTAACAATTCCTAGAAAAGATTGACACTGGGAAGCTGCAAATCCAGCTGCAAATCCTCTTCCCAGGAACAGCATCAAGGAAAAGGTGTGGAACTCAAAGAAATTTATCTTCCCACCAATCTGCCAGATCTCATTTGAAAAGTTTCTGTGCCTCTCACTATTTTGGCTGACAGGAGTTGCAGAAATGGAAACCAGCAAAGAAAATTGGCAGTTTCCCCTCTCCAGTGATAAAAAGCTGCTCTAAAAGCTGCTCAGCAATGCTGCTCTAAAAAGTTCTTTATTCTTCATTAAATTCTCTGCTGCTGCCACCTCCTAGTTTGGGATGCAGGAGATCCTGGCCAGAGTTTGTGCTGCCATTGGATTTTTTGCTCTGCTTCCTAGGAGGGGAATTTACCATGGTGCTGCTGTTCATGGGATGAGAGGAGCCTTGAACTCCTTGATTTTTATTGATCCCAACCCAGCTGTGTCCAGGTGTGGGATTGGAGCACCCTTGAGATGTCCATGGATAGATTTGTTCCTGTGACCAGGGGCTAGCAATGTTTTTGTGGTGGAAAACAAAACAGAGTTTTAAAAAAAGTTAAAAATGAAAAAGAAAATTCAAAATAATTAATTTTTTACAAATTTAAATAAATCTTTTAAAAACTAAAATTTAAAAAAATAAAAAAAAACAAATAGGAATTTCAAAAGTGTCACCCCAGTTAAGAACTTTTGGGATCAAGTTGCAGTTTTAATGCTGAGGGTTGGCCCCAGATCAAAGCTGGGGGGATCTTTTTGGTTCTGGTCTCCACCAATTTCACTCAGCCCTTCAATTCCCTGACCTGAAATGCAGCAAATGACACAAAGGAATTATTGGTGCTAAAAATCCTCATTTTCAAAACCAGGAATTGCTTCTTCCCAGCTGGATTTGGGACCCGAGGTGCCCCTGTGGCACAGAGCCAAGGGAATTTGGGGTGCTGCTGTGAGACCCTGCAGGACATCCTGCAGGGAATGTGCTTTGGAGATGGGTTCTGAGGGGTGATTTGTTTTCCACCCCAATTCCTGCTTTGGGAAAGGCTCCATGGCACCTGTGGTTCGGCTCCATCATTGCCATCCCGCTCATCCATAAAACCGCCCTCCAGGAGTGAAGAGTTCTCCCAAATCCATGAATAAATCCCTAATTTTGCTGTGTCACCGTTGCCGAGTGATGTCACCGCAAAAATGCAAATTAACTCCTGCAATTAAAGCTGACTCCGCTTTTCTGAGCTCACCTGAGCCCTCCCAACCCAAATTTATCCCTTTGCTGAAGCCCAAAATCCCAAAATCCCATTGTTGTCCCAGCCGGAATCTGCATTTCCAGGAGGGATTTCTTTTGTCCCCCAGCGCTGATTTTATTGTCCTCGCTGATAATCTCTTGATTAGGCTCCCATCAGCGCTAATCACTTGTTTCCCCCTGATCAGGGAGCCTGAGAAATAAATACGGGACGGGGAATAAATTAGGAGCAGGAGGTGGGGAATAGCTCACGTTCATTCCAGAGGCACCAGGAAAGCACAGCCCTGTGGCTCCAGGAATAAATTGATTATTGAGGGTTCATTTCAACCACCTCATGGATTTAAATGGAGATAAAATCCCACTTTTGGTGTCTAATAGGGATTGAAATGTGTGCTGAAAGGTTGGAATTACAGGAGAGGGAAAGAAGCAACTGTGCTGAGCTCTCCACATTCCCTGTGCTCCCACATCTCCAAAACAGGGAGAGCCTGGAGCTCTTCCTAAGCCACCACTCCAGGATATCCCAGCCTCAGGAACCTGGAGCAGGAGGAGGGGAACACCCAGTGCTCATTCCAGAGACACCAGAGAGGAACATCCCTGTGCCTGCAGGAGTGAGTGAATTACTGAGGGCTGATTTCAGCCACCTCATGGAGATCAATGGATATAAAATCCCATTTTTAATGTAAAATAGGGATTGAAATGTGTGTTGAAAGGTTGGAATTACAGCAGAGGGATTGCTGGGCTCTCCTCATTCCCTGTGCTCCCACATCTCCAAGACAGGGAGAGCCTGGAGCTCTTCCTAAGCCACCACTCCAGGATATCCCAGGCTCAGGAACCTGGAGCAGGAGGGTGGGAACACCCAGTGCTCATTCCAGAGACACCAGAGAGGAACATCCCTGTGCCTGCAGAAATAATCACCAAGGGCTGATTCCAGCTGCCTCATGGGTATAAATGGAGATAAAATCCCATTTTTGGTGTCAAATTGGGATTGAAATGTGTGTTGAAAGGTTGGAATTACAGCAGAGGGATTGCTGGGCTCTCCTCATTCCCTGTGCTCCCACATCTCCAAAACAGGGAGAGCCTGGAGCTCTTCCTAAGCCACCACTCCAGGATATCCCAGGCTCAGGAACCTGGAGCAGGAGGAGGGGAACACCCAGTGCTCATTCCAGAGACACCAGAGAGGAACATCCCTGTGCCTGCAGAAATAATCACCAAGGGCTGATTCCAGCTGCCTCATGGGTATAAATGGAGATAAAATCCCATTTTTGGTGTCAAATTGGGACTGAAATGTGTGCTGAAAGGTTGGAATTACAGCAGAGGGATTGCTGGGCTCTCCTCATTCCCCGTGCTCCCACATCCTCTCCAAGACGGAGAGCCTGGAGCTCTTCCTAAGCCATCACTCCAGGATATCCCAGACTGAGCAGGAGAGTGGGAACACCCAGTGCTCATTCCAGACACACCAGGAGAGGAACATCCCTGTGCCTGCAGGAGTGAATGAATTGAGAGCTGATTTCAACCACCTCATGGATATAAATGGAGATAAAATCCCACTTTGGGTGTCTAATAGGGATTGAAATGTTCCCTGAAAGGCTGGGATTGCAGGGCAGGGCTTGCTGGGCTCTCCACATTCCCTGTGCTCCCACATCTCCAAAACAGGGAGAGCCTGGAGCTCTTCCTAAGCCACCACTCCAGGATATCCCAGCCTCAGGAGCCTGGAGCAGGAGGAGGGGAACACCCAGTGCTCATTCCAGAGACACCAGAGAGGAACATCCCTGTGCCTGCAGGAGTGAATGAATTACTGAGGGCTGATTTCAGCCACCTCATGGAGATCAATGGATATAAAATCCCATTTTTAATGTAAAAAGGGGATAGAAATATGTCCTGAAAGGTTGGGATTGCAGGACAGGGATTGCTGGGCTCTCCTCATTCCCTCCTCTTCTTTCTGAGCCACTCATCCCCATCCTTCCCTCCCTCCCTGGAACATTAGGAAAGTAAAGAAAGCTGAATAAATGAAAAGCCCTGTGAATTATTTATCCCTCTGGAGCAGCTCTTCCCAGCTTTTCCAGAGCCCTCCCTCCCCCTCTGCAGCTCAGCTCTGCTTTAGGTTTATTTTAAATCATCCAAGGTTTCGTTCCAATTTGAATTCTCCCCTGCTAATTAATAATTAATGGCCTCACTTGCTCTGGAATCTCTTTTTTCCAAGCAGGGATTCAGGGAAAGGGAACGAGGCTGATCCTGCCCTGCTCAGGCTCCACCACTGCCCAAGTGGGAAATAAATTCAGATTTTAACCTAAAGTTGTATTTTTTTAAACTTCTTGGTGTATTTCCCCCCTTTTTTGCTGTATTTTCCCAACGTTTTGGTGTGTTTTCCCCCTCTTTTGCTGTATTTTTCCTGTCACTGTACTCCTATGTGGACATTTTCCAGGCTTTTTTTTTTTCTTGTCTGCTCAATTTATTTCCTTTAATCTCATTTTTGGGGGCTTTTTCCTCCAATTTTCCTCCAGTTTTATGTGCCACCACCCCCACTGAATTTTTTCGTTTTTTTTTTTACTTTTTAAAATACTTTTCACCCCATTTTTTGCACTTTCCTCCATTCTCTCTGGGTGTTTTTCACTCCAGCTTTGCTCAGGAGGCTTTTCCCCAATCTGCCCCTGCTGGAGGTATTTTACAGCCAAAATATCTTGATGATCTTTCCATATTTCCAACAGCAGATGGACCTAGAATGCCAAATTCTGGGATTTATTCCCTTTTTTCCTGGGATTTGTTTTCCTTGGTTTTGTTTGAGCTGGGCATAGTTTAATCCTTGAAAATGAAAAATTCTCTCTTGAACATTCCTCACATTTTTTTCTTTAAACCTTGAAGGAATTTTTTTCCTTGTGGCTCTTCCTGGGAGGAATCCCCTGAGGATTAACACATCCCTGAGGACCTGCAATGGGAAAAAAAGATGGAAAATAAATATATTTTTATTTTAATGGTTTTTTTTCCCTGGGAGAAACTAGCAGGGAGTACTTTGTGTCGATTTTCCAGCTGTGCTGATCCATGAAAAAATTAAAATTTACCTAAAAAAGGCTCAAGGAGGGCACTGAGGACACCTCCCCTGGGATTCTCCTGCTCCAAGTGTCAGCCTGCATTTCCTGTCAGGATGCAGAACATCCCAACAGCTGCTGCTGGAACCTTCACAGCTCCTTTTAGTCTGCTAAGAAGGGGAATTTCAAAAGTCAGGTCAGGTTATCTAAGGGAATAACCTCTGATGGGGGTGAGGTTTCCAAGCTTTATTGTGGAAAAGTGAATTATAACAAGTTGGAATTTAAACGGCAGAATGGAACTAAGAGTTTGAAGGGCTGGAATATTGGTCTGGGATTGCTTTATTTGTGGTTTGACTCAGAAAAAGGGGGATTTTTCCTGCCTTTTCCCACCATCCATAGAGCCTGTGGAAAGGAGAAGTGTATGGACAGATTTCAAGGGTTGGTGCTTGGAAATTAATCCCCATTTTTGAACTTCCTACAATTTTCTTGCTGCTAGAAAAATTCGCATTTTTTTCTTGGATGAACTGTACATTTCTGTGACAACGAATGTAAAACTCTCCCACTGTCCCAGGGTGCTCCAGCCTGGCCTTGGACACTCCCAGCCATGGGGCATCCTTGGGAAAATCCATTCCAGCCTCCCAGGAGAAATTCCTTCCCAATGTCCCACCCATCCCTCTGTCCTTGTGAAGCCATTCCCCTTTCCCTGTCCTTTTCCAAGGGTTGTGTTCACAGCGTGGGAATGGCAAAAGGAAGGAGGAATCAGGGATGTGTTTGTTTGTGCTCCAATCTCATAAGGAATTAGCAGAAACCCATTAGGGAAAACCGTAATCCCGTATTGGAAAGGGGGGATTAAGGGACCCAGGGAACTGTCCATGCCTGGAGTTGTAGCACATCATTAACAGTTCATTAATTAATTAATTCTGAGGGAGTCGGGGACAAACTGGTCCTAGCTAAAGTGGGGGAAGATCTGAGAGAAGCAGATTTGTATGGACAGAACACAAGGTCGCACTCCCACAGCTCCCTTTAATCCCCTTGTGAGGAGCCAATTTCCTTTTATTTTCCGGTTTTGTCCCTTTTACCCTGGGCCCAGCCCGTGTTTTGTCCCTTTTACCCCTGGCCCCAGCCCGTTTTGTCCCTTTCACCCCGGGCCCAGCCTGTGTTTTATCCCTTTTGCCCTGGCCCGTGTTTTGTCCCTTTTATCCCGGGCCCAGCCCGTGCTTTGTCCCTTGTGCCCTGGCCCAGGCCCTGACCCGTTTTGTCCCTTTTGCCTCAGGCCCAGCCCGTGTTTTATCCCTTTTGTCCCTGCCTGTGTTTTGTCCCTTTTACCCTGGCCCCGGCCCGTGTTTTGCCCTTTTTGCCCGACCTGCCTTTCAGCTCTCCGTCCCTCATGGCCACCCCAGCCGCCCTGCTCTCCCTCACGGCTGTCCCCGCTCTCCCTCACGGCTGTCCCCGCTCTCCCTCAGGCTGTCCCCGCTCTCCCTCACGGCTGTCCCCGCTCTCCCTCAGGCTGTCCCGTCTCTCCCTCACGGCTGTCCCGTCTCTCCCTCACGGCTGTCCCGTCTCTCCCTCACGGCTGTCCCGTCTCTCCCTCACGGCTGTCCCCGCTCTCCCTCACGGCTGTCCCATCTCTCCCTCAGGCTGTCCCGGCTCTCCCTCACGGCTGTCCCGGCTCTCCCTCACGGCTGTCCCGTCTCTCCCTCAGGCTGTCCCGGCTCTCCCTCACGGCTGTCCCGTCTCTCCCTCACGGCTGTCCCGTCTCTCCCTCAGGCTGTCCCGGCTCTCCCTCACGGCTGTCCCCGCTCTCCCTCACGGCTGTCCCGTCTCTCCCTCAGGCTGTCCCCGCTCTCCCTCACGGCTGTCCCGTCTCTCCCTCAGGCTGTCCCCGCTCTCCTTCACGGCTGTCCCGTCTCTCCCTCACAGCTGTCCCGTCTCTCCCTCATTTCTGTCCTCCCTCCCCGTGTCCCTCCTGCTTCTTTCCTGCTCCCTGCCCGAACCCCGATCCAGACACTGCCCACACCCTGTGCTGGCTCTGTCCCTCCTGTGTCCCTCGAGTGTCCCCTCACCTGTGTCCATGGCCTCAGGAGCCATCCCGGGCCGGCAGCGAGCACAGCCCCGGCCCGGGGACACGGCCGGCACTCCCCCAGCGCCGCTGCTATCTTTTCCCTCTGTCTCCTGTTTCTATCTCCCTCCCATCTTTCTCCCCCTTGCTCTGCCTTTTCTACTCTTTTTTAGTAAGATAACTCCTTTTTATTTTGGTTTTTTAACACTTTGTTTCCCCTCTGTCTCCTCTTTCCCTCTCACTCCCACCTTCTTCCCCCTTGCCCTGCCTTTCCTACCCCTCTTTACTAAGGTAACTCCTTTTTATTTTGGTTTTATTTCGTTACCAGTAAACGGTTCTCAGACGCGATGTTTGCCTCATTTGGGTTAATTTCAGTGCTATTTTTAAAAGAGCTCCTCACAGTTCCTGCAGTGGAACACGGCACCCTCCAGGTGGATCAGGACTCAGCTCCCAGCAATGCTGGATTTAGAGATTTATATTTTTTTTCCCGGGTGGAATCAGGGATTTTCGAATCCCACTAAATTCTGAGAGCTCCCAATCCCAGAGCTGACTCCTGCTCCAGCCAAGGACAGCCCATCCCAAAGCGCAGCTTCATGTTGTCATCCATAGGGGAAATATTTCCAATATTCCCTCCTTTCCAAAATCCGTGAAAAGGGGGATTTTGTTGGAATCTGTCTGTTCCTATTTTGGATAAACTGGAGCTGCAGGAGCCTGGGAATTCCATGCTGGGACGGCTTGGGACACCCTCTCCTCTCAGACACAGCTCAGGGTAGCAACAAGCCCACCTTAAATATGGAAAATAATCCAGGGGATAACAAATGCAATGAAATGAGGCTGGGAATTCATTGGCTGGAGTTCCCTGCTTGCTGCTGGAATGTCATTTATTCAGCCAACAGGGCAGGAATTCCAACTTTTCCAGCCCTTTCAGGGGGAAGTGCTAGTGATGAGCTAATTGCTCATCCCACTTCCAATGGAAAGGGGTTTTCCATGGGAACGAGCGGATTTTGGGGTTTGGCCACGGTGGAGCAGCTTAATTTCCATTCTGACTGGAATCTGGATTCCATAAGGAAAGAAAAAGGGTCCTCTGGACACTTTATTCCCTTTCTAGACCTTGGAGCAGGTCTGGGATTGCCACAAGGAGTGAAATTCCAGGTGGGAGCCACAGGGATGCGGCCAGCAGAAACCACGGGGAGCAGAGCCCGGCCTGGCCACCACCTCAACACCAGCATTCCTTAAAAAGGAAAATCCCGCGGTTTGTCCTGGAAATCTCAGCACGGATTTTCCTTGCTCCGGGTTGTTCCTTGCATTGCTGGATGCCTCCCCTGCATTCCATGGCCAGGCAGGCTGGGAAGCGCTGCCAGGAGCAGGAGCTCCGGCTGGATCCAGCCCTGCTATCCCTGTTCCCGGAGCTGCTCCTGGGCTCATTCCCACCGGGAAGGGCGAGCCGGGGGCTGCAGACGCCGATTCCAGCTGGGAAATCCCAGGAATGCTGCTCAACACCTCCAGGATGGCGTGAGCTTGGAAGCAGGGGAGGGAATAACCCCAAAAGGATAAAAAGTCATGGCATATTAATGCTTGGAATTGTCTGCTGGAGCAGCACGGGAAGAGGATGAATAATTCAGGGCAGACAGGATTTCCCTGGCAAGGTCGAGCCTTGTGAAGGGGAGGATTTTTGGAGAGAGCAGCATCCCGCTTTCCTCGGGAAGGGATCTCCCTCCATCCCGGGGGTCACGGCGGCTCCAGGAGCCGTCTGGATTCGGGGAGATCCTTTGGGAAGCGGCGGGACACAGAGCTCAGCGGGCACCGCGGATGCCGGAGGAATTCAAAGTGGATTTTTCAACTCCGCGGGCGAATCCCAGAGGAATGGGCAGCGGGAAGGGGAACGGGGGAGCGCGGCCGTAGCGGGGATCCCGACATCCCAAGCCCCGGGATCGCCCCAAAATGCCCTGAAAGGAGCCGGAGTGGAAGATGAGTGTGAGTACCCTGAAATCGCTGCCTGCGGTCTGAGCTCTGCTCTGCGGCTCGATTGCACCTCTGTCCCCTCTGAGAGGCACAGACTGGGCACAGATCCTTTAAATAATTCCCAAAAAACCCTCCTGGGCCTCGCTGGAAGGAGGAGGAATTTATAGGCACCGGGGAAGGAGCTGAAGCATAGGGAAGAACTCCAGGGTTTCTGATTCCAGAGCCCAGCTCAGCCTGGACCCCCCTCAGCAGCTCACAAATACATTGCTTATTAAAACATTGATTTATTTGGACATTCATTAGTCTTTAAATACTTTTTTTATTTAAATGTTTATTTGTTTGTTTAGATATTTAATTGGACATTTATTTACTCGGGATTTATTTATTTATTTATGGTGGTTTTGTTATTAAGGGATACCTAGCATTTAGTTTAGAATAACATTTACTATTCCTCAAATAGTAATAATAATAACGACAATAACAATAACAATAATAATAATAACAATAGTACAAAATGTCTTGGCACATTCTCCCCAAAATGCACCCCAGGCTCCGTTCTGAGCTCGGCAGCTAAAAATATCCGTGGATGTTATTCTTCTGCAGGAGCAACAACTCCACCAGCAAATCTTGGATCTTTGGGAGGCATCCTAATGGATCTTAGGTTGTTATTTTTAACTCTAATTTTATTTATTTGATGTATTTTATGGTTTTGTTTCTCATAAAGGGCATCAAGGTCAGGGGACAAATTTCTTGGAGTGACCTAAAGGGAGTTTGTGGGGCTGGGGATTTTATAGGAAATTATTCCAGGAGGGTGTTAAACTCTGAGACTCTGCCAGCCGAGCTGTGGATTTCCTGGAATTTGGGATGTTGGGCTGTGGATTTCTTGGGAATGTGGGATTGTGACTCAGCATCTTCAGCCCAGGGAGGGATGTGCTGGGGGCAGGGAGAGCAGGCAGGAGTTGTGTCCTGGAATTCTGGGATCCGCTGGGATGTGCAGCCCCTCTGCAGCACTCCCAGATCCCTTGGGATCCCTCCCTGGATCCCTTGGGATGATCCCTGGTGCCAGGGGCTGCTCCAGCCCTGGATTCCCACCCCTGGGAGGGAGGGAGGGAAGGGAAGGAGCTGCTCCATGGATGTGCTGCCCCTCACAGCCACAATCCATCCGTAGGGATGGGAATTGGGGACACAGAACCTGGGAAAGGGGTGTCCACCCCATAACCCCCCAGTCCTCTGGGTATGATTGGGGTCTGTTCCTCAAAGCTTTGGACAAGGTGTGTTTGGATCATTTCCTGAAATTCCCTGGATTAAATCCCTCTTGGCTGGATTTAAAATCCCTGCCTGGGCTGGGTTTTGTGGAGGGTTGGACATGGGGAGGGATTTGGTTTGGGGACAAAGTTAAACTCCAGCAGCCTCCCAGGGGAAAAGCAACACCTTGGATATCCCCAGGTCTTCTGGCTCCAGGGAAAAGCAGCTTTGGGATTTCAGGGGTGCCCCAGGCCTGGGAGGCGTCTGGGGATTTGTTCTGAACACCAGGCTGGCTCCATCCTCCATCCCTGATCCAGTGCTGCTCCCCAGGAATTCCTTCTCCCCTCCCTGGCACTTATTTGGGGCCATCTCCTTTCCCCCAGCTCTAACATCCTCCATTTTCCCTCATTCCCATAATTAATAACAAACCTTCTGGTGTTAATTGGAGCCTGGCACAGCCGCCCCAGCCCTGCTAAGAGGATTTTCCTCTTTCTGTTCTCCAGCTTCCCATTGCAGGGGGAAATCCGGCAGCACGAGGCCATTCCCAAAGCCCTGGCTGCAATATGAGCTGTAAACCAGAGTCATGGGAAGAACCGTGGAATGGTTGGGGCTGGAAGTGACTTTATATCTCATATAAGATATTTATAATGTATAATTTATAGTGAGGCACATGAGTCTGTGTTGGTTTGGGGAGTTGGCTTTGGGTTTTTCCTTCCATATAATGCGGGATCAGGAGTGGCACTGGATGGGATTTAAGGTCCCTCCAACCCAAACCATTCCTGGATTCACTGAAGTTTCAGCACAATTCCCATGTCCCACAGCCACTCCCATGTCCCACAGCCACTCCCATGTCCCTCAGCCATTCCCATGTCCCTCAGCCATTCCCATGTCCCACAGCCATTCCCATGTCCCACAGCCACTCCCATGTCCCACAGCCATTCCCATGTCCCTCAGTCACTCCCATGTCCCTCAGCCATTCCCATGTCCCACAGCCATTCCCATGTCCCACAGCCATTCTTATGTCCCTCAGCCACTCCCATGTCCCACAGCCACTCCCATGTCCCACAGCCATTCCCATGTCCCACAGCCACTCCCATGTCCCACAGCCATTCCCATGTCCCTCAGCCACTCCCATGTCCCACAGCCACTCCCATGTCCCACAGCCACTCCCATGTCCCACAGCCATTCTTATGTCCCTCAGCCACTCCCATGTCCCACAGCCATTCCCATGTCCCTCAGCCACTCCCATGTCCCACAGCCACTCCCATGTCCCACAGCCATTCCCATGTCCCTCAGCCACTCCCATGTCCCACAGCCATTCCCATGTCCCACAGCCATTCTTATGTCCCACAGCCACTCCCATGTCCCACAGCCACTCCCATGTCCCACAGCCATTCTTATGTCCCTCAGCCATTCCCATGTCCCACAGCCATTCTTATGTCCCACAGCCACTCCCATGTCCCACAGCCATTCCCATGTCCCACAGCCATTCCCATGTCCCACAGCCATTCCCATGTCCCTCAGCCATTCTTATGTCCCTCAGCCATTCCCATGTCCCACAGTCACTCCCATCCCCAGCTCCCACCCTGCAGGCACAGCACCCACTCCAGCTGCTCCCTCCCTGTTCCCCTGGGTGCTGCAGGCCCTGAGGGCTCTGCCCATCCCTGGGGCTGGGATGGACCATCCCTGCTGGCAGGAATTGATAACCATGGACAAAGGAACATCTGAACTCCACCAGGCCTGCAGCGAATTTGGGATCTGGGGCTGGAAAAGCCCAAACTGGAGCTGTTTGTGTGAGGCTGAAAAGAGCAGTGAGGGATGGAACAGAGCAAGACAAAGCCTGAGTAGTTGCTTGCAGCCTAAAATGTAGATTTATGCAGAAAACAAGTATCAAGAGCTGCATCTGTAATGGGTGAAGCACAATTCCTCATCAGGGAGCAGAGCTCATTCCTCGCTGCTCCATTTGCTGCAGTCACAGATTTTATTTTCCCTGGATTTGCGTGTCAGAAAGGAGTTTGGGGGTTTTTGTGAAGTTGTATTTCTTTTTTTGAATAGACATTAGTATAAAAATACTTCCCTGGGCCAGGTGGCCACGTTCCTGATGAGGCTCATGAGGAATCTCTGGCCATTTGTGTATTTGGGAAAACCGAGCAGGGAAAATCCAGGAAAGAGCCTTTGGATGGTGCAGAGTGTTGTGGGTGATAACAGGGATGGCTTTCCAGCCCTTCCCTGTGAGCAGCCTGCATCCCAAGGGAGGGGGAGGGAAAGCTCCCCACAGCAATTCCCCCTCCCAGGTGGCTGCTCCACACTCAGCTATTTTGGAGAGCAGCTCGGCAGTGCCTGACAGGAATCCGTGCCTGTGCAGCTGCACTTCTGCCTCCCTGTGCTGCCTCTCTGCTCCTGGACTGCTCCTCTGGCTTCCTCAGACAGCAAATCCTGGGGGGAACAGCAGGGAAGGGGCTCAGCCTGGAGAAAAGGGGGATCAGGGGGGACCTTGTGGCTCTGCACAGCTCCTGACAGGAGGGGACAGCCAGGGGGATTTGGGATCTGCTCCCAGGGAACAGGGACAGGAGCAGAGGGAAATCCTCAGGCTGGGCCAGAGGTGGACATCAGCAGGAATTTCTCCATGGAAAGGTTGTTAAACACTGGCAGGGGCTGCCCAGGGAGGTTTGGAGTCACTGTCCCTGGAGGTGTCACAGAAATTCCTGGATGTGGCACTCAGAGCTCTGGGCTGGGGACAAGGTGGGGGATCAGGCCCAGGTTGAATGATCTTGGAGATCTTTTCCAGTATAAATAATTCCGTGCTCCTGTGACTTTGGAGCTGCCCCATGGATGCAGCACCCCAGGTCTGGGGGATAACTGCAGGGAAATGCTCAAGGGGG
Organism: Ammospiza nelsoni; assembly: GCF_027579445.1. Lineage (NCBI taxonomy): Eukaryota > Metazoa > Chordata > Aves > Passeriformes > Passerellidae > Ammospiza > Ammospiza nelsoni. The sequence goes on from NC_080642.1 coordinate 1,742,302, forward strand.
ACACCAGAAATGGGTCAGGGGTCTCAGTGGTACCTTCCCAAAACCAGCTCTTGGAATCCCAGAATCAGTAACAAAAAAGAATCCCAGAATCATTAAGGAAAAAGGAATCTCAGAATCATTAACAAAAAGGAATCCCAGAATCATTAAGGAAAAGGGAATCCCAGAATCATTAACAAAAAGCAATCCCAGAAGAATTTAGCTTGGAAAAGCCCTCCCAGCCCATCAAATCCAACCTTTTCATCCCCCAAAGTGGGAGGGGAGCCAAGCAAGCACACGCACACATCCAGGGAATGCTGTGAGCATCCCAGGGACCATCCCACACATCTGCACCACCTCTGGCAAAAAGAGAGGAAAACCGGGGAGGAGAAGGCAGCACAGGGAGCTTGGCCCTGGCCCTGGGATTTAGAGTAAAACCCAAAAGTTGAACCCAGCACAGTTTGCTCTGAGCCTGGTTATTGAGCTGTGCTGGTCCAATGGCTCCTTGGAAGGGCTGATTGAGGATCTCAGGAGTCTCCAGGGAAAAGCAAAGCTGAAGCACACCCCGATGGGAGCGGGGTCTGCAGGGCAGAAACAGCCAAGGAGAATTGTCCAATTGTCCCTGGCTGGAACCGAGAATGGCAGCAGCTCTTGGCTCGAAATTCCCTGGGAATGGAGTGGATTTTGGGATTTGATCCCTCCCTTTGAAGCAGGAATTCCTTTTGCAGCCGGAATTGCACCTTCCCCTCTCCCGGTTTGCTGCAGGCTTTGGCTGCTTTAGGCTGGGATTAATTATCTGTAACCTGACTCAGTTAATTATCTGTAACCTGACTCAACCCTGAACCGGGCTCAGACGGTGCTGGCAGGGAGGGATGACCGTGACACTGCGGATTGTGACAGGAATAGCCAAATTTTATCCTTCCAAACCATTTTTTGTGCCTCTCCTTCAGCTGACTTGGACAAAAATGATTCACTGGGAAATGTTTGCAGTCCCAGAAAATGTACAATTCTCAGCACTAAGTCAGGCAGCGAGCTGGATCGTCCAGGATGCAACAAAAACTTAGGAGAAATTCCTGAATTTTGGTTTTTGCTGCAAACATTCCCAGCTTTGGGCAGGTGAGATGAATCCTCCCGCATTCTCCTGGAGCTGAGCTCGCTCCTCCCGGCTCCTGTTGGATCCAGCCCCTCCCAGTGACAACCGGAGGCCCCCAAGGTGATTAACACACTCCTTAATTAAGCTGAGACTTCCTTCAGGGGCTGATTCCTCTCTGCCCAAAGGATCAGGAGGAATTTTGGGGGAGAAATGCTGCAAATCTTCTGTGCACACGCTGGGATTCGGGAGTTAATGCATTTAGAGGAGGCAACATAAATATTAAGATTCAGCAGGGCTCTGTGGATTCATGCATTTGAAATATTCCAGCTATTTCCCTGCTCGCATTCCTTACCCACGTGCCTTCCACAGCACTTTATTAAAGGGCAATTCTTTTTTTCCCCTGGCCTTGATGATTGCAAGGCATTCCAGAGGCTGTTGGACAGATAAGGAGATTCCTTTTGTTTACTCCAAGGATTTCCCTGGCCCTCCTGAGCTTCCGGGCTGGGGCAGGCACAGGGGAAGCAAATCCATCCCTGGGATTGTTTCAGTGTAGGGGAAGCAAATCCATCCCTGGGATTGTTTCAGTGTAGGGGAAGCAAATCCATCCCTGGGATTGTTTCAGTGTAGGGGAAGCAAATCCATCCCTGGGATTGTTTCAGTGTAGGGGAAGCAAATCCATCCCTGGGATTGTTTCAGTGTAGGGGATGCAGCTCCATCCCTGGGATTGTTTCAGTGTAGGGGAAGCAGCTCCATCCCTGGGATTGTTTCAGCACAGGGGAAGCAAATCCATCCCTGGGATTGTTTCAGTGTAGGGGAAGCAGCTCCATCCCTGGGATTGTTTCAGCACAGGGGAAGCAAATCCATCCCTGGGATTGTTTCAGTGTAGGGGATGCAGCTCCATCCCTGGGATTGTTTCAGCACAGCTTGGACAGGGCTGGGATCACTCTGGGATAAGGAAAAGTGTCCCTGCCCATGGATAGGGAATGCAATGAGCTTTAAGGTCCTTTCCAACCCATCCCATGATTTCAGGATTCACCCCAGAGCAAATAATTTAGAGGAAAACCAGGCTGGGCAGGACAGCTCCTTCATCCTCCAGTTTTTCCAAAGGAAAAGAGACCACGAGGACTTTGGGGGTGTTTTAGGATGTGGGGAAAACTTCTGGGAGCGAGGGAAGCCCTGGCAGGGTGGGGCCATCCCAGCAAGCATCAAATCCCAGTTTGGAGAACAGGATCTGCCACAGCCCAAAATGCTGAGCCTGGCCTGAAATGGATTATTTTGGGACGCTGTCCTTGTCCCCTCCTGCACCTCTGTCCCCTCCTGTGCCACCAGAAGGGCTTTGGTGGCAGTGCCACAGCTCAGAGTCCTTCTGTGATTTCCCTCTCCCTCTAAATTAAGCAAAGGATTAATTGGCTAAATTTAATTTGCTAAATTTAAAGAGTTAAACCTGCAAATCCCAGCATAGGAGATCAATGCCCCAAGGGCAGGAATGCTGTGCCATGGCACCCCTGTGCCCTGCAGCTTCCTGAGGGAGGATGCAACATTCCAGAGGGGAATGCAGCCCCATGGACCCTGTCCCTGCCCCACAAGGAGCTGCAGGTGAGCCCCCACCATGACTAATTTTAAATTAATTAGCCTTAATTTTCCATTTCAGGGGTGGGGTTTGGTTTGGTGCTGGAATCTCAGGGATGCACAGAGCTGGAAAACCTGGGGCAGGGCAGCATCCCAGTGTAATCCATGACCCCAAAGGCAGGGATTGGGCATCCCAGTGTAATCCATGACCCCAAAGGCAGGGATTGGGCATCCCAGTGTAATCCATGACCCCAAAGGCAGGGATTGGCATCCCAGTGTAATCCATGACCCCAAAGGCAGGGATTGGCATCCCAGTGTAATCCATGACCCCAAAGGCAGGGATTGGCATCCCAGTGCTTCTGATCCCAAAGGCAGATATTGGGATAATGGGAGTGCACAGGGCCTGCAGGATGTTATTGGGATTTCTGGAGAGCAGACAACTTTGCTCTATGGATAAACTGTAGAATATTCCACTCTGCCAGAATATTGATCCCAGAATTATCAAATCATAGAATCCCAGAATGGTTTGGGTTGGAAAGGACCTTAAAGCTCATCTAGTTCCAGTCCCTTGGGCTAGGGCACCTTCCCCTATCCCAGCTGAACTCTGGCAGCTTTTTCCTGCCCATGGAATGAACAAACCCCAGGAATGCTCACAGAGGGCTTGCAGCAGGAAAGGAAACGTGCCCTGCTCTCAGTGCAGTCCTTCTCCTTTCAGGAAAGGGAAACTCTTTGTGGTCACAGGAAACTTCCCTTCCCTGCTTTATCCCAGGGATGTTTTTATCCCAGCACCATTTCCCTGGCAAATCCCAAAATCCCACCTGGGCAGGGACAGTGCTCAGCTCTGTGTGGGACTCACTTCAAGGAAAAATCCCAAACCCACTTTCTAAGGTAAAAACACAACTTGGGAGCTCTGGGTGGATATGAGGATGTTGGGATAAGGACCCAGCTGGCAGAAATGTTCCCATATTTAGGGATTTGTGGTGTTCAAAGGGTGATCGAGACTTCCCTGCTTCCCTTCTTCTCTGATCCAAAAACTTCTGCAATTTAGCAGGAGAGAACACAAGAAACCCATTTTAGAATGGGGTTACAGCAGTGTCAAAATAGAAAAATTGAATAAATTTAAAGCTTGTGATAATCAGCAAACTGCCTTTGAAATCAACACCAGGAAAAGAATAAAAATCTGATTTTTGTGATGTATTTCTGCCTCAGAATCAGCCCAACAAACCTTGTTTGCATTAAACCTCCTTTGCACTGGATAAAAGAGCTGTGAACCAGATTCTTTCATCTCCAAGGGTTTGTGTTCACACCCTTGAAAATTCCCACAAATCCCAAGTTTTCCATGGTGTTGGAAAAGGGTTTGTGGAAGAGAGAAATGCCATTTGTGTTTGGAATAGCAAGGGCTGGCTCCTTCCTGTGAAGGTCGAGCAGAAATATGTTCCCTGGGTATAATTAGAAGTGGGGAGGGTTTACTATGAGGTTAAAAATTATTGGATCTGTCTGCAGTGGGGAAAAAGAAAAGGGAAACTTGGAAAAATACGTGTGTGATGTGTTAAACCTTGTGAGAAAACAAATGTGTCTGAGGACAGGGCAGCAGGGAGGGATTTGCCAGGACTGACACCTTAAAGCATGACTTCAATGAGGGCTGAAGCAGCTTTATCCCACTAAAATGGGAAAATTTGGATTGGGAAGTGCCCACCACTCATTTCATGCCATTCCAGATGTCACACTGGGAAATTCAGGGAGAGGGAAGCGCTCTTGTCCTCCACCAAACATCATCAGTGCACCCAGGGTGATGAAGGGAGGAAACTCCCCCAGTGAAGATCCCATAAATCAAACTGTCCCCAGCCTGGGAGCAGCGAGGCAGCTCCTCCTTTGCTCAGCAAGAACTCCCCTGTGGGGCTGGTGGTGACGTGAAACAGCCCCAAATAAAGAATTGCACCAACAAACTGTGTCAAATGCCACCCCCTCCCAGCCCTGTGGTGGAACCTCTTCCCCGTGCAATTCATCTCCAGGATTTTGCTCCTTCCTGCCGTTTGCTGGGATTATTTTTAAACCTGCACTTTGCAGTTGCTGATTTTGTGGAGTCTCAGCCACCAGGCAGCCTGGGAGGGAAGCAGGGATCAGCTGGGAGCAGGGAGGGATTCAGCTGCTCCTGGGGGTCAGGAGGGAAAATTGGGATAATCCAGGCTGAGCACCTGGAGGAGACACCTCAAGGGAAAGGTTAATCCCAAATAAACCCTGTGATATTCCCTGTGTATCCCGGCCCCTTTATCCTCCAAACCCTGCCTGGGGGTTGGAGTAGTCTCCTACAGAAAAGCTGTAGGATTTGAAAGTCTCCTACAAAAAAGAGAGGGATTTCTACCAGGGCAGAGCAGGGGGGAATGGCTTCCCACTGCCACAGGCATTTGGGAAGGAATTCCTCCCTTTGGAAGGGGCTGGGATGGAGCTCCCAGAGCAGCTGTGGCTGCCCCTGGATCCCTGGCAGTGCCCAGGGCCAGGCTGGACAGGGCTGGGAGCACCTGGGACAGGGACAAGATGAGTTTGGAGCTCCTGTCGGTGAGTCTGTCTGTGATTCCCACCCTGCAGGGAGAGGAGGGGATGGGCCCAGGACGCTGAAAGCTCTCAGCCCCAGCCCTGCCCTGTTCCCGGTGTTTGTCCCATCTGATGGGGCTGATGGGGCGGTGTTTGGTACTCCCAGGATTGCCAGGATGCCCCTCCAGGCTCGCTGCTGCTGCCCAGGAGGGGATGAGGAGCCAGACCTGGCACAGGAGACCCCTCCTCACCTCCCCCTGCCCGGCCAGGTCCCCCAGAGGAGCAGCTCAGCAGTGCCAGGAGTTCAGGGCTGCAGATGTTCCCTTCTCCCTCTCATCCTTTTGGGATTCCCAACAATTCAGGCTGTGGGGACCCTCGAAGGGGGACTCCCATGAGCTGTGCCCACTCCCTGGGTATCTGTGCCGTGCCCACCTCGGGCCCTGGCATCACCTCCCACCCTGCACAATCTTTCATTTTAACCCCTCGTGGTGATCTTGGGGTAGAGTTAATTTTCTCCCAGTGCAGGGACAGGCCGGAATTAATTTTGGATTTGTGCTGGAGACAGAGTGGATAACTCAGAGATGTTTTAATTCTCGTGGGTGACCTCAAGGGTATTTCTCACACAAAATCCTGCCCCAAATCAGCTCCTAATGCAATGCAATGTTTCAATATTCCAATTAAGAGTTGCTGCTCTCCCCTGGCCCTGCATACCCAGAGGTTGGGACTGCAGGGACCAGAGGGCAGCTGGCTGCTGCCACATCTCCAGGCCCTGTGTGGAAGTTCCTGATCCATGGGATTGGTGCTCCCCATTTCAGCCACAGTGCCTTAAAAGGTCTCCTTGCTGTGGAGTTGGGAATGGGAACATTTGCGTGTTAAACTTGGCTTCGGTGACCCAGAATGCAGAAACTAGATTAGTTTTTTTTAGCAGAGTTATTTATAGGAGACTCTTAACGAGTTACTTTAAATTACTTTTAAAGAAGGAAAGCAAGGGAGAGGGTGGCAGCAGGGGTTGGTGGCGGGTCCCTGTGGTCCCTGGGGGCGTGGGAGGCAGGGAGGATGTCACTCTTTGTCACTGCTGTGACTCCCTGCAGTCACCCACAGCCCCACACAGAGACAAGGCCACCTCCTCCCAAACCCAGCCACAAAATCATGGAATGGTTTGGGTTGGAACAGACCTTAAATCCCACCCAGTGCCACCCCAGCCACAGCAGGGACACCTCCCACTGTCCCAGGTGCTCCAAGCTCACCCAGCCTGGCCTTGGGCACTGCCAGGGATGCAGGGGCAGCCCCAGCTGCTCTGGGAATCCCATCCCAGCCAGGAATTCCCAATTCCCAATGTCCCACCCATCCCTGCCCTCTGGCACTGGGAGCCATTCCCTGTGTGCTGTCCCTCCATCCCTGTCCCCAGTCCCTCTGCAGCTCTCCTGGAGCCCCTGCAGGCCCTGCCAGGGCTCTGAGCTCTCCTGGAGCTGCTCCTGCCCAGGTGAGCCCCCCCAGGTGTCCCAGCCTGGCTCCAGAGGGGCTGCAGCCCTGCAGCAGCTCCCTGCTCCCCTCTGGCCTCTCTCCAGCGGCTCCACACCCTCCTGCTGGAGTCCCCAGATGTTGGTGCTGTTCTGCAGGTGGGGTCTCACCTGAGCGGGGCAGAACCCCCCATCCTGTTCTGCCCACACTGGGATCAGCTTGGCAGAGAGGGGGTTCGGGGCTGTCAGTGCCTGTGCCCGGGTCAGGCTGAGCTTTTCTTCCACCCCCATCCCCAAACCCCTTCCCTCCGGGCTGCTCTGATCCATTCTCTTACCAGCCTGGATTTATGCTTGGGATTGTCCCGACCCAACAACCGCGGGAACAAAGAGTAACATTTAAATATAAATCTCTTTTGTGTAACAAAACCCCAGTTACAATAGCTACTACCACAACATTAGCTAATATCCTGGTTATAATTTAAAAAAAAAAGAAAGCCAAACCGAGAACAATTGATCAGAACGCCAAGAGCAGGGGGTTTCTGCCCGTCGGAGCGGCGTTTCCCCGCCGCCAGCCGGCGTTTCCCGCAGCTCCCGAGCGGCGGAGCCGGAGCCCGGCCCCGCTCCGCCCCCGCCCGCTCCGCCCGGGGCCGCCCCGCGCCGGCGGCGGCTCCGGAGCGCGGGGGCGGCCCCGGGCCGGCGTTTCCCGTGCCCGGCGGGCAGCAGCGCTCCGGGCATCCCTGACGCGGCCGCGCTCCGCTTCTCTCCGGCAGGATTCCCGGGAGGATGGCATGGATTTAGGCAGCGACGCCGGCAGCAGCCGCTCCAGCTCGGAATCCAACTCCAGCAAAGCCACGCCGTGCTCGGAGGGCAAGTCCTCGCCGTCCCCCAGCAGCCTGGACCTGGCGGCGCTGGAGGACTCGGAGGAGGAAGAGGAGGAGGACGGGGGCTCGCCGCCGTCCCCGCCGCGCTGCCCGGCCGCCCATGGGCGCCGCTGCGGCCCCGCGGCCGCCGCTGCCCGGCGCTGCTGCCCCCGCCCGCGGCCCCCGCCCCGCTCGGACCCCGCGCAGCGGCGGCGCGGAGCGGCCGCGGGGCCCGGCGGGCGGCGGAGCGCGGGGCCGCGGCCCCCCCGGCACCCGCAGTGCCCCCGGGACCCGCAGCCCCCGGCCATGGACTGGGCAGCCCTGGAGCGGCACCTGGCCGGGCTGCAGTGCCGGGAGCAGGAGCGCAAGGCGCGGGCCGGCCCCGCCTCGGTGAGTGCGGAGCGCTCGGGGCGCGGATGGACGGTGGGGAGGGAATGTTGGGGATCCCGCCTGGAGGGATGCGCCGCGGCCGGGGGATCCTGCCGGAGGATGTGGAGCTGCTGGAGAGAGGCCGGAGGAGGCCATGGAGATGCTCCAGGGCTGGAGCCCCTCTGCTCTGGAGCCAGGCTGGCAGAGCTGGGGGTGCTCACCTGGAGAGCTCAGAGCCCCTGGCAGGGCCTGAAGGGGCTCCAGGAGAGCTGAAGAGGGACTGGGGACAAGGGATGGAGGGACAGGACACAGGGAATGGCTTTAAGCTGCAGGATGGTGGATTTAGATTGGATTTGGGGAAGGAATTATTCCCTGTGAGGGTGGGCAGGCCCTGGCACAGGTTCCCAGAGCAGCTGGGGCTGCCCCGTGATCCCTGGAAGTGCCCAAGGCCAGGTTGGACAGGGCTTGGAGTAACCTGGGACAGTGGAAAGTGTTCATGTCCATAGCAGGGAATGGGATGAGCTTTAAGGTCCCTTCCATCCCAAACCATTCCATGATTCTCCAACTTTCCCGGAGCATCCTTGGGCACTGGTGGGTCTGGTTCCCTGCAGCTCCAGGCGTGTGGCAGGGGCTGGTGTCCCTGGCAGGAGCCTGGTGCCACCACCAGGCTGTCTCAGAGCCGGGTTCCTTGGAGAGGCCAAGGAATATCAGCTGTTCCCAGCTGGGAGCGGTGCCAGGCTGGCGCTGGGTGCTCTCCTTTCCTGAGGGAAGGACCTTCCCAAGGCCCTGCTGCCAGCCACGATGAACCCTCGGGGCTGTTTCACAGAAACCCCGGTAAATCAGAGCCTGATCCCATCATTCAGGGTGATTTGGGAATTGCACAGAACTTCTGAGCTGCAGTGATGTGAGAGGAAGGAGCACCGCAGGCACCGGTGACACGGCAGGGCTGAGGTTCTTCCATAATGGACGAATTCCAAAGGAATCCACGGAACCTCCCTGGAAGCTCTGCAGGAGCTGTGGAAGCTGGAGGAGCTGTGTGCCTCCCCAGCCAGCCTGCCCCGTGGCCTTGCCTCTGGCACACATGAATTTTTTCCATGATTTTTTTGTTGTTTAAAAGGCGTTCCATGCCCTAACTTCCTGTGAAGTCACCTCGCTCGGGGAGGTGGGGATTTCCCCCTGAATCCTTGAATTACAACTAATTGGTGACAGATCTGGGTGGGTGCTGGGCAGGATGAGTAAGCTGAGGGATGAGTGGGACTGCTGCCATGCAGGGATGCTTTTTTCCAAAGCCTGAACACCGGAGCCTCAGTGCCTTGAGGAACTGACAGGTAACAGCTTTAATTGCAGTCATTTGTGCAGCAACTCAGCCTGGAAAAAAAACACCAGAAAGAAAAAAACCCACCTCATTTTTGTGGTTTAGGAGCTGATTTCTCCAGCGTTATCTGGTCAGCTCTGCTGGCACTGCTGGAAACTCTTTGCCTCCAGGCATGAGCTTAACCAGGTGAGCTGTCACCTAAGGAATTCTGCCCCTGTCAGGGTTTTCCTCCTCCATCCTCCCGTTCCCTCCTGCAGGCATGAGGCCCTGGAAGGAATTCAGGCCGCCTCACGCCCTGACTTGTCCTGTGCAGATCTGGGAGCTTTGCTGTGCACATCCAGGGCTGGAACAGGCTGGATGGACACCCAGAGGAGCCCAGAGCATCTCCCAGGGCTGGGACTGAGCCCCAGGTCTCTTCCCCGCCAGGAGCTGGAGTTTGCCACCCTGCAGATGTGACTTTCCCTGTGTTTGTGGCCCTGCAGAGACTTTGCTCAGCTCCCCAGCTGTCCTGGAGGCACCTTTGCTCCAGGATTCCCCTTCCCTCGGCTCCCAGGGCTGAGCAGGAGGAGGAGGAGGAGTTCCAGCTCTGCTCCTTCCCACTGGGATCAAAGGGAAGGGCTGGCCGGGAAGGGCTCTTTGATGTCCCCACGGCACCTCCTGTCCCTCCCTGGCCGTGCCTGTGCGCACCCGGCGTGTCCCACGAGCCGCATGTCCCCGGAGCCTCGCAGGCTGAGCCAGACCAAAGCGCAAATCCCTCTTTTATTTTTGTTTTCCCTGCCCTTGACATTTCCCCGCGGTTCAGTGTTTATGACAAAGCCTCGCCTTGCCCTGCTGGAAGCCGCAGTGTTTGTAAACAGGGGAATGGTGGAGAGGAGGCAGCCAGGGAGCAGGAGCAGGGAAATGCGGGATTGCTCTGAGTGCCGGCCGGAAACCCCCGCAAAGGGGATTCCAGTGGGACGGGGGATTGGGGTGCCTGTGGAAGCAGCTTGGACTGCAAGTGCCTTTTAGGCCGGCTGCTCCCAGGAATCCAGAGAGATGTTTGATTGGGGTGATTTTATTAAGATGATTTATTAAGATGATTAAAATTGAGGTTTTTCTGCTATCAGGACCTGGTTTTCTTGGGTGAAGGCAGGGCAGGGTCACCTGGGGGGGCAGGAGTGACCCAGCAGGGGCAGGGGCTGCTCCCTGGGGCTCTGCTGGGCCCTTGCAAGGCCACATTGACAGAGAAAAAAAAATCCAAAATAAATAAATAAATAAATAAATAAATATTTCATTAAATCTATATTTTATTAAATATATTTCATTAAATTTAGAATATAAATATTTATAAATTTATTTATTAAATACACCAATTTAACAATTCCAAAATAAATATATAAATAAAGCCTATAGAAATAGAAAACTATATTAATATATACTTAAATATATTAAATATAATAACTTCAAAAATTAATTATATAAACGAAAATTTTTATATATTTATTCAATATATAAATATAATAAGTTCCAAAATTCAATATATAAATAAAACCAATATAAATATATAACTATACAAATATATATAAATAATAAAACTAAAATTATAAATGTGTAGTTTAAATAGAAGTATATAATACTATATAGTAGAAAACTGAAAGTTTCAAGTTTTAAAATATAGTAATATATATAGAAAGATAAAAATTTTAAGACAGAAACTAGCCTTTCTTAACCCCTTTCTTAAAGGGGCAGAAGAAACTGCCCCTTTCTTCACCTTCTTCTTCATAAGTTTAATTAATATTATGTAATAAAATAAAAAATCCACATTCCAAAACACTATTAAGTCAAAGATAAAAATAATTTAAACATCATTTCTTAATTAACCAATTTATCCTTAGAAAACCTTATAAAAACAAATACATCACCATTTCTTGTGTTGTTAAAATAGAATACTGTGAAACTCAGAACTAATAAAGCTGTAACATAAATAAAAACTAACAAACATCTGAGTCCAAACAAAAAATGCCATCTCACAATGCCAGCCTGACCGTGCTGAGGGACACGGACCAGGCTGGGCTGGCAGGAGAAGGAAATTCCCACCCTAAGGAAGCCCCCAATGGATCTGGGAGTTCCCCAGGCAGCAGGGTCTGGGCCGGGGTGCTGCAGCCGCACTCAGGGGAAGGATGAAGGGATGAGGGACCTTGGGTCCCTCCCTGGCTGCAGAGATGTGCCCTGGGGGCTGGAAAGGCCGCGGAGGGAATATCAGTGACAGCCATGCCATGGGCAGGGCTGTGCTTCAGCTTCCAGCTGGGGCGAGAGGCCAGGCTGTGGGCCACCTAAACAGCTCCCAGAAAACCTTACACCAGGCCTGCTCCCTCGGGCTGAGGCGCCTGAAAGCTCCTGCCAGGGATTTGGGAAGGGTTTGGCAGCTCCTGCTTGGCACGGCAGCCCCTCTGCTGAGAGGAGCAGAGGCCCAGGGGGTGGGATGGCCATGCATGGCTCCATCCTGGATATCCCAACAGCAAAGGACAGGCTGTTCTCGGGGGGCTGCTCCTTGTGGGCCAGGTGGGCAGGTGCTGTCCAGAAATGGAGAATATTCCTGTCTTTCTCCCCAAAAAAGGATTAAATGGCTGGTCTTGGAGCTGGATTGAGTGCATGATGTCCCTCCAACCCTGAGTGACTCTAGAGTTTTCTGGACTCCACCTAAGAGGAGAAACCCCTTTCCTGAAGGCCCTTGGAGCTCAGAAGGTTCACTATGGAGATGCTTGGCTCACCCAGCTGCAGGAAGCCACCCCCTCCCATTTTTTTCCATTTTTCCTCCTTTCCTGCACTCCTGGCTGCATCCAAAGTGGTACCAAGCGTGCCCTGGGATGATTTATGGCCCTGAGGAGCCGTGGAGGTGCCGGGGAAGCGGCAAGGCTCCGCTCGCTGTGTCTCTAATGGCTCGAATCAAATCCAAATCAGCCTTAATGGCTTTAATATTCCTCCCATTGCCTCTGCCAGGATAATTGCAATCAATAGGAGGGATTGGCTGGGAAGAATATCTGCAAATTCTGCAGTCAATTAGAGAAACAGTGCCAGGAGGGGAGGTGGCTCAGACAGACCCGGCCGTGACAGGCTGGGCAGGGAGGGAGGGATGGAATTGCCCAAGGAATTGTGCTGCCCACAGGGCTTAGTGCAGGCAGTGCTGCTAAAAGCTCATCCCTGCAGCTTCCAGGACTTGTGCAGGAGCTTTCTGGATGGGGAAGGATGTGCTGGATTTTATATTTTCACCCCTGGAACATTCCAGCCTGTGCTGAGATCGATGGTGGTTATCCTGTGGTGGGGAATCCAAGGAATCCCACATCTGTCCAGACACTTGGACTCCTGCATCTCCAGTGCTTCAGGAAGTCACATTTGTGTCCTTCCATGGGCTGCTGGTGCTCCAGGCTGTGCTGAGCCTCTGCAGGTGGCCATGGTGCTCCTGCTTCAGTGCCCAGCTGCCCACAGAGCGACCCTGAAGGCAGCAGGGAGAACCCAGAGCCCTGAGCTCACCCTGGGGAGGGTGGAAAAGCCTCAGGTCTGCGTTTGAAAGCAGCTGGGAACCTCCTGGAAGTGTTCAAAACCTGTGGAAGTGGCACTTGAGGACATAGTTTAACAGTGAAGACGATGGTGGTGGATTCATTTTGGATTTGATGGTCTCAGAGGGCTTTTCCAATCTTAATGGTTCTGTGGAAGGACTTCGGGGTTAACCCAGGATATTCCAGAAGCTGCAGGATGGGATTTAGTATGCACCATGTGATTACCTCCTTCTTACCCGTGTCCCTCTGAAAATGTGAAACTAATTCAAAGCATGGACTAAAATCTTGAAATAATTTCATAATTGGCCATGGGCAGAAATCTGATTTTCATGGATCAGAGCAGCCAGAATGGAAGGAGAAATGTATGGACCAGCTTGGCATGAGGGAGGAGAGAAATGGAGCCAACAGGTGCTTGTTCAAGCCACATGGAAGGATTGGTGGAGCAGGATTTTCGGGAATGGGGCTGGGACCCAGCCCAGACCTTTGGTGTAAAGCCCTGATCCACCTTGGAGCGCTGGCCCAGACACTCAGGGAGCAAATGCTGGCCTGGAGGTTCTCACTTAAAATGAGCCCTCACTGCTTGACTGAAGTGTGAGTTTTCCCTCCCCAGGGACGTGATGATGTCTGGGATGGGAGCAGGGATTAATGCCTGGAAGGAATTTCTCCAGCCAGGAGCTGTCAGTGTGGGAATTTCTGCCTGCAGGAAATTGCATTTCTGTCATTGCTCAGCCAGACCTTCCCTGTCCCCCTGGCTGCTCCTGTCCCTGCTGGATCTGACACCAAACTCCTCCTCAGGAGGCACCTGGGAAAGGGAACTCCATCATCAGGGAGCTTCTCCAGGGTAATTAATTTGCTGTGAGGCTTTCACGTGGAAAACAAACCCTCTGAGTGTGGACAGAGCTGTAATTGTGAGTTGTTCCAGTGCCCTGGGGTGGGATGAGCTGCAGGAATGCTCCATCCCTGCTGCTGGTGGCTCAGGAGAGCCCTGGACTTTGGCACTTGGCACCCAGCTCAAAGGTTGGCTGGGAGATCCCAAGGGAGCAGTGCCATTCCCTGGGGAAACATCCTGAGGTATTTTCCAGGTGGGAATTCCATAGATTGGAGGAATGAGCCTTTGCTGCTTCCCAAGTTGGGCCAGGCAAAACTCCCAGGATTAAAAATCCTGAGGAAAAACTCGATTACCTTCAGTGCTGCTGAGCCTTTCCTCAAAGGAGGAGCCAAGCACAGGAGGGAACAGCCTGTGGATCCTGCCTGGATGGATGATTCTCCTTTATCCCAGTGCTGCCATAATGTGAATTCCTCCAGGTGATGGAGCCCAGTCGGTTGGTGAGTGAATGTTTCCTGTGGGATGTGGAAAAGCTGGAAAAGTTGGATTTTTCTGGCACTAATTGTGGTGCAGGCAGCAGTAAATCTCCTTTTAATGTGATGCTAAGGGATCATTGTTGTGGCTACTGGCTCTGTAAAACCAGTAAAATTTATTGTAAATGAGTATTTTTGGTGTTTGGGAATCACAAGTAGGGAATCCAAAAGATTTCCAAGGAGAGGAGTGAGCATTTAAGCCAAGCAAAATTTGGAATATCTCAGAACAGTGTTTTTTTTTTTTTTTAAATAGAGAGATTCTGGAGCCTGGCACCCCTCCCCTAATCCTTCCAATTCCCACTTGAACCCAAGTGTCTCAGGTTGGAATAGCAGCAGGCAGCAGGAATTTTGATTTCCCAGGATAATAATTATGTAGTTAGGCAAATATTCCTTGCTTATTAAGTGGGATAAATGCGAGGCAGGGGGGGTTGATTCTCACAACTGCCCTGTGCTGTGCAAAAGCTGTTATTTTCCCTGTGGATGGAGAGGATGGATGTGGGATGGGGTGTCAGGAACACCTGGAATTGGGGAAAATCCAGGTGTATGTGGAGGGAGAAATTGCTGGCAGAGGATATTTAAAAACCAGAGGAAAATGGGTTTATTCAGTGCAACCCCAACCATGCTGAAGATCTGCTGAGGAGCACTGGAAAACCAGGATTGTCCTGACCCCAAAATGCCAGGAACCTCAGGGATGTTCTAATGATTCTAAATAATTTAAATATTGCTTAAGTATTTAAAGATTTGTTTAAATATTCTAAATAATCTTCCAAATGTCCCCCACACCCTCACAGAGTTTGTTTGTGTGAGCAGCAGGATTGCCTCAGCAGTGATAAGAGCTGCAGGAATTGTGATTTATTTCCTTCTTCCTCTCTGCCTGCATTTAAGGTGGTTTGGATTTAACTGGTTGGAAAAGCAGGTGCAGCACTTGATTATTTTATCAAGTTTGTGTAGAAACGGTGAAGAAATTGCTCAAAGCACCATTACTTCTATTCCTAACAGCAAAGAACCAGGAAAATCAATATCAGTGACATAAATTTGTGCCCCCATCTCCCCAGGATGTGCTGCAGCCCAAAGGAGCTTTAAGGGAGATTTGGTGGGGAAAATGGACTTTTTGGAGGAGAAAACCTCTGGAAAGGACATATAAAATCCCAGTGTAATTCACCAAAGTTGGGTGTAATCCCCACTGGGGGGAAATGTGATTTCCCAGCTTCTCCCAATGTCTCACTGTAGGTATTAATTTAATTTTATAAAACGGAAGTGGTTTAATAACGGAAATAATCCCATCATCTGCTCAGTTCAATGTTTTCCAAGGGTGATCCAGGAATTCCTGTGGGATTTTGGGCACAGCAGCACTGCTGAGGGGGCTGAGGAGAAGGAGAATTTGGTGTGTTCAGGCTCCTCAATAATCTCAAATAATTCCTGTTTTGTGTAGGAATTTCTTCAGTTAGAACTAAAAAGATTTAAAAATCTCTCTTCCAGCTCTGGCTCTGAAATCAATCCTGCTCCAGCAGAGCACCCATGGACTCAGTGGAAAATGATTTTCCCTCTTCCGATTATCCTTTCACACGAGGTGCTCCATAATCCCTCTTTCCCTGGAGGTTTTCCAGCTTTTCCAAGGCCTCGGATCATTTTGGGGCACCTCATCTTTCCCTGGGGAGCCGTTTGCGTCACCAGAGTGGGAGATTTTATTTATAGCCCCCATCTGGGAGTGCAGCTCAGTGATCTATAGATCTCCTTTAATGAGAAAATCACACCCAGGGCCCTTTATTCCTGCTGCTGCTCTGGAAATCCGAGAGGAAATAGGATTTCCAAGGAAAGAGAAGTGCCAGGCTGAGATTTAATCCCCTCTATGGTGAGGCAATGTTAAAAAATAAAAGAGAACTCTATTAGAGTGCTGGATTCCTTATGCACACAAAAGCTGCTGGTGTGTGTGGCCCCTGGGGAATCCAAATGCTTTTAGTGAGTTATTAAAAATTGAATCCAAACTTTTTATTCCGTGTAATTCCTATATTGGATTTATTAAAGAGGGATTTGGGGAAATAGCAGCATTCTGCAGCAGGGTCATCCTCTGCTCTGGCTGCTTGGCCTGGCAGGTGTTTGATCATCAGCTGCTCTTAGGAGCTCAGAAACAAAATAATTGTGGGAATCATTTTTCCATGTGGAATTCTCTGTGTTCTGCATTTGCATGAATGCATAATATCCAAGCTCTTAGCATTTTCCCTGGCTCATCTCAGCTGCTCTTCCCTTTCTTCTGCTGCTTTCTCATCCATTATTTCTGGGTTTAAAAGCAGAAAGGCAACTTTGAGCTGGGCCTTGGGAAGATCCAAGAGGCCTTTTCCTGAGAGGAACATTCCCAGCCTGGCTGCCCTGGGAGTAGCAGGGAGACATCCTGGTGGAAAAACTCCTCCAGAGCCTTCTCCAAGGGTCCATTTCTGGGAAGGGCAGAGTAGGTGAAAATCAGAGCATGCTCCTGAAAACCTTGGATACAGACTTGACCTCCTGTTCTCCTGGAATTCCCTGGAATCCATCCTCAAGTGGCCAAACCGGCTGATATTTCCATATATTAATATTATTTAAATGGCTCAAAATAGGTGCTCAGAGCTCAGCCAGCCCTTCTCCCTGCTCAGAGGCTGCAGCAATTGTGCCTATTCCCAGGAAATACCAGGCTGTCCATAAATCACAGGGATGAGGGCTTCCCACATTTTACACCTGTCCCCATGTGCCAGATTCCATGTAAATAAATATATTTTGCAAGATGAGCTTGGCAGTGCTGCTCCTGGGCTGTTCCCCATCCCATGCCTCTGGCATGGAGCAGAAATATCTGTTATTCCCAGGAAACTGTGCTGCTGCTTTGGGATAGCTCTGTTCTCCATTCCCAACCCCTCCTTCCTCGTTATCCCTGCATTTGATCCTCCGGGAATGCCTGGGATGTACAACTGGAACTGCTGCTGCTCAGGAGAGGGGCTGGAGAGCTCCAGGAGGAATTCCAGGGGCTTCCACAGCTGGACAGGGGAATTCTGGGAGACTTTGGAAATTCTGGGAGCTTTTAGGAATGCTGGAGCTTTTTGGGAATTCTGGGAGACTTTGGAAATTCTGGGAGCTTTTAGGAATGCTGGAGCTTTTTGGGAATTCTGGGAGACTTTGGGAGCTCTGGGAGACTTTGGGAATGCTGGAGGTTTTTGGGAATTCTGGAGGCCTTTGGGAGCTCTGGGGGTCTCTGGGAACTCTGGATGCTTTGGGGAATCCTGGAGGCTTTTGGGAATTCTGAGGGCCTTTGGGAATCCTGAAGGCCTTTGGGAGTTCTGGGTGACTTTGGGAACACTGGAGGCCTTCAGGAATCCTAGAGGCCTTCAGGAGCTCTGGGGCCCTCTGGGAACTCTGGTGCCTTTTGTGAATTCTGGAGGCTTTTGGGAATTCTGGAGCCCTCTGGGAGCTCTGGAGGCTCTTGGGAGCTCTGGGGCCCTTTGGGAATGCTGAGGCCCTCAGGAATCTCGGGGCCTTTGGGATCTCTGTTGCTGGCAGCCGGCGCTGCCCGGCAGGTCCCACACTCTGCTCAGGGCCCCGTGAGTGGCTCCGGTGCCCCCGGGTTTGTGCTGGCCCAAATCAAACCAAAACAAACAGGAGCAGTTCGAGGCCTGGGCCCAACCTCACAGCTTTCCCTGCCCTGATCCCCGAGGGAATCCCAGGGATGAGGGGTCGGCGAGGCAGCAGCTGCAGCTTTAGAAAAGGATTTTGGTTGTTACAGGAATGGACGTGGAGGGGAATCTGTAAGCATGTGGCTGGTGGGGAAATAACAGTTTCCTGAAAAATAAACTTTCCCTGGGGAAAGGCAGCAGGAGCATCCCTGTGCTGCTGTTCCCAGCATGGAGATGAGGATTCCTTGGAGAAGCTGAGCACTCCTGTGCTCCCAACACAGCAGGGAGGTTTAGCTTGACCCTCAGAGCTGAATTCCCAGTCTTCCCTCTGCCATTGCTGCCTCGGGTTTTAGCTTTTATATTTTTCAGATTCTGAAATAAGACTTCATAACCTAAAGCTGGAATGGGACAATGAACTGCAAGGTGCAAATGGAGCAGAGCTGATCCCAGGGACAGACCCCGGCAGCGCTCGTGCATTTTGGGGCCATTTTGGTTCATTTTGGGTGCAGCCCTGGCTGGGCTCTGGTGCTGCCCAAGGTGGATCCATGGAGGAGATGCTTTGGATAAATGCCTGCTTTATTCTGGAACTTTGTCCAGCTCTAGGGCAGCCTGCACAAGGGCAGCACCACCTCCTTTCCTCCCCATGCCTCAGGGATTGGGTGCCCCCATTCCCTTTCTCTGTTTTCTCCTGAAAATCCAATCGTGCCAGTGCTTCCAGACCAGGCTCAGCTCCAGCCCAGCCTGAGCCCCCCCTCCTTCCCAACCCCTCTGCTGTCCTGCTGTGGCTCCATCCCAAGATAAAACTGCAGCTCGCACCTTGGTGCTCATCCCAGTGAATCCTCAGCCTTTCCTGGGAATTCCTGCCACCAGAAACTCCATGGCTCAACTCAAAGGCTCGATCTGATGGTGTCAATGGGAAAAAAAATAAATCATAAATCCACAAAAAAATCCCAAATCCAACCTCTAACAAACCCTCCTGTGGCTGTCTGTAAAAACTGGCCCGATTCCAGCAGAGACCTTCAAATGAACCAGCCTGGATCTCCATCCTGGGGAAAGATTCCAGAAAAAGCTGCAGGCTGCTAGAGCAAGAAAGGAATGCCTGAGGTAGAACAGGAGGGGGAAAAAAAGGAGATTTAAGAGACTAGAGTTGTTTTCTTGCTCTTATATGGTGCTGCTGTGCCACCAGCAGCTCCCTCGCTCCATGACTAATGAGGCTCAGCTGGGATCCACCCTTGCTTATCCTGTTATTTTTAGCTTTTTCCAGCCTCCTGCTCGCTGTGCCTGCCCTGTCTTATTTGAATTACTGCGTCTGCACTCTCAGTGGTTGTCCAGAGCAGGCAGGAATGGGATTTCTCATCCCTGAGGGAATTGTTTTAGGAGCTGGCAGTGACACCCAGTGAGGAGGAATCACCTTTGTGAGCCAGGCAGCTCCAGACAAGAGGATTCATTTTTTCCCTTTCTCCCAGTGACCCTGGCGTTGGCAGACAAACTCCAAAAATCATCTTTACATCCACTTCTCAAAGGCTGGAATTGGAAAATTATCCTGAAGCAAGAGCAGCTCAGACAGCAGGGATTCCATGGAAATGCCACTGGGGTGGAGCAGGTACAGAAATCCCACATCCTCTCCTTAGCAACCATTAAGTTCCTGGTCTGGGGCCAAAAGCCATTTCTGGATGGAATCTGAAACCTCGGAATTGTGGCAAAATCCTGGAATTGCAGGCAGAGGGAACAGAGCTGATTTAAATCCAGGGGATTCATTAATTCGTTAATTAATCCTGGGTGTCCAGTGTGCTGCACCTGCATTTATCCAGCCACAAAGCCCAGACTGGGTTTGCTCCATCCTTCCCCAAATCCCTGATCCCAGCAGGGTGTGTACCTCTCAGATTTGGGGACACTTCAGTGCATATTTTAAGGAGGCCCCTCCAAAAGAGTGGATTTCTGCCAAAAACTTTGGAGTTATGGGCATCAGCCTTCGGAGCTGAGGGAAAAATCCCCTTCTATTTTTGTCCTGACCATGACTCAGAGGAAGATTTGTCCCTGCAAAGTCACTCCTTTTTTGAGGAGGCATTTAAAGGCCGCTGCTGTCACCTGTTTGGCTCAGGATATTCCTATTTTTGGTGTTGGGCTCTGTTTAAAAAGACGTTTTTTCATTGCACACCCACTTTGTAGCGTGCTGTGTTTATTTTTTCATCCTGCAAATCCCAGTCCTGGGCTTTTGCCACCCCTTTTGCAATTAAAATTACAAATTAAAGCCATAAAGAAATGAGGCCTCTCAGCTGTTCCCACCAGGGAGCACAAAGGGAATAGAGAAGGATGGATGGGCTGGAAGTGATAGCAGTGGGATAATCCCATCCCCATTCCCAGATTTTGCCCTCTGGCTCAGTGCTTTATTTCTAATTAATGACCTGATTTTTGTTGTTGGCTGAGTGCAGGTGCAGCACACTGGACACTCCACACTCAGGAGTCATTAATTAATGAATCCCCTGGATTTAAATCGGCTTGGGCTTCCCTCAGCCTGCAGTTCCAGGGATTTTGCCACATTTCAAATGGCTTTGTATTCCATCCAGAAACATCCCCCAGAGCAGTGACTGAAGTGTTGAACAGGGGACATGGGATTTCTGTTTGTGCTCCCAATCCAGCAAGGTTTCCAAATAATTCCTGCTCTCCCACCCTGTCCCTCATCCTCAGGGGAAATCCCTTGTTGGGCCATTTTTCCCCTCTTGGAAAAACCCATTAATTCCTCTCCCTGCTGCTGTTTTAATGGGGCTGGAGGGGGCAATTTTGTAATTTTCAAATCTCTTTTCAAATATTGCAAACTTATATTGGAAAAATGAAAATGAACAAAATAAATGGGAGAAGAGGGATAGGGAAATTTGGCTGGACAAGCCTAGATGTGCTGCCCATGGATTTGAGCAGGGCTGATAAAAACTCCTAAATTTGTTATCAGAGATCAGATGCGGGTGTTACTTATGGGTCACTTTAATGATTTTGGTTCATTCTGGATCCATACCGCTGAAACTTTGGGAATGTTTTCCAGATGGGTTTGGGAGGGGATGGGTGCTGCCAGCATCCATCAGCCCAGCCCAGGCTGGAGCAGAAAATGGGATTTGGGCAGAGTTGGTTCCCTGGAGCTCCGTGCTGGGGGTGCATGACCCGGCTGGCAGTGCCAGGCTGCTCCTGGCAGAGGCTCAGGGAGGAGCTGGGCACAGCAGCTGCAGGCAGGGACACCCTGTGCTCCTCCAGCACTGGCAATTCTGTGGGGACACTGAGCTCTCCCTGCTCTGGGTAGGTGAGGTTTGCTTGGGGTTCAGCTCAGATCCCACCCAGCCCCATCCCTGTGTTTGCCCAGAGTGCCAGGTCTGGGTGTGCCAGCCCGAACTGGGCAAAATCGTTTGGAGCTGATGGGGTTTGCAACAAATCCTCTCCCAAACTGTGCTGCAGAGTGAGGAACTTGTGAATTTATTGATGCTCAAATAAAAGCTGATTTTTCCTGCTGGTGCTCTCCATAGATCCTGCTCACTGGGAATGCTGCATTTCCACGAGAACTGTTGATTCCTGACAATAGAAATAAATCAAACTGCAAGGAGGCAGCTGGAGCTTTTCTGTGCTGTCTCCCCACACTCCTGAAGTGCTGGAGATAAACTGATGGAGACAGGGAATGGTTTGGGTGGGATGGAATTTAAAGGTTATCCAGTCCCAATCCTTGCCATAGGGACAGCTGCAGCTATCCCAGGGTGTCCAGCCTGGCCTTGGTGTCAAGCCCTGCCCAGCCTGGCCTTGGACACTCCCAGGAGTGATGAATCCTTGGGAAAATCCATCCCAGGGCCTCACAGGGAAGAATTTCTTCCCAGAATCCCATTTAACCTCTGGCACTGGGAGCCATTCCCTGTGTGCTGTCCCTCCATCCCTGTCCCCAGTCCCTCTGCAGCTCTCCTGGAGCCCCTGCAGGCCCTGCCAGGGCTCTGAGCTCTCCCTGGATCCTTCCCTTCTCTATTCCCAGCAGTGAATCCTTGGTGGGCTCAGACCTCACCATCAGAGCTCCATGAAATTCCCTTTTAAGCAGTTCTGATCCAGCTTTAGAAATTGTCCCGCTGAAAATGAAGCCTGTGTGGTGCCATTGAGCCTTCCTGGATGGCTTCCATGGAAAAATCTGCTTGTTTTCCATGTGTTTGGTGGATTTATATCACTGGAGAGTTATAAATACTTGGGTGGCTTAAATGAATCCCTTCAATTCCCTGTGAAGTGTTTGAATCAGGATGGGGAATTGCTATATCCCGCTGCTCAGGCTTTTAGGGAAGGGAAAATCCTGGTTGGGTTCTGTGTTTTTATCCCAAACCCATCTCTGGTGCTTCAGGTGGGGTTGTAAAGGTGCTGCTTGTAAAGGATCCAGAAAATTCCAGGGAAGTAAAGAAGGCTTGGGAAAGGGAAGGACATTGGGTCCTTAACCTGCAGGAGGTTGATTTCCACCTGGAGCAGAGTAACCCCCCAAAATGAGGGACAAGCCCTGGGCATCATCTTCCTCCAGTGCAAAAGGAATAGTGCAGAGCATTATCCATGGGTGTAATCCAAACAAATACTCCCCTTTCCAACAGATGTCGAGTATTAACTGATTAAAAATAATCGCTTTTTTCTTTATTTTTCTTGCTGGATTTAAACCCAGGGAAAGCTTAACTGGGCTTAAAGAGGAGCTAAATCCCTCACTCCCAGGAAATCATTGGCAAATAGAGCTGAAATCCCGGGATGCTGGGTGTAATTCCTGCTTCCATCCAAGCTGGCTGTGCTTGGGAAGCCTTTGGGAGCCAGCAGGAACATCCAGGAGTGCTGGGGCCGGGCTGGGCTGGGTCCCTGCCTCTCCCTCTGAGGGATGCTTTCCCTCAGGATCATCATCCCAGAGCGTTCCACGGAGCTGCTGCAGGGCTGGAGTCCCTCTGGAGCTCTGGGAATGTTCCCCTGGAGAAGGGAAAGCTCCAGGAGAGCTCAGAGCCCTGGCAGGGCCTGCAGGGGCTCCAGGAGAGCTGCAGAGGGACTGGGGACAGGGATGGAGGGACAGCACCCAGGGAATGGCTCCCAGTGCCAGGGTTAGATGGGATAGCGGGAAGGAATTCTTCCCTGTGAGGCCCTGAAATGGATTTTCCCAAGGATGCCCCTGGATCCCTGGCAGTGCCCAAGGCCAGGCTGGAGGGGCTTGGAGCAGTCTGGGATAGGGGAAGGTTTCCCTGCCCATGGCAGGGGTGGGGCTGGATGGGCTTTAAATTCCTTCCAAACCATTCTCCAATCCTGCAATTCTCTGAAAACTGAGAATGAAACATTCCCAGCTCTTGAACTCCTCCCTGATTTTCACCTGCTGCACACTCTGGCAGCATATTTATTTTGGGATTTGAAAAAAAAAAATTAAAAATCACTTATTGAGCCTGGCTTTTGTATCAGCGGGGTGGGTTGGCCGACACCAGCCTGGAAAATAAACCTTCCCAGCTGATAAGGCCCCTCTGGGAATGCCTGTGGGCAGGAAAACATTCCTGGGGTGCCCAGCAGGAATTCCATGGCTGGGCTGCCTTGATGCTGCTTCTTCCCCTTCCCATTCCGAAGGTTTGTGGCTGGGGGGGATCAGAGCATGACACGAGTGTGTAAAAATAAATGTGGGGAATGCCAGAAACGCCGGGAAAAGCGCTGGATGTGGCTTTGCTGTGAGTAATGGCCCGGCTCCTTCCCTCCCTCCCTCTTTCCCACGGCGCCCAGCACCGGGAATGGGAGGGATCGGTTCCCCGGCCGCCCTCATCCTTTGAAGGAGCGCATTCCCAGCGGGAATGGGGATGGGAGAGCCGAGAACCTCCCCGTGCTCCTCCCTCCGCCTGTTAATGATTGCCTTGGAGCTGGGGCAGACAGGGAAAGCAGAAGGCCTGGGAATTCCCTGGGACAAGGCTTGGGATGTGCCAGGGGGCTCCCATCAGCTTAAGAACAGAAAGAAAAAAATCCTAAAAATACAAGCACAGAAGCAGAAATTCTCTTTTCCCCCAGAACTGGGGATACCAGGTGTTTCCTCCTTCTGTAGAGGAAAATAATTTCTATTTTTCTAACATTTTTCTATAATTTCTATATTTCTAATATTTCCTCTATAATTCCCTCCTTCTGTAGAGGAATAATTAAGGCAATTCCATTGTCTCAACACCAGAATTTGATGTCAGGTGAAGCTGAGGTTTCTTTTCAGAATTTGAGTGTCTGGTGAAGCTGAGGTTTCTTTTCAGAATCTGAGTGTCAGGTGAAGCTGAGGTTTCTTTTCAGAATCTGCGTGTCTGCTAAAGCTGAGGTTTCTTTTCAGAATCTGAGTGTCAGGTGAAGCTGAGGTTTCTTCTCAGAAATGGGGTGTCTGCTAAAGCTGAGGTTTCTTTTCAGAATCTGAGTGTCTGAGGTTTCTTTCCCTGCGTGTCCGTGGGCAGGGATGTGCTGCCAGTGCCATGGGATTGAATTCCCCCCTGTGGGCATGCAGGGATCAGGCCTGGCTCATTCCTGGTGCCCACCTCACCTCCAGGGCACGCCCTGCCCCAGCAGCACCTTCCCAATCCCCCTGGAGGGGTTTGGAGGGCAGGATTTCCCATGTCAGACCCTCTGGAGATGTTCTCCAGGGATTCCTGAGCCACACATTCCTAATCCAAAACTGGTTTGGGGAAAGCTTTGGGAAAACTCGTCTGGATCATCTCACAAGTGGTATCAGACACCTTAAACTGGGGTTCCTCGTTGAGAAATGCAAATTAGGGAGGGCAGGCAGCCCTGGGTTTCTTTCCCAGTGCAAAGGGGGGGGTGGGGGTCCCAGGAGCTGCCCACTGTGGAAGCAGCAGCAGCAGCAGCAGCCCGTGCTCATCCTCATCCCAGAGCTGACCCAGCTGGAAAGCTGCCAGGAGCCTTTCCCTCACATTAATCCCTCTCAGCTTTAATCATTACCTGCCTGCCCACCTCCCTCCTGCCTGCCTGCCTGGGACTGCAAACAGGGCTGGAGCAGAGGAGCAAATCCACATGTCAGGGGTAATTCCTGGCCTTTCCCACCCCCTACCTGGCCTTTCCCACCTCTGGAGCAAATCCAAAGGTCGAGGATAATCCCTGGTCTTTTCCACTCCCTACCTGGCCTTTTCCATCTCTGGAGCAAATCCAGAGGTTAGGGGTGATTCCTGGCCTTTCCCACCTCCTTCCTGGCCTTTCCCACCTCCTTCCTGGCCTTTTCCATCTCTGGAGGAAATCCAAAGGTTGAGGATAATCCCTGGCATTCCCACATCCTCCTGGCCTTTTCCACCTCTGGAGCAAATCTACAAGTCAGGAATAATTCCTGGCCTTTTCCACCTCCTTCCTTCCACCTTTTCCACCTGTGGAGCAAGTCCAGAGGTCGAGGACAATTCCTGGCCTTTTCCATCTCTGGAGCAAATCCAGAGGTTGAGGATAATTCCTGGCATTCCCACCTCTGTGTCCTGGGAGCAGGTCCCGCCTGGGAACAGGTGCCTCTGCTGCAGCAGGTGAACCTGGCTCTCTCTGGGATTATTTTTCCAAAAGGAGAAACTTTTGTTTCCTAAGGGATTCACTCCAGCCCTGGAATGGGGAGGTTGGCACCAAGCTTGGGGTCACCACTGGACCTTCCCCGTTCCCAGCAGTGAATCCTTGGTGGGCTCAGACCTCACCTCCTCGAAATTCCCTTTAAAGCGCTTCTGATCCAGCTTTGGGAATTGTCCCACTGAAAATGAAGCTGTGTGGTACCATTGAGGGGGGGGATTGGGAGTTTTCCTTGTGATGCAGAGAATAAATGGAATTTGAGTTTATGTAATGCTTGGAGCCGCTTTTAGCTTGCCACAGATCCTTCTCCAAACAAAGCCAAGGTTATGCAGCAAATTGCAGAGTGGGGATGGTTTATTTGGATGAATTTTTATTTTGATGTCTGCATGAATGGGATTCTCTGCAGATCCAGGAAAAACCAAGGATGACTTCATGCTCTCTTAAAAATTCATGCAGAATATATTAATTTTTTTCTTTTTAAATGAAGTGTCTTTAATTTTTTTTTTAAGCTCTACTGCTGCAGGGGAGAGAGAGCACCAGGGAGGAGGGTCTGGGGGTTCTCTCCATGCGTGCCCCAGCTGCACGGGACTCCAGGGACTCTCCATCCATCCTCCCACAGCTGCTCCAGCCTGCCTGTGCTGGTGGGAAGCTGGGAGAGCTGGGGCAGGGTGATGATCCCACAAAGGCTTTTATTTTTTCTAGAGGCACATCTGGTGTGGGGGAATCAATTCTGAGCTGCCCTGAGCAAGTGTTCCTGGATTTAGTCATGTGAATCCCTGAACAGCTGGGCCTAGAGCAGGAGAAATCCTGTTTGGAAAGGAGGGAAGGAGGGCAGGATGGAATTTCTGCTGTTCCCTGCCTGGCTGGGAGTGCCTGGGGCATGGTGTGAGCCCAGCCTGTGACCCCACCATCGCTCTCTGGGTGTTCTAGTGCCCCTTGCATGAGCTGTGTCCAGACAAAAAAGGATCGAAAATTACATTTGGGGTGTCCTCACACTCCAGCCACAGCCAGGGCCAGACTCTTTAAATGAGGCTGTTGGGGTTGGGAAAGATCCCCAAGATCACTCAGTGCTCACTGAGCCACATTCCCGAGTGGGTCAGGTTCATTCCCAGCCACTCGTTTTCTGAACCTTTCCAGGGATGTGACTCCCTGGGCAGCTCCTTCCCGTGCTTGACCCACTCTTCAGTGCAGGAATGTTCCCGATGCCCAGCCTGGCCCTTTCCCCGCTTTCCCTGCCCCAATCCCGGCCGGGGCCAGGTGGGCGCTGGGGCCGAGCTCGGCTCCCTCCCTGCCGGCTGCAGGAGGTAAAAATAACCGGAATGTAGGGCACAGCCTCTCGCAGAACTCCCGGGCGGCATTTCCGCGGCAGCAGGCACAGGGAAGGTGTCTGCAGCTGCTGCTTCAGGCCCGGCTGCTTTGGGGTGCCCCGGGGCCGCGCTCCATCCCGGCCGGGCCGGTCCCGGGGGGCTCGGAGGGCTCGGGGGGCTCGGAGCTGCGGCTGCCGCGGCACCGCCGGGCCCGGGGGAGCCCCCCCCGTGTCCAGGGGGGCTTTGAGGACTTTTCCCCCTCGTGGAGAGGAGCAGCGGCCGCGCAGCCCCGCCCGGAGCCCGGCGCGGAGCGGGCGGAGGCGGCCCCGGCCCGGCCCCCCCGCGCTCCCGGGGCCGCCGTGCGCAGGCGGAGCAGCGCGGCCGCATCCATCTTCCCGGGCTGCCTCCTCCTCCTGCTGCTGCTGCCGCCTGCTCCCCATCCTCCTCCTCCTCCCCAGCCTCCTCCTCCTCCTCCCCCGCCGGGGCCGCGGCGGCTGCGGGCGCTGCCGGCGGGGCGGCGGCGGCGGATGATGCACCGAGATGGTTCACCAGGAAAACTGCTCCTACCAGGTGAGGGGCGAGCGCGGCCTGGCCCCCAGCCCCGGGCAGCCCTGGGCAGCTCCGGCCATCCCCGGCTGGAGCCAACCCCGCTCGGTGCCGCCCCCGGGGCTGCGGCAGCGCGGGGCCGCCGCTTGGGGTTCGCACCGAGAACCGCGGGGTTCGCTCTGAACATCCCGGGGTTCGCACCCAGCATCCCGGGGTTCGCATCGAGCACCTTGGGGTTTGCATTGAGCATCTTGGGGTCCGCATTGAGCATCTCGGGGTTCGCTCCGAGCATCCTGGGGTTCGCACCGAGCATTTCAGGGTTCGCTCTGAGCATCGCGGGGTGCGCACTGAGCATCCTGGGGTTCGCACCCAGCACCCCCGGGTTCGCATTGAGCATCTCGGGATTCGCACCGAGCACCCCGGGGCTCGGCACGCAGAGCAGCCCCGGGGCTTTTGTGCTCTCCGTGTGATGTTGGGGGGCTCAGCGGGGCCGGGGATGCCCTCATCCCCCTGCCCGCATCCCAGTGCCTCCCTGCCGGGATAAAACCGCTCCTGGGAGGAGAGAGCCGCGGGATGGCAGTCCCGGAGCTGCCGCAGCGCAGGGATGTCTTTTTTAGAGCATTTCCTGCGCTTCCCACGTTGCTGCGAGCGCAGGATGGTGATTCACAGGCTGCGGGCTGCTCCTGGTTCCGCAGGAACCGGCGATGGCGATGATCGTGAGCAGGCAGCCCCCAGCCCCGGGGTCCCCGTGTTTGGGGGTTATTTCAGTGGGGAACCTCTGAGCTGGGCTGGGCTTGGGGCTCCGTTTCCCTCTGGAGAGAGGAGGCTGAGAGGATGGGTGCTGTGGGTGCACCTGCACGGGAGGCAGCTCTCTGGGAGCTCGATGGCTCAGTTAGGGGCTCGATGAAACATTTAGGGGCTCGATGGCTCATTTAGGGGCTCGATGGCTCAGTTAGGGGCTCGATGGTTGAATTAGGGGCTCGATGGCTCAGTTAGGGGCTCGATGGTTGAATTAGGGGCTCGATGGCTCATTTAGGGGCTCGATGACACATTTAGGGGCTCGATGGTTGAATTGGGGTCTCAATGTCTCATTTAGGGACTCGATGGCACCGGCGGATTATCAAATGCACCAACACCTGTCCCTCCGGCACGGCGATGCTGAGGAATGCCGTTGCCTCCGTGCAGTGTTTTGGAAAACCCCCATTCCCAAACATCCCCAGAGCCGGACCCTCAGCAAGCAGGGCCTTGCCCGGGCCAGCGCCCCTTCCTTGTTTTTCCTCCATTCCCGTGTTTCATTCCAACTTCAGGCCGTGTTTTCCAACAAAATATCTCAGATGCAAAATATCTCACCAAGGGAAAAGATAACGAAACAGAGAGGCGCTGAAATGATTTTTCACGGAATATTTTCAGTCTAGCAATTCTGGAAGTGAATTTCTATTTTTAACTTCTTTGGAAAAAATTATCCTGGGGTATTTTTCGTGGTTTTTTTTTCCCCAGCCTTTTGATTTCCCTGCACTCCGAGCCTGTTGCTCTGGACAGCCGGGATAAATGGTGCCATTGTTTGGGAGCAGCGGATGTTTTCCCAGCATACTCAGGAACGCACGGGTTAAAGGTTGGGCATTGTTTCCCGGCTGGGAGGGCTCCGGGGGGTGGGATGATGATGATGATGATGAAGATGGTGGTGATGATGATGCCGAGCTGCGGCACGGGCCTGGCCAAAATCCCTGGGTGTTACTGCGCCAGCGCTGCCGCCTTTCCCTGCTCCCATCCCCTGCTTGTTATGGATTGGTTCCTCTCCTCCAAACCCATAAATATTAGAGGGGAAACCAGCCAGAAACCACCCTAATCCTAAGGAAAAAGAATCCCGGGAAACATCTTTTCAATGGAAGTGTGTTTCCAAACCTTCCCGGGGTGCTGCAGGGATTAAAAGCAACCCCAGCCCCCTCCCAGCCCCATTAACCCAAGGCCGAGCTTTAATCCTTTTGTGGACGGCAATCCCGGGCTTTGGGATCACAGCAGTGATGGGATTTCGTGGCTGCCCTGGGAGGGGGTGGCAGTGTTTGCTCTGCTCTGCTCCTTCCCCACACCCCTTTTCTTGGAGCTGTTAAAGAAACCAAAAATAAATCAAAGACAGGAACAAGTCAGCGCTTGGGAAAACTTGAAAATGGGTTTGTTTTGGAGAATTCCAGCAGAAAATCTCTGCCGTGCCCAGGTCATGGCTGGGCCACCAAATCCGTGGCAGGGAGGGAGCTGGGATGGGCAGGGGCTGAGGAAGAGGAGGATGTTCCTGAAATCCCTGATCCCCCAGAGCTGAGCTGTCAGTGCAGGTGGCCCCGGGCTCTCCTGGGGTTTGGATGTGGCTGTCAGGTGAATTCCTGGGATTTAGGGTGGCCCTTCCATGGCCTGGAGGCCCCAGCATCTGCCATCTTTTCCATGGATGCATCCTGGAATCAGGCTGGGGGCTGCCACTCTCTGTGCCATGGGTTTCTCTCTTAATTATGCTTCTTTTCTTATTTATTCCAGTTTATTTCCCTGTATCAAACATTTTATTTAGGGCTCCATAATTCCTCCTGCAGTCTGACTAGGAAAACCCTGGCTGAGTGATGTTTTGTGAGCTCCTGAGCCCACATGGAATAAAAATCCAGCGTGCAAATCCGGGCTTCAGCCCAGAAATAAAGGTTTTATTCTGCTGGGTGGCTCAGCTGGGCTTTACTGGCCCTCAGCCTCAGACAGGCCTTCAGTTTGCTGTGTAAATCTGTGTTTTCAGCAGGGCCTGACAGCTCCAGGGAGCAGTGCTGGGCTCCTCAGCCTCCTCCTGCTTTAATCCACGTTTGTTACCGTTGCTGTACAAGTGGGTGATGTGTCTGAATCACGGATTGTTGAATTTCTGGTGAAAAGCAGAGAATGGAGGGGCACCCAGTGCTGTGCCTGAGGCTGGAGGCTCCCAGTTGCCCCTGGGAACAGGATTTGGCTCTGTGTTCTGGCACCAGGCAGGGCTGAGCTATCTGCTGGCACCAGGGCTCCAGAGATGGTTCCAGGCTCCACACGTGCGGGGAAAATTAAAAAGAGACCTGAGGAGAAAAGAGATTTTAGTGGCCTAGAGATCACCCCTGAGGTGGGGCAGTGGTGGGGCCTGGTGGGTTTTTCAGGGATGTGGGATGTGCCCAGGTGTTGGGATTGGCTTTATTTGGCTGGTTTTGAGAGGGATCTGTTGGCAAACTCTGTGCCAGGGAGGTGCTGGTGCCGCTTTGGATCAGGCTGGAAGCGCAGGGATGAACCAGGCAGGGCTGGATGCCCCCCACCCCTCCCAGGATCCCAGAGAACCCCGGAATTAACCCATAAAATTCACAAAATAGTTGGAGGCTTCATGAGTTTTCTTTGGTTTGGTCTCAGGAGGGGTTTGGAGGCTGCAGAAATCAGGTGATAACATATTTTTCTTTAAAGTGAGTGCAAATTCTGGTGGCAAAATGTAACTCCAAGGGACAGGCCTTGGGAAAACCTCAAATTCCATGAGAATCCAGTGTGGAGAAGCTGGAGAGCTGCTGGCCTGGCCCCATTCCATGGAGAGTGCTCCAGGCTGGCACAGCTGAGGAGGCTCTGTGGCACTGCCCCACGTCCCACAGCAGTGACAATGAAACAGAGCCTTTGTCAGGGAGCTCTGGGGCCTTGTTCAGACAGAGATCCCACAAATGGCTCTGCAAAGAGCTGAAAAAGCACATGGGGTGTGCTGAAGCTCAGGGAAGCATCACCTCAGGGAGGGCTTGGGTCAGCTCATCCCTAAACTTTACAAATTCCCTGTGATGGGAAGGGACTGGTGGGAGAGGTTTAGTCCAACACTTGCAATAAAATCGAGGTTTTGTGGCATGGAATCACAGAATGACAGAATAATTTGGGTTGGAAGGGGCCTTAAAACCCATCCTGATGGGCAGGGACACCTCCCACTATCCCAGGCTGCTCCAAGCCCCATCCAACCTGGCCTTGGGCACTTCCAGGGATCCAGGGGGCAGCCACAGCTGCTCTGGGAATCCATTCCAGTGCCTCCCCACCCTCCCAGGGGGGAATTCCTTCCCAATATCCCACCCATGCCTGCCCTCTGCCAGTTTAAAACCATTTCTCCTTGTCCTGTCCCATCCTCTTGTAAAGAATCTCTCCCTGATAGTTCTGGCACTTGACATTCCAAGATCCTGGAGCTGACCTCAATCCCTGAGTGCCCCATGCCCATGAATTTGGCACCTTGGAGAGCTTTCCTTGAACTCTGCTGGGAGTTCAGGGGTTCCTCCCCTCCCTTGGGATCCAGCAGTGTTTGGGAGCTGATCCCAGCAGGAATGGGGAATTCCTCTCCCTCTGGAGCCCACCCAGCCCCGAGGGGGATTTCACTGGCTCCAGCAATGCTTTCATGCTCAGGAAAGGGGAATTCTGCTGCCTTTTTGTCCTGGAGCCATGGGGTGTGTTCCAAGCACCCCACACTCGCTGTGCCCCTCCTGGCCTCACCCAAGGATGATTTTCACCCTTCCATGCCCATCCTGGCTTTCCTGGCAGTGCTGGCTCCGTGTGCTCCCATCCCAGGGACCCCCAGAGTCTGACCTGCTCCAGGTTTAGCTGCTCTGAGCTTCCCCTTACTGCTGGAAAAAGGAAATCAGGCTCTTCGCCTCCAGAGAGGGAGTGGGATCCCCATTCCTGGGGCACATGGAGCCTTTTTTGGGATGTTCCAACAGAGGGACAATGGTGGCCGTGGGTTCAGCCCATGGGGAAGGGGCTGAACACCAAAGGGTTTGGTCCTTGTGCTGAGAGAATCCCAAAACTCATTTCCCTTTTGATATCCCAGTTTGAATCGGCCTTTCCCAGCCCATCCTGAGGGAGCAGGTCCTGGCACTGAGGAGGGCCCAGATGTGCTCCCAGATGTGCTCCCAGCTGTGCTGCTCAGCCAGGTTTGGGGCTTCTCCCGAGCCCTGGAGCAGCTCCTGGTGCAGGGTTTGGGCTCAGCTCTGTGGGATCAGCCCAGGGAATGAGCAGGGCAGAGGGGAGGGAAAGCTGGGACGGGGGATAAAATACCCCAAACCCGCGGCTGGCGAGGCTGGAGTCTATTCATTCCTATTTCTATTTTTAGGGCTGTGTCACTTCCTGCCCTTCTGTGGCTTTGGGGTCACTTTGCAGGGGTGGGGAGGGGACACGGGGACATCCCCGATGGTGGGGACAGGGCACTGCAGGACGGGATTGTCACACACACCAGGAGGGGACTGTCACACACCAGGAGGGGACTGTCACACACCAGGACAAATCCCAGCCCCAGCCCCTGCTCCCCAGCCTTCCCCTGGGGCTGTGCGTGATTTCTTTGTTTATTTGGGGTTTATCGTTCCTCAGCTGGGAGAGGAAGTGGATTTAGCAACAGCAGGAAAGGACACAATGAGTCAGCGGCAGAGGGAAACTGAAAATAAGGAAATGTCCGCAGAACGACTTTGTTTCATTTGGGAATTACAGTTGCAAAGCACCATCCAGGGACTAGAATGGAATTAAACATTTATTATTGCTGGTTTTGCCCTGAAAATTTGGAGTAGATCCATGCTGGGATGCATCACTTGGATGTTGTTAGAGCTGAGAATTTACCTGGAATTTGCATTTGAGCTGGAATGATGTCAGCATGGCCTGGATATCTCATTAAACATCATAGGGCAATTAAAATTATTTATCAATAGTTGTGTTGCATCAAAAATCAGAACTTTTCTTGCTGCTGTGCCAGGTTTTGGGGAGAAATTGTGGGGCATAATTCCATCTTCCTAAGGATTCCTTTTGGGAATTCCTGCCCTGAGCGTGAGCTCTGCTCTCCAGAGCTGATCCAGACAAACCCTTCTGGCTGGGATGGGATCTCAGCAGGATTTGTGGGGCAGGGGGTCGGTGGTGCCCTTGGGAAGGGTAGGAGAATGGAAGCTCCAGGTCTGTGGGCTCTGAGTCCCCCCAGGAGCCAATGGAATGGAATTTTGGGGATCCCCAGGCTCTCCACACCCACAGGATGGGGAGCAGAGTTAGGCTGGGTGCCTCTAATGCATAATTCCAATAAATGTAGGAATTTTTCCACCTGGAAGAGCCAATTTAGCCAGGGGAACAGCTCCGTGGGGTCCTTGCTGGTGGGTTTCACATGGAGTAACAATTCCAGCTGTTGGTTCCCGTTTGTGGGACGTGAATCCCTGTGGTGGATCCTGGGAATTCCCTGGGATAACTTCCCTGGGGAGAAGCCCCAGGAAGGAAGGAAGGAGGGAGGAAGCCCCTCGCTCCCGGCCCGGCAGCACGGCCAGCCCGGGGTTTGACATCAGACACCGGCATTTTTCCTGCCCTTGTGCAGCCGCTGGAGCTCGGGGTTATTTTTATCCGGCGCTGGCAGTGGCTGGAGGAGGACGCGGATTGCCAGCTCCTCTCCCGGGGCTCGCTGCCTTTATTTGGGAGCAGCCAGGTGCTGGGGGAGCGGAGCGGCGCGGGAAGAGCGCCCCGCGGGAGCGAGCCCCGTTCCCGGTGCGATGCGCGGCCGGGAGCGGCGCCGGGGCAGCGCCGGGAGCCGGGAGCGGGGCGATGCAATGGGTGACGTCATCAGGAAAGCATCCCCGCCGCCCGCCGGGGGCAGCTACAAAAAGGTAAAGGGACAAAAAGGGACAGAAAGGGACAGAAAGGAGCCTTTGTGTGCCGCCGTGCTGCGGGAATGCTGCGGGAATGCTGCCCGGGCCCGCCCAGCCCGGTGGGATTCGGGGGCTGGAGCAGGGAGAATCCCCGGGTTGTAAAGTGCTGGCACGGGCAAACCTTCCTCCTTCCTTCTTTCCTTATCTCCTGGTGATAAAATAGCAGGGGAAGCTTCCAAAGGCATCCTCCTGCCTGGAAACCCCCGGGGGTTTAAGGCACATTGTCAAGTGTCACTTTGTTCTGACTTGGGTAAAAAGTTTTGACTTGGGTTTGCATTCACCCCGGGAAGGGAGAAGGAGATAAACCCACATTTTCTGTGATCTGTGTTGTTTGTAAATCCCAGAATAGCCCCCGTGCAGGGCAGAGATAAAGTGAGACGCTGCCTGTGGCTCTGGGGCTTTAAATATAGGCCTGGGCTGGGCTGGGAATGACAGAGCCTGGCAAAAATAGCCCTGGTGGCCTGGCCGAGTGTCCCAGTGCTCCTGCTGGTGTCCCAGTGTCCCTGCTGGTGTCCCAGTGCTCCTGTTGATGTCCCAGTGTCCCTGCTGGTGTCCCAGTGCTCCTGTTGGTGTCCCAGTCTCCCTGCTGGTGTCCCAGTGCTCCTGTTGGTGTCCCAGTGTCCCTGTTGATGTCCCAGTGTCCCTGCTGGTGTCCCAGTGCTCCTGTTGATGTCCCAGTGTCCCTGTTGGTGTCCCAGTGTCCCTGCTGGTGTCCCAATGTCCCTGCTGGTGTCCCAGTGTTCCTGCTGGTGTCCCAGTGCTCCTGTTGGTGTCCCAGTGTCCCTGTTGCTGTCCCAGTGTCCCTGCTGGTGTCCCAATGTCCCTGCTGGTGTCCCAGTGTCCCTGTTGCTGTCCCAGTGCTCCTGTTGGTGTCCCAGTGTCCCTGCTGGTGTCCCAGTGTCCCTGCTGGTGTCCCAGTGCTCCTGTTGGTGTCCCAGTGTCCCTGTTGGTGTCCCAGTGCTCCTGTTGGTGTCCCAGTGTCCCTGTTGCTGTCCCAGTGTCCCTGCTGGTGTCCCAATGTCCCTGCTGGTGTCCCAGTGTCCCTGCTGGTGTCCCAGTGCTCCTGCTGAGATCCCAGTGCTCCTGCTGGGTGTCCCTCCATCCCTTGTCCCCCGTCCCTCTGCAGCTCTCCTGGAGCCCCTTCAGGCCCTGGCAGGAGCTCTGAGCTCTCCCTGGATCCTTCTCCTCTCCAGGACACAGGGAATGGCTCCCAGTGCCAGAGGGCAGGGATGGGTGGGACATTGGGAATTGGGAATTCCTGGCTGGGATGGGATTCCCAGAGCAGCTGTGGCTGCCCCTGCATCCCTGGCAGTGCCAGAGGGCAGGCTGGACCCTGGGGCTGGAGCACCTGGGACAGTGGGATGTGTCCCTGCCCCTTCCCTGGATGGGATGAGCTCTGAGGTCCCTTCCATCCCAAAGCAGGATTATTCCAGGGCTGTGTGACACG
The DNA here is from genome assembly GCF_027579445.1 of Ammospiza nelsoni. NCBI lineage: Eukaryota > Metazoa > Chordata > Aves > Passeriformes > Passerellidae > Ammospiza > Ammospiza nelsoni. The sequence continues at coordinate 1,777,504 of NC_080642.1, forward strand.
CGTCCCTGTTCCCTGGAGCTGTGTTCCCCTCCCAGGCACTGCTGCCCTTCCGACAGGGAAGGTCAAGGGGAAGAAGGAAAATCCACCCCACATTGTTTTGTTCTCCCCTTAAAAATCAAAAGCAGCTTTTTGTTTAAAATCATTGTGAGAACTGGACTGTGCTCAGCTCTGCACAGAGCAGAAACACTTTTATTTTTTGGGTCAGTGCCAAAATACACATTTAAATACCACAGGGTTGTTTCCCTTGGAGTTAGCTTTGCATTTTGAGGATTTGACCCATTATTCCTTCTATACCAAGGCAGAATATTTCACAGTCAAAACCCACCTTGCTGTTTCCCTTCTCCATTTATAATTTTTCATACCCAGCTCTGGATTTTGAGTGCAGCTGTCAGGTAATTTATCCAAAGCCTAAAGTCCATTTCCCTCAGGTATATTTTATTTCTTACTAACTGCTCCCCATTTTATAATAACAAATAGGACTCTGGATTTCTTTATGGTCGTTAGCCTGGGCCTGCCTTGGAAAATGGGATATTTCCAGCTCAGTCCTGGGAGCAGAGTTACAGAGAATCCTCATTAATGACCTGCTGGAGAAAACAAATTGCACGATGATTAAATGTACAGATGTCAGCCTGGGAGCAGTGGGGAACAGCAGCATTAAAACAGATCTGGAGAGACAGATCCACCAGCAAGGAGGAGAAATGTCCAGTCCTGGCTGGTTTTAGTGGGAAAGGAGCAGCTTTGGTGCCCACGGAGGAGGTGGGGATGCTCTGGGAGGGAGAGGTCCCAGCTGGAGAGGAGGTGGGGATGGGCTGTGGGCTGCATTTCAGCTGAAGCACAAGGAAAGTCAGATTTAGATGGGAAGATGTGGGAGAGGATCCTCTGAGCTGGGAAAGGGGAAATTTCCAGGACTTGATGGGATATTGGTGCAGTGGCACAGCCAAGGGCACCCTGAGATGGGCAGCACGAGGAGCTGGCACCAACCTCCCTCCTTCTGCTTTCAGTTCATTAAAAATGATTTTCACTCATTTCTCCTCTTTTATTTCCCCCTGTTCTGCCCTCCCCAGCAGGGCTGGCTGTTTTTATCCTAAATCTGTCTCCATGTGATTGAGGTATTGATTATTGAAGCCTAAAAACACAATGGTCTGGGTAAAACTTCAGGAACCTGGAGCTCAGCCCAAAAACTTGGTACTGCTTGGTGTCGTGGGGTTTGTTTTTGTTATTTTAAGGATTTGAAATAAAAGGAGCTAGGTTATAAATGAATTATTTTGGTAAGGGATTGACAATTTAATGGGCAGGGTAATAATGTGTATAATCAGCACTGGAGCTGGAATTAAATAATTTGTTATTTTAGGTGAATAATTTGCATTTTGTCACACTTCCTTGTACAAAAAAGTGCTTTATTTTTCCTGAGGTGGGATATGGGAAGCACCATTCCACGAATTAACCCCATGGAGGCAGCCCAGCCTTGCCTGCCCTATTTCTTTTTGTTGTGTTTTCTGGATTGGGTATTGAGTGTTATTTTATAATTAAATGTTTGAGGCTTTCCAAGTGTTCCTTCCATCAATAACTTCCTGAATTTGTTGTCAGTGTTGGCACGTGACCCATTAGTGACAGACACTGGGGGAGGTTTTGAATCTGGAGCTGAGATTTGCATTTATTGCACATTGATTGCACAGTTATTGATCAGGGATTCATTGCAAATCATTTTGTTGATTGCTATTTTAAAACTCCTGTACTTATATTTATATTTATGTTTATGGCTGTGCTTGTGTTTGTGGCTACATTTATATTTATAATTATACTTGTGTTTTGTTTATATTTGTAAATAGAAATACTGGTAATTTGATGACAATGGTTCAAAATCCATCCCTGAGCGCGCTGGCAGGAGAGGGATTTTGGTGGGGTTGGAAGTTGTTCAGGGAAGTGGAAGATGCTGATGGAGGTGGCTGTGTGTGGATTTAGGTACAGATATTGGGAATATACTGGGATATATCTATCAGCGAGTTTGGGGTGCAATCAGACGCCCTTTAAGGTCCTTTCCAACCCCAACCCAGAGCAGGCTGGTTCCATGAGATGGGGATTCCCATTGGGATGTGCTCTGTGGCTGACCCAGGCGTGGGAGGCTTGGGAGATGCTGGATGTGCTGAGCTTGGTGGTGGGGCCGGTGGGACAAGTCCCCTTCCTGTGCCCTGGCCCGGCCAGAGCTCATCCATCCCTCCCTGTCCCTCCCCATCCTTCATCCTTCCATGTGTCCTTCCCAGAGCTTCATCCTTCCATGTGTCCTTCCCAGAGCTTCATCCTTCCATGTGTCCTTTCCAGGAGCTTCATCCTCTTCCTGTCCCTTCCCAGATCTTCATCCCTCCCTGTCCCTTCCCAGAGATTCATCCTTCCATGTGTCCTTCCCAGAGCTTCATCCTTCCATGTGTCCTTCCCAGAGCTTCATCCTTCCATGTGTCCTTTCCAGAAGCTTCATCCTTCCATGTGTTCTTCCCAGAGCTTCATCCTTCCATGTGTCCTTTCCAGAAGCTTCATCCTTCCATGTGTCCTTCCCAGAGCTTCATCCTTCCATGTGTCCTTCCCAGAGCTTCATCCTTCCATGTGTCCTTCCCAGAGCTTCATCCTTCCATGTGTCCTTTCCAGGAGCTTCATCCTTCCATGTGTCCTTCCCAGAGCTTCATCCTTCCATGTGTCCTTTCCAGGAGCTTCATCCTCTTCCTGTCCCTTCCCAGATCTTCATCCCTCCCTGTCCCTTCCCAGAGCTTCATCCCCTGCTGTCCCTCCCCAGCTCCCGATCCCCGTGTCCCTCCCCTCAGCCTGACCCTGTCCCTCCCTGCAGGCCCAGAAGAATGAGCGTGAGTCCATCAGGCAGAAGTTGGCCCTGGGCAGTTTCTTCGACGATGGCCCCGGGCTCTACACGAGCTGCAGCAAGAGCGGCAAGCCCAGCCTGTCCTCCCGGTAAGCCAGAGCCCAAATCCCCAGGGAAGGGGGAGATCTCTGCAGTGGGACACCCCAGGATCACCCCTCACACTGGGATTTAACCATTTAACCAAATTCCTGAATTTTCTGTGCTTGGAACATCCAGATGCGACACCTGTGTGTTATGTGAACACTTGTAAATGAGGGGGGAAATTCTCATTTAACATGGAGTAGAAAGGTATTTGGATATTGAGGGGATAAAGGGAATGAGGTGAAGCTTTCTGAGTTAGGTTTCCTTCAGGTTTTCATGTAGGATTTGGAACAGGGTGCCTGGAGAAGCTGTGGCTGTCCCTGGATCCCTGGCAGTGCCCAAGGCCAGGCTGGACATGGGGTTTGGAGCACCCTGGGACAGTGGAAGGTGTCCCTGCCATGGCAGAGATGGCACTGGATGAGTTTTAAGGTTCCTTCCAACCCAAACCATTTGGGAATTCCAACCTCCATTATTCTGGAATTGTGATTAATGATTGGAAAAGCAATTAATGCTCAGGAAGCACTAGAGGATGGACAAAATAAGCTTTAATGTGGCTTCCTGCCTCCCCTCCACATCCACAAGCTCTGCTCTGGACATGGCTCCATCCCTGGAGCTGCACATGGATTCCTCCCTTGGATTTTTAAAGTTTTTGCATGGAATACAATGCAGAAAGTCCTTTTTGTGTTCATCTGGGTGGAACCCAGGGCACTGGGGAAGCATCAAACACCTCCCATGCTGGGATTGAAGCTCTACCTGTTGCCATGGGATGGGAGAAGAAAGGAGGCTTAGGGAGGCAGGAACCCAGGAGGAACCCTGCTGTTCCAGGGGAGAGGTGCAGTTGTGGAGTTAAATTGAGCTGCGGATCATTTGAAAGGGAAAACAGCTTTGCTGTCTGTAGTTACAGCTGAACCAGGAGCTGCTGTCTGGTAATTAGAGCAGGGCTCTAATTAACGCAGCTCATCAGGGTTTGGCAGCTGTGCCCCCAGAAATTGCCAGCTGTGCCTGAAGGATTTGGTGGTTGTTAATATTTATAACCCAGGAAAAGTATTCCCTGTTCCAGGGCCTGCAGGAACATTTGAGGGATGTTATTCCCATGTTTTTGTATGGAATTGCGGAGCTGGAACATGGAATGCTGAAGGACCTTAAAGCTCATCCAGCTCCCTGTCCATGGGCAGGGACACTCACCATCCCAACCCCTGTCCAACCTGGCCTGGAACAATTCCAGGGATCCAGGGGCAGCCACAGCTTCCTTGCCAGGATCTCACCACCTTCACTTGCTCATTAATAAACAATTATTAATCCTGTTTATTTTGTGGTAATGGTAACTAATAAACCCCACAGAAATAAATGGAAAATGGGAATTTGCTGTTCCTAAGGAGCAATACAAGCTCCCTGCACACTGGGAATGAGGAATAACAGGATTTGGGGGTTCTCCATCTCCAGCACGTGGGGATGGATTGGGGTCTCTCACCTGGGCTTTTCCCTTTTCTCAGCCTGCAGGATTCCCTGATCCTGCATCCAGAGAAAATAATTCCTGGGGAGGGGAATGTGGGTGGGGTTAATCAATCCCAACCCAGCAGTGGAGCAGGGGGCTCTGGAAAACACCAGAACAAACTCTTGTATTACAGGAGTGTCTTGGAAAAAAACTGTGAACAAATAATTTCCACCACTGACAAATTATTTTATAATATATATTATTATATATGCTATTTCTATCTTTGTACATTTCTCTGTACTTTTTCATTCTTTATTTGTAAATCATCTTTGTGGCTTTTTATGGTAACACATTCCATATCTTTTATTGCATTTTATAGATTTTATTTAATGTAATCAGAGCTGAATAATCAAAAATAATAATGACATTCTGAAACAATGACCATAAAAAATGACCGAGAGTCCCTGCAGTGTGGGGGTAATTCTGCAGTTTATCAGTAGATGGTGGCAGAGGCCCTGTGACACTGAGCAGCTCCCAGTGCCACACTGAGCTGTCACCTGCTGAGCTGGTGGCACTCCCAGCCCCAGGGGACAGCGGTGTCACCTGTCCCTGTGCTCGCCCAGGTTACAGAGTGGGATGAACCTGCAGATCTGCTTTGTCAACGACAGCGGCAGCGACAAGGACAGCGACGGCGATGACAGCAAGACAGAGACCAGCCTGGACACGCCCTTGTCACCCATGGTGGGTCTGGCACCTCAGCCTGCAGCAGGACAGCCACAGGCGTCCCTGGGGAGGCTGATCCTGTTAAAAGAGCAACCCCAAACCCCAGAGCAGCATCTCTGGCCCTCAGTAAACGTGAGATGCTGAGGGACAGATAAGAAACCTTCTGTGCTGCTGTAAACTTGATGTCTTTTTCCTTTCCTTTCCTTTTTCCTTTCCTTTCCTTTCCTTTCCTTTCCTTTCCTTTCCTTTCCTTTCCTTTCCTTTCCTTTCCTTTCCTTTCCTTTCCTTTCCTTTCCTTTCCTTTCCTTTCCTTTCCTTTCCTTTCCTTTCCTTTCCTTTCCTTTCCTTTCCTTTCCTTTCCTTTCCTCTTTCCTTTCCTTTTTCCTTTCCTTTTCTTTCCTTTTCTTCATGGATCCAGCATTCCTTTTTGGATACAACACCACAGCCCCAATTGTTTCCCTCCACTTTAACCTTTCAACACTTTCTGATCTGCTGGGCTTCTCCCTCCCTGTAAAGCCAAGGAGGCCTAGCTGGGAATCACTCTGATTTTTAAAGATAATCCTGTGGATTAAGATAAGAAATAAATCCATGCTTTTGACAGTTTCTGTAGGGGAAAAAAAGCACAAAAATAGGTCAAACTTTGCTGTGGCTTGTTTGCTTCACCAGAGCAAGCAGAGCTCGTCCTACTCGGACAGAGACACGACGGAGGAGGAGTCGGAGTCCCTGGATGACATGGATTTCCTCAGCAGGCAGAAGAAGCTCCAGGCTGAAGCCAAGATGGCCTTGGCTATGGCCAAGCCCATGGCCAAGATGCAGGTGGAGGTGGAGAAGCAGAACAGGAAGAAGTCGCCGGTAGCAGATCTCGTAAGTGGGGCCAGGAATGAGCCCAGCCAGGACATCCACTGCTCTGGTGGCTCTGGCTCACAGGGTGATAGAAGTGGACAGGAGGGGTGGAGAAGGGGTTGGAAGGAGAAATGGGAGCAGGGAAAGAGATGCTGGAGGTTGGTGATGCCTTGAGGCTGCTCATGCTCTGAACTGGAGTCTTCATCCCGTCTTGGAGCACTCCTGCCCCGGCCTAGGGCTGTCACCACCACCCTCACCCCCAATTCCATCAGATATTCCTGCTCCCCTGGGAGCCAATTTCATCAAATATTCCTGCTCCTGCTCTACTGGGAGCCAATTCCCTCAGATATTCCTGCTCCTGCTCCCCTGGAAGCCAATTCCATCCGATATTCCTGCTGCCCTGGGAGCCTTAGGCCCAGTTCTGTGCTGGTGGCTGGACTCCAGTTGCTGGAGTCGTTGCTGCCTGTTTGTGAGGGAGGGATGCAAAACTGAGGGGACAGACTGCTCAGAACTAGAAATAATGGGAAGAAAACAGTAAAATATTGGAAGGAAATGGTAAAATATTGGAAGGAAGCAGTAAAATATTGAATGTCTCTTTCCAGCTGCCACACATGCCTCATATAAGTGAATGCCTGATGAAGAGAAGTTTAAAACCCACTGACCTAAGGGACATGACCATCGGGCAGCTACAGGTGATAGTCAACGACCTGCACTCACAGATAGAAAGTAAGTGGTAATTGTTCAATTATTCTGGGGTCTGCCTGCTTTAATTAAGAACAGTTCTCTGAGATAAATATAAACTACTCCTCATGGAAAGGGCTGTCTGGCCTGGCCCAGCTGCCCAGGGCCGGGCTGGAATCCCCATCCCTCAGGAATTTCAGGCCCTGTGGATGTGGCAGTTTTGGGGACACAATCCCCAGCTGGGATCCCAGGACACCCCAAACTCAGCTCCTTTCCCCCGGCTCAGGCTTGAACGAGGAGCTGGTGCAGCTGCTGCTGATCCGGGACGAGCTGCACACGGAGCAGGACGCCATGCTGGTGGACATCGAGGACCTCACCAGGTGAGGCAGGGACTGCTCTCCCTCACTGTTCACAGCTCAGCAGGTGAGGCAGGGACTGCTCTCCCTCACAGCTTTCCCTCACCAGGTGAGGCAGGGACTGCTCTCCCCTCACTGTTCACAGCTCAGCAGGTGAGGCAGGGACTGCTCTCCCTCACAGCTTTCCCTCACCAGGTGAGGCAGGGACTGCTCTCCCTCACAGCTTTCCCTCAGCAGGTGAGGCAGGGACTGCTCTCCCTCACAGCTTTCCCTCAGCAGGTGAGGCAGGGACTGCTCTCCCCTCACTGTTCACAGCTCATCAGGTGAGGCAGGGACTGCTCTCCCCTCACAGCTTTCCCTCAGCAGGTGAGGCAGGGACTGCTCTCCCTCACAGCTTTCCCTCAGCAGGTGAGGCAGGGACTGCTCTCCCCTCACTGTTCACAGCTCATCAGGTGAGGCAGGGACTGCTCTCCCCTCACAGCTTTCCCTCAGCAGGTGAGGCAGGGACTGCTCTCCCCTCACTGTTCACAGCTCAGCAGGTGAGGCAGGGACTGCTCTCCCTCACAGTTCACAGCTCACCAGCAGCAGCGTCTGGGGCTTTTCTTCCCAGAATTTTGGGATTAAAGCTTTTGCCATCCAGGATTTTGGGATTAAAGATTTTGCTACCCAGGATTTTGGGAAGGAATTTTCCCCTGGTAGGGTGGGGAGGTCCTGGGATGGATTTTCCAGGCTGCCCCTTGGATCCCTGGAAGTGCCCAAGGCCAGCTTGGACAGGGATCTGTCTTAGTCATCAGGAGGGCTGGACAAGGGGGAAAACTTTGGAATCACTTAAATATTAATATTTAATAATGATATATTTTATAGAATATATCGTTTATATAACTATAAATTAATGTAGATATTATAAATAGTTATAAAATAATAATATATCAAATAATATATAAAACTATATAAAGTTATATATAAATGTATAATGATATAATACATTTAAATAATATAATATATTATAAATAATGTATATATATTATATATAACAATATATAATTATTTAATATGTTCTATTATCTATTATGTATAATATGGTTTTATTATATATAATAATATTGTATATAAAATATATTATGTAATATAAAGATAATAAATTTTCTAGCTATGTAATAATTAAAAATAATAATAATTATTATAATTGATAAGACAAAAAGCCTTGCAGGATATGGGCAGGTTCCCTTAAGGGCTCCATCTCCTGGCAGCAAGGCTCAGGAAGCATTTTTGTTTGGGATAATTAGGGATTTGGTTTAGGAGTATAAAATGCTCCCAAATATTCTGAATATTTCATTCAGAAATGCAAAGATTGGGGATGAAAGGAGCTGGAAAAGAAGAGGCCCTGGGTAGTGTCAGCACACCAGGACTGTGATTCCAAACTGAAGCATCAGAGCTGGGAAAATAATGAAGATCAGATGGGGAGGGTGAAATTTGGGACGGGAGCTGGAGCTGAGTCAGTGCCCCCACATGCCCTGGGTTCCCCTCTTTTCTTCTGAAGGTGCTTGGCTTCCTCTCTGCAGCTCCTGGCAGTTTCAGAAATGGCAGTTTTGGGAATGCAGGTGCTATCTGGGGGGCTTTGAGGTTTTCCCCTCTGTTATTTGGGGGTGAAGGTGTTTGCCATCCCTGTGGGAAGGGCAGGAAAAATCCCAGGAGCCCCAAACCAAACCCCCAAGGGGCTCCCCTGGCCCTTCACCCACCCTCCTGCCAGGAGGAGATCCAGAAAAACTCGGTGTTTTTCTGTGGGAAAACACAATTCCCAGCTTGGTGCTGGAGCAGGGGGTTGGCTTTTCCAGCAGGGGGTTGGCTTTTCCAGCTTTTCCTTGGCAAACAGGAATAACATCCCCCTCCTGCCCCCAGGCACGCCGAGAGCCAGCAGAAGCACCTGGCAGAGAAGATGCCAGCCAAGTGAATCCCTCCTCCTGCCTCTGTCCTGTCCAGGGAATGAGTTCCAGTGTTGCTCATTGACCATGTCCCAAGCTTTCTGTCTGGTGATTGGCCTCTGCTTCTTAATTTATTTTAATTTTTTTACTCGTGCCACTAAATATCAGGCATTTTAATAATAATAATAATGTTATTATTATTACAGAAACAAAGAGAATTGTACAGTACTTATAACATTATAAATCATGGGCGAGAAGAGAGGGTAGTTTAACTTTATTTTTTGGTCGTTTAGAGATTTTTTTGGGTTGGATGATATTTTACCATTGACTACTTTTTTATTCCTCACTGTAGTTTTGAAATAAAGAACCTGTTCTTGACGGTGCTATACAAGTCAACAAGAAATCCATGCCTGCCTCGTAGTGACGTCGTAGCTTTCAGTAATCTGTACATTTTACTCAGTTCTCAGCATTTTGGGGAATGTTGACTACCTGACATTCGTTTTAGGTGTGCTATTAACACAGTGGGGTGCAGAGAGTTGGAAGTTTTCTGTATAAAGCTGTAAAATAAAAATTACCACCATTGTTTCCTATGACACGTCTGTTTGTTGCCAAGGGGGTGGATTTGCTGGTGGATCCTCCAACTAAATGTGTAAAAAAACCTCTTTTTTGCCTTGCTGATCACATGGAACTGAGAGAAGAGAGGGCTTTTGTAGTTTTATTTATTTATAAGTTCCTAATTCTGTTTCACATGGATGCTTCTGTTACACTGAGCCCCGAATTTGTGATAGTTGGAAGCAGCAGACACACCCCAGGTGGGTTTTTTATATTTTATTGTCTGGGCTGAACATTTAAATGAAATTCTAGAAATAAAAAGAATAATCTATGTTAAAAAATGGGCAGGAAATTAAACTGATTAAATGTGGAATTCCTCACTCTGCCTGTAGGAGAGGCTGACTGTAGGGGAGGGGACACTGGGACACAATAAATTTGTCTCCATCCCTCTTTTATTGGATTTAAAGCTGGAAGAACCCAGGCAGCCCTTCCTAAGTCCCAGCCTGGTGCTCCCAGCAGCTTTTTACCTTTTAATTCTCATTTCCTCAGGGGCAAATCCATCCCAGCCAAGGCTCTGCCTGATGACTTATTCAGGCTGTTTGCAAAAGGCCTCAGCTGCATTAAAATTTCATCCTCTGCCAGGAATGGCTTTTATTAAGCGCTTTTTCCTTTCTTTAAATGACTTTTTTCCCCCCCCTTTTTTTTTTTTTTGCAGAAAGGGCAGGGTTGGAAGAAGCCCTCAGAGGGGTTTGGGGGCTGGGATGGGGATTGGTTTAATTTAGGGAGCAGGGATGGATTAATTTAATAAGAATTTAGCAATTGGATGGATCATGAGCCCTCACCTGCAGCCCAGGATAAAAAAGTCAACCCTTTTCTTCCTTATTTTTAAATCCATGCAGAAAATATGGAGAAATATTGGGGTGCTGGTTTCCCTGCAGCTCTTGGGTGGCTGCCTGCACATGGGGAGAGCTGCTGGGTTTAAATGTTCCCTCTAAAGGTTAAATTTTCCCTCCAAACCCCCAAATTTGCAGTGTCTGACCCCAAAAGCTCTCCATGGATGCTCTGCCTCTCTGGGTCTCAGGGAGGAGCTGCCTCCTGCTGCATCCAAAGCATGAAAAACCCCAAATACACAAAGTTTGCTCCTAGTTTTAAGGTAAAAAAATACAAAAAAAAAATGCAAACAAGCCCCAGGGTGTTCCTGGGGAATCCCAGAGGTGCCCTAGCACCCTCCAGCTCTGGAGCACTGGGATGAGAGCCTGGAAAAGCTGGAATTCCATCCCTGCCAAGTGCCTTGGACTGGCTGGAGACAATTTGTTATCCCGCTCACCCACTGCTGGTTTCCCCTCCTGTCCTGGGGGAATTGGGTTTTTCCAGGAGAAAATCCTGCTCTGGCTCCGAGGGGTGCTGTGGTTGATGGATTAAAGGATATTTCTGAAACACAAGGATCTGGTGTGTGCTTTCTGAGCAAGGTTTTGGTTCTGTGTTTTGCTCCTGGCTCTTGGTCCCACTTGGAGCCTCCTGCACCCTCCTGGGTGGGTTTTTAATTCCCAAAAATCATAAACCCTCTCCCACAGGACGCCAGGCTGGGAATTGTTCTCCAGCTGGTCTCAAACCACAACATCCCTGAATATTTTTAAGTCTCATCCTGAACCCTGAAATGCTGCATTAAATAAAGAAGAGCCCCCAAATCCTCCTCCTGCCTGAGGCAAGGTCCTGCTGACAGGAATTCCTCCAGCCCTGGGAGCTGGGGGGAGCTCTATGAGCCAGCTGCTTCCTGGCAGGGAAGCCCTGTGGTTGGGGTCCCCCTTTTGGGGATTTCCTGCCCTTTTTGAGGCTCCTCCTCTGCCGCAGCTCCGGGGTGTGCTGAGCAGCATCTCCCCGGTCACAGAGGCAGCACCATGGGCTGGGAGCATGGAAAAGGAGCATGGAAAAGAGGGGAAGCTGTGAAGCTGTGGCTGTTCCGTCCCTGGGAGTGCCCAAGGCCAGGGTGGACAGGGCTTGGCACAGAGGAAGGTGTCCCTGCCATGGGCAGGATGGAATGAGATGGTTTTTAATGTCCCTCCCAACCCAAACCGTTCCATAATCTCATCAAACCACACACACAGCCTTTTACATTTCTTTTCCACCCTCAATGAGAAGCACTAATGAGCCTGTGACAACGAAGGCAGGCTCACGTGGGGCACCTTGGGGTGAGGGGACGCTCCCCCCGTGTGCCCCCTGTCCCCAGACCCATTCCAGGCCATCCCTGTGCCCCACACCCTGCCCATGGGGTGCACAGCTCCCCGATGTTCCCTCCAGGCTGGGGGGCTCCCTGTGCTGGAGCTGACGTCCCTCCCGCTTCCCCGCACATCCCACGCCTCTCCCCAGCCGGTTTCTCTTCCCTCTTCCCATAAACCAAAGGAAAGCCTCAAGTGCAGGGCTCTCTTCCTCCTCTGCGGCGCCAGGGGTGAGCAGGGACATCTGTGTGCCCACAGCACGGGGAACTTTCCAATCCAAATGGGATCAAACCGGCTAAAATCTGCTTTTCCAGTCCCTTGGAGGGATCAGCCCTTCCCTCTTCCCCTTCCCAGTGGGAAAATATCATTTAAAGTCTCTTGGCTGTGGAGGAGGAAAAAGAAAGGATGGATGGAAAAGGATTTATCCCCATTTTTGGTGGTGCCACAGGTTCTGACCCATCCCAGCCCATCCTGCTCCGGGGATTTTAGAGTTTGATGGCAGGCTGGGATTGCTGATGGAGAAATTGGAGGGTTGGGAGCAAAGCCCAGGCACAGCCTGCCAAGGGAAGCATTTTTGGGGAAGAAGCTCACCTGAAATGGAGAGTGAAGCATCCTCATCTGTCTGAAAAATGGGAATTGCAGTTTAACATGGATCTCTGGGGCTGTTCCAGGCAGCTCAGCTCAGCTCAGCTCAGCTCAGCTCAGCTCAGCTCCACTCTCCTCTGCTCCAGGCAGGGCTGTGGGAGAAGGAATTTTCCCAGGTGTTCTCCCAGGTGGAGCTGGGGAATCCCACAGCACCCAGCCTGGCAAGGCTGGAATTCCATCCCTGCCAAGTGCCTTGGACTGGCTGAAGAGAATTTGTTATCCCACTCACCCACCAATGGTGTTCCCCTCCTGTCCTGGGGGAATTGGGTTTTTCCAGGAGAAAATCCTGCTCTGGGTCTCCCTGTTCCACCATGGACAAAGGGCTGACACCCAGACACCAATTTGGGAAAGTCCCATGGGTGCTGAGGGAATTCTGCTGGAATAACCCAACAACCCCTCCTGGCTCAGGGAGTGAGGCAGAGCCAGGACAGAGCTGGAACGGGGCTCTGCACTCCCAAACCACGCAGAGATGGATTTCTGGGAGTGGGGAATTCTCAGCATCCAGAGTCCCCATTGCTGGAATTCTGGATGCTGAGAATTTCAGACTTTCTGCGCTGACTCCCAAGAGGGCACTGCATTGACATGAGGCTGTGGAGAAGGATCCCAAAATGGAATGACAACACTGGAATTACAAGTGTGTACTTAATTAAAAGTGTGTAATATCACAAAGTAGAAAACTCCAACTTTAAAGTTTTAGAATATAATAATCTATATAAAACAAAATAAAAGTTTTAAACCAGAAACCAGTCCTTCTTTACCTTCTTCTCCCTCCTTCTTCATAAATTTGAGTAGTATTTTGTAAGTAAACAGAAAAGTCCACATTGAGGAATTTAAGTGATTAGTTATTAAGTTAAAAATAAAAATAATTTAAGTATAATTTCCTAATTAGGTACTTTAAGCTTACAAAACCTTACAGCAAAAGATTGTTAACCATTTTGTACCTTGTTGGTGAAGAAGTACAGAACTCACTACCTATAAGACTGTAACATAAATAAAAATAATAAACACCTAAGTCTAAACACAATCATCTCAAGTACCTTCAATCCCAATCTTGGGAAAAAATCTTAAAAGATAGAAAATTCTAAAGATAGAAAATTTTTTTGATTTTGAGAGTTGGGGGTTGGGAGATGCCACTGGGGCTGGGCAACCAATTCTGGGCTGCTCCAGCAGCTCAGCCCACTGGGAATGGTTTGGGGTTCCACAAAGCCCCAGGGCTGGTAAAACAGGATTTCCCCTCCAGGTCGGGGGTTATTTATGTTGAATGTTTAATTTTGATTTATTTCTGGTTTATTTCCCCAGCTCCAGCAGGGGAAATGCCCTGAGCTCTGCAGCTCCCGGTGCCCAGCTCACGGGATTTGAGTGAAACCCTTTCATTTTCTGCAGCATTTGCATAAAATGCAGGGTTTCTTTTTGCCACAGAAGCCACACGGCAGGAGGGATCTCCTGGGCTTTGCCAAGGGCAGCAGCTGGCGCTGGCAGGAGAGGGAGCCCTGGCTGTCCCCATATCCTGGGATGGGGAAAGCAGGGGATTCCTGTGCCCTCTGTGGGAGCCACGGCACCCAGAGCAGAGCTGGGTGCCCTCCCCAGCTCCAGGAACCATCCCAAAATCAGCAATCATCCCCAAGCCAAGAATCATCCCAAAATCATGGACTGGTTTGGTTGGAAGTGAAATCTCACCCCACTCCCATGGCAGGGACACCTTCCCCTGCCCCAGGTGCTCCAGCCCCAGGGTCCAGCCCGGCCTTGGGCACTGCCAGGGATGCAGGGGCAGCCACAGCTGCTCTGGAATTCCACCCCAGCCCCTCCTCACCCTCCCAGGGAAGGATTTCCTCCACATTCCCAGCTATCCCTGCCCTCTGGCAGTGGGAATCCATCCCCCCTCTGGCTTTCCTGCAGTTTCCCATTCCTTGTTTCAGTGGGAAGGACTAAAGGTCCCTTCCCCACCTTCCCCACCTTCCCCACAGAACCCTGGCAGCTCTAACCTGCTCTAGGTCAGCTCCTCCTTTCCCTAATTACAATAATTCCCTTTTTCCCCTCACCAAGGCACAGCAAACCCACAACATTTGGCCCTGGGTGTGAATTCCTGCCAGGAGAGTGCCCAGCCTGCAGGAGCAGCAGTGAAACCCTGGGCACACACAGCATTCCTGCCCAGCCCATGGCCCTGGGACAGGAACCCAGGCATTCTGTGCCCCCAGAGCTCCCAGGTGTCCCCAAGCTCTGCAGGCTCTGAGCTCTGCATCTCCTGGCCTTCCTCAGCTGCTGGCCTGGCACAGCTTCCTCAGGAATGGAGAATTCCATCACTAATGGCGCTTGGGAAATTATGGTGCATCAAAGAAATGCTGAAATAAATCTCCCTGATCAGCTCCTGCTCACCCAAGATCAGATTTCTTTCTTCTCTCCACCTGCAAAGCCAGAGTGAGGTGAAAGGGCAAATCCAGCCCCAGCAAGGACAAAATTCCTGCTTTTCCCCATCCCTGCTTTCCTGCTGCCTGCCCAGCACAGCACCACTGCCAGGAGGTGACAGGGGGGATCAGGAGCAGAAAAAGCACCCGGAGCTGAGAAACCCTGTCAAGGGTGAAAACTGAAAGTGAGAGAGAAAGAGCTCCCCGAAAGTGGCACGAAACCACGGGCACAGCTGGCATCAGCTCACCCACAGCCCTGGGGACAAGCCCAGGGAGGATGAGCTCACAGCATCCCCGAATTTCCAGGGCATGCAGCTCTCCCTGCAGCTCCTGGAGCTTTTTATTCCTCTTAATTCTGTGGATGTTTAAAACAAACCCCACAGGGCTGATGGACCCACAGGGAGCCATAAAATTCTGGAATGGGTTGGGCTGGGAAGGGACCTTAAATCCCAGTTCCATGGGCAGGGAATGGGAATAATCCCGAATCTGTGGGCTGGGCTGTGATGTTCCTCAGTGTTTATTTCACAGAATCACTAAATCATGGAAAGGTTCGGGTTGTTGGGGTAGGAAGGGAACTCAAAGATCATCCAGTTCCACCTTCCCCTATCCCAGGGTGCTCCAAGCCCATCCAGCCTGGCCTTGGACACTTCCAGGGACAGGGAATCCTAAATTTCTCTGGGAATTCCCAATTTCTCTGGGCTGGGGCCTCCCCACCCCCCCAGGGCAGAATTTCTCCCTGATCTCTGCTCCTCCCAACTCCTGAGGGCTTTTTAGGGAATCCCAGCCCTGCTCCAGGGGTTCCCAGTGGCTTCACCCCTTTCCCAGGATAATCTCTTCCCCTGGAGAGGGGATTGGAGCTTTGGAGCCTGCAAAGAGCAACCTCTGAATTTGGGGATTCCAAGCTGGGTGCTCCCAGGAATCCAGGAGCCAGGAGCCAGCAGGGATCATGGGGAAATCTCAGGAATTCTGGTGACAACTGGAAAACAAAAATGAGCCGAGAGATGCAGGTGACTGAGCCAGGATTTTAGAGCCTCCAGCACCCCAAGAAAGCTCCAGAAACACCACTTAATCACCCCCTGATGAAATACCAATGAAAGCAGAGGTTGGGGATTAGGAATTTCAGGGAATTCCACTAGGAATCAGAACCAGCAGCCACAAAAACACCAGGAAAGTTTTTCCTGACCCTTTTTTCTCCTATTTTATGGAGCCGTCAGTTCCCAACCCAAATCAGAAACAGCTCCTGTCACTGAGGCTCCTCTGGTGATAAATCTGACCTTGGAGCTTCCCAAAAAATGATGCAGAGGCAAATAAATGATTCAATATCCCACAAGTTGTGTGAGTGGCGAACAGGATCAGGTCACTTTTATTTATTGCACCCAGAAATGCCAATCCATGCAATGCTTTCCTATTTTTTAACAGAGCAGCAATCTCTGTCTACAGCTGCTCGTCAGCCTGGGTGGGACTGAATCACCCTGCAGCTTCAATTTCTGTTTCTCTGTAATTATTGCTTTATTAGACCTGTAAAATTGTTGCCATTTCCAATGCCAGGCTGCCCTGCAAAGAACCAAACCCTGCTCACTGAGGATGCCACGAGCAACTCCATGACCTGCTCAAAGGGTTTGGAGGCTGTTCATGAGCAAAATCCATCTAGTTTTAAATTCCAGGAGAAACAACCATCAGGAAACATCCCCAAACCTCATTTCCCTCAAAGCAAGGGTGATGCCCACGGTTCTTACCTGGAAACCTTTGGTCCCTTGGCCAAAACGAAGCCAAAAATTCAATTTCTGTTCATTGGAGGGGAGAGCAGCCAGGGGGGGCACAAAGGCAGGACATTTCCAGGAACCTCCCGCTTTTTCAGAAGAGCGAGGCTGGAGCTGATCCCATTTCTCATCTCTCAACTCTCCAGGCCTCAAAACCAAACTGAGCCCGGGGCTGGGGCTTTGGGGCTTTTCTCACCGGGTTTCCTTCTGATCTGTGCTTTCCCTTTCTGTCTCAAGCTGCGCTTTTGGGTATTGATCTGGGGGAGGGCAGAGCCCCCAGCAGGGATTCCCCAAATTTTGACTGCGTTAGATCAAATCTAAATTTATAGAGACACAGAACGAGCCTTACTTTGCTCTGGAGGATAATTCCAACAAAAGTGATTTCTGGTTGAAATACAGGGAATGGAATTATATTTTCTTGTGGAAAAATCAAACAGCTGCTAACAATTTATAACTTAACAGTTATAAATTATATATATATATGTGATATTTATTAGTTATATTGCCTATATATCTGTATTAACTATAATATCTGTATTATCTATATTATAATATTTATAATATTTATATATAAAATATAAATATTATATATAACTATAATACATACTATGTAATATAATAAATACAATAAATATATATTATATTTATTGTGTTTATTATATTTACTTTATTTATTCATTTATTATATTTACTATATTTATTATATTGGAGAGGTCCTGGCACAGCGTGCCCAGAGCAGCTGGATCCCTGGAATTGTCCAAGACCAGGCTGGACATTGTGGCTTGGAGCAGCCTGGGATAGTGGGAGATGGAACTGGATGAGCTTTAATGCCCCTTTCAACCTAAAAAATGCCATGATTTTATGATTCCATGAAAGAAACACAAAGGAACATCACAGATCTTTAATTATTCCCATTCCATTTCAGCACTGCGTCCCATTCCTCTGGGACTGCACTTGCTCAAGGAGTAATTCTCTTATTTAAATAGATTATAATGTATAAAACATATCTTTTTCCTCTAATGTGATTAATATAAGTATTAATTATCAATATTTTTCATTCAGGCTAAGCCAGGTCAAGCAGAGGGTGCTTTGAGGTGAAGGAGGAGAAGATGCATTTCCTCTTCCATTGGGAAAAAAATTTCCACTCAGCAGAATTAAAATTCCAGATTTTGGGTTGGAAGGGACCTTAAATCCCCTCCCATCCCATTCTGCCATGGCAGGGACACCTCCCACTGTCCCAGGGTGCTCCAAACCCATCTGGGACACTGCCAGGGATCTAATGTAGGATATCACAAGGAAATATCCCAATTTACCCAAAAACCCACCCCAAACCCAGCCCAGCTCTGACCCTGCTGGGAAACCTCGTGGAGCAGGGCCTGAGAAACCTGGAAAGCCAAAGTGGAGCCTTTCAGGAACGGCCCTGCTGCACATCCCAAAGTTCTCTTTCGCTTTTGGCTCTCGGAAGCCGTGGCTCCTACACGAGCTGGAAACCACAGCCCACGGTGGAGTGACGGGGCAGGGCTGGAAAACACAGAGAGAAATTGGAAATTGAGGCACTGCTGCTATTGGGGCTAAAAGAAGTCTCAGGACACACCACAGGCTTCTTATAGGAAACAGTGAAAATACAAAGAACCTGAAAATGCAATATAAAACTCTTGATTCATCCTGCTCCCTTCCAGTTTGACAGCAAAAGTCCCAGTGACTTCATGGCAGTCCCAATGCACAGAAAAGCTTTCTGCAGCCTTTTGGGGCAGCTGAGAATGGTCACCAAAAATAGGAGACCATATTGAAATATTTGTTGATTGTTCCAAATATTTCTGCAAAATCAAACATTCAGGCAGGTTTTCACAAACATTCACTAGTGAGAGTTTGTAATTGAGAATCATGGAATGGTTTAGGCTGGGAAATATCCCAAAGTTCATTCAGTCCAACCATCCCCATCCCTGCCAAGGCCACCCCTGAGCCCTGTCCCCAAGTGCCACCTCCCCAGGGCTTTAAATCCCTCTGGGGATGGGGACTGCCCTTGGCAGCCCCTTCCAGCCCTTCCCATGAAGGAATATTCCCTGATATCCACCACGAACTCCTCTGGTGAAACCTGAGGCTGTTTCCTCTTGCCATGTCACTTCATCCTTGAGAGGAAAGCAGGATAAAGAATAGAAATGGGAAAGCTGGAGAGAGACGATTCCCAAGGGATGGAGTGTCAGAACAGGGAGGGAATGGCTTCAAACTGAGAGAGGAGGAGGTTTAGGTGGGATTTTGGGAAGGGATTCCTGGCTGGGAGGGAGGGGAGACCCTGGGATGGAATTCCAGAGCAGCTGTGGCCGCCCCTGGATCCCCGCAGTGCCCAAGGCCAGGCTGGCACAGTGGAATCCCTGCCATGGCAATGAGAGGATCTTTAAGGTCCCTTCCACCCCAAACCATCCCACGATGTTGTGATTCCATGGAAGTTTATCGCACTGAGCCGAGCCAACCCCACGTTTCTGGAAGCCCTCTGTGCAGAGCCCAGGAAGGGGCTGCAGCTGCGCCCGCCCCAGCGCCGTGCGGGATTCCCGGCCCCGCCGCTCTCGGGATGAGCGCGGCCGGCCCGGGGGGAAATCCCGCGGCTGCGGCGCCTCTATAAGAGCTGTCCCGGCGGGGACGGACGGCAGCGAGATGGAGCGGGGCGGCAGCGGCGAGAACGGAATGGAGAGAACCGGGAGCGGCACCGGGAGCGGCACCGGGAGCGGCACCGGGAATAACTCCGGGAATGGCAGCGGGAGCGGGCGGGCAGCGCCGCCTGGCGGCCGCGGCCGGGCATTGCTGTGCCTGGCGCTGCTGCTGCTGCTGCCCCCGGCCCGGGCCCTGCCCAGCGCGGAGCGGGCACTGACCGACCCTGACCGGGCACTGACCGACCCTGGCCGGGCACTGACCAGCACGGAGCGGGCACTGACCGACCCGGAGCGCTGCCTCAACCGCTCCCGGCAGCTCCTGGAGGCCGCCAACGCCGCCCCGCAGAGGCTGAAGGTGCGCAGGGAGCAGAACGGGGAGGATGTGGCGGGCTGGGATGGGGTAGGGATGGCACCCAAGAGGGCAGGGATGGGGCAGTGGTGACACCCAGGAGAGTGGGGATGAGGTAGGTGTCGTACCCAGGAAGGTGGAAATGGGGTAGGGGTAGCACCCAGGAGGGTGGGGATGGGTAGGGATGGTACCCAGGAGGGCAGGGATCGAGCAGTGGTGACAACCAGGAGGGCAGGGATGGGGAGAGATGGCACCAAACCAGGCAGGGATCGAGCAGTGGTGGTACCCAGAGAGGTGGTGAAGGCACCCAAAGGCCAATGAGGAGCCAGTGATGATACCCAGAAAGATGGGGATGGCACCAAGACAGGCAGGGATGGGTAACTGCGGTGCCCAGGAGGGCAGGGATGGTCCCCAGGCACCAGCTGGACAAACAGGGGCTGCTGAGAACCCAGGAGGGCAGGGATGGGGCAGTGGTGACACCCAGGAGGTCAGGGATGGGACATTGGTGACACCCAGGAGAGCGGGGATGGGACATTGGTGACACCCAGGAGAGTGGGGATGGGACAGTGGTGACACCCAGGAGGGCAGGGATGGGACAGTGGTGACACCCAGGAGAGTGGGGATGGGACAGTGGTGACACCCAGGAGAGTGGGGATAGGGCAGTGGTGACACCCAGGAGAGCGGGGATGGGACATTGGTGACACCCAGGAGAGTGGGGATGGGGCAGTGGTGACACCAAACCTGGAAATGACAGAGCAGTTTTGGTCCCCAGGATGGCAGGGATGATCCCAGGAGGGCAGGGATGTCCCCAAGATCTCAGTTTTGGTCCCCAGGATGTCAGAGACGGTCCCCAAAAGCATTTCCTGTATTTCATATTTAACCGCGGTCCCCACCAAGCCTCATTCCTGGGGTTCATCTGAGCACAGATACATGAAATTGTGTCTGTGTATCAAATTGTGTCTATTTGCAGATAAATGTATAAAAATACAGAAATTGCCTCATGAAGCTTACAGGGATCCTTTTTAATTCCCTTTTCACCCCAGGAATCCAACACCCTGGGGTTTGAATGCACCCTCGAGGAGGTGGATCTGCACGACATCACTGAGAACCAGACCAACACCCTCAGAGCCTGCACAGCTGCGGATCCAGGGGTAAAACACAGAGAAATTACTGATGACATTTAAATTTCACCTCATGGTTTCATGGAATTACCATCCACACTCCCACTAAATCTTAATTCTTGTTCAATTTGCAGCCTGGAAATTGCCCAGTCCTGGCAAAATCAACTTTTGATGAGGTAAATAGAAATTTCGAAAAAAAATCTCCTTCTTTTCCTCATTGTATGTTAAAAGGAGCAGCAGATTCCCACACTTCCAGACAATTCCATTTATTTTCCCGACAATTCTATTTGTTTTTCCCAGGGAAAATGCCTGCAGGGCATCTCTGAGGACGTGAGAGCCTACAGGGCCCAGCTGAGGAGCCTCCCTGACCCCCAGCTGCTGGCAGCCCTCGATGGGATGATGGAGGTGAGGATTCCTGCCCCCCACACACCCCAAAATTCAGCAGTTAGGGAAGGAAAACCTCCATTCCTCCTCCAAATATTGGAATCCAACAGACCTGGTGCACCAAGGTGGATTAAAAGTTGATTAATCCAATTTTAGCCTCAGTCTATAAATGCAATCATGAAATGTTTGAAATTTTACCCTATTAGTGATAAAATTCAATATTTCAAATTTTAGCCTCAGTCTATTAATGCAATCGTGAAATATTTCAAAATTTAGCCTTATTAATGATCAATTCAACATTTCCAATTTGACCCTCACTCTATTCAGGGTAAAATAAATATTTCAAAATATACCCTATTAATGACAAATTAAATATTTCCATTTTTCCCTCATTTTATTGATGATAAATTAAATATCCCAAATTTTCCCTCAGTCTAATCACGATCAATTAAATATCCCAATTTTTTCTCACTCTATTAATGACAAATTAAATATTCCGAATTCTTCCCTCACTCTATTAAAGATAATTTAAACATCTCAATTTTTTCCTCACTCTATTTATGACAAACTAAATATCCCAAATTTTTCCCTTTTGATAATTTAGACATCCCAAATTTTTCTCTCAGTCTACTTATGACAAATTAAATATCCCAAATTCTTCCCTCACTCTATTCACCATAAATTTAATATCCCAATTTTTCCCTATTAATAATAATTTTAACATCCCAAATTTTTCCCTTTTAATGATAATTTAAACATCCGAAATTTTTTTCTCAATCTATTTATGACAAATCGAATATCCCAAATTTTTCCCTCACTCTATTCACCATAAATTAAATATCCCAAAGTTTTCCCTTTAAATGATAATTTAAACATCCCAAATTTTTCTCTCACTCTACTTATGACAAAATAAACATCCCAAATTTTTCCCTTTTAATGATAATTTAAACATCCCAAATTCTTCCCTCACTTTACTCACGATTAATTAAATATCCCAAATTTTTCCCATTTAATGATAATTTAAACGTCCCAAATTTTTCTCTCAGTCTACTTATGACAAATTAAATATCCGAAATTCTTCCTTCACTCTATTCACGATAATTTAAATATCCCAAATTTTTCTCTTAGTCTATTTATGAGAAATTAAATATCCCAAATTATTCCCTCACTTTATTCACGATAAATTAAATATCCCAATTTTTCCCTATTAATGATAAATAAACTATCCTAAATTTTCCCTCACTCTATTTATGACAAATATCCCAAATTCTTCCCTCACTCTATTCACCATAAATTAAATATCCCAAACTTTTCCCTTTCAATGACACATTAACCATCCCAAATATTTCCCCTTGGCCCATCCTTACGTCCCACTCTTGCCGCTCATCCCTGAGGGGGTGAAAATCCCGGGAATTTTTGGGTTTAAGGCGTTTTCCAACCCCTGCAGGCCCTGGGCAGCAGCACCGGGAAGGTTCTGGAGGCACCATTGGCATCGGGACCATCGGGACTGGGATCAATGGGATCATCGGGATCATCGGGACCATTGGGATCAATGGGATCATCGGGATCATCGGGATCAATGGGATCAATGGGATCATCAGGATCATCGGGACCATTGGGGCCATCAGGACCATGGGGATCAATGGGACCATCAGGATCATCGGGATCATTGGGGCCATCGGGATCATCGGGGCCATCGGGATCAATGGGATCACCGGGACCATGGGGACCATCGGGATCAATGGGATCACCGGGACCATGGGGACCATCGGGATCAATGGGATCACCGGGACCATGGGGACCATCGGGATCAATGGGATCACCGGGACCGTGGGGATCACTGGGATCGGCGCCGTTCGCGGCGCGGCTGCGGCTCTGCGCGACGCTCCAGGCCCTGCGCGTCCGCAGCGTCACCATCTCCAGGGTGCTGAGCTTCCTCAGCTCCCCCTGACCCCGGCGCATCCCGGGGGAACACAAACACACACCCAGCACCCACGGGATTCCCACAGGATCCTTTTAATCTTTGTTAAATTCCCGGGTTTGGGATTTAAGCTACACCTGAGCACCCAAACGTTCCCGACTCTGATTTATCCGTATTTATTCTGCTGATTGCTCAGGAACTGAGAGCTGCTCATGATAAATCCTTCTCTTGGGGATCCCTTCCAACTCAGGATATCCCATGCCATGGTTTATTTGGGGTGACATTCCATTCTGCTCCCTGATTTTTATGACAATATTCCTTGATTTGTGATTCCATTCTATTTCATGATTTAGGATGGTATTCCTTCATTTATGATGAGATTCCATTCTATTCCATTTTATGATGACATTCCTTGATTTATTTGAGATCCCATTCTATTTCATTATTTATTTATGGTGATATTCCTTGATTTGAGATTCCACTCTATTTCATTATTTATTTATGATGATATTCCTGGATTTATTTATGATATTCCATTCTATTCCCTGGTTTATTTATGATGATATTCCTTGATTTATTTATGATGATATTCCTTGATTTATTTGTGATTGTAATCCCTGATTTATTTATGATGACATTCCTTCATTTACGATGATATTCCATTCTATTCCTTGATTTATTTATGATGATATTCCCTGATTTATTTATGATTCTACTCTCTGATTTATTTATGATGATATTCCTGGATTTATTTATGATATTCCATTCTATCCCGATTTATTTATGATGATATTTCATTCTATCCCATTATTTATTTATGATATTCTCTATTTATTCTATTTATTGCCTAATAAAATCAAGATTTCCTTCAAAACCAGGGTGATTTTTCTGTCCCTTGGGATCCACCATGAATCCTCTGCAATACTTTGTATATTGCTGCCATGGGAAGGCACCTCCCTGTAATTGGTTTCAAAATCCAAGTTTCCCTCTTGGAAACACCTGGGATGGGGAAGGTGTCCCTGCCCCTGGCAGGGGTTGGAATGGGATGGGAGATTTTGGGATTTCCATCCCCAAAAAACCCCTTGGATGCCCTTGGTGGCACCTCCAGCTTTTCCAGAGGCTGAGGAACAACTTCCATCCTCCTCCTCTTCCCAGGAAATCAACAACTTCCCAACACTTCATCCAACTAAAACAAAAATGAGAATTCAGATGGAAATAATGGAAATCTTTCCTGTTTAATCCTTATTTTTCAAAAGTATGTTTTCCTTTCCCAAACATACACAGAGGAAGATGATCCCAAGTCTCCCACAGCCTTAAAAACAAGACAGTCCTGCATCTGGTCACTCCTCTCTTCTGCAAATTCCATTTTTCCCAATTTTCTTCCTATCCTGCAGCACAGGGATTTCAGCTCCTCACATTTTTAAGAACCTAAATTCTATCCAAGTTCAAATAAATCAAGTAAAAAAAAATTAAAAAGAATTATAAAAAGTTTCTCATACAAAAAAGGAATTACAAAACGTAAAAAAACGGTGACAAGCTATACAGAAAAGAGGGGAGAAGAAATTCCACGGGGAAATTCCGAGCTGCCTGGAGTTCACAGTGGTGTTCCCATCTTTGGGAATCTCAGGAAGCAGAACCACAGCTTGACAAGGACTGGATGCACAGGATCTGTACAGTAATTCCACATATACAGTGATTACGCCAAGGAATTTGGTACAAGTTCCGGATTATTCTTCCCTGATCCATGAGAAATCCAACGCACCTCACGATTCTGGCAGGTCAGTGGCTTTGGAAGGGGGTGAGAGGTTCCAGGGGAATTCTTCTCCCTGTTTTTCCCTGAAGGAAATAAAAATCTTTTCCAGGTGATGAAAAAGATCAAGTGGCTTCTCCCAGTGTTTGTGTCCTCCTGGAGCGGCTTTGCCCGGGGGGAAGCCCAGAATTCTGGGATCCAGCTCTCCTGAAAGCCTTGGAAGTGGCTCCTGCCCACACCAAACTCCATTCACGTTTCTCTGGAGGATCCTGCCTGGATTTCCCACCAGGAACATTCCTGAGGATTCCAGGGGAGCAGAATGGTTGGATTGGGAAGCTCCCACCTCCTCCTCCTCCTCTTCCTCCTCCTCCTCCTTCCAGCTGGCTCAGCTCTGAGCCAGGAAACCTGAGGGAAAGGAAAAACACACCTGGATTGTGGGATCTCTGGAAGCTCCTCTCAAACTGAGGGAAATTGGAGTTAAAAATCTTTCATTTAAAAAATGAATGTATAAAAAACTCCCTGCCCTGAGGCAGCACAAGGCTGTGGCACAGAGTCTGAGAGGGAGAGCTCTCCACATTTTCCAGCCAGGTTCTTTCCAGGGAGAATTAATCATGGAACCACCAAGTTCTCCATCAGGGAAGGTGTTAATTAACCATTAATTAACCATTCCTGAAGTAAAGACCCAAACAGCTCCTCTTAGGACTTCCAGGAAATCCCAAGAACGGCTCTGGACACCCAGGTCATGCTGGGAGTGCTCTCCACACTCGGGGCAAAAATATTCATTTTGTACCCATCCCAGAGGGACAAAAACTCCACAAGAAATAAAGTCACTGCTGGGAGTGGAAGGGAGACAATTCTGACCTCCAGAACAAACGGTGCAGTGGTGATTTGGTAAATTCCCTGATGGAATTCCCTGATGGAATTCCCAACGCCAGCTGAGTCAGGATGGGTTCATTCCCTGGGAGCCGATACCTTGCAGTGCCTGCAGGATCTCGTAGGTGGCTTTTTCCCCCAGGTAAATTCTCTCAGGTAAATCCCCTGATGGAATTCCCAACCCAGCTGGGTCAGGATGGGTTCAGGCTGATACCTTGCAGTGCCTGTAGGATCTCGTAGGTTTTTCCCCCAGGTAAATTCCCCCAGGTAAATTCCCTGATGGAATTCCCAACCCAGCTGGGTCAGGATGGGTTCAGGCTGATACCTCGCAGTGCCTGCAGGATCTCGTAGGTGGCTTTTTCCCCCAGGCTCCTCTGCAGAGCCTCTGCAGTGCCCTGGCCCTGCTCCCTGTCTCTCCACTTCCTCAGCAGCAGCAGCTTCTGCATGGTCACGTCGTCCTCTGAGGCGCGGATGTCATCGATGTCCTTCATCTCCATCTGCAGGCACTCGATGGCCATCTCCCTCCAGTGCCGGTCCAGCAGCTTGGCAATCACCAGCAGCTGCTTGTCTGTCAAGCTTTTTGCTCCCATTTCATCTGAAAAACATTGGATTTACCCCACTATCCACCCTGAGGCTCCCCTGGCCCAGCCTGGGGCCGTTCCCTCTGCTCCTGTCCCTGTTCCCTGGGCTAAGATCCCAAATCCCCCCACTGTCCCCTCCTGTCAGGAGCTGTGCAGAGCCACAGGGACCCCCCTGATCCCCCTTTGCTCCAGGCTCAGCCCCTTCCCAGCTCCCTCAGGATTCTCCAGCCCCTTTCCCAGCCCCATTCCCTGCCCTGGACACGCTCCAGCCCCTCCAGGTCCTTGTGAGGAACCCAAAAGTGCCCCAGGGCTGGGGGAGCCCCAGCACAGGGGACAATCACTGCCCCAGGACCTCCTTGGCCAGGCCTGGCTCATGTCCAGCCACTGCCACCATCACCCCCAGACACCTTTCCAGCTGCTCTTCCCCAGCCCTGGGCCATTCCACAGGGAACAACCTCTGAAAACCGAGCTCAGCTCCAGTCCCAGGACACCAAATCCCAGCCAGGCCCTTTCCCAGCCTTTCCCACCTGCAGTGCCACCAGTTTTCTGCTTTTTGCTGTGGAGCCCCTCTTCCTCCAGGATGCTGAGGGCTGGCTTCCTCCTCTTCACACCTGGGGAGGGAGCAGAGGGGCTGTCACTGCTGTCCCTGCTGTCCCTGAGCCCAGGGCTCCCACCCTGCAGGGTCATCACTCACTGCCTGTGCTCCTCTTCTGCTCGTTCTTGTTCTGGTCATAGTGGATCCAATCCCCTGGGGAGGGCAGAGCAGGAAATGTCACTGAGCAATTCCCAGGGCTGGGCCCCAGCACCAAGAATTCCCAGGGATGAAGTTGGAACCCACAAAAGGTAAATTCCAACCCCTCAGGCTTGACAGAAGGAGATTTTTCCCCTTTTATTCCACGTGCTGCAGCAGGCCCAAACAGGCAAGAGAGATTGCAAGTTACAATGCAATAATATGCAATTTTTTATTATATTATGCAATCCTATGGATGATTTATGGAATTATATGCAGGAGGGATGGAACTGAATGGTCTTTAATTCCAAATGAAACCATTCCATGAGCAGAGGGATGGAGCAGCTCTGCTGGCAGAGCTGGGATTGTTGGACAGGAGAAGCTTTGGGGTGACCTTGTGAGTCACATACACATAATCACATAAGGGATTATATGCAGTGCTTTTATTAAGAGCTCTGGGAATCGGGGTGTCACAAATCTGATTCCGACCATACATCCGAGATGATCACGTTTTTATAATCTATCATTATATAACTTTCATGTTAGTTATTAAACTTACATTGTTCTATTACATACAAAACATAGCCCCCTTAAATTTCCAATATAGTTTCTCATGATTCTTCTTATGGTTATATAACAATTATATTTAATTACTAAACAATCATCACATCTAACAATTATATCATTTATCATCCTGCTTACGCAGGTGCAGTTGATCTGAGAAAACACAAAGCCCAACATTTTCAGAGTTCTATCTTTAACATTTTCAGGGTTCTACTATCAACCTCACTGGGGATGAGATGGAGGGAGACAATTTCCAAGGGATGGAGGGACAGGACACAGGGAGTGGCTCCCACTGCCAGAGGGCAGGGATGGGTGGGAGATGGGGAATTGGGAATTGCTCCCTGTGAGGGTGGGCAGCCCTGGCACAGCTGTGGCTGCCCCTGGATCCCTGGCAGTGACACCGGGACTGGGAGCACCTGGGACGGTGGAAGTGTCCCTGGGGTGGCACTGGGTGGGCTCTGAGGTTCTCCCAGCCCTGACCATTCCCCATTCCCAAGGACTCACTCTCTCTCAGCCTGGCTTTCCACACGGTCTCATCCGAGTCCTGCTCCACCAGGGACAGGGTGAAGTCATCAGGCTTCTCCAAATACACCTCAAAGTAACTCTTCAGCTTCAGCAGTGACCCGTCAACAAACTCAATCTCCTGCACAACAGAAATAGAAAATAAACGTAAATATTTACCTAAAATAAACAAAAGAGAAGGCAACTGGCTGTTAGGAGAGATCTGAACCAAACTCATTTCCCCAGAGTTTTGCTGTTGACTTTAGCATCAGGATTTCATCACAAAATTTTAGGGGTCCATGAGGGAAATGGTTCCTCTTTGTGGCCCATTTCCAGGGAAGCTGCAGTGCAGAAGTGAGGGCTGTGCAAGGGACTCACCTCAGGAGTTATTTCAGCCTCTGGCTCACAGATCAGTCTGTACTTCTTTCCTTCCTGCAGTAATTTTTGGCATACAGGGGGCTTTTCAATTTGAACAAATTTCCTTTTCGAGTGTTTCACAGCCTTTGAGATATCCTAGAATTTAAAAACACCATTTCAAGCTTAATATTTCAATGTTACTCATTTCAGTAAAGGAATTAATATCTAAAAGCTGTGCTCAGGAGGCTCCTTGGGCCGTTCTCTGGCCCCAGCTTTACAGAACAGCCTTGTAAAGCTGGGGCCAGAGAAGTTTGAAGCAAGCAGGAAGCTTGCTCCACAAATTTCGCAGAAAGCTGTGGAATAACCACAATGCTCAAAAAGCATCACTAAACCCCTGCAGCTGTTCTGCCACAGGGGTGAAATGAGGTAAGAGAGTTTGCAAGCTGAGTAAAAGGAAGGTTTTTGTCCCTGTCCTCACTGTAATAGGGTGAATTAAAGTCCTGCTCCTGCCAGAGCTCCTGAATGATCCCACAAACCCAATTTCCTAATTAATAATGTAACCCACTGCAGGGCAACACAAATTTTCAAACTGGCAAATTTTCTGAAGCTGGCAAATTTTCTGAAGCTGGAATTTTATCCAGAGTTACTCCCATGGCCTCTCTTTTCTCTGCTCTCAGAGCTCATTTCTGACGTGACCCTTGCCAGCTGGAGAGTTGGTGGCACATGGATGAATCCATTGTCAGCTGCTTTCCCAAATCCCCAAATTTTCACTGGGGAGTCCAGCACTGCCCCAGGCAGCCTGTTCCAATGCTTGGCCACCCTTTTCCTGAAGGAATTTCCCCTAATATCCAATCCAAACCTCCTCTGGCACAACTTGAGGCTGTTTCCTCTTGTCACCTGGGAGAAGTGACTCGGATAAAGAATGGAAATGGAAAAGCTCAGAGAGAGACAATTTACAAGGGATGCAGTGACAGAGAAAAGGGGGAATGGCTTCAAATTCAAAGCCTGCAGGTTTAGATGGGATATTGGGACGGAACTGTCCCTGGGAGGGTGGGGAGGGGCTGGGACTGAATTAGCAAGGAAGCCGTGGCTACCCCTGGCAGGGCCAGGCTGGACATTGGGGCTGGAGCAGCCTGGGACAGTGGACAGTGTCCCTGCCCATCCAGGGGTGGGATGAGATGGAATTCAAGCTGGAACCAGGACTCCTCACCCACCCACCCAGCCCAGGGGCAGCTCCCATCGGGGCCGTACCTTGATGAAGGAGTCGTTGTTGGTGGCCAGGTAGACCCAGAAGGACAGCGAGGGGTGCTCGTCGATGGCCTTGTAGAGGATGACGGCTCCGTGGTACTGCAGGGGCTCCTGGCTGTGGATCAGGGGCCCCACGGGGGACAGCGAGCTCACCACCCACTTGACGTGCGACGCCGAGAACTCGGCCGAGGGCTCGATGGCCGCGCCACCGCCCTTGATGTGCAGCACCTTGAATGCCACGCCAGAGCCCTGACCTGTGGGGACAGCCAGGGTCAGCTGGGGACAGCCCTGGGGTCAGCTGGGGACAGTGCGGGATCAGCTGGGGACAGCCAGGGTCAGCTGGGGACAGTGTGGGATCAGTGGGGACAGTCCTGGGATCAGCTGGGGACAGCCAGGGTCAGCTGGGGACAGCCTGGGATCAGCTGGGGACAGCTGGGTCAGCTGGGGACAGCCAGGGTCAGCTGGGGACAGCCTGGGTCAGCTGGGGACAGTGCAGGATCAGCTGGGGACAGCCCTGGGGTCAGCTGGGGACAGTGTGGGATCAGTGGGGACAGCCTGGGATCAGTGGGGACAGCCAGGGTCAGCTGGGGACAGATGGCATCAGCTGGGGACAGCCAGGGTCAGCTGGGGACAGCCTGGGTCAGCTGGGGACAGCTGGGTCAGCTGGGGACAGCCAGGGTCAGCTGGGGACAGCCTGGGTCAGCTGGGGACAGTGCAGGATCAGCTGGGGACAGCCCTGGGGTCAGCTGGGGACAGCCTGGGTCAGCTGGGGACAGTGCAGGATCAGCTGGGGACAGCCTGGGATCAGTGGGGACAGCCTGGGTCAGCTGGGGACAGCCCTGGGGTCAGCTGGGGACAGTCTGGGATCAGTGGGGACAGCCAGGGTCAGCTGGGGACAGATGGGATCAGCTGGGGACAGCCAGGGTCAGCTGGGGACAGTGTGGGATCAGCTGGGGACAGCCAGGGATCAGCTGGGGACAGTGTGGGATCAGCTGGGGACAGCCTGGGGTCAGCCAGCTGATAACACAATAATAGAATTATTATTCTAATAATTCCTGCCTTCCCCAGCAGCCCCCTGCCCTCCCAGAGCAGCCCCCTGTGGGAATCCATAAAATCAGAGGGGTTTGGGAAAGCTGCAAAAGGCCCCAGAGAGAGCAGAACTGTGATCAGAGCCAAGCAGCAGCCATGACGTTGGTCAGCAGAAAAGTTATGTAAAATGTAGAAAAGCAAGGACAAATAGAACAATGGCCTGTGTATTAACACTTGTCTGAATAACTCTCTAAGCTGCAGAAAGTTTATCTAGCGAGATATTAGGAAGGTTAAATCTTAATAATGGAGCTTTGTGCATTGTGTTTTAAGGCTCACAAGCAGATATTGTATTTGAAATAAGCAAGCATTGTTTAACCAAAGCTACATGTGCTTACAGTGGTTGGATGGAACTACTGTCAATGTGCTTTTGCTTTGGTCAAAAAGCTTATAAAGTAAGTCGTAACGTTAAGTTTTTTGGCCTGCTGCCTGGAATGTGAGCTGCTGGCATCTTCCCATTGTCACAGCCCTGGAATGAGACCGATGCTGGAAAAGGAAACAGCTCGAGGTGCTTTCAGCAGCAGCCCCATCTCGCTCGTGTCTGTAAACAGCCCCCAGCCAGCACCATCCCCTCTGCGCCCCGCTCACCGCCGAGGCACAGGCAGTGCGGGAACTGGATGGAGAGCAGCGCGCCGGGCGCCGAGCAGCGCACGTCGAACAGGGGCCCGCCCACGATCCACGGCGGCGTCACCAGCCGGGCAAACTTGCTCCAGGACAGCAGGCAGTACGAGATCCGCGCCCTGCCCGTCACCTCGAAGATCAGCCCCGTGCTGCTGCACTGGTAGGAGCCCTCAGCGTCCAGCTGCACCCTGCAGAGACAGCAGAGCTCAGCCTGGAGCTGCCCCAGGGCCTCCCTCGCGCCCTGCCCCTGCCCACAGCGAGCTCCAGGCTGCTTTGGGGCTGCCAAAAACGGCTCAGGGCTCACCCAGCCTATGCAAAAGGAGAGTTTTGCATAAAACTTCCTGTGCCAGGAGCTGCTCTCATGCAAAGGGCGCAGGCATCTTTTATGAAAAATCCTTTCCTTAAGAATTTTTCTTCTTGATAAGCTGAGAGGCCTCAGGAACAAAATGTGAACAATGGTTATCTGCTGCTGTGGAATGCAACAGGTGCATCTGGGATTGGGCTCATGTGGATGTTTCTGGTTAATGGCCAATCACAGACAGCTGGCATGAACTCTCTGTCTGAGCCACAAACCTTTGTTATTCATTCCTTTCTATTCTATTCTATTCTATTCTATTCTATTCTATTCTATTCTATTCTATTCTATTCTATTCTAGACTTCTGAGATGAAACCTTTTCTTCTATTCTTTTAGTACAGTTTTAATGTAATATATATCATAAAATAATAAATCAGCCTTCTGAAACATGGAGTCAGATCCTCATCTCTTCCCTCATCCTCAGACCCCTGAGAGCACCGTCACACACAGTGACATGTCCAGTGTTCCCTGTGGATAACACCCACGTCCTGCAGGGACATCCCACAGGGACACACGGAGGGGGGACAGCGCTGCACCCCAGGAAAACACAGGGCTAAAGGGGAGGGTGAACAGGGCAAGATGCCTCCTGTGCAGCCAGGCTGAAATAAGCACATGAAAATGGGCCTGTGCTCATTACTGCAGCAGGACGAGGCAGCATCCTGAAAAACCCTCCCAGGAGTTCTCTTGGACCGGGATCTGGAGGCAGCACAGGCTCTAAATTGTGATTTTTAAGGATTTATACCTCCAGTATAGATCCAAATGCATTTGTGCAGCAAATGAACTGTTTGCCCACCCAAAGACTGAAGCACCTTGGTGAGAACAATGTAAACTCAAACCCATTACACTAAAAAAATTCATACATGAATTGTCCTCCAGCAAGTCTCCTGGGGGTCACTTGCTCTTTCTGGTCCTGGAAATAGATTTTAAAAAAAATCTTTAAAAAGGTGAGGAGGGAGCAGAATTACAGTTTGCAAATGATCTCATGCAAAGTAAGTGGGTGTTTCTTTCCCCACAAACCTACATTTTCATTCCTGCAGTGCTCACAGGGTGGCAAGCAGCTCCCTCCTAGTGGAAAAAGAGAAAGATGAGCTCATGAAAAGCCAAGTAATTAAACAGCCAGGAATAAAAGAAAAGCCCTCAGGAGATCTGTTCCTACCTGACTCACTGCAGTAAGGTGGGGATTCCTTCTCCTCCTGTTCTTCATCTAGGAAAAAGGAGTTTGGAGTAAATATCTCCATGTCCAGGGGGTTTCTGCTCCCACATTCACCCAGGACTGCCCCACAACTCCATTTGCCTAAATCCACCTTAGGAGAACATTCCTGAGTCCTGGCAGGCTTTGCACAGCCTGGGGGTGAGGCTGAACATCAGGATACAAATTTGCCAAAAGCTCCTAAACTGCCCAAACTCCTGGGATTTTCACAGGGATTAAAAAAAGATTTACCCTGGGACGAGCCCTGTGGTGCCAAGGACAAAGTTCAGCCCCCAGCACGGAAACTGGGAACAGCTTTCCCAAAAAAACACCACATTGTCTGCAGGGTGTTTGTCCCCAGAATGATCTGAAAGTGCCTGGATTCTCCTGGCTGGACCCAGCAGGATGGAATTCCAGCAGAGCTGAGACCTCAGGCCAAAGGCTGCGTCCTGAGGGCTGATCTGGGAGCAGGGGAGTGGCAGAGCTGCAGGATCAGCTGCTTCCCCATCCCAGGCCAAAGGGATGCTGGAGCTGTCCCAGCTACCCTGGAACCCCAATCTCCCCTGGGATAAGGGCTGGGAGAGGCAGGAAGGCAGCAGCCAGCCCTGGCTGTGTGCCCCAGCCCCAGCAGGGCTGGAACAGCCCCAGGAACACTCCCAGCTCTGGGAGCTCCTCATTCCCAGCCCTCATTTCCTAGGGATGCTCTCCAGCAGCTCCTTTTCCCAAAGAGATGGAGCTGCAGGCTGGACCAGCCTGGAATCCTTCCTGCCTTCCTGCTGCTGGGCAGGGGGAAACAGGCACAACAAACCACCCTGACCCACAGCCCTCCTCCACCCCACCCCTCTGCATCTGCCCAGCAAAACCATTGGGATTGTTAAATTATCAGTGTTACATAAACCCAGCACAACTGCTGGCAGCAGATCCATGGAAGCACAAACCCACCGACAGCAAACACTTCCTTTCATTATTTTCCTGTCCATCCTGTTTGGCCAGTTCTGTTGCCAACTTTTGAGGAAATTTATGGCCTCTTGGTGTTTGGAAAATTGCTGTGGTGTAAAAATATCCGTGGGTATTGTGTCTGGGGTGCTGTGTCTGTGTGGTGAAAGCAGCACGAGCTGCTGCCCTTTGATCAGTGATAGGAAAACACTGCATCCCAAATAAATTAATGGGAAAGCAATCAGAGCTAACGTTCCCTAATAACTGTAAGGTTATACCCAGGAGAAGCAGCTGGTTTAGACTGAACATCAGTTTTTAAAAAGCAAACAGAAAAATAAATCACAATGTTCTGCTCACCTGACTCCTCTTCCAAGCTGCTGCCCTTTGATCATTGACAGAAAATCATTGGCTCCCAAAAAAATTAATGGGAAAGCAATCAGAGCTAGCATTCCCTAATAACTGTGAGGTTATACCCAGGAGAAGCAGCTGGTTTACACTGAACATCAGTCGTAAAAAAGGGATTACAGGTAAATAAATCACAATGCCCTGCTCACCTGACTCCTCTTCTGAGCTGCTGCTGGAGCTGTCTTCAGAACTGGCTTCTCCTTAAAAACAGGGACAGGTGGAATGTGAGTCCAGGATCCACCCAGAGGTTTGGATCCATCAGGCCAGGCAGCAGGTTAGAGCATGGAACAGAAAAGAAAGAGCTACAGAGGCAGGAAAAACATCAGAGCATCAAATCCCAAATCCCACACCAGGGGAGATTTGGAGTCACCCAGGCCCTTCTGAAGGCTGCTCAGAATATTGAATTCTCCTGTTTTACACAACCTGGGATAATTCTGGAGCTCCACCCACGGCACATCCCAGTTCAATTGTGGTTTCCCAAGGCAGGTGGGAGAAGCCTTGGTGGGAGCTGCGTGTCCCACCAGTTGTGACTCGTGTGGAGGCACCAATTAATTACTCCTACAAACGTCATTTGGGGAGAAACCAGCACTGGGAAGGCAGGGATGTGTTTGGGGATGTGGCTGGGGGGAAATGTGGGGTGCAGGAGTGAGGAAATCCCAAATCCCTGAGCCATGGTGGGCTCACCCTCGGGCTGCTCCTCGGCCGATCCCGATGATCCCGACGATCCCTCCATGCCATTGGGAGTCACCTCTGCAAGGGAAAGGCAGGGAGGAAGAGTTGGAGAGGAATTTAACTCTTCTCTTGTCAATTCTGCACTCAGAGAAAGGGAATAAATAACAAAAGAACAGGCATTTTAAAACCCAGCATAAAAACCAAAGGAATCCACAAAGGGCTTACATCAAGGTTTTAAAGCCAGTTAGAGAATTCCAATTCCCAAGGATGGGCATTACCCAAATTCCCTGTACCTTTTCAACTGGTTATAAAGCCCATTATAGAATTCCCATTCCCAAGGATGGGCATTTCCCAAGATCAGTGTACTTTTCAATTGTTTTTTAAAACCCATTATAGAATTCCCATTCCCATACCAAAGGATGGGCATTTCCCAAAATCCTTGTACATTTTCAACTGGTTTTTAAAGCCAATTTTAGAATCCCATTCTCATTCCAAAAGATGGGCACTTCCCAATATCCCTGTACCTTTCCAACTGGTTTTTAAAGCCAGTTTCAGAATTCCCATTCTTGAGGATGAGCATTTCCCAAGATTAGTGTACTTTTCAATTGTTTTTTAAAGCCCATTATGGAATTCCCATTCCCATACCAAAGGATAAGCATTTCCCAGAATTAGTGTACTTTTCAACTGGATTTAAAGCCAGTTTCCAAATTCCCATTCCAAAGGATGGGCACTTCCTAAAATCCCTGTACCTTTTAAACTGGTTTTTAAAGGCAGTTTCAGAATTCCCATTCCCAATTTTCCCAAGATGCCTGTACCTTTTCAACTGCATTTAAAGCCAGTTTCCAAACTCCCATTCCAAAAGATGGGCACTTCCCAAGATCCCTGTACCTTTCCAGCTGGATTTAAAGCCAGTTTCAGAATTCCCACCCCCCTTCCCAAGGCCCCTGTACCTTTTTCATCGGAGGAGAGGGACTCAGCCCCGCTGGAAGACAAAAGCAGGCACACGTGAGAGCTCTGCCAGCCCTCCCCACGCTGCCACAGGGGCAGCATTGCCAGCTCCCTCCCCTGGCACCGCTCCCAGCCCCGGGAATGCAGGGGGATAGATTGGGGCTGGGCATTCCCCATTCCCCTCCTGCAGCACCAGCCCTGCCCTGGCTCCCTGCTGGCACCGTGGGCACACCTGGACACAATTCCCACTGGCACCAGCTCCTGCTCCCAGCCCTTTCTGCCAAGCACCAGGAGCCCGTGCCAGTGCCCGTTGGATTTGGGAGCAATCCAAGCAATTCCCAGGCAGGCAGGAGACCCAGACAGATAAACTCTGTTCTGCAGCACAGCCATCTGTGGCAAACCCACACCAGCCTCCATCCACCCTGCAAAGGGGAAACCTGCTCTGTGAATCATCCAGGAATTAAAATCCTGCTGGGAAACCTTTTCCAGGAGCTCCACGACATCTGCCAGGCAGAGCCAGCCAGGAAAAGCTGCCCCGAGGAAGGGAATGGCCCTGGGTGCAGCCACCATAAAGCAGCAGGTGACATCCAGCTCACTGCACTGGTGGCACCAGGAAATCTCTCAGAGCCTCTGCCCTGCTCAGGTGGAGAAGCATCCAGCAGGTTTTTTTTGAGCTGTGAAGGTCACAGTGCAATCCCAGAGATGCTGGGGATGGTGAAGCTGAAATGTGGGAGCTGCTGAGCTCTGGGGGCTGATTTTGGCCACCCTGGGAGCTCCTGGAGTGCACCTGGAACGAGTGGGCATCACCACACTGGGCCACTCAGCCACAGAATTGAAAAAGGAGTAAATAGATGGGAATGGCAGAGCAGGAAAATCAATGAGTGAGGATTCCTGAGGAGTCCTGGCAATGCACAGCAAAGGGGCTGCAAAACTTTCCGGGTCAAGGGCAGGAAGAAGTGGGAAAGCTTTTCCCCTACAAGAAATTACACAACAGTTTGCTCTTCCAAACTGCATCTTGGAGGAAAAAAAAAAAAAAAAAAAAAAAAAAAAAAAAAAAAAAAAAAAAAAGAGTAAATTTATTTATCTGGAGGATTTGGATGCTGCCCAGGGCCGGCAGCCGCGCCAGGCAGTGTTTGTGCAACCCTTCAACCCTTCCACCAAGTGCTGGCTTGCTAAGATCGGCATCGCTTCCCTCCAGCCCCTCCAGCTGCATGCATTTCCCTCCTCCCGCGCTGGCAAACGGCGCAGAACGGGGAGGGGAGGAGGGAGAAAACACAGAAACAACAACGCAGCGAGCGGGCCGGCGGGCACGGCGCTAACAAATAAATAACTGTAACCACGGGCTGGGAACGGGCACGGCGGCTGCCGGCGCGATAAACGCTCGGGCAGATAAACACAAGAGCCGCGCTCGGGGCTGCGGCAGCACCGGAGCACCGGGGGGAGCCGGGGAGAGCCCGGGGGCAGCCGGGGCGGAGCGGGAGCCGCGCTTTGTCTGCGGCGGCGGCGGCGGCGGCGGGGGAGCGGCCCCGGCTCGGAGCGAGCCCCGCTGCAGGTGCACGGCCGGGATGGGCACCCGCGCCCACCGGGACGGGCCGGGCACGGCAGGGACCCTCCGGTGCCCCGGGAACGGCGGTCGGGAGGGGATGGAGGATGCGGGGATGCAGGTGGGTGGGGGATGGGAGGATGCGGGGGCGGGGCTGGGGGACATCGGGACGGACAGGGGGACGTGGGGAGGGTGTAGAGGGTGCAGGGGGACATTGGGGGGCTGCAGGGGGTGCAGGGGGACAGCGGGAGGCGACAATAGCGGGCAGGGCGGCGGGGAGGGCGCGCAGCCGCGGGGCGGGAGGAGGGTCCGGGGGGCTCTCGGGGGGTCCGGGGGGCGCAGCGAGCCCGGTTCGGTCCGGCCCGGCCCGGCCCCGCTCACCTGTCGGGCTCCGGAGCCGGGCCGGACATCGCAGCGGCGGCACCGAGCGGGAATCGGCCGCGTCCTGCCGCGTGGGGGGCGGGGCCAGCGGGACACGCCCGCGACACGCCCCGGACACGCCCCCCGCGGACACGCCCCCTACGCTTCCCCATCGGCGTCGGCGCTCGGTGTCGGTCGCGCCCCCCTCCGTGTAGGTATACGGACACAGCCGGTGTAATTCATTCATAAATTCATTGATGTAACTCATAAATAAACACATGAAAATTCATCATGTCAAAAAATTCATAAGGTCAAAAAATTAATAATGTTAAAGAATTCATAATTCAAATA
Source organism: Ammospiza nelsoni (assembly GCF_027579445.1). Taxonomy (NCBI): domain Eukaryota; kingdom Metazoa; phylum Chordata; class Aves; order Passeriformes; family Passerellidae; genus Ammospiza; species Ammospiza nelsoni. The sequence continues at coordinate 1,815,480 of NC_080642.1, forward strand.
AAAATTCATGGTGTAATTCATTAATAAACAGATAGTTTTCATGTTCTGGGCGCATTCCATGTTAATTATTAGGATATTTGTGTTGTTACACGTATTGTAATGGTTTGAGTGGGAAGGGACACCAAAGGTCGTCCCATGTCACCCCCCCTGCCATGGGCAGGGACAATTTCCATGGATCAGGTTGCTCCAAGCTGTGTCCAGCCTGGCCGGGGACACGTCAGGATCTGCCTGCTGCTGGCAGAGCTGCTTAGGAAAAAAAAAAAAAAAAAAAAAAAAAAAAAAGTTAAAATAAAAGAAAGGGGGAAAAACCAGCCCAAACCTGCAGTGTATTCAGACTTCTTTATTTATCTTAAAAAAAAAGGGGGATAAAAAGAGGAATAAAAAGGGAATAAAAACCTCTTAACCAGAAACGTTTTGAAGGTCCCGGAGCCTCTCAGCAGTGCAATAAACCCCGGAGCCCCAGCAGTGTTGGGCACGCACCTGCCCCCATCCCTGCAGTCCCTGGGAGAGGGGAATTCCAGAGCTGCAGACAGGGAAAGCCCCTTGCACCCCTCAGACCCCTCACGGCCCTCACGGCCCTCACACCCCTTGCACCCTTCACACCCCTCACACCCCTTGCACCCTTCACACCCCTCGCACCCCTCACACCCCTCACAACACCCCTCACAGCCCTCATGGCCCTCGCACCCCTCACGGCCCTCACACCCTTCACACCCCTCGCACCCTTCACACCCCTCGCACCCCTCACACCCCTCACAGCCCTCACGGCCCTCACGGCCCTCACAGCCCTCACACCCCTCACAGCCCTCATGGCCCTCACAGCCCTCACGGCCCTCACACCCCTCGCACCCCTCAGAACCCCTCACATCCCTCACACCCCTCACATCCCTCACAACACCCCTCGCACCCCTCACACCCCTCACACCCCTTGCACCCCTCACACCCCTCACAGCACCCCTCACACCCCTCACAACACCCCTCACACCCCTCACAACACCCCTCACATCCCTCATGGCCCTCACACCCCTCACGGCCCTCACACCCCTCGCACCCCTCAGACCCCTCGCACCCCTCACAACACCCCTCACATCACTCACAGCCCTCACGGCCCTCACACCCCTCACACCCCTCACCCAGCCCCGGCTCCTCCCAGGCTGGGAACACCCCCCCAAAGTCACCCGTGTTTGTGTCCCTTGGAAAGGGGGGCTCAGATGTGGGGTTTGGGGTATTTTCCTCATTCCAGGAGCTGATCCAGCCCCAATCCATAGCTCAGCATCCCCCCATCCCCTGTGCTCACCCCAGAGCAGTTCTGGGTGCGGGGGGCTCTGAGGGCACCCTTTGTGAGCCTGCCCAGGGCCCAGAGCAGAAAGGAAAATAATCTCCATAAACAAATGTAAGTGCTTGAGCAAACACAGGACGCTGCTTCCCGGCGCCTCCCAAGGGTTCAGCTCCCAGCTCCTGGGAATATTCCGCATTTGGAGTCCCCTCAGTTCTGCCCCTCGCCTCAAATCCCACCCTCTGCAGCCCCAGCACACCAAACAGTTGTGGAAAATCCATATTCCCTGGAAACTCCATGTGCAGAGCTCACAGGAACCAGCTGGGCTGCAAAGGGGGGTGCAAAACTGATGGAAACCCCAAAAAATAATCCAACTTTGGATGGGAGACCCTGGAAAGTGACTGAAGGGGTCGGTCTGGGGAGACGGGGGAATGCCAGGGAAGGAAATCCCCTGCAAACAACTGCAAATCCAGCCTGGAACAAACTGAAGGAAGTGGGAAAGTTCATGGCACAGTGACAGTTGGGAGTAAATAATCACCCAGGATGGAGAATGAATAAAGAAAGGAAAGGAAAGCAAGGAGGGAAGGCAGGAGGGAAGGTGGGGTAACTCAGGGGGGTTTTGTTTTCCCAGCTCCAGCCCCGGGATGCTGCTGGGAGCTTCCCAAGCGTGGCCGAGCCGTCGTTTTGCAGTTTTTCCAGGCGGATGCAATAAACATCCCGTGAGCTGTCACTGCCTGGGGTCTGCGGGGTCACCAAAGCTCAGCCCAAACCTCTCCAATTCCCAGTCTTCCTCTGAGAAACCCCAATTCCGAATTTTCCTCTGAGAAACCCCAATTCCCAGTTTTGCTCTGAGAACTCCCAATTCTGAATTTTCCTCTGAGAAATCCCAATTCCCAGTTTTGCTCCGAGAAACCCCAATTCCCAGTTTTCCTCCGAGGCTCTGATCCACCCCACCAAACCCCTCCCAGTTTCCATCACCAGCCCTTCCCAGTTTCCCCGGAGTCTCCCGTGCTGCTGAGGGAGGCTGCGATCCCTCAGAACATAAATCAGTTTATTTTCCAAGCACGGTGACACGTTTAAGCTTCCCTGGCACTTCCCGAGCCAGGCCTTTGTGTGCCAAAGGGAGCTGGAGCTGGCTGCAGCTCCGGGGGAATTCCTGCGGGGCTGGCATCCACAGCCTGAGGTGCCAGGCAGGATTTTTAGGTTTGTCACTAAAAACCACGCTCTGGGGGCACCCACAGCAGTTCTGGTTCTGCAGCTCCATGCCCTGAGCCCCACATTCATCCCAGTTTTAAAAATGGGGGGAAATCCTGGAACCCAGAGCCTGAGGCAGGTATGTGGAGGGTGGCAGGAGCGTCTGAGGTGAGAAGAGAAATCTCCTCCTTCTTCCCTGGCAGATTGGATCTGGGTTTTCCAGAGGTTTTTCAGCACAGAACTTCATGACACTTCTTATTCTCCTTTTCCTTTTCCTCCTTTTTCTCCTTCTTTCTTTTCTTCTTCCTCCTTCTTCCTTCCTCTTCTTCTTCCTCTTTCTTTGAATCTTCTTTTCCTCCTCTTCTTTTCCTCCTTCTCCTTCTTTTCCTCCTCTTCTTTTCCTCCTTCTCCTTCTTTCCCTCCTCCTTCTCCTTCTTCTGTTATTGTTCGTCACTTTCTATTATTATTGTTGTTGTAGTTTTTGTTATTGGTATTGTTGATGTTTTTGTTATTGTTGTTGTTACTGCTAATATCAGGCTTTCCATTCACTTTTGGGTTCTATTTGAGCAATTAATGCATTTACCAGATCACTAAAGAGAAAATAAGAAAGAGGCACCAAAAAAATTGTTGCAAACTCCCGGAATCCCGCACTTTTCTGGCCCCAGCTATTTCTCTATTCTCAGGAGGGTGAGATGGATTGTTCAGCTCTTCCAGGGATTCCCATTTTAAAGGAATTTCAATGTGAATGCCCTGAAAGAGCAGCTATTGCCTGAGCTCTGCAGGAAGCCCCGAGGGCTCCCTGTGACCAGTCCCTGAGGAATTCCCGTGCCAGGCTGGCACTGAGGGCTGGCATTGTGTGCCCAGCTGTGCGCTGAGAGCCTCGTGTCAGGAAATGGAGAAAATGGAGATTTCTCACTGCAGCCCCAGCGCTCACACAGAGCCCTTTGTACTCTGCTCAGGGATGGAATTAATGCTGCTGTTTGCCTGAGAGAGAATCGGGACATTGTTAATCACAGCGTCAGAAAATTTGTGAGTATTTGTGTCAGACATTAATCACAGTAAAGAAAATCACTCTTTGGTTTTTAAGAGCATCCAGCCCAAGCATTCCCAGCCCTGCCATGGCCACACTGCCCCATGTCCCCAAGTGTCACCTCCCAGGGCTGTGAAACTCTCCAGGGATGGGGCTCCAGGGCTGGGCACCCCTTTCCAGGAAGGAATTTCCCCAATATCCAACCTCAGCTCCCCTGGCCCAGCCTGGGGCCGTTCCCTCTGCTCCTGTCCCTGTTCCCTGGGCTAAGATCCCAAATCCCCCTGGCTGTCCCCTCCTGTCAGGAGCTGTGCAGAGCCACAGGGGCCCCCTGATCCCCCTTTGCTCCAGGCTGAGCCCCTTCCCAGCTCCCTCAGGATTCTCCATTCCCTTCCTAGCTCCCTTAGGATCCTCCAGCCCCTTCCCAGCTCCCTCAGGATTCTCCATTCCCTTCCCAGCTCCCTCAGGATTCTCCATTCCCTTCCCAGCTCCCTCAGGATCCTCCAGCCCCTTCCCAGCTCCCTCAGGATCCTCCAGCCCCTTCCCAGCTCCCTCAGGGATTCTCCAGCCCCTTCCCAGCTCCCTCAGGATCCTCCAGCCCCTTCCCAGCTCCCTCAGGATTCTCCATTCCCTTCCCAGCTCTCTCAGGATCCTCCAGCCCCTTCCCAGCTCCCTCAGGATTCTCCATTCCCTTCCCAGCTCCCTCAGGATCCTCCAGCCCCTTCCCAGCTCTCTCAGGATCCTCCAGCCCCTTCCCAGCTCTCTCAGGATCCTCCAGCCCCTTTCCCAGCCCCATTCCCTGCCCTGGACACGCTCCAGCCCCTCCAGGTCCTTGTGAGGAACCCAAAAGTGCCCCAGGGCTGGGGGAGCCCCAGCACAGGGGACAATCACTGACCCAGCCTGTGGCATTGGGTGTTCTCTGTTTGAATATTTGTATTTGATACACACATTAAATAATTCTGAAATTATTTAATATGTGTATCTAATTAAAATATTTTAATAGATACATAGATAGCATTATGACAATATATATAATAAATTAAATAAATAAAATTAAATAAAGAAACAAAACCAAAACGCAAATAAATGAATAAACAAGAAACAAACAACCTATAATAACAATATATAATAAATATAATATATACTATATATATTAAATATATATTTTATATATATTATATATTATATATTATATATTATATATTATATATTATATATTATATATTATATATATGTTATATATTTTACATAGTACATTATTATAATATAATATAATAGAAATAATTATATAAAATATATATTATATCATACATATTTTATATCTATAATATATACTAAATTAAACTAAATAGCTAAATATATAATATAAATAATAAATAAAACTAAATAACTAAAATAAATAAGATCATAAATAAATAAATAGATAAATAAATAAACAATATATATAATGAACAATGCTGCTGCCGGGACAATGGGGATGCTGCTGGCTTTGGGATAACGGGATCAAACAGCGGGACTTTTGCTCCTGAATCCCAAACCCTTTCCCAGTCCCACCAGTCGCGGTGATTCCCTCCCCAGTATCCGCAGGGATTTATCCCAGAGCCGCCTGCAGATGGCAACAGCTGCCCGGGCCCGGGATCCCTCCCGGTGGAACCACAGATAAAGTTATCTATAATAATGTTATATCGTAGTCAGAAACCAAAACAACAATCATTAATTGAAATAATAATTAAATTATTACTTTTATTTTAAATATAATTTAACTAAATTAATCACATTAGTAGTAATAAATGTAATAATAATAATAATAATAATAATAATAATAATAATAATAATAATAATAGTCAATAATGATGAGAAACAATAATATCAAAAATTATCGTTCCAAAAATCCAACATCTCCTTTGGGCTGAAAGAGCCAGGCTTGTGTCCCTGCACAGAAATGGGGGCACAGCCAGGCTCTGGTGATCGTGCCAGGTATTTTTGCTGGATTTTCACTGATTTTACCCCATTCTGCTCCTGGCTGTGTCATCCTGGAGCCCCAGCCGGTGACAGGAATTGCAGGAGCCACCAAATGCTTTGTTGGAAGCCCTGGAGTGGCCCAGGGAGGGAGAAGGACGCTCTGCAGGATCAGAGCTCAGAGTGCTGGGCTCTGTCACTGCACAGTATTTATTATTTACTAATTTTTGGGCTCAGTCACTGCACAGTATTTATCATTTGCTATTTTTGGGCTCAGTCACTGCACAGTATTTATCATTTGCTATTTTTGGGCTCGGTCACTGCAGTGTATTTATTATTTTCTGGGTTTTGGGCTCAGTTACTGCACAGTATATATCATTTGTTATTTTTTGGGCTCAGTCACTGCACAGTATTTATTATTTTCTGGGTTTGGGGCCCAGTTACTGCAGAATATTTACTATTTACTATTTTTTGGGCTCAGTCACTGCACAGTATTTTTTGCTATTTTTGGGGCTCAATCACTGCACAGTATTTATCATTTGCTGCTTTTTGGGCTCAGTCACTGCAAAGTATTTATTATTTACTAATTTTTGGGCTCAGTCACTGCACAGTATTTATCATTTGCTATTTTTGGGCTCGGTCACTGCAGTGTATTTATTATTTTCTGGGTTTTGGGCTCAGTTACTGCACAGTATATATCATTTGTTATTTTTTGGGCTCAGTCACTGCACAGTATTTATTATTTTCTGGGTTTGGGGCCCAGTTACTGCAGAATATTTACTATTTACTATTTTTTGGGCTCAGTCACTGCACAGTATTTTTTGCTATTTTTGGGGCTCAATCACTGCACAGTATTTATCATTTGCTGCTTTTTGGGCTCAGTCACTGCAAAGTATTTATTATTTACTAATTTTTGGGCTCAGTCACTGCACAGTATTTATCATTTGCTATTTTTGGGCTCAGTCACTGCACAGTATTTATCATTTGCTATTTTTGGGCTCGGTCACTGCAGTGTATTTATTATTTTCTGGGTTTTGGGCTCAGTTACTGCACAGTATATATCATTTGTTATTTTTTGGGCTCAGTCACTGCACAGTATTTATTATTTTCTGGGTTTGGGGCCCAGTTACTGCAGAATATTTATTATTTACTATTTTTTGGGCTCAGTCACTGCACAGTATTATTTGCTATTTTTGGGGCTCAGTCACTGCACAGTATTTATTATTTCCTGGTTTTTGGGCTCAGTCACAGCACAGTATTTATCATTTGCTGTTTTTTGCTGTTTTGGTGGGTTTGTGTGTATCAAGAGGCTCTGAGGCCATCACCCACCCCAGCCCAGCTCAGCATCCCCAGCCTGGGGAGCTCCAGAGCCGCCCCTGAGTGTCCCCAGCAATCATTTCTCTGATTTCCACCCCAATTTTCAGGGTTTGATGTCACTGAGTGAACGAACCCTGGCAGGAAGCCGGGGCTGGACACGGCCGCTCTGCTCCTGGGGCTCTCCGGAGCCACCCACCCCATTTTCCAGCCGGGAACATTTCCCTGCTCCAGCCCTCGCACCCTCTGTGCTGCCCAGGAGGGACACAGCAGCCCCGGGGCTGGGCTGGATCCAGGAGGGGCCATTCCAGAGCTTTTCCCAGTTTTCCACGCCGCCCCCAGGGCTGGCACGGTTGGTTGGGGAGAGTAAAAATAGCGGGGTCAGAGCTCTGCTGCCCCCTCAGCATCCTCAGCATCCCTGCTGGCATCTGCATCCTTCCCTGAGGATCTCACACAGCCCTGGGCCTGCCTCACTCCTGGAAAACAGCTGGAAGGGTTTCCTCCCTTTTTTCCCCCTCCAATTTCTCACTTTTTTCCCAATTTTTGGCAGCCTCTGCGTGGGTGATGCCCGGAGCAGCCTCAGCTGGGAGTGTTGGATTTTCCCCCAGGAAAAGTCTCTGGCTGCACAGGGAATCCAGGGAATTCAGGCTCCTCTGGACAAACTGGGGTGGGAAACGGTGAGTTTGGTGAAAACGAAATTTCTTCAGAAGGAAGGGGGGAATGAGAGGGAAATGGGAAAGGGTTTGGTGCTCGCTCCCTGCCCTGGGGCATTGCCCTTCTCCCCAAAAACTGGGATCCCTGGAATTCTTGGGACGTGTGGGACAGCAGGAAGCAGCCAGGGTGACAAAATCCACAAAAACTGGGATTACCTGGAGTTCCTGGAGAAATGGCAGGGAAGCAGCTGGGATTCACCCAGAGGTTATCTGAAATTCCATTCTGGTGGAATGGAAAGCAGCTGGGATGCAGCCAGAGCGACCTCCAGGAAAACTGGGATTACCTGGAATTCCTGGAGGAATGGCCGGGAAGCAGCTGGGATGCAGCCAGGAAAAGTGGGATTAACTGGAATTCCTGGGATGTGTGGGACGGCAGGGAAGGAGCTGGGATGCAGCCAGGGGTTGCCTGAAATTCCATTCTGGTGGAATGGAGAGCAGCTGGGATGCAGCCAGGGTGACCTCCAGGAAAACTGCGGTGACCTGGAATTCCTGGGACGTGTGGGACGGCAAGGAAGCGACTGGAATGCAGCCAGGACAACTGGGATCACCTGGAATTGGCAGTGCAATGGCCGGGAAATAGCTGGGATCGCCAGGAATTCCTGAGATCACCTGGAATCACCGGGATCTCCGGGAATTGCCGGAGGAGTGGCCGGGAAGCAGCCGGGATCACCTGGCATTCCCGGGATCACCTGGCATTCCCAGAGGAATAGCTGGGAAGCTGCCAGGTAAACTGGGATCACCTGGAATTCCTGGGATCATCTGGAATTGCCAGTGCAATGGCCAGGAAGCAGCTGGGATGCAGGCAGGAAAACTGGGATCACCTGGAATTCCCGGGATCACCTGAATTGCCGGGATCACCGGCATTGCCAGGATGATTGCCGGAATTCCCAGAGGAGTGGCTGGGAAGCAGCTGGGATGCAGGCAGGTAAACTGGGATCACATGGCATTGCCGGGATCACCGGGAATTCCTGGAGGAGTGGCCGGAAAGCAGCTGGGATCACCTGGAATTCCCGGGATCAGCTGTAATTCCCGGTGGAAGGGCCGGGAACCACCAGCTGGGATCACCTGGAACTGCCGGGATCACCTGGAATCACCAGGATCACCTGGAATTCCCAGAGGAGTGGCTGGGAAGCAGCTGGGATGCAGTCAGGTAAACTGGGATGACCTGGCATTGCCGGGATCACCTGGAATTCCCGAGATCACCTGGAATTCCCTGGATCCCCTGGCATTCCCGGAGGAATTCCCGGAGATCCATCGGGGCCGCAGCAGAGCATCCCGGCTGTGCCTCCCTGGCCCTTTCAGCCCGGGACGCTCCGGGACAGCCGGGCCGGGGTGATCCCGCCGGGAATCGCCGCTCGCGGCTCACGGGAGCAGCGCCGGGAAGGATCCCGATGCTGGATTGAAGCGCGGGGAAAGGGACGAGGCCGAGCTCCGTGGGTGACACGGGGTGAAATCTCGGCACCATCCGCGGTCCTGGATGCCGGCAGCCTCTGCAGAGCCGCGGGGACTCACGGGGAAAATGCTGCTCCTGGGAAACACAAAGGATTTCAACGGGAAAAAGGGTTTGGTGGCTCCGGACCGACACGGGCATCCTTCCATCTCAATTGTCCTTTTGGGATATTTCAGTGGTTCTGTGTCCAGTGTGGGCACTCAGGGATTCCCTATGGACGGTGTGGGATCAAGGCTCCATCCTGGAACCACTTTTAGGGGTTAAGATCATTTGATTCCAAGGGAAAACAGCAAATCATCCCTTCTAGGAGGAGATGCTCTTCATTTGTAACTCTGAAAGCCTCAGCCAAAGTCACTGCATGAGTGGGAGCCTTCCCATGGAGTCAAGGGATTTAAATCCTAATTATGAGGAATTATTGCAAAGGGAAAACCAGTCTGAGCCAACCTTTCTAATGCTTCCATGCAGCAGAAGAAAGAAAGAAAGAAAGAAAGAAAAAAAGAAGAATATTTGACGTTCTGTGCAGCAGAAGGAAGAAAGAAGAATATTTGAAGTGCTACATGCAAGCTGCAAACCTGAAAACCCACTGATATCAATATCATTGCCCTAACAATTCCATCTTTTGTTTATTGGAGAAAATTGTGTTAAATAAATGAATATTTTATACATGAAATACTGAAATAAGTACAGAATAGATAGCAATGAATGAATTTTATTTATGTCTTCGATCTGACTGATTTATTACAGAACACACATTTCATTTCTGGAGGACACCCAAGCTCGTGAACAGCCTGGGAAGGAATTGGGGCTGTCCAGGAGGGTTTCAGCCTCTCCCTCTCACTTTCCCTGGGTTTTCAACAGTCCAACAGCAAATATTTGCTGGCAGAGGAGATTTCTGAGCTGTGAGGTAATGGCTGCTGGAGTTTTTTACATTTGCAGAGTCATCTGCTCGGTTTTGGGCCTTATTGCAGTTGCAGATGTGCCTGGGAAGGGGGAGGCACTGGAGCTCAGCTCTGGGCTTTGGTTCCAGCAGCTCAGAGCTGTCCCTGAGCCCTGCTCCCAGCTCCTGATCATGGATGGGCTTCCTCAGGAGCTGCCCTGGGAGATTTTACAGGAAAATTAAGAATATTTTGTTCTATTAAGAAAGATTTAAGGATAATTTTGGCCTTGGAGGAGGTGCCCACCAGGCTGTGTTTGATTTTCATGGGATCCTGGAATGGTTTGGGTGGGAAGGGGCCGTAAAGCTCATCCCATTCCCCCCTGCCATGGGCAGGGACTGCTCCCACCATGCCAGGGTGCTCCAGGCTGGCCTTGGACACTTCCAGGGATGTGGCAGCCACGGAATTCCTGTGCAACCTCCAGTGCTCCATAATTCCTGTAAGAGCCTCAATTATCCCAAGGTTTGGCTCTCTCAGATACTAAAATATCACTGAAGCTGAGAGTGCTGGACTTGCTCCTACCAACACCCAAAGCTCTGCTTCCCACAATCAATCCATGGGACTTTTCCAGCCACCAAACACGTGAGGCTTTCAGAGCCTTCCCAAAAAACAAACCTCAGGCCATCCTGGCATTTTTCCCTGAGCAGTTTTCCCATATTTGAGGGAAAAACACACGAAGGGGAAATCAGATGTGAAGCATCCCCGTGCAAAGGGAATTTCACGGAGCAGCTTCCCTCGGGGAAGGGTTTGGAGCTCCCAGGGACAATGACACATCCACTGGCTATTGTGCTGTGTCAGCACTTTGGCACCACCTGAGAGGTCTGCAAGTGGAGCCTTAATGATCCAAAGGGATCGATGGATTCCTGCAGGGGTCATTTGCAGGATCAATAGTTGTCCATCCCCTGCAAAACTGGGGAAAATCAGCTTGAGAGCTCCTTCCCAGAAACAGCTCCGGGCTTTGCCTGGCTCCAGGGAGCCTCAGGGTGGGTTTCCTGCAGGTTTGGGGATGGGGGAGGCAAAATGTGGCCACCCATGAGGAGTTTATTCCTGCCTACAACTCCTGCTCCTGCCCCAGGGCTCTGCTGTGCTTGGGGACAAATTCCGGCTGGGATGGAGCTGGGAGCAGCCTGCCCTGGTGGGAGGTGTGGGATCCTGGTGGGATCCTGGTGGGGTCCTGGTGGAATCCTGGTGGGGTCCTCATGGAATCCTGGTGGGATCCTGATGGGGTCCTCATGGAATCCTGGTGGGATCCTGATGGGATCCTGGTGGGATTCTCATGGAATCCTCATGGAATCCTGGTGGGATCCTGGTGGGGTCCTGGTGGAATCCTGGTGGGGTCCTCATGGAATCCTCATGGAATCCTGGTGGAATCCTGGTGGAATCAAAGGTCCCTGCCTGCCTCCACACTCCCACACTCCCACTCTCACAGATTCCCAAAATGAGGCAGCTGCACCTCCCCAAATGCCCCAAAGCCACAGAGGGTGCAGCCCCTCCATCCTCAGCCACCCCAGGATGAGTCCTCTGGCCCTGGTTCCTCTTGGGTCTCTATTTCTGCATTTTCCAGAGGCAGCTGGGGCTGCTGCAGAGCACAGTGGCACACCAGGAGTGGAATCTTTATTCCTTCCTGTGCCCTGCTCACTCCAGGCACGATTTTCCCTGTGCGGTAGCACAGGGATCTTCTCCCAAGCAAAGCCCAGCTCACAGCACACAGGCCCAGCCCAAACTCTGCCTTTAACGAGCTATCAACGAGCTATCAACTGGCTTTAATATTTCATGGGGCTCGGGGGGAGCCCCAGCAGAGCAGAGCTGCTGTTAAAGGCTGAGCTCTGTTTACAGCCGGGCAGCTGCACAGGCGCCTGATGTTTATTCCCACTTTGCCTCCCAAACACCCCCTCAGTGGCTGCCAGCCCCGCAGGGAACGCGGGAGCTGCTGCTGGAGCTCCTCAGAGCATCCCAGACCCTGCTGGCCACGGGCAGGGATGAGCCCCCACAGCAAAGCCACCCCTGTGTGAGCAGCAGCTCCCGAAGCTGTGGGGCTGCAGCCACTGCTGGCACCTCCTGCCCTCCCCCTCTGCAGGGAGAAATGTCCCCAGAATGATGCAGAACAAACCCCTGGAACTCAGAAAGAAGCAGAAATTTCTCCTGGTTTGCCAGAAGCCCAGCACCACCAGCATCTCCTTCCTCAAGCTCCGTATCAGAGCTGAGAATCTTTCATTTTTACCCCTGAGCACTCCAAAATATGTCATAAACACAATCACCCAAAATTGGGGGTGACAGCAGGGGGATGGCTCGCAGCTATCAGCAGTGACATCACCACCACCAGGAGGGTAAACAGGACAAAGGAAACGAATTTACCCCACATGAGGCTCCCGTAGGTGGGTCAGCAGCTGCCTATCAGATCTGGCAGGGCCACCCCAGAGGAAACCGAGCAGAAAAAGTCTGGTCAGTTTTGCCATGTTACTCACTTTGATGATAATCAGATTTTCCATGATGAGAGCTCCCTGTCCTCCCCCTTTTGCTGGAGTTTTGCAATTAGGGTGAAGGTAATCAGCAAACCACAGAGATGAGGGGCTGTGCTCATGGGGGTGGGCTGGGACACCACTGGGTGACACGGGGACCTGTGAAACCTTCATGGCAGGAATAGAACCCAACCAAAATGAAGAGAGAATTTCTCACTGCGCCTGCCCAGGTACCAGGGCCCCAGCCTGTCGGTGCCTGCTCTGACTCTGCTGTTCCCTCCCTTCTTAAGCTGCAAAATCCGTGCTGGGCTCTGCACCCTGAGTTGTTCCTGGGTGTCACTTACCCTGATGTTCTTGGGTTCTGCTCATCCCTGCACCCTTGGGTTTGTCCCACAAACTCAGGCACTGCTCATCCCCACATCCTGAGGTGCCCCACGTCCCTGTGTCCTTGGCTCGTCCCTGCATGCTCAGCTTCTCCCTCTCATCCTTGGGCACCGCTCGTCCCCACACCCCCGGGTCCCTGTGTGCCGCTGTCGCGGTGTCCTCACGCCCAGCCTGTCCCTGTCCCCGGGCTCAGCTCAGCCGTGCCTCTGCCGGGCCCATCCCGCCGCTGCCCCGCGCTGATCCTGGCGTGGTGCCGCGCCCCATTAGGCGGAGCGGGGCGGCCAAATGGCCCCATCAATATTTGATGCGCTCGGAGCCCATGGCGGGACGCGGATAAAGCGCGGCGCGGATAAAGCGCGGCGGGGCGGGCGCGGGGCGCGCAGCGGGGATGGCGGGCGGCCGCTGCGGCCGGGGCGGCTGTGCGGGGCCGGGGGCGGCTCCGGGGGCGGCGGCGGGGCCGCCGTGGGTGCCGCGGGCGCGGAGGCTGGCGCGGAGGCTGGCGGCGCTGCTGGTGCTGCTGGCGCTGCTGGCCGCGGGCTGCGCGCTCCGCCGCCGCGCCTGCCCCGCGCCCCGCCGGGCCCCGCGCCCCGCGCCCCGCCGGGACCCACCGGGAGCCGCCCCGGCCTCCGCGGGCACCGCCGGGACCCCGGGACCCGCCATGGGCCTGGAGCTGCCTCACCTGCCCAGCTACGAGGAGGTGAAGCACCTGCCCAGCTACGAGGAGGCGCAGCGCTGCCCGGCCGCCGAACGGGGCGCGGCCGCGGGGATGCGGGGCTGAGCGCTCCGATGGACCTGCGGGATGGATCATCCTCATCCTCATCCTCATCCTCATCCTCATCCTCATCCTCATCCCCATCCTCATCCTCATCCTCATCCTCATCCTCATCCCCATCCTCCTCCGGAGCCCCGGAGGGACAGCGGACAGCCCCGGGTGTCGCAGGAGGGACGCCCGGGCAGGATCCAGCAGCGTTCTCTGGTGGGACGGTGAGGAGCGCCGGGAATGCTCCACAGCGCAGGGGGACCTGCTGGGCTCTGCAAAGGGACCCTGGGGGTTCCCGGGAATGCTCCACACCTGCAGGACACTTGGATCTGCAAAGGGACCTCGGGGATTCCTGCGAATGCTCCGCACCCGCTCCACACCCGGCTCTGCCACGGGACCTGCGGGATTCCTGAGGACACGGAGGAGTGGGACACACCGCCCGGAGCCGCTGGGACAGACTCAGGACACCAGGGCGCCTCACGGGGACACGGCACAGCCGGGAAGGGAGGAAGGTGACTTGGGGACATCAGCTCCAGCGCAAGGACACGGAGCGATGGGAAGCCCCGGCTGTGGTTTCGTTCAGCGTTCCCCGCTGCCCTCGCTCGCGGTCTCCGGGAATTTTGGGATGGCTCCGCTGTGGGATTCTGCTGTGTGGACACCGCTGGGTGATGCTGAGCCCCACGGGGGCCAGAGGGAGCTTTGGGGACAGCGGGACCAGGCTGTGCCCCTGGCCGGGGCAGCGGGGGAAGGAGGGAACCGCTCCAGAACCTGCAAATGAAACATCAGCGGGGAGCTGGGAGCCCTCCTGCCCCAAGGGAAACGAGTGTCACAGCCCACAGGGAAACGAGTGTCACAGCTCCCAGGGAAACGAGGGTCACAGCTGCTGCCGCAGCTGGCCACTCCTCCACGACCCTCAATGCTTCCTGCAGCACCAGCCCAGCCCGGCTCTCTGACAGGGAACTGCTCAGTGCCCAAAGCTTGCATTAAATACTTTTGTTTTCCTGTCCTAGCTTGACTTTAGCGCTCAGAGCTGAGGATGTGCTCAGTGCAGGAGCAGCAGCCACGAGCACCCTTCCCTTCCCCTTCCCTTCCCCTTCCCCTTCCCCTTCCCTTCCCTTCCCTTCCCTTCCCTTCCCTTCCCTTCCCTTCCCTTCCCTTCCCTTCCCTTCCCTTCCCTTCCCTTCCCTTCCCTTCCCTTCCCTTCCCTTCCCTTCCCTCTTTTCCAGGTGTCTCTAATGGCAAACCCAAACCTGCATAAATAAACCTATTTAAAATACAGATTAGATTTTCAGAACTGCAGGGCTCCAACTAGCACAGCCATTTCTTTTCATAAAGTAAAATAATCCTTGCAGACCCTTCATGAAAAAGGCAGAAATAATGGAATATTTTATTGTTTTGTACACCCCAGCTCTGTGCACTCATCCCTCTCTGTCCCTGAAGGTACCAGCCCATCCTGTTTGCCCAAACTTCTACAGGAGGGCAAAGGCACCTGAACTAAAATTAGAAAGGTTAAAATCCAGCATTGGAAACTTTATAGCACAAGGCAACCCCTGATTGGTTTGGATCAATAAAAATAAACTTTGGAAATGGAGATCCTCACATGTGATCAGTTCATAAAAACCTTTTTTGCTCCCTGGCTTTTCCCCATCCCCTGCAGAGTAAAATCTCATCTCTGTAAATCTCATCTCCGTTATCATCAAAATAAAGAAATGGAGGTCTTAAAATGTTTAATAAAAGACATGTAAAAACCAATATAAAAACCTTATCTATAATATAAAAATAGTAAATTGCTTCTCTCCAACCTGCCCCCAGCTGTGGGTGACACAAACTTTGTATTTCTACAAATATCTATTAAAATTTCAGAATTAAATTTTAGAAAGCTTCAAGCTTTTCCACAGTTGCTCATTTATAATTGTGACTATTCTGAAGTGAATCGGGCAACAATCTCCAGTTTTTCTGCAGGAAATAGTTCCACATAATCTGTAAAATCAAATTTTCACGTCAGATGATTCAAACCTTCCTCCTGCTCCAGTCCCAAAGGGTAAAATCCCACAGAAAAACCCAGATCTCACAGCTTTATTGCCTTAAAAACCAGAAAACAAAAGCTATTTTTAATTTTCCCTCTGAACTATTACAAATATGCAGTAGGTTTTTGAACACCCACCTGAGTTTTTAATTTTGCCTCACTTGAGGATTTATTTTTCACCTAAAGATTCATTTTTCATCCTCCCTTTTTGCAATCAGAGAGGATTTACTGTGGCCAAGGACAAATTAAGTGAATGAACTCAACTCCCACCCTGCAATGGCAAAATTTGGGTTATTTTTGATTATTGATCCATCACAGCAGCACCTAAACAACTGAATTTTAATCATGTTAATTATTCTGTTTCTTAGATTGGTTTATGATGGTTTAAATCAAGTTGTGAGTAGTTAAATTAGAGGTATTTCTTTTTAAAATATTTTCTTGTTCTGGACAATAATGTAACCAAAATGTACCTGAAACATCTGTATCCTTCTGCTGTTTATTTTTGCTTAATACTGAAATAACTAAAAAAGGTAAAAATAAATGCAGAACTTTGGAAACCCCAGAAAATTCAGCTCCAAATTCCCCTGGCATGGATGGATGGCACTTCCCTTGGAATTACAATCCCTAAAATCCCTGCCACAACCCCAGAAAAGCCACAGAGGGACATTTTCTCCTGAGAACATCCTGAAATTCAGATTTCATACCCAGGTCATAACTGTATTTAGCACCTGGAAATAAAAGTGCTTTCCCAAAATACTTTGCTTTGTTTTCTATTTAACACCAGGATGCGCAGGACTGGATGTATGTGATAAAAAATGGAATTAAACACCTCTCCCATCCCCTCCACATGTAATTAAAACAGCCCAAATATTCTTTTTTTAGCACTCAGTGGAGATCCCCACATGCAGCAGCTCTCAAATACCTTAAAAAATGATATCTTAAAATGCCTTAAAAATGATACCTTAAAATCTCCACTTTGATTTGGTTTTATTAAGAAATTAATGAACTGTGCAAGAAAGGGTCACAGAATGATTTACAAATTTGCTGTATGTACAGATATTTAACATTTTGCTGGTAACATTTGAAAGATACATAATAAACCTTGTCTGTGATGAATAAACTGGTAATAAATTTATAACACAAAGAGAATGCAGCCAGCTGTGGGTGTGAAACAAAGAAAAGTGTATCTTGATGAAATAACATAAATTAAAAAGATATTTACAAATCAAGTGATTTGGGGAGAAAAAAAATACAGGAAATATTCTCTTATTTTAAATATTCTTGTCAATTCTACATGTTAGATGCTACAAATGCTGTTTGTTACTTCCAATAACCCTGAAAGCACATTCCAAAGTATTTTAAACAAAAAAAAAAATCCTTTTACTGCTGAATGTTTTGCTCAGTGACAAACCTGAGTAGCTGGAATGATCTGAAATTATCTATTAAATAACTCACTAACAAATATGTATTCCCACAACCGTGAGGGAATGTTTGTACTTGAGAGGCTCAAGCTCCTTTTGTTTTGCATTTTCAGCACTTCCAGTTTGCTCAGTTTGTTTTGGGGCAATTGAAGCAAGTCTGGAGAGGTCCCTGAGGTTGCAGAAAGAACCAAACTGCTCAACTCGGGGCTTAAATTGTGATTTCAGTAGAGGCAACCCAGGCTAAAGAATATTAATGGCAATGAAAATTTAAAATCACTGAGAGAGGAACTGCTAATTCCCTTTTTTCTCATTTATGTACTCAGCACTGAATATAAACCCAGCTCAAAATGAAAGGAAAGAATGAATCCTGTGTGTCACCCAAGGATTCAAGTCCACAGAAATTCCCACTCCTGTGACCCACAAAATGTTTGCTGTGGCTTTGTTTTCACAACAAAGCAGCACCAAATACTGAAGCAGCACTTTGGAGGTGCCCAAAATGTGAATTATTGCTGCACAGTCACACTGCTCCTCCCTGCAGCACTGGCTGCTGCTCGTTCTCTCTCTTTAGCAATTTCCATCTCGATTTTGGCTTTGATTTTATTCCAATCCACTTCCAGCTGCAAGAAGAGAAAAAGGAAACACACAGAGCTCAACATCAGAGAGAGCCAGGTCAGTTATTCCATTTAAAATACAATTATCAGGCGCTGGGTACCCAAACTCATGGAGATCCCAAGGCACAGCTGAGCTCTAACTGAGCTTCACCTTTGAAACAAACCAAGCCTGAGCTATTTTAATAAATCTCTAAACTGTGTCTGGAAATACAACCAATAAAACAAAAATAACCTGCTGCTAATTCAATAGCATGACATCAGTGTGCTGTTACTGAAAACTCAGCCCTGCATCATGAACTGAGGAGGGATGTCTCCTCCAAGAGCTGACAGGATGTTAAACCAGTGACATGCTCCAACAGCAATCAGCTCCTGCTTGAAACTGCCCTTGTGCATCAATAAATGCTCAGTTTTTTCAGTTTTAACCCCATTTAACCCTGGAATTTCTCCAGCTGCACAGAACTGGCATTTTCTGCCTGTGCTGGTGTCAGTGAAACCCCAGGCAATGCACACAGCACATATCACAGCACAAATGGGGCCAGAAAAGTTGTTTCTTCCCCAAAAAATGCCTGACAAGGAAATAAAAAAATGGATCATGGTGCATTTGATGGCCATAAAAACTCGTCCAAAAATGTTATTGTGCAATTCAGTTTATTGCTGGAGAATTAACACTGGCAAAGGTGGGATGGGAGAAGAATTTCAAGGGATGCACAGGGAATTCTCCTCTGGAATTAAATAACAGGGGAGATTCTCCAAGAGGGAAAATGAAATTAAACAATTCAACACCCACATTCTCAGGTGAAAATATAATAATAACACCTCAGTTCTGGAGGCACTGACTGGGCCCAGGACTCTCAGGATATGTGTAAGTATTGAGAACCTGATATGTAAAATAAGCACAATTTCAGCTCCTGCCTGGCTGCAGAAAAGAGAGGGGAAAACTCCTTATTTAAGTTATTTAAGCCTGAAGAGGTTTGAGGTTGTGAGAAGGAAACTGAGACCCTTTTTCATCCTGGAGAAGGAACAGCAGCACAAAATCTTGCTTTTCTTTTCAATTTCTTTCTGATTTTGCTCTATGAGTCTGACAGGTTCCATGCAAAATTTAATTACAGCTTAAAATTCACATGATGTGGATCCCTCCTATTCACAGATCCAGCAAAGACCTCCAGCACCTGGATGTGGAAAAGGACTTTTTCCTTCCAGAAATCTCCTGAGTGAGAAATTCAAATTTCAAGAAAATCTCCAAATTTCCAAATCAAATTTTAGAAAGCTTCAAAATTTCTAAATTTCAAGACTGAGTAAACTGAGAAATCATCCTGCTCACACCTTGTCACTGCCAAAGTGGAATTCCTTGGGAATCCTGATGGAATCTAAAGCTTACTCCAGGATTTTTAGAAAATCAGGATTATCTCCAATGTCCATCAGAAGCATCTGGGAATTTCTGTGATTTTTGCTCTGCAATGGGTTTTACAGAACACACAGAGCTGGAAACGCTGCGGGATAAAAATGCCTGGAATCTGTGCTTTATTTCCCAGGTAAATGACTGTGGAATGCTTCACTAGGGGCTGCTTTTGTTTAGGAAATGAGAGCTAAAAGCTAATGCCTTCCATTAGAAATCCAGCTTTATTCCAAGTGCCCATGCAAGGAGCTCAGTTCCCAGCCCAGCTGCTCCCTCCCCTTCAGCTGCAGGGGACACAAGGATTCCACACACAGGAAAGGTTTTTTGGGATCATTTCTCCCTCAGAATGCTGAGAAAAAGGAGGAGAGAAGCAGGAGGGACAGGAGGGAATTGTGTCTCTCCTGTGTGGGAACATTCCAGTGGAATCCAAGATCCAGCTGCTGAATTTCAGCACGTGTGAAACACTAATAAATTGATTTCCTGGGGATGCAGAGGGTTTCCAATAAATGTATACTGAACTGTTTATTATATTTAAAATCAGAATGGTTTGCAGTTCATAAATATCCAGATTCCTTCCAAGTTTGTTACAGTTTCTATCCATAAAATGCCACGAAAAATGTTGGAATATTTGAGAGACTCATTGAGCCACGGTGAAGTTTAACTCTGTTTATAGAAAACAACTGTGCCTTCACTTGTGCGATCCTTACCAGATATTAAATATATTTATTGTGAATCTTCAAACAAAACCCACGCCCAGCTATTCCTGGCCAGTATTAGGCCAAAACCTGTAAAAATTGCACATTTCTGTTCACATTTGAGCCACAGAAAGAAAGCAGAGGAGCAAACCCACCCCACCTCCAGCAGGGACAGCCCTGAGGGACACTTACCCCCTCTGCATATTGCAGAAACCTTTGGTTGGTTTCTTTTTTCCCAAAATCCTCCAAGAATTTCTGTCTGTAAGCCAGGACCGTGTCCACGTGTGTCCTGTGCTTCACTGCCAGCTCCAGGGCCCTGCAGGAGAGCAGCAAAGCTTGGGGAAACGCTCTGGAATCACCCAGAAATTCTGAGGGTGACGGCAGAGATCCCAAATCCAACCCCACAGCAGCATCAGGAGGTTCAAAGCAGCCAGTGATGGAAAAAGCCAACAATTATTCCCACTGACAACCTCACCACACCATTCATTTGAGCCCAGGAGGCTTTTTATTTCAGGGAAATGCAGAATATTTCAGAGTTTAGCACCAAAATAATAATGTTTAATGACTTCTTTCTAGTCACAAACAGGTTCTGAACACTCATAATACACATTCATGATATATCCTATATAATATTTATAAATATTGTATAGGTGGAAAAGGTCAGACACTGAATTAATTTAATTCATTACTCACCCTTGGTTTCTTCTCAATGATATTTGACCTACAGAGAGTTTTTAGATGACAGAATAAAAGAATATTCTTGTCCTAATATCCAGCTTAAACCTCCCCGGACACAGCTTCATAACAAAACAAAATTACAGATTTGTGGGGGAAAATCAACCTTTTGCCTGAATGTATCAACAGAACAGCAGAGAAATTAGGAGTAAACAACTCAGAGGATTCTCTCAGAAAACGTGGGGGATTTGTTTAAAGGCGAAATTCCTCCTTTGTTTTCTCAGCCTTAATTCATATTTTCTCCACCTACACAATGCTGGGAGTCTGGGTAGCCACAATTTTATTTTTAGCAGCAAGACATTTCCAAGCAGCCCAAATTCCACAGCCAGTCTGGGGCATCACTGAGGGCTGCTCTGTGCTAGCAGCGATGAGAAATCAAAATGTTATTTCAAAATGTTTCCAGGAATATTTTGGGCTTTTATCACCAAATATTTGTATTTTCTCAATACAAAAATGCTTGTTTTTTGGCCATGATTTAATTAGCTTTTTTTTTGAAGTCGTGGGTGATCAAAAGATAAGAAATGAGTCAGCAATAAAACAACTGATGGAAATAATTAGGAAAAGGTTATTTTAATGACAAACAACTCCTACCTTTCCCAGTTGTAAAGGTTAATGTTGATCTGGATGGCTTGGTACACCAGGCCAGCCTGCAGCAGGAGGGTTTCAGCCTCCTGGCAGTTGCCACTGAAGAGCAGCATGTGAGCCAGCCTGGACTCCTTGGAGGGCAGCTCCTTGATGGCACTGATGTACTGCACCTTGTCAATCTGCTCACGAGGGGACAGCAGGGACACCCATTCATTCATCAGCCTGCGTTTGCAATCATTTCATGGGAATTAATTCCATTTTCTCACCTCTCCAATGGCTGCATAGGCAATTTCAGCTGTGCTCATGTCCTTGTTGGCCACTGCCATGGCAGCCAAACAAGCCCACAGGGTCTGGTCCTGAAATCCAAAATAAAAACAACTTGGAAAGCTTCAAATGTTCATTATCATGCTGCAAATGACTCCTCAAAGCAACTACACAAGGCTTAAAAATTATGTGTAATATTACATTTCTCTGTGCATGATTTATGGCACTGTGCTCTAAAGTATCTTATTAGGAAATGATTCATTATTTCTCAGAACTAGGAATTAGAAAAACTTCATGGCAATAATAATATTACACATTTTTCTTATTATTTTATATATAACTTTAAATTATATATTTATATTTTATTTATTTATGAATTTATAAACAAATATATACATTTATATAATTTATTTATTTGTCTATATTTATATTTGTATATATTACTTTAAAACCCTATTATTATGAGATATAGATATATATATATATACACACATTTGTTTATTTATTTATTTATGTATTACTTTTATTGTTTCTGTGAGGGTTTTTGGGGGTATTTTACACAACCTTGATGAAACCCCATAAACACAGAATTTAGGAAGACCCTAAACGACATTTTGATAGATTTTCAAGTGATAACATTATGACAAACACACACTACTACACCGTATTTTAATATAGTTTAGGCTCTATTCAGACAGGAAAAATGTAATTTTGGACTTGCTGGTCCAGGAATTAAGGAGAATTTTGTTGAGCGTGCTCAGTAACAAATCTGGAAATAAAGACTTTGCACTGTGAAGGTTTTGGAAGGATCACTCGTGATTGAAATCACAATCAGCAGCTGCACTGAGGGTGTTCTAAACACATTCTCACACTTCCCAAGTGACTTTTCCATCAGGAAAAACCCTCCTGCAGGAAGCCCAGAATTTGGGAAAATTAAGATTATTCAGAGAATCAAATGCTCCTAAAGTCTTTGTCACATTCTCCTCCCACTTCCCTTTTATTTAGAGAATCAGGTGATAAAATGCTGAAAGCTCAGCCTGAAATTATCCAGGAGATGAAATTATTTTTGGATGGTCCCAAGTTGTTTCTTGCTGTTTTTTTCCCATCAAAAAATTATCTATTTTATTACTCCTGATTGGAAATACTTTTTATTCTCTACCTGGACTGCCAAAATCAAAATATCCCAACCTGGATGCATAAATCAGGTGATGTGGACACTTCAAATAAAGATTCTGTTACAAATAATTCTACTAATGCAACCCAAATTATCTGGATGTGCATTAATTTAATAATTGGTGACACAAATATCTGAAATACACATTTAAGGTACTAAAATTTTCTAACAATAAATGGGAAGGAAGGTTTGAAGGGATTTTGTTGTTTTGTAAACTACCACACTCACCTCATCTGTTGCTGTTGTCTAAATAAATACAAAAGAAAGCAATGGAAAAGGAAAAAAAATAAAAAGAAGTGAAATAGAATATGGAAATTAACAGGAAATTGTGGAAATGTCACTTTTCATTGGTTATATTAAGGGCCCAGACCATAAAGTTATAGGTTTAAGGTCTTATAGGTCTAAGGTTATATTAAGGCCCAGCCCTTAAAAGTTAAAGGTTGGTTATATTAAGGCCCAGACCTTAAGTTTAAAAACTTTAAAAAAAAATAAGTTTAGAACTGAATTCTGTGACTACCTGTGCTCAATCCTGCAGGATTCTGGTGTAGCTAAAAACAAGAATTATTATTTATCATGGAACTTATGGAAGGATGATGTCCTGGAATTAAGGAAACCACCTCATTTTCCAAAAGTGACAAAAATGAGTGACAAAGCAGGCTGGAAATGAGCTGTACCATTTGATATGGAGAGATCACTACTGAAGAACACCCAAAACCATAAAAATGGTTGTGAATATTGCCAAAAACCAGGTTTGAATTGTACCTTGACAAACCTGCAGAGCCTGAGCCCATTGTGCCAGTGGGAGGAACTGGCTGGAAATTACCTGTACCATTTAATATGGAGAGATAATTATTGAAGAGAGATAATTATTGAAGAACACCCAAAACCATGAAAATGGTTCTGAATATGCCAAAATGGAGGTGTACCTTGACAAACCTGCAGAGCCTGAGCCCATTGTGTCAGCGGGAGGAACTGGCTGGAAATGAGCTGTACCATTGGATATGGAGAGATCACAACTGAAGAACACCCAAAACCATGAAAATGGTTGTGAATATTGCCAAAAACCAGGTTTGAATTGTACCTTGACAAACCTGCAGAGCCTGAGCCCATTGTGCCAGTGGGAGGAACTGGCTGGAAATGAGCTGTACCATTGGATATGGAGAAATAACTATGGAAGAACACCCAAAACCATGAAAATGGTTCTGAATATGCCAAAATGGAGGTGTACCTTGACAAACCTGCAGAGCCTGAGGCCAGTGGAACGAGCTGGCTGGAAATGAGCTGTGCCATTTGCTATGGAGAGATAACTATTGAAGAACACCCAAAACTATAAAACTGGCAGTGAATGCTGCCAAAATGGAGGTTTGAATTCTACCTTGACAAACCTGCAGAGCCTGAGGCCAGTGGAAAGAGCTGGCTGGAAATGAGCTGTACCATTTGCTACGGAGAGATCACTGCTGAGGATCACCCAAAACTATAAAAATGGCAGTGAATGTTGCCAAAATGGAGGTTTGAATTGTACCTTGACAAACCTGCAGAGCCTGAGGCCGTCCTGCCAGCGGGAGGAGCTGACGTGGCCGTGCAGGATGGCGGGGTACGGGGAGATGTGCAGGTGCACCAGGGACCCGTCTGCCCTCCTGATGGTCACCTGGTTCCCCACAAAGCTCACGATCTGAGGGCTCTTGCTGAACTCACTGCTCACAGAAAGGAAAATCAGTCAGTATTTTGCTGTTTTTACAAGACAAGGATTTAAGATCGATTATTTGTGACTTGGTGTTTTGCTATTTTTAATTGCCGACGTCATCGGAACAAATCTTTTCTAGGTTTTTTTCACAAAACCTGAGGTAAAATTTTATGAGAAAAAAATAAAATTTTGCTTTTATCTCAAGGTGCTGTCTGCTTTCCAACCCTGCACCATCATTTCAACCCCAAACTTTATAATTTTCCTTATAAACCCCTTTTTCCTGATTTCTCAAGCAAGAAACAGGAGAATTTTCCCAGTTGCAAGGCCAGGTTTACTTCTCCCAAGCACAATTTGTTAAGAAATGAAGGGAACAGTTAAAATAAATCACATTTGGATTAAAAAGGATTTCTTACCTGGCATCTTTCTCATAAAGGGTTTTTGGGAGAAGGTCTTTATCCACATAGACGGTGTTGGGATAATACCAGACTGTGAACCTGGAATCCTGAATGCCACAGAGGATGTTGCAGCTGTCATTCCAGGCCAAGCTCTGCACCATCGTCCCTGCATTTACAGACAACAAATAATGATAATAAATGAATAAATAGATAAAGAAACACATAAAACATTACCAGGAGAAACTTCAAAATAAAGGGAATTATAACAGCGTGGTTACTCAGCATTTTTGGCTGCTTTTTAAAGGTTTTAACCCCAAATTTGTAGCATTTTAAAAGCTGCTTTGGAGGGAAATGATAGAAAAATCAACAGAATTTAGATAAAATTTACTGAAATTCTTTCTACCTCTATCATATAAAAGCAAAAGTTTTTTTTCCCAAATTCGATTTCACTATTAATTAAGCAAAATGTTGTCTCTTGTATTAATTACAAATTTATTTCCCTCCCAGCATCTTCTCAAAGAACAATTTGAATTTTTCTCACCTATTTTGACAATCTTCTGCTCTTTCCCAAACCTTTTCACCGAGGTGATGAAAAGATCTCTGTTCTTATCAATAAAAGCTATTTTTCTCTCACTTGTCAGTCCTTTCTGGTCCAATGCAATCTCCACAATCTCTGTCTGGAAAGATAAAAGAGAATCTCTGATTTTTGTTCTGGAGATTTTATATCTGGACATTCAAATTGATTTTTTTCCTAAAAACAAGGTAAAAAATTCTTGGATAAACTGAGTTGGAAAAACATTTTGTGTGTGACTTCTCTGGGAATAAATCGTTCCATGGGGTTAAAATTAAGATTATTTAAAGTCCTTTCCAACACAACCCATTCCATGATTCTGTGATTTTATAAACTGAATTTCACGAAGATTAAAACAGCTCTGAAGACAACACAAAGCATTAAAAGTCAGCTGAAAGGCTCCTTTCTATTAAGATTTTAAATCCATTAATGTGTTTTTAGTGCCATTATTGAGGAAAACCATTAGTGATTCTTAATTTCTGAGTGAAATAAAGACATTAAAGCCTTCACTTTACCTTGTGGGTCAGAGGTTTTCCATCACCCAGTGGCTTCCCAGATAAAGCTTCAAAGATGTAGATAACTGAAAAAAAATAATTATATACTTTATTAAAAAAAGCAGAAGTTCTTAATGGATTTTTCCAGGAATTCCATTCTTTTCTGAGTATAATTTAGTGCAAGTGGATAAAATATTCCGTGTGAGTTTCACCACAGATTTTCACAAGATGATCTTATAAAAACCTGAATTTTCACTTCCTATCCCTATTCTTCATTTCTTGTCTCAAATGGGGCTTTCCAGAAATGACACCAAATTGTGTCATTGGATATGGATAAATCCATATCATAATTAAATCCATAATTTACAGAAATCCGTAATTTAAATAAATCCACACTTCCAACATTAGATGGACTCTATCTTAACCCACAATTCCATCACTGGGAATGTTTGGAAAGAGAGAAAATTAAAAAATCCCATCGGGGAATAAAAACTTATTCAATTATTTTCTGTAAATATTCCATGGATCAACTGGAAATTCAGAGCCAAACCATTCCCTTGAAGTTTTTAAATGAATTTGAAGCAAGACCCATAACTTGAATTGATTTTTATAATAAATATCTGTATTTTTATGCTGAATAAAGCAGGATTTACCCTTCTCATCAGCCTTGTCCTTCACTGCCAGGGTGTCATTGCTCAGGGACACTGTCAGGGCGTTTAAAATGTCTGTCCTCATGCCTGGGTACTTTGGGGAGGAAATCAATCTGCCCTCATAGGAATATAAATAAAGTCCTCCACCATCCACAAGAAGAAAATGCCTAAAAAAAAAGAAAAAAAAAAAAAAACAAAAACAAAAACAAAGAAGTAAATCAGTAATAATATAAAAAATGGTATTTTCCACAATGGGAAAGTCATTGTTTAATGTCCTGCAACTGTTCTTCCAGCTTCCATCATTCCTGAGCTTTACATTTTCAAGATATTCTGGAAGTTCTGTATGGAAAAGTTTGGTTTTAATGCATTATTTTTTCCAGGAGAAATACTTATCAGTCAAATATTCATTATTTTACCTGGGCAATTTTTGTTTATTTCTGATATTTCAATTTGAGCTTATTTTGTTCATTTATATATATATATTATATATATATATATATATGTGTGTATATACACATATATATATATATACACACATACACACACATATATATATATACACACATATAATAAATAAATTTATTCTGAATATAATACACATATTTATTTATAATAGAGATAACGTAACAAATAAATATATTTATTTTTATACATATAATAAATAATTAACTTTATTTATTTAATAGTTACATTCTGTCCATAATGAGCCTTTTAAGAAGCCAGGTACCTTTCTGCTTGGAGAATCAAACTCACGGTTCCCTCCTTCAGGTCAAAAATCAATGGAGTGTTCCAATTCCTTGTCCTGCAAAGATAAAAAAATCAGCATTAAAATATATAAAAATATGGAACACTGCAAGGAAAAATTAGCAAAATTATGTATAAATGGATTATTTTATTTCTAAAATGTTTTAAATATTTCGGACTCTTTTACCATGACCTGCACTAGCATTCAATGAGCAGATATTCCACTGAATATTTCAATCAATTTAAAATAAATTTAAAAAATTAAAAATAAATTAATTCTTGTGCTTCCAATAAATTTGCTGCCACTTTTCCAAACAATGTGAAGAAGACAAATTTGCTTTAATCACGAAAATATAAAACACAGCAGGGAAAAATTAGCAAAATTACATTTATATGGATTATTTTATTTCTAAAATATTTTAAATCTTTCTGACTCTTTTTACAGTGATCTGCATTAGCATTCACTGAGCAGATATTCCATTGAATATTTCAATTAATTAAAAATAACATTTAAAAATAAATAAATAAATAAATAAATAAATAAAATTAATTCTCCTGTTTCCAATCAAGTTTCTGCCACTCTTTTCCAAACAATGTGAGGAAGGAGAATTTGCTTTACTCATGAAAATATGTAACACTGCAAGCAAAACTTAGCAAAACTATGCTTATATATTTTATTTTATTTTTATTTTATTTCCAAAATATTTGAAATATTTCTGACTCTTTTACCACAATCTGCACTAGCATTCACCGAGCAGAAATTCCATTGAATATATCAATTAATTAAAAGTAAAATTAAAAAAAAAACAATTAAAAATAAATGAATTCTTGTGCTTCCAATGAAGTTGCTGCCTGTGGGATCTCAGCACCTCAGGACGGAGGTGCAGAGAGGCCGAGACCACCCTTGGGGGGCTCGGGAATCCTGGAATGTTGCCAGAAGTGTCTGGTGGCTGCACTTTGATCCTACACAGGAGACGACGCCTGTATGAGGATGGGAGGAATTCACTGGGTGAATGGTGAAGGGATAAGTTAATTAGAGTGTAAGACACAGGGTTTAGGATTTTGGTACAGGGGGGTCTAAAGAAGTAAGATGGAGGAATTGGGGCGTGTCCTGTTCTTCTTCTTCTTCTTCTTGGCCTCCATCTTCTGTGGTGATGGTGGCACTTTGGGATTGGTTATTACTAGAAGTGCACCGGTTAATAAGGGTAGAAGGTATTGGGGAGAAATGATAAATATTGTACACGTAACTTCGGGTATAAAGATAAGTGACCGCCCGGGGGCTCGCAGTGTGCCCATGGCTGACTTGCTGTGCAGACCTCTGTCGGGCTGAAAGAAAATCTTTTAGATAAACAATTAATAAACACCAAGACCGAGACAAGATCAGAAGTCTCCTCTCGTCCTTTGAAGCGTCGGCTCTTCAAGGCCATCCCTGGGCCTTTCCAGGCCACCTAAACAGCACAGAAAACCTTACAAACCTAAACAGCCAGAAAACCTTGAGCTATCTCCGGCCGAACATAAATCACCAGGACGTAAATCAGCAAAGAGAAAAATGAAACCTACAGCTGCCCCTTTTGCACAGGAAGTGAGGAAGAGGAGTTTGCATTACTCACGAGAACACGTAGCACTGCAGGCAAGTGGAGACCACCAAATATCCGTAATTCAGGGAGGCTTTAATGACCCTGTCCCGGAATTCCAGCAGATCCACGGCGTCGTTGATGACATTGTGCACCTGAGCACAGGAAAGAAACAAAATGCTGAAATTCTAATTCATTCATCAAATATTCCTGCCGAGAAAATAATTTGAGATGGAGGAGTGCTTGAACTCTGAATATTGCTTTGATTGTTTTGTTAAATTTGTTGGACATATTAAAGTAGATAAGGTATAAATAGAATTATAATTAATTTATATATTTATATGTTTATTTTAAAGTATTTTTTTATAATGGTGTAAGGTTTAGTTAATTAAATAGATAATTTAATTATTTTTTTTTAATTTTGACTTTGGTTATATTTTTAATTTACATTTTTTATTTTATATATTTTTAATTTAAAAATTCCCATTTTCAGATTGTTCAGCTGTTGATAAATTGAGTATTTGAAATGAACACGCCAATGTTTATTACACTGTTATTTAAATAAATTTAAATGTGTGTTATTTAAATAAACACTTCATCCAAACAATCCAGCAATGTCCAGGATTGGGATGAAGATGCTGCAGAGCTCTGGAAGTTTTATGATTCCACAGCTGGAAGCACAGGAAATCCAGGAGACAGGCTGGGTGAGCAGGCTGTGGTTTTGTTATTCTGCTAAAAATCTGCTCAAGAAAATCAGAGTTTGCCTCAAATTAACAGAGATTTTTAAGCTCAGAGATTTTAGGGAGCTAAAAATCCACGGGGGGCCTTAAACAAAAAAAGTTTCCTGTTTTTTTGGTGGGGTTTGGGTTTTTTTTGAAGATGTCACCATTCTGAGGGTGGTAACTTCCTTCTGATGTTTCCATTATGCACCAACTCCAGAACATGGACTGACCTCAATTATTGCAAGAGCCTGGAAACCATTTCCAAAGATATGCTAATTGCCACCACCACAGCATCACTAATTAACTTTGCCATTGTAATACTCAGGAAAAAAAATCCATCTGCAAGTTTTTGGTAGGATTTTGTAGGATTTTCCTACATACTATATAGGAATAAAATCAGCGTAAAGGAATGAAAATTAAAAATGAGTCAGGGTTAGCTTCACTTCCTCAGTCTTTGCATACTCAAGAAGAGAATTCAAATCCCATGGAGATCATTCCCAAGCACATCTGGAACGAGTCGATGTCTGGGAATGAGGGGAAAAATTGGGAATTTTGGGCTGATTTGTGCTGTGTGTTCCCAGACACTGACTCACAGCACCCACCCACGGCCCCGACCCCAAATCCAGCCCTGCTGCTGCTCCAACTCTTCCCAACTCCAAACCCAGCATCAAAACGAAAAAAACCATTAAAGGGTCTCATTAGGAGTTTAGGAACTTGATGCTGAAAAGCCCCAAATGTGTAATTTGGAAACTGTGGAAGGATGGAAATCTTGATAATCCCAGAGAAAAAACCTTGTGAGTCAATGTCTGGGAACACAAATCCAATCCAAAATTCCCATTTTGCCTGGAATGAGCTTTGTGATGGGGCTGCCCAGCTCTGAGGGGATTTTACCTTCATGGTTCTTCTCTTAATTCAGGTATTTTGGAGGTGGATTTTACCTTCATGGTTCTCTGAATTAAGGCAATTTGGAAGTGGATTTTACCTCCATGGTTCTTCCTTCATTGAGGTGATTTGGAGGTGGATTTTACCTCCATGGTTCTCTGAATTAAGGCAATTTGGAAGTGGATTTTACCTTCATGGTTCTTCCTTCATTGAGGTGATTTGGAAGTGGATTTTACCTCCATAGTTCTCTGAATTAAGGCAATTTGGAAGTGGATTTTACCTTCATAATTCTCTGAATTAAGGTATTGTGGAAGTGGATTTTACCTTCATGGTTCTTCTCTGAACTAAGGTGATTTGGAGGTGGATTTTACCTTCATGGTTCTTCCTTCATTAAGGTGATTTGGAAGTGGATTTTACCTCCATGGTTCTCTGAATTAAGGCAATTTGGAAGTGGATTTTACCTTCATAATTCTCTGAATTAAGGTATTGTGGAAGTGGATTTTACCTCCATGGTTCTCTGAATTAAGGTGATTTGGAGGTGGATTTTACCTTCATGGTTCTCTGAATTAAGGTGATTTGGAGGTGGATTTTACCTTCATGGTTCTCCTCTTAATCAAGGTGATTTGGAAGTTCTGCCACTCCCAGTGCTGCTCCAGCACGTGGGCAAAGATGACCTGGCCATTCCCACAGGCTCCTGCCAGCTGGGTGCCATCGATGGACCACGAAATGGCAAAAATGCTGCCAGTGTTGGGCTTCTCCAGGGCATAAGACCACTAAAAACAAGAAAAAAATCAGAATTTCAGTTACTCTGTGATTTTAGAAATTATTTCTTATCAGGAATACATTTGCAGGGTTGGGATTTTTCAAGCAGCGACAATAAATGGAGTTTTTGTTGAGTTGGGATTGGATGTTTAAGTCAATTTGGGAAATAAATAAAAGGAAAAGCAGCAGGTAAAGCAGAAATTAAGAAGTCACAATGTTGGGAGTATGTCAGGTATCAGTTTTCTACTCATGATTTATTCCAAGTGTGTTCTCATTCATAAATCCAGGCAATCACTACATAAAATTAAGGTGTTAAAGAAATAATTACATTTTCTCCACTCTGTTACTGTCCAAATGAAGGATTAATTAAAAATTTCCTCCAGCAAATACCTCAATTCCTAATTCCCTGAGCCTTATCCATGAGACTCCCCTGAAGTTTAGATCCTTATTAAATAAAATGCCAAAAATTAGAATTTCCAGACGAAGACATTTTAAAAAATTTCCTGTATATCAGAAACAGGAATCATCCTGAATCTCCAAAGAGCTGGTTCCCTGAAAGTGGATGACAAATAAGAATTAAATAATCTTTTTTTGGGAATTTCAGGAAGATATTCAAGCAGATTTTAGAACAAGAAGCAAATCTGTTATTTCCTCTATGTAACAGAATATTGTTAATGAGTAGTAATAATGCAGGAGGATAAGGAGAAGTAATTTTGTAGTAATTGGAGAACTACCTGAATATTCGAATATATTTGAAGTCTTACAGAGGAAATCAATAAAAATCATGTGCCTGAAGTTAAATGTAAACATTGGATTGACTTTTGGGCACATGAAAATTATCCCAAAAGGGGCACAGCAGAAGATGCAGGAATATATCCAACAGCAGGAGATGAAAAAATATATTTAACATTATTTAAATATAAATAGGATGCTCTTATTTGCTAATTAAAATGATTAATTTGACCAGTGCTTCGTTTTTATTATTTTTTATCACTGATCCCTCTACACTCCCAAGGCCTTGGGAACACAACTTGCCTATAGGACAACCATAATAATTTATTTTATATATGAATACATAATTTCTTTTCATGATTTTTAATTGAAGAAATACAATTAAAATATTAATATTAAATGTGTAACTTTGCTCTTTACTACGAAGCTGCCTGACATGCCAGGGAGGTAGGAAAAATGAGAATAAAGAGCACTGAGTGCAAAATACACAGAGCAGCTGGCTGCAGCTACTGCTCATTTGTGCTTAAGAGATGAGTAATAAACTCTTAATAAATAATAAACTCAGGTAAAAAATAATGCTAAAAAATAAACAATAAACTCTTAATAAAATCAGATAAAATAAAAATTTAAAAAATAATAAAGTCTTAATAAACCCATAATAGTAATAGTAATAGTAGTAATAATAATAATAGTAATAATAATAATAATAATAATAATAATAATAATAATAATAATAATAATAATAGTAGTCATCATCTCAGGTAAAAGAATCTTAATTTTCTACAAGAAATAAGCCTGTCTCCATCAAAATCCCCAATGACCTGTTCAGTATTAATTGCTGATTAAAACATTGTTTTTTAGCTTGCAGGAGTCTGAGCCAGACTTAACAGTAAATTCAATTACAGATCTGTGGATATCAAAATAAATCATTTTTAAATCAGCAAATTGACACTTTGCAAAAGAAAACTGCATTTAGTACTTTTTCTTCTAGATAATTGCATTTAAATTTTACTTACTAATTTGTAATTAAATTCTATTTATACACTGTCAGTGAAAATCAGTGAAATCAGAATCAGTACAGAAGGTGAAATAGGAAAATTCAGATTTATCCTTATACCTTTCCTCAAATAATCTTTAATTTAAAACCTTCTACCTTTTATAACCTTATTACCACCTTATAACCTATTATTATAACCTCATACCTTTAACCTTATACCTTTTCTCAAATAATCTTTAAAGGTTCCTCTTCATGAATTTAAATTATTTGAAATTCACATTTCAAATTCATGGTTTGACTGAACACACCCAAAACACCACAGTAATTTTTTCCCAGAAAAGAGCAATAAATACAACAAGAAAGCAGGACAAAGAAAGTCACAAATAATCAAAGTTTGCTGCAAAAAATCTGAGCAAAAATGTTCAGAACCACAGGAAAGCCAAAGACAATGAGGACAATCTGTGCTCCCAGTGAAGGGAGGTGAAGCTGCATTAAATTGATTTTAATTGGAGAAAAAGCTGCAAAAAACCCTATAAAAATAATGATTCAGGGGCAAACCTTCAAGGGAAAAAAAGATTAAATAATAAAAGTGGTTAAAATACAATAAAATATAATAATAAATGGTTCTTCCACATCCTTTTCTATCAGGTTATTGTTATACTCTTCTTTTTATTGTTAAAAAATAGCAATTTATGATTAGTAATGACCATAAGAGATGCTTGTGAACTCTGTGATTTTCAGGTAAAAATTTCATGTCCCAAAAAGCTAAATATTATTAAAAATAAAATATTCTGGTCAGCAAAAAGGTGCTGGCAATCACAAGCAGCTTTTGCTAATAAAACACCTACCTGTACACTGATATCCTGAGGAATATTTGCTGTATTATCAATAAATTTGGACAATTTCCAGAGTTTTACTCTGGAAATTTCTATTTTTATTATACTGATTTTTTTTTTCATATATATAAAATAAATTTGCTGAGTTTTACTCTGGAAAGTATTTTTAAATAATTAAAAAAAAATTAAAAATTTAAAATATTTAAAATATTTTTATTATATTAATTTTTTTAATCTATCTAAAATAAATTAGCAGAGCTGTACTCACCCCAGTTTTATCACAGAGCCGTAGAGTGTTGAAGGATCCCACAGCAAACAATTCTCCATCCAGAGCCCAGGCAATGGCAGTGATGGGGTTCTCGTGGGGCTGGGAACTGTACAGGACACGGCCAAACCTGTCCCAAACCTGCAGCAAAACCCCAATTCCATCCACGGCACACTCTGGGTGCACTGGCATCATTCCAGAAAAATAAATCCCCCTCATGTTTTAGTGGAATTGGAAAAATTGCTATATTACAGTTCATTCTTGGTTTATATATATATATATATATATTTTTTTTTTTTTTTTTTTTTGCATTTTTGTTACTGCAGAGGTGTAACTTCCCCTCATGTTTTCAGGGGAACTTGAAAAAATCACCCGTATTATATGTCTGTATATATATATATATATAATATTATATATACATATGTGTGTGTGTGTAAAAAAATATATATAAATAATATTGGTATTTAATATGTCTTGCTTTTGTTTTATATAGATATTTTTTGTATTGTTGTTACTCCAGAAATGTAATTTGCCCTCATGTTTTCAGTGTAATGTGAAAAATCACCTGTATTTTATATATATATAAAGATATAAAAAAATACATAAATATATATAAATAATATATATATTTCTTTTGTTTTATATAGATATTTTTTGTATTGTTGTTACTCCAGAAATGTAATTTGCCCTCATGTTTTCAGTGTAATGTGAAAAATCACCTGTATTTTATATATATATAAAGTTATAAAAAAATACATAAATATATATAAATTATATATTTCTTTTGTTTTATATAGATATTTTTTGTATTGTTGTTACTCCAGAAATGTAATTTGCCCTCATGTTTTCAGTGTAATGTGAAAAATCACCTGTATTTTATATATATATAAAGATATAAAAAAATACATAAATATATATAAATAATATATATATTTTTGTTTTATATAGATATTTTTTGTATTGTTGTTACTCCAGAAATGTAATTTGCCCTCATGTTTTCAGTGTAATGTGAAAAATCACCTGTATTTTATATATATATAAAGATATAAAAAAATACATAAATATATATAAATAATATATATTTCTTTTGTTTTATATAGATATTTTTTGTATTGTTGTTACTCCAGAAATGTAATTTCCCCTCATGTTTTCAGTGTAACTTGAAAAATCACCTGTATGAGATTTATATATATTTATATATCAAGAATATATATATTTTAATATAAATCCCCCTTTTTGTTTATATATATATATTTTGTATTTTTCCTATTCCAGAAATATAATTTTCCCTCATGTTTTAGTGTAATTTGAAAAATCACCTATATTACAGTTCAGTTTTGGTTTATATATATTTTTGATATTTTTCTTACTGCAGAAGTGTAATTTCCCCTCATGTTTCCAGTATAACTTTAAAAATCACCTATATTATTCCTCACTCATATTTTATAAATACACTTCTTGTACTTTTATTATTCCAGAAGTATAATTTTCCCTCATGACATAAAAATTTTAGAAATAATTGCCCAAGTCAATTATGTGTAACTATAAATACAAATATAAATACAAATAAATATATATACACAACACACATGTATATATAATTATTTAATTCATACTGGTTTATTTAATGCAACAGACTTGCTTTTTGCCATGGTAAACGTCACATAATTCTGGATAAAATATTCTGTATAAAATATTTTGCACCCCTGAGTTTTATTTCCTGTAAATTGCTCCAAGTCTATAAAAGAACCTGCAAATTTCCAAATACAGAGATTTTTAAAATGGAAATCAATCCACAAAACAATGTAATAATTTATTGAATTTTTAAAATTTCTTAATTGTATATTTTCTACCACAGCCATTACAGAATTAGATGACAGAACCAACACATGACACATTTAAAAATCAGTTTTTATTTAAGGGAAGATACTCAAAAGGTGCTTTGTGTTTTGAATGCAGATTATATTTCCTACATCCAAATAATATATATATTAATATACTTTAAAATGTATTAATAGATTAATATAATAATATATTATAAAATATATTTTACTGAGGGATTCACTGTCCCTGTAGTAGAAAACAGCAGTTTTATCTCTTTTAATTTGATATGTCAGCTTCTATTAATTCAGATAATCACTTCTATACTTGTACATATTTTTCTTTTTGTTTCACCCCCATTTTAGCAATTTTTATTCTGCAGTATTAAAAAAAATTGTAATTTTATCTTACTACAGAGTGAGGTGTATTTATAAATAATAAATTTTTTTCTTGAAAAGTGTGATTGATGATTTCTCATTTCATTTTGGGCTTCCAGGGTAAAATTCAGAAATTTCAGGATCTCTAATAAGTTTTTAGTCAGGGAGTTAAAATGAAGCAGAGCTCACCTTGTACCTGCAATCCTCCCCTGCAGACAGGATCAGATCATTCACTGAATTCCAGTCAGTTTTCAAAATCAAACCATCGTGGGCTTTCCACTGAAAGGGAAAAAATCACTTCCACAATTGTGACAACTCCTATTTTTAATATTCATCACTTGTTGGACTTGATGATCTCGGAGGTTTTTTCCAATCTTAACAATTTTATGATTTAGCAGAAAAGGAAATTAAATAAAGCCTGAACGAGGCAGAATCAAAGCACAAAAATCTGCATTAAAATCCTTCATCTAAAAATCCATTAAAAGTTTTAATCCAAAAAATTCAAATTCAACAAGACAAAAGGGAAAGGCTGCTGTGTACTTGTTTCTGTAAATAAATCTTATTAATGAATCAGATTATGAATGGTACCTGCAGAACTTTGGCATTTGGCTGGAGGGGTTTAATAATCAGCTGCTGCCCTGAGGTGTAGAGAACTTTGTCAGAGTCAGGGGCCCAGGACACTGAGTACACTGGAGTTGCTGTGGGCATGGAAAAAAATCGATTTTAAATATATATATATTATATATAATAATAAAAATAAATAATATTGATGGTATATATTATATATAATAATAAAAATAAATAATATTGATGGTAAGATACAACAGAGCATAATAAATAAAATATATAATTATATATAAGATATAAATAGATATATTTAAGTACATAAAATATAATACATAATTACTGCATAAAATAGATTTATATTACATAAATATCTATGTAGATAATACTGCATTATATAAATGTACTTTACACATTTCTCAAGCCCCTTTATCTATTGCCATTTACACATTAACAATTCCCAAAACTTTTACAAGTGAAAGGTTTCAAGTCCAGAAAAACAACAGGAAATAGCTGCATTTTGTATTTATATTCAGATAAATACAGATTTTATTCACTGATTTATTCAGATTTTATCCTCTGATACAATTTTACTCCCAACTGTCACTCCAGAAATACAGAAAATCAAAATAATACTCACCAAGAGACATCAGAAAATCAATCTTTTCAGCCCAAATTATGAGGCTGGACACAAAAATGGGTGGGAAAAGTTTTGTGTTGCACCTCAATTGTTCTTTTTTAGATTTCTGGGTACCATAATTAACACAGATTTTTGTTTTGCTGCACAAACATCCCATTCATAGTAACTTCCAAAATAAATGACAATAAATCCAAGTGGCCACAGGCTGGACAGATTTTTCCCAATTAACTGAAACTTTCTTAGACTGAAAGTCTGGAATAAAGCTGACTGTTCCATTTTAAAATCATGTTCCAGTTTTCAAATTAGATTTTTTGAAAACAGAATAAAGCAAAAATTACACATGGAAAAACATCCAGGGAAAAAATAAGAATTTTAAAAAGTCAGACTTGCCAACCATGCAAATATTTTCCATATTATTTGACAAGATTTGTCTCTGAAGAAAAATCAAAGGACTTTGCTACTTGATTCCTTGAAATAAAACTAAGAAAGTTAAGCAAAAAGCTTCTCCAAGTATTAAACTGAGCAACTGAATTAAAATTGTTCAAATAAACCATTTTTAATGTAACTTTAGGGTAATAAAAAACCCCAAAAGGCTTAAAATGCTCTTAGAGGATAAAACTCTCGGTGACAATTTTGGCATATTAAATTCTATCTCTAAAAATGACTCAGGAATATTTTGATGAGATTGAGATAATTAAGTGATTGAGCTGCCCTGAAATCATCCAGTATCTCCCCACTTTTCCCTGTGAAAAAAGCTGATTTATTATGGTTAAACTCCATTTGAGTTCCCAAATATTCACCCTCCAAACTGAGACCTGGTGTCATTGCTCCTGAAGATTTCTGTATTTCATAGATTTTCTTTCAGGGAATTTTATTCCTTAAAAATCCAGAATTATTATGGCAGACTTTTTAAACTTGTCAACCCTCAGAGCAGACAAGTCCCAGAAACACAACATACATTAAATAAATGTGGCTCTGGCTGTTTTCCTCCTGGCAATTCCTGGTGAAAATGCCATAAATTCTGTCCCCAGCTGGAGCAGAAATTCTAAATAAACTCCTTTTTTTTTTTTTTTTTGTCCTTTCCTAATGCTGATCTAACAATCAGAAGAGTTTTCTATTTAAACCAAATGTTTGCCTTTTTTATGATGGCTGAGGACTTAACCACAATTTCCAGGGCTTAACAGCAGGAGCTGAGTTAACTCATTTCCTCCTGCACTTAACAAGGGCTGCCTTGGGAAAATGCTGCCAACACCCTGCAAACCCAGAGGAGCAGTCCCACTGCAGCAGAAACAGGAATATTCTGGCAAAAAAAGGCAGAAAATTGGGATTTGAGGAAGGAAGGTCTGGTTTATCCCACAGCAGAGTTGGTAATTGCAAGACTTTTGTGGGATTTGGGATTGTCACAGGAGGAGAAACATTAATTTAAATGATTTTAGATCTAGGGAGGGTGTTTCTGAAAGAATATTCCTAAAGAATAGAGGTATCAGGAATGAATTCCTCCCTGGGAGGGCTGGGATGGAATTCCCAGAGCAGCTGTGGCTGCCCCAGGATCCCTGGAAATGTCCCAGACAGGTTTGGGATACAGGGATGGGATTTCAGGTCCTTCCAATCCAAACCATTCCAGGATTCCATGAGAATCTTGTGAGATCCCTAAGAAATCCAAGGCAAAAAGGTTTCCTCATCCAAATGGATCAGTGGAAGCCCAAACCCAACATTTCAGTGTAAGGAGAAGGAGGAATAAAAGGAAGAATTTAAGGGAATTTAAGGCCAAAGACAGAACAGGCACGTGGATCATCACCCCAAAATCCAGCCTGAACATTTATTTCCAACACAAAGAGTGGAATGGGGCAAAGGAATGTTGGCAGTGGGGATTTTTTCAGTTCTCATTATAATAAAGGAAGGGAAAATGATTGGAAAATTCATTTGGTTGAACATAATGCACCATTCCTGCAGAATCCTGCCCTGACCCAGGTATGGCCATGTTACCACTGCGACTGTGGGGCTCTGACCCTGAATTTAAAGATTTCAGGGCCTCACAGGATTTGAAGTTGAAAACACAAACACAAGGTGACAGTTACTCCATGGGAACTCAAGTGTGCTTTTGTACTGCACCAGAAACCTGTAGAAACCAATGAAAATTCATGTTTGAAACAACAGCATGCAACTCACCTGATATGCTTTTTCAAACCCCAAATAGGCAAAATAATGCATAAGAAACCTGACAACATAAACTGAGAAATGCTAACGAATATGTGCTTTGGTTTGAATATTTTGTTTAAATTGTAGTTCAGTTGGTTTATCTTCTTACCTGACAAACATTGCATGAGCACAAGAACTTCCTTAAAAGAACTGCAATGCATTTTCTATTCAGTGCTGTGGTTAAAGTGCCTTCCCCAGGTTGAAAGCATTCAGATCATTTGTTTCAGACTGAGATAAGGGCCCTGACATTTACCCCAAGCCCAGGTGCATGTGGTTTCTTCAAAAATGTCACAGGGTCACACAGGCTCCATCTATGAAGTCTGAAAAACAAAATTGAGCTGAGGATCTTCACTGCAATGGCCCCAAATCCTCAGCGTGGGATGAGACTGCTGCCTAAAAATATTGCAGCACTTTGAATTTGAAAAATGAAATTACTTTCAAAAAATCTTATTGAAATGCAACTCTGATTTATATTTAATTTTAATTAAGGCTTTAACACCCTTGAAGAAACCATCCCTGCCATATTCAGGGTCTGTTATTTAAATATATTTCAGAACAAGTTCTGCTGGAGCTCATAGCAGAGAACTCACCTTGCTGGGCCAAGGTGGATCTCAGCATTCCACTTTTAGACCAGATTTTCACTTGGCCATCTTCCCCAACTGCAAACGAGCACAGAAATCAGCAAATGCCATGCAATATTCACTCTAACAAATGTATTTGTATTTGCTCAGGAAACACTGGAGTTAAAATAAACCCAGCTTTTCTTACAGGTGAATTCCTTTTGTTTAATCTTCCAATCATATAATAGGAAGTATAGGAAGGAAAAATATTGAAGATGTTTCTTTGGTTATTATCAAGAAATCCTCCTTCCCTGAAAATCCCCAAACTCTTTTCTGAAGCTGGTCCTAGCAAGGGAAAATCCATCATTATTTAAGCTCCCCAAATTCTGTATTTCTGATTCCTTCAATGGCCCAGGAGCTGCTTAGAGGAGTGTGAGAAGGCCCAGGGGAGCAGGAGCAGATTGGATGGATTCAACTGGAGATTTCACAGCTGATAAATGAAGATAACTCTGGATGGCTTCAATTTTCTACCATAACTGTGTGTTACCAAATAACTCAGTTTATTTATTGAAGAATTCATTGCTAAACACTACACAGCACACTTAGGGCTGTTTTACAGCACACAATTCCTGGTGTGGTGTCATTTTTAAAATGCTTCAGTTTAGGCCTCCCAGATGCAATTAATGAGGAAAAAGAAATTAATGGATTCTTCCATTCAAATATGATTTATTTGCCACATTTCAGGTTTTTATATCTGGCCAGTGTTGTTTTAAATGTTTTAAAAATGTTTAAAAAGCCCACTCAAAATTAAAAATCTTATTTGTGCACATTTGATGCTGTTAAAATACAACCATAAAAATATCTGAAGTGGTGCAGTTAATGATTTATTTAGTCTTCCTCCAAGTACAGCTGTGGTAGAAGAGGAGTTGATCTCCTCAGAATAAACTGGAAGTGGTGATGAATTCCCACACTCCCCAAAAAGTGTCAGTGTCATGCAGCCTCATAAAAAAAAGGGATTCAAAAGACAATTTTGACTTTGTCTTTGGAGAAGTTCCTGAGGCAAAGCCGTCTTTAAAAAGAGCAATATTTCCATCCCTCTGGGATTTCAGAGGAACAGGCCAGACAGAGTTCATTGAAGCAGCATTTCAGAGTCTGGAAAATTATTATTTCCAAAATTAATTTTGGAAAAAATCCAGAATGATCTGCAGTTCTTGTGGCCAGAGGGATCAGCTGTGCTCCATCAGCAGGAGGCTGACACACCACAAACCCAGCAAGGAGCCCAGCACAGGCATTGCAGCAGCTCCCCCAAACCCAGACACAATCTGGGACAAAAACCACCAAAAGCAACTCATTAATAAAAGATCTGGGACAAAAAAATGGTGTAGAGATGAAGAAATTGTGGGCTCACTCCTCTATCACTAATATAAACAAGCTGTAGGTAATAATTACTGATAGTTAAGGAATAAAGCACAGGAATATTCAAGATCAATGAGCCTTTTTGGCTAAAAAACCCCAAATGTGCAGGGATATAAAATGGACCAATTTAGCAACTTCTTCTTGCAACAGACAGAAAAGAAAGAAATCAAATATTCTCCTTTCTGAAGTTCAGAACAGCCACAAAACCATCTGAGCACTCCGATATTAAAACATTTACTTTCAAGTAATTGGATGATTTAAATGAAAAAGAGAAATATTTTTACTACATCTATTAATTAAAATGGACAACACTAAGCTAAAATACATTAATAGTGCAAAATGAACTCCTAGTAAAAAGGTGATAACAACCTCTGTGATAAGTAAGACCAAAAAAAAAGCAGATTATTATTTAAGTTTTTAAAGCACTTTATTAATTTAGGAATGCTCACCTGTAACCAGGGCTGTTCCCTCATAATTCCACCTTCCTGCAAGGACAGCTCCACAATGGGCTTCGACACTTTTCTCCACTCTTCCTAGCTTGGAAATCAAGTGGAATTTCCCTAAAATAAATAAAAAAGTTAATAGAATTT
The DNA here is from genome assembly GCF_027579445.1 of Ammospiza nelsoni. Classification (NCBI taxonomy): domain Eukaryota; kingdom Metazoa; phylum Chordata; class Aves; order Passeriformes; family Passerellidae; genus Ammospiza; species Ammospiza nelsoni. The sequence continues at coordinate 1,857,333 of NC_080642.1, forward strand.
ACAGAATTATGTAATTATTATTCCATTATTAATTACATTCTATATTATTACAGCAGTGCTGGTACCCCCTGTGGAAAGCACACAGACAAACCAAGAAAGCAGCAACACAAAGAGCACTTCCAGTTGTTTTTCACAGCTCAAATCAGAATTATTCCTGCTCCCATGGAATAATTCTGGGATGGAATTCCACAGCAGCCAACCCCAAAGTTTGTAATGACTTCAACAGAAGGATCAGGAAGTTTTTCTTCCCAAATAAGGGATGCTGCTTAAACCCAGGAAGATCAAATTTAAACTGGAGCAAAGAGCAGACAATGGAGAGCTTGGAAAAATAAGCAGCCCAGTAATTGAAATTAAGTACTTTAAAATCAAATTATTTTTAGTATTATTTGATCTAAGCTGCCAGACTGAACCACTGCAAGGGAGCTCCTGAGTGACCAGAACTTTTGGCACAAGCATCCAGCCAAATCTCTGCCAGTGCAAGATTTCCAGGGAAAAGACTTCTACCACTGATAAAAAACTATGGTTTGGATAAATCAGTTTATGTGAACAGTTTGTTATGGAATCCCAGACTGGTTTGGGTTGGGAGGGACCTGAAATCCCAATGGCAGGGACACCTTTCACAGCCCAGGCTGCTCCAAATCCCCTCCAACACTACCAAGGTGTTCATTTCATGCATTCCATTCTTCTGTAATTATAAAATAAAATTTATCTCATGGATGTATCACTTATTGCATAGAACACCTCTCAGGTCTGACATTTTCATGTTTCATACGTAAGCAAGAGCTGGATTTAGAGGAATTCAATGTTAATTCCTCCAAGTCAATTGCCAAAATGGCCTTTTCTGCTTTTTCGCTGAAAACAACTTTTATTTTCTGAGAAATATATATTTTATTTTCTGCACCTTTTCCCATGCAGTGTCTTTGCTCCACCTGCATCCAGGACCTTTTTCACTGGAGCATCCTTAAACCCAATCTCCCAGGAGCAGGAATATTCCCATATTCCCAATCTCCCAGGAGCAGGAATATTCCCATACTCCCAGGAGCAGGAATATTCCCATACTCCCAATCTCCCAGGAGCAGGAATATTCCCATATTCCCAATCTCCCAGGAACAGGAATATTCCCATATTCCCAATCTCCCAGGAGCAGGAATATTCCCATATTCCCAATCTCCCAGGAGCAGGAATATTCCCATATTCCCAATCTCCCAGGAACAGGAATATTCCCATATTCCCAATCTCCCAGAAGCAGGAATATTCCCATATTCCCAATCTCCCAGAAGCAGGAATATTCCCATATTCCCAATCTCCCAGGAGCAGGAATATTCCCATATTCCCAATCTCCCAGGAGCAGGAATATTCCCATACTCCCAAATCTCCCAGGAACAGGAATATTCCCATGCCATCACCTCCAGGACTGGCATGAAGGGGCTGAGCTCTTCAGAGCCATCACTTTTTTCAGGATATAAATTTTATATATTGATTTTATACATTGAAACAGCTCCCACTGATCCAAGCAGAACCCCTGAATATTTCTGTGAGCAATTGCTCAGCTCATAACAGATGAAATTCCAGAGGAAGCTCAAGCAGCTGGGAAGGAACTGAAGGATTTGGTGAAGTCAGAATATCAGGAAAAAGGGCAATGTCAAAGTATCAGATAAAATCCTGTTATCCAGGGAAAACTCCACTATTTTCCCAATCTTTTGCATCCTCTCCCACTCCACAAGCTCCTACTTCTCTCACAAGGCCCCTTCCAAAGAGGGAAACAGAGGAAATTGTAGCTGAGCAGGGAAGAACATGGTTACATGTAAAAGCAGGATCAACTTTCCAGAATTCCTCTGGAAAAAATGTGATCATCACTTAAAACTGTATCCTCATCCTTCTGCAGAACAAGGGAGATCAAGTTTGCAGGGACAGCAGCTTTAATTCTGCAACTTCTTGGCTTTTCCAGCAGGGGAATTCACAATTGCTGCCAGCCAAAAGCTTTTTCCATGGCATTCCCAGGGGGAGGTTTCTCCATTTCCATGGATTTCTGTTCTACTGAGGCAACAGAGACTTTCAAATTACAACTGATTACACAAAAAAGAGGAAATTTTAGCCAAATGCCTGGTGTAGGTAGAAGGGATTCAGCTTAATCTCTGGTCCTTTATTTTTATTAAGTACTGAAGACAGAACTGTCCTCAACCTGAAAATGACTCCCCAGTTTTGAAGGAATTTCCAGTGGGAGACTCCCAGCCTATCCAAACACAGAATATAAAACATGGATGTTTTGTTCATTAACTTCCATGGACTCTTAAATGCTGACCTAATATAAAATCGTCAAGAAAAAATTAAAAATAAAAAGGTTGAATCACTTATGATTTGTCCTTAATTTGAAGGTTAAAGCCAAAAATATTCTTCATTTTTGTTAAAAAATAGCAACAAGACCAATGTCAGTAGGAAATAAAAGAACAATATCCCCCAAGAGATGCATTTCAGAAGAAAACCCAAGGGGACTAAATTTACATTTGCTCTCATTTCAAACATCTGCAGTTCAACTAGGAATTGTAAAGACATTATGCTGCTTTTCCATTGGATTCAGCAAGTTTGCAGGAATCCTTATCACACAGGGGACTTGGCTGCTGCAGGAAAACTGCAGGAGTAAGCTGGGGCAGGAAAACTCCTGCAGGAAGAAAAATCTGGCTGGGGGCAAAATCCTTTTGGGGAGAAGGGGAATAAAAACCCCAAGGGTAAAATCCTTTTGGGGAGAAGGGGAATAAAACCTCCAAGGGTAAAATCCTTTTGGGGAGAAGGGGAATAAAACCTCCAAGGGTAAAATCCTTTTGGGGAGAAGGGGAATAAAACCTCCAAGGGAAAAATCCTTTTGGGGAGAAGGGGAATAAAAACCCCAAGGGAAAAATCCTTTTGGGGAGAAGGGGAATAAAAACCCCAAGGGAAAAATCCTTTTGGGGAGAAGGGGAATAAAAACCCCAAGGGAAAAATCCTTTTGGGGAGAAGGGGAATAAAAACCCCAAGGGAAAAATCCTTTTGAGGAGAAGGGCAATAAAACCTCCAAGGGAAAAATCCTTTTGGGGAGAAGGGGAATAAAAACCCCAAGGGAAAAATCCTTTTGGGGAGAAGGGGAATAAAAACCCCAAGGGAAAAATCCTTTTGGGGAGAAGGGGAATAAAAACCCCAAGGGAAAAATCCTTTTGGGGAGAAGGGGAATAAAAACCCCAAGGGAAAAATCCTTTTGGGGAGAAGGGGAATAAAAACCCCAAGGGAAAAATCCTTTTGGGGAGAAGGGCAATAAAACCTCCAAGGGAAAAATCCTTTTGGGGAGAAGGGGAATAAAAACCCCAAGGGAAAAATCCTTTTGGGGAGAAGGGGAATAAAACCTCCAAGGGTAAAATCCTTTTGGGGAGAAGGGGAATAAAACCTCCAAGGGTAAAATCCTTTTGGGGAGAAGGGGAATAAAACCTCCAAGGGTAAAATCCTTTTGGGGAGAAGGGGAATAAAAACCCCAAGGGAAAAATCCTTTTGGGGAGAAGGGGAATAAAACCTCCAAGGGTAAAATCCTTTTGGGGAGAAGGGAAAAAATCCCAAGCAATCCCCAAAGCTTCTTGCTCCCCAAATAATGCCTTGTACTTGACTGACACGAGCACTCAATGGTACGAAACAATCAGTATTATGAATATTTTTAAAATTTATTATTTTTATTATTAGAAATATTTTAAGTTGCCTTACCATCAGAGGTGGTGAGAACAAAGCTCTCAGCCTGGGGTTGCTTCTTGCCACCGATGGCTCTGGGAAACCAGTGCAGGTCCAAGGGATAAACCTCATGTGGCAGCTTCAGCACCCGCGCGGTCTCGCTGCTCACGGGGTTCCACTTCATCACCTGGTGGTCATCGCTGCAGGAGAACAGCTCATCAGCTGTGGTCCAGCCCACGCAGCTCACCAAGTCCTTATGTGAAATTCAGTTAAGGAACCTGAAAAGTTTAACCACCAGAAACAATCCAATACCCCATCTCAACTCCTTAGAGCTGAAGGGACAATACAGGAAGATTATTTTGATAACATCGTGTGGAACGTTTAATACTAAAAAAAAAAAAAAAAAAAAAAAATCTTCGTTCTTCATTTTTTTGCTCTTATGTGCCAAGAAGAGCTGGTAAAAATGAAGTCCAACGAAGCAAATTTTCATTTCGTAAAATGAAAATATTTCATAAAAATCAAATTCTTATCATGATGTAAAGTTATGGAAACCTGGCTAAAATGTTGGGTTAGTGAAGGGTCTTAGTGCAAAATACAATGCAAAACACCCAACTTTCATTCAAAAGTGTTGGTTTATTTACACCATATGTAAGTGTTTATTATTATAAGTACATATTTATCATATGTAAGTGTGCAGTGTCTCTTAAAACATTGTCCTTAAAGGCTGCAGTCAATGATAAGGGGAACAAAGGAAAAACAGGAAAAAAAAGGCATCTGCAATTTACAAATATTTTACTGAAATTTCAACAACAAAAAAATATTTTCTGGAAGAGTCCATTCAGAATGAACATGATGTTCCATGCTTTTTTTCTGTGACAAAGGATATGTTTTGGCTCCTTTAAAAGGGAAGTCTTCAGCCTCATCTCAGTTGTTCAGATGGAGCATTAAAACCATGTGTTATAACTGCAATAAAAGAAAACAAATACATATATAAGTATGGATAATGAACATAATATACACAAGCAGCCAAAATTCAAGAGGAAGACACTAACACTAAAATTAAAAGGTCTGAAGTAATTTTACATCACTACTGGGGGAAAAGAGGCACCAAGAAATACCTGAGTTTAAAGAGAATTCTGTTTTCACATTATCCAACTGAATAAGGACAACTTGAAGAAAAAATGAACAGTGATTCCTTAATGTTGGAAAAGACCTTTAAGATCAAGCCTGAAACATCAGAGGTGGGAGCACTGGAGATCCCCTGTGCTGACACACAGCCAGGAAGAGAAAACCTGGTATTTTCCTTCCAAATCCCAGAACTTTATTATAATTTTAAAGCATTTTAATGGCTCTGTATGTGCTGCTGAAAGGCTGAACGCCCGCCTGGGCCATCACCAGGTACATCCATCTCTGCCAGCCCACGTATTCCCTCCGTCCCAAGGAATCCAGCAGGAGTTTTAGGAGAGATGTGGCAATAAGCAGGAATTCTAGGCAGGAATTCTAAGCAGGAATTCTGGGGACTCGGAGAAGCCAAAGCGCCTGACGCCTCCTGCCTTTCCCAGCCGGAGCTGCTGGCCCGGAGATGGGGATCGGGAACGGCGGAGCAGAGCGGGATGGGGGCAGCGCAGGGAAGGAATGCCAGAGGGAAGGAAAACCAGCGGGCGGGATGGGGAAGGCAGCGGGAAGGGATGGGGGCAGAGCGGGAAAGGGAAGGAACGCCACAGCACGATGGGGGAATTCCGAGAGGGAAAAGCAGCCGGCGGAACGCGGGGCACGGAGGAGACACCAAACCCTCGGGGCAGCCTCGGCCAGCACCGCCCGCGCCAACGCCCGCTGTTCCCTCCGTTTGCATTTTACCGAGAAGCGATCATCCAACCCCTCCTGAGGGCCGGGGCTCCCCCGCCCTGCCCTCAGCTGTCCCCCGGAGCTCTCCGGCCCCTCCATCCGCCCGTCCCACGCCCAGCCGGGGGTCACGGCTCCCGACCCCGTCGCCCACCGCGGCGGTGACTCAGCCGAGGGGAGGGGGCCGGCGGCCGCCGCCTCCCCAGCGCGCCTTTACCTGCGCGGGCAGCGGGAGAGAGCGGCAGAGCGGCGGCCGGAGCCCGCTCCCGGCGGAGCCCGCTCCCAGGGGAGCCCGGGGCGATCCCGCCGCCAGCTCCCGGGATGATCCCGCTCCCGGCGGATCTCGCTCCCAGCCGATCCCGGGATGATCCCGCCTGCCGCTCCCGGCGGATCTCGATCCCGGGATGATCCCGCCTCCCGGTCCCGCTCCCGTCGCCTCAGGAGCGGCGGCTCCCGCTCCCCCCGCCGCCAAGCGCCGCCGTCGCTATGGCGACTTCTCGCGAGACCGCATCCTCTTCATCCTCCTCCTCCGCCACCTCACAGCTCGCCCCCGGCCCCCCCAAGGTGCCACGGCGCCGCCCGTTAATTAATTAAACCCGCTTCAAAATCGCCGCGCTCTCACCATTTTTAAAAAAAAAATTCACTAGTAAAATTTTTTTTTAATATTTTTTTAATTAATTTTAAACTAGCGCGTGTTACTCAGCAACCAAGCGCCGCCCACTGACCTACTTCTAAAATTAAAATTAACCCTTTTCTCCGCCGGCACGGCCGCGAGGCTGTGTTACCTCGCCGCCCTCACCCCCTAATGTCTCCCACTCCCCCCCCCGTGTCTGCCCAGAAAAAGCCGCTCCCGGCGGATTTCTGGGCGCTTTCCCCTCCCTGCTGTAACGAACACAAGATGGCGGGCGGGGGCGGCGGTGCCGTTCAAACCCGCGGGCCCGGCCCCTCCCGTCCCAGCCTGCCCCGCGCTTTTCTAACGAATTTCGGTTCGAGTTCGCCATTTCGGCGCCATTTTCGAGTGTGGAAGCGGCCGAGCTTCTACAGCAGCCGGAGCTGCCCGCGCTGCCGCCGCCTCGCCGGGGCACGGAGCCGCCGGGACGAGCAGGTACGAGCTCGGCGGGAGGAAGCGATGGCGGTTCGCCTCAGGGCGGTGGGGTGGGGGGGCTTTGCGGCGGAGGAGGTGCCCTCAGGGGGCTGCCCCGGGCAGGGGGTGCTGAGGGGACGGTGCTGATGGCGAAAACAGAAATGCTGGGAGAGTTGAGGGAAGACAAGGGATGCTGAGGTGGAGATTAGGATTTTTGAGGGGACGGTGCTAAGGGGGAGACAAGTGGCGTTGAAGGGAAGATGCTGAGGAGGAGACAGGAGGCGCTGAGGCAGAAGGCGGGAGGTGCTGGGGGATCGGCGGTTCTGCCCCGCGCCTCATTTCCCCACTTCCCCCGGGCCCGGAGGGAGCAGAAGCGGCGGCAGAGTCTCTCTCTTCCCGGCCGGGCTGCCCCGCTGAGGGTCCCCCTGAGGGCCCGGGGCCCGGCGGCTCCGTCCCAGCTGCTGTCGGCTCAGGGCTCTGAGGAGCGGCTTCCCGAGGGGTTGTGCAGCCCAAGGGCTCCGCCGTGCCCTGAGGGAGCCCCGCGGACCGCGGAGGACGGGGAAGTTCAGGGACGCGTTTGGATAGCGGAGAGACCCGACTTTAATCTGCTTAGAGAGGGACCCTTCTATCCCTGGTCTGCCTGCTGCTTTGATGCTTGAAGGGTGAGAGAAAAATCCCAAGAAAGCTCTTAACGATTCGTTTAAAAGAGCTGGACTCGATGATCCCTGTGGGTCCTTTCCAGCTCGGAATATTCTGGGATTCTGTGACTTAGAAAGAGCGTGACAAGGGTGCAGTCTGGCTCCTTGTGCTTTGAAAAAGCCCCAGATTTGTCACTGACAGGGCTTGTCGCTATCACATTTAATCGGCTGTTCATAAGGAAGCTTTTCTGTCCGTCTCGGGCTCTTTTTTCGCCGTCCCCGTGAGGAAAGCGGCGCTTGGCAGGAGAGATGCTTTTACCGAACACCTTCGAGCTGGCTCGGGGGAGGGGCTGGGCACGAATTTGTTAAATTTGTTAGAGACGATGTGGCAGCTGATTTATCGCGATTTAAAAGCTGAGGTCAAGTAGTTCGGCTTGTTCATTCTGCTGAAGCTTCCGAGCCGGGGGGAAGGGTTGGGAAGGTAAATAGGTCTATATTGCACAATTCTGTTGGAGTGGAGCAGTTTGGGGGAAAAAAAAAAATAAATGTGCTTTGAGAGGCTGTAATTGTCCGCGACAGCCATTGCGGAACAGTTCTGAACGAGGGCATGGACTGAAATTGCCTGAAAATGAGTTCTGTCTCTCATTTCCCCCCTCCCCCATTGTCCCAAACGAAGGACTCTCATGAGAGTGTGGGCTGGGGGTAGGTCTGAAAACGTCAAATGATTGGCACCAATTGTAAGATGACTTTCTAACCACGTCAGTTTTTTATCTTGTGAGAAGTAAACTTTCTCATGTCTGTTTTTCTGCGAACTCACTTCGCCACTTGCTGCGATTTCAACTCTTTGGGGAGAATTTTGTTCCTTTTCTTCTCATCGGGTGCTTTCTGCTCACCCGTTTGGGGAGCTGTGCTCGAGTGCCAGCTGATGGCTTTTGTAATGCTCGTCCTTGCTCAGATCACTTTAACATCCCGCCTAGATGAAGGTATTTCGTTTTTGCTTTCTCTCTGAAATGCTGGATGCTGGCAGGAGGGGTTGTGTTGTGTTTTGCGAGCAAAGTGTGTCGATTTAAATAATTTTAAGAGTCAAATCTTTGCTATAATCACGCAGGGCTTTCGTTTCTCTATCTGTTTATCAATCTCTCTATAGCCATACAAATATTTAGCACGGATTATTGAAAGTAAAACGAGTGTCAGATCTGAAATATAACGAGTTCTTGCAGGAGAGCAGGGACATGTGGCTCCTGGGCTTGTTATTCAATGTGTCTTTAACCCTTTTGTCCCCAGCACCAGGGTGGCTTTCGGGGAGCAGTCAGTGCCCTAACATGTCCCCACGAGCTGGCAGCAGGTAGATCATGCTGTTAAAACAGATCAGGCTCAGCCCCTCGTTTTGGGGGTGATGTATCTTAAAATATATCATTATGAAGCTTACCTCGATATTTTGTTTCAAATTTGGATTTTTGTCTTCTAAATGCCTCCAGCGTTAAGTTTCTAAATGAGTCGAGCATCTGGGCAGAGGTGTAGGTGAATTCCTGGGCTGCAGCTCGGCGCTGAGATCACGGGGTTCTCTTGTTTGTGTTAGCAAAGGAGATAGAGCCCTTCAGTTTGATTGCTTGCAATGGAGGGGGAGCAGCCAGCAGGGACCGTGCCAGGCAAGAGCACCAAAAGCTCCACTGCAGCCCGCGGGAAGGGCAGGGAGCCCCTGGAGGAGTCCTCCGTGGCCATGGAAGTGGAGAACGAAGGCACCAGGGAGCCCGATGGCAGAGAGCCTCCCCAAGGTAGGTCTGGGCCGCCTGGCGTGCTGCTCACCGAGCCTCCTCAGCAGCAGCCTGGATTTCCAAACCCTTCCAGGAGGGATTTGCTCTTTTCCCTTCTACAAGCAGCACTGACACCCCTGGCAATCTAAAAGTGCTTTAAAACAGTCAGACTCGCTCGCAAAGAGTTAAAGGGTTTGGCCCAGCACAAGTGCAAAAACAATTTGTAGCCTTTCTCCTAATAAAGCCCATTTCAGAGCTCTGATCTGGAGCATTGGACTGAAGGTTGTGCTACAACAGCAGGGTTTTTCAAATTTATAGGCAGCCAATGGTATGGGATTTCTTGGAATGGAATAAATGTCAAGTTTATTTACTTAACTCTTAAAATGATTTGACTTTCTTTTTCATGAAGCAGTGTATTTTCTTGAGTTCCTTGAGTTGAGCTTTTGCAGAAAAAAATCTGCAAAACCAGCAGCTGTGTAACTTTTTAGGGAGCCAGATGTGCAGTTGTTCACGGCAGGTATTTGACAAATACATCGAAATTGGTGGCAGAATCTGCTGCTCGTGTGAAGGAGCAGCGCTGGTGCCTGGGGAAAAGCTGCTCTGCTGATATCCAGGGGGCCAGTTTGTTTTCGTAACAAACTTCCTGTCTGTGCAGAGCAGCCGTGCTGTCATTGCAGCTTTCAGAGCCTCTCGGAGATCCCCAAATCCTGCACAGAGACTCTGAAATGTGGCTTTGCTCTTATTCATTTAAAGGCTTTGCCTGCTGCACATTTGCAGATTTATTGTGATGCTTGGAGCTGCTGGAATTGCAGGGGGCCTGTTAAAGTGTGCTGGAATAAGAATTACATAATGAAAGAACAAACCCAGCGATGGGACATCTTAAGTAGCTCTTAAAAAACATTTTGTTTGTGGAAAGAAGAATTTTAATTCCACTCAGCTCATATTAATAACTACAGGCCAAAATGTAGCTTGATTCAGACAGAAATGATGTTTGCTTTTTTCGGTTCAACATTTTAAAAGTTGTCAAATCACTGAGAGCTTACAATTGTTTTTTTGTTTTTTTTTTTTTTTTTTTTTTTTTATCTTTGTTTGGATGGGTTTTAGCAGGCTCAGATGAGGTGGTGGATAATCGAAGTTTAGAAGAGATTTTGAGTAGCATCCCTCCTCCCCCACCTCCAGCAATGACCAGTGAACCTGGTGCTCCTCGCCTCATGATCACTCACATTGTAAACCAGAACTTCAAATCCTATGCAGGGGAGAAAATTCTGGGACCTTTTCACAAGGTATCTTTCTTTTTCCTTAAGTAGTTTGGAACTGAAGGTAAGACTTCACTGGGTGGTATTATTCCTTCCTGCATTTTCTTCATCTAAGCTGACCTCAAAATAACTGAAAAAATATTTAAGGCTTAGAAATATTTTGATAGTAATATTCTAAATTAAGTAGAGAAAACAGTTCAGTGCAACTTTGCAACGCTGTGCAATTTTCATTTGTCAGCACAGCTGAGAAAAGCTCTCTTTTCTCGTGATTTCGTTTGCTGGAGAACTTTGAGGGCCGTGTTTGAAGCAAGAGAATATTTTTTTGTGCCCACAAGAGACTTACGTGGCCGAGCATGAAACTTTGCTTGTGAAGGCTGCAAAGTGCAGGGCTTTGGGTTCAGCAGAGCAGCTGGGAAAGCTGAGCTGAGCTCTGGGGCTTTTATTCACTTTTACCTTGGCAGCCGCAGCTCAGCTCGCAGCCGCTGCACGCACGGGCAGTGATTGTGCCCGAGGGGGTGAGTGAGGGCTGCTGGGCAGCGCCGCTTTCCCTCTGGAGATCCCTTTTCCCCTCTCTGTGCAGCGTTTCTCGTGTATCATCGGCCCAAACGGCAGCGGCAAATCCAACATCATCGACTCCCTGCTCTTTGTGTTCGGCTACCGAGCCCAAAAAATCCGCTCCAAAAAGCTCTCGGTGCTGATCCACAACTCTGATGAGCACCAGGACATCCCCAGCTGCTCTGTGCAGGTTCACTTCCAAAAGATCACTGACAAGGTAGGTGTGAGCCCGGCTTTGAGCCCTCAAGGAGCTGAAAAACTTGGAATATTTGCTTATTTTCGTTGGAGCTGGGGAAAACTTCATAGCAAGATTAGTTTACCTTTGGGATATAAACCATCAGTGTTAATTAACCTTAAAAATCCTCTGTTGAGCAGTGCAGCTCTTAAAACCTTTGTAAGGACTCTTTAATTTGCTGCAGGACTAATATGTGGTGGATTTCTGTTTGAAAACAATTCAGCAATTTTTCATCATCATTTTTAGAAGAACTCGTTTTAATTTGTGATCTTGTTTACCTCAAGTAAATAAATTTATTTCTGCAATTACCTCTGTTGAGCAGTGCACTCTTAAAACCTTTGTAAGGACTCTTTAATTTGCTGCAGGACTAATATGTGGTGGATTTCTGTTTGAAAACAATTCAGCAATTTTTCATCATCATTTTTAGAAGAACTCGTTTTAATTTGTAATCTTGTTTACCTCAAGTAAATAAATTTATTTCTGCAATTAAAAGAATTCATGGAAATTTATAAGTCTTTATTTGTACATATTAGATATTCTTAAATATACAACACAAATATATGCATTAAGAATTAAAACCTATTTAAGAAACTTTTCAAACCAATTAGAAATTATTTTAGGTTATCTAAATTTAGAAAAAATATATAATGAATCTGAAACTTATTTACACTTTATGTACTGCAAACATGCCTGTGATTTTGTAACAGATTTTTCAGCAAAAATTCTGGACCCCACATTTTACCACTAAAATTTTTTGAAGCTGATATTTTGTTTGAACGAACTAGAAAGTGTTGGCAAATTAAAAAAATATTTCTTTTGCTTGCTGCTTTGTGTACTGATAAAAACTTAAGCTTTTTTTTTGTTGATTTATTGCAATTGTGGTACAAAAAAATTTTCTCCTAATTTTAATTTCTTTTTTGTGCACACATTGAAACTTTTTAATTTAGGCTCAACCAAAAAAGGGGGAAGTGTACATTGACATTCCAAAAATGGTGTAAATAAAGTGGAGCATTTACAGCCTTTTTTAGGAACTGTTTGAAAAGACACTTATGTTTTTTTTCTTTTTCTGTTTATAATAACCAGATTAAAAAATTCATCTATTTAAATTTTTAAATTTTTTTTTTTACTTTGTGTGGACATCCAGAAGCTGAATTTGATTCAAAACCAGAGAACAATTTGAGAGCTCTTGGGGGTTAATTTGGGTGAATTTGAACTTCTTGAAGCAGCTTTATTTTGCCTGCTGCTCTGGAGGTCAATGGAAGCTCTCTTTTGAAGCTCTGCTGTCACATTTGTCACATCTTTAATGCTGGGTTATTTTCTCTGGTGCAGTTTCTGTTCTGGAGGAGCTGGGAGTGCTCAGAGCTGTGCAGTCCCCAGGGCAGGGACACAGAGCCCCTGCAGCCTGGCCCTGCTCAGGGGAAAGGCACCACAGAAACACAACTCTGGGCACTGCTTGTCCATTCTCAAAGGAGTTTTTTGTTGTTTTTCTCTCTTTTTTTAAGATGCAATTTTAAGACAGCTCCCACTTGTACAACCCAGAGTCCATGATAAAAACATCTCATGATGAAACTTATCCTGTTAATTGTGAAATAGGAGGTAAATTCCCATGGACAGTAATTGTTTCTCTGGCTTTGTGTTTCCTCAAAGCAGGAAGGAGATGATTATGAAGTCATTCCTGACAGCAAATTCTGTGTCTCTAGAACTGCCTATAGAGACAATTCCTCCACCTACTGCATCAATGGCAAGAAAAAGACATTCAGGGATGTTGGTGTGCTTCTCAGGAGCCATGGCATCGACCTGGACCACAACAGGTTCTTGATTTTACAGGTTGGTGTGTGAGTAACACCCATCTCCAAGTTCTATTTCCAGGTAAAACTAAAAAATGCAGGTTTGAAAAGCTGCCTCGAAGTGCTGTAGCAGCACATCATGGTTTGCATGCTCTGCTCAGGGTGCAAATGATGATGTGCTGCTGCAGGAATGGAAGGCTCAGAGCTCTGGGGTCCCTGTCCCTTTCCCAGGAGGGAATTCTGTGTTTGCCGCAGGACTCGTGCTCGCCCCGCCCTAGCAGCACGTAAATATTGGAGTGTCCACAAAGCCCAACCCCAATATTCCTGTGCTGCTTCAGTGGGGCAGAGCCTCAGCACCCACCTGGGGGAACTGGCTGCATCAGTGCTAATTGAAATCTGGGTTGTTTAATTGTTCATCTGCTGCTCTCACAGACACGGATTTACTGAGAACTGAGTGGGAAATGAATTGTGCAAAGTAACTGCAACAAACATCCCCTGAATTGTGTTTGTTTTTACACTTGTTTACCAGCTCCAGAAATAGTTTGAACCAGTGTTCATAACCAACTACAGTTCACAGCCCATACTGTAAAATTAATCACAATTTGTCAATATAATATCATTTATATTCATCTTTGACCTTCAGATTCTGAGGCTTGCTTGCATCTGTTTGCTGTTTTAAAGTCAGGCTGAAGGGAACTACTTGATTTTTTTTTTCCCTAGTTTTTAAATAATGAGAATTTTACTATGTGCCAGCCAATTAAAATGTAAATTAAGCTGCAAGTATTTAAATATTAATTATATTCAATAACTATTTCTGCCATTACCTGCAATTACTAATAAGTCCCAAATCTACTCTGGCCTAGAAATTTGTGATCAGTGGGAGCTTCCCAAGGTCTGAAATGTTTAATAGAGTTTATTTTAGGCTGGGTTCTGTCAAAGGAGCTTCCAGTTCCCCTCTAAAAAACCAAAATATTTAAAGAACTTGTAGCTGGGTGGCTGTGCTTGCTTCACTTCCTCCAGGCTTTCTGTGCAGTCCTTTTGCACAGCTGCCCCCACAAAGAGGATATCTCTGTTTGCAAGTCTCCATGCCAATTCATTATTTCCTCCAGCACTTCATTCCTGTATTTTCTGCTTCAGGATGGGGCAAGAAACACCTCCAAGAAAACAACTTGGGGTAAATACAGTAAATACATCTTTTTCTTTTAGTAGTTGTTTTACAATCTCATTTTGCCAGGGTTTCCAGAAGGGAGAAATGTGAAGTGCAGGGTGGGAGTGCTGGGCCTGAGACCCCAAAGCTCAGCGAGAGAACCCTGGGAGCAGGGGAGGGAACATTTGGAAGAGAATATTGACAGCTTCATTTATTTTATATTTTTTCCCCAAAATGGAATTTGTTTTCTTCTCCCACAAATTATTTTAATGAGGGCAGCATCCCTTTTTTCATAGAAACTGGAATTTCAGGCTTTCCACCCTCCAAAGGGAAATAAGGGAAGTAGAGCAAATATTAACCATAAAGCAGAGCTTTCCCACCAGAATTTTCATATTTCATCACACCAGGCTTTGTCTCAGAGGCTGCACTGAGATTTTCTGCCTTTTTTAGCCTCCCTGACAGGGCAGGGCCTTTCTCTTTGCCTTTTTAAAGTGAAATCCACTGATCTGGCTGTCCAAAATTCACTATTTCCACTTGGGAAATGTGGCAATATTTTCCACAGAACGACAGCACAACTTCAACCCCCAAATCCTAAAATTTATGGTTAGAAGGAAATAAAACCATCTAAGGCTGTGGATTGTTACCACAAGGATTGCATTTCCCCCCCCTAATATTTTTCAAATAATTTAAAGTTGAAGGGGTAAGTAACAGGTTTATTTGGCTTTTACTTTTAGTTTTGCTGCTAAAAAAAAAAGAGTTTAATTAAGCTAAATTTAACCAGGTATTTATCATTTAAAATAAGCTATAAATCTCTGATTTTTGACTATATCAATAGGGTGCAATTAAAATATTTCATTTGTACTCTGGATTTTGGGGGAAATATTAATGCAGGATTATCAGTGCTGCTTTGGGTGTGTGACAGAACATTTGCTGTCAGCACTACAGAAAATGTTGGAGCAGAACATGTCCTACATGTAGTACCAACACCTTCAGAGCTTTGATTTTATCTTGCTCACATAATTGCCATTACTCAATGGAAAATATTTGCTTTTTAGAAGGCTGCTTCAGGTTTTTTTTGCTTCCTTTTCCCCCTTTCAGCCCCTATTTTGCAGTGTTTTTCTGCTGATTTTGGTGCTTTTTAGGGTAAAATTTGAAAGCTGAGTTTTGATAGAGGTGTTTCTGCTGATGTCAAACTGAAAATATTCAAATCAAACTGCTGCTGACTTCTGTGAATAAAATCAGAAAAAAGCCCCAAACACCTGTGGGAAAACAGAAAATGTGAGAGTAATTGAGTAGTTCTAGAAAAAATACAAATTCTGTGCTTGAAGTTCAGATTGAAATAAATCTGCTTTCAGAATTCTTCTGCTTCCAGTGGGTGCTGCCAGCACAGAACAGGAGGAGTTTGTCACTTCTGGGATCCTTGACTCCAACACTCCATAGTGCATGTTTTTAATAAATTCCCTGTGCTTTTAGTACTTGAGGAATAGATAATTATTATAATAATGATTATTTTAAATCATCACAAATACGTTGCCTTTTTAATGAGCTCGCCACAGCCTGAAACTGCAGCAGGAAAAAATGCATCTTGTCACTTAAAAAAAAAAGAGTTTGGGGGAAAACCTGGCACCTTGCTGCTGCTTTCCTGTCTGCCACACCTTGGAGAGGTGTAAAGAACAACAAATAAATAACTGAGCTTTGACTGAAAGCCTTGGAGGGCTGACAGACTCAGTGTTTGTGCTGCTCTCTGCAAGGCTCAAAGCTCTGAAAGCCCAAAGCTCTCAGCCTTTGCAGTGAGGAGGAACTGGGAGCCCTGAGGTGCAGGGGATATTTGGGGTCTGTGGCATGGGCAGGGTGAGAAGCAGAGCCACAAAAAGGTGCAAGAGCCTCGTGGAGCTGCCCAGGTAACCCCAGCAGCCCCTGTGCACATCAGTATTGCAGGATTCATTCTGCATTCATAGCAACAAACTTCTCAATTCATTGGAATTGATTTCAGAATCTTACAAACAGATTAAAACTGCTTTAAGTCAATTTTGTCCTAATTACAGTGATTTTTAGTAGAATATATTTGATAAACTTAATTAAAATATTCTCCTGTCATCTTAGGTCTAAACAACTGCAGGGGTTTTATTTGGTGTATTTTCTAACTGGTTTTATTTGGTGTATTTTCTAACTGGTTTTATTTGGTGTATTTTCCAACTGGTTTTATTTGGTGTATTTTCCAACTGGTTTTATTTGGTGTATTTTCTAACTGTTTTTTTTTTGTATTTTGGAGCTCAGTTTTATCATGTGGCAAGATGAGTCTGCCAGGAAGGAAATTCTGTCAGGTTTTTCACCTGCTCCTGTGGGGAAACAATGGGGGAGTCACTTCAGGGGAGTGGGGAGGAAATGAGGGAGAGATTTTCTTCTCCTTTGGGATAAAGCAGAAATGCCCAATTGGTGAGGTCTGTGCTCCTCATGGGACTGAGACTATAAATGGGATTATAAATGGGGTTATAAATGGGATTATAAAATATCTGTGCTGCCAGCATGGGAGGTGAAAAGGGGGTTGTTCCTGTAGGAAATTCTGCAGGAAAACATGGCAAAATGGGAGGATAAAATAAGTGATAATTGAATATTTTCTTCAAATCTCTGGAACCCCAAAAACAAATCCAACATTGCAGGTTGGGTTTGCCAATTCCTGATTTAAATTCCAAAGTGACTCTGGGTTTGCACTCACTTGGTGCTCTGGTATTAAACACAGCAATGTCCTTAAAACTTGTACACTTAATTCCAGAATGCAGAATTGAAGTTTTGTGCACACAACTGAATGTTGTGTAAAGGCTCAGCCTGAGATTTTCCTCATCTCTGGCCAGGGGTGACATTGCAGATTTTTATAAGTATTTTATTTTGTATTTGACTTTATGTCCCACTGAGTTTTCCTGGAAGGGAGTTTTGGTGCTTTTTTTATATTTACCATGTGGTAAAATTGAGGTGTAAAAAGGAGACAGGACTGCAAGCATTAAATAATAGCAACAATAACATGGAATTACAGAAAAAAAATCTCCAAACAATCTGTTGTAACTTCCCAGAGCTGTGTTACAGCAGGAGGACAATGAGGTTATGGAATATTTGCTCTCTCCATACATATTCCAAAATCCATGGGTGCAGAATTGCAATTCATGGGCAAAGCTTTATGAGATTAAATAAGTAAATTAAAGATACAGAAATTTAGGATTTATTTTTGCCATTCTTTATTGTACTCCTGCTTAAAAATGAGAGCTACCATTGTGGTCAAGTGAGGAAAAAAACCCCAAAGCCAAGTGTGAGCACAAAAAAGAAAAAATTAAAAATTGAAATCTGGGAGAGAGGGTGAAATCAGAGGAAGCTGCAGACAGAGAAAGGGAGATGCTTCTCTCATTTTACTGCCTAAAGGCTTTTTGAAGAGAAAAATGCACTTTTGGTGCTTTGATAGCAAGAAATTGATGGCACAAAGCAGCCAGGAAGTACGAATGCAGTGAGAAAAGACAATTCCACAAGATGCAGGCTGCTTTGCTCTGAATGTTCCTCCCTTGGCTGTGCTGCAGTTCGGGCTGTGCCAGCCAGGTGGAACTGGAGCTGCAGGAGCTCTGCTGGGGCTGCCTCTGCTCCGTGTGCAGGAATGGGTAAAGAACAAAGGACATGCAGCAATTGGCCTTGTTCTCTTTGAAATCCCTGCAAATTCAGCTTTATAACAAACATTGCAGATATTTTAATGGGATTTTTCCTTTGGACAAATCCCCTCTCACTCAGGCTTTGCTCCTTGTGATGCTGAGGAGTTTTCAGCCCCTGGAGAAGCTCTTGCAAAATCTCCTGATCTCCATTTGCCTCAGTGTTGGAGAGAAGTGAAACATTGCTGTGCTCTGGAAAATAGAGCCAATAGAGCTTGACTTTTACTGAGAGAGGTTTGCCCTGTGCTGGGACACTTCTGTCTCAATTCCATGGTAAAAAGTTCAGAAAATGATTGAAATGGGGGTGTAATTTGAATTAAGATGAGTTTTTACATTTGAAACAACTAGCAGATTTTAGCTCTGGCTGCTCTAATCCTCCACAAAAGTGCAAATCAAGGTGGTTTTTACACTGCTTATATTCAGTTTTAATTACCTGTGCATTTATAGCACTATTTAATCCCGAATGTCCCTTAATCTTGTGATGCTTGATAAATTCAATTATGTGCTAATCACTGCATTCAGAGATTAATTCCATTTCATTTATGTCATACCATAAAATTGCAAAATGATTTGTGATACTCAATTTAGAAAGCAAATATTACATATTGATATGTTATAATAAGGTATTGTTATTGTTAAATATTAATTTCCAGGACAATTGGAATTCTGCTGGAACAGGTGTTAAGGTTGAATCACAGTAAAGTTTGTTGAGACTCAAAGATTTTGGTCTCAATAAGAAAACTTCCTTTTATGGGGGTTCAAAAAGCTTTAAAAGCTCTGCTATTATAAAAATACGCTGCTGCAACAGTGAAATTACTGAAATATTGTTCTGAATTTCAAAAAATTGTCTTAAAAATACTAAATATTCCTAAAAATACCAAGTATCATAAGTCACAAGGTCCACACATTACATTTTCTGGTGGTTTAATGGGATTTTGAAACAAATTTAGGGATTTTGACCTGTCCCAAACCAGGGAAGGTTTCCCGATCCACAGTGTTGCATTTTCCAGGAAATGCATTCTCTAAAGCCATTTCTTCTGAGCACAACTGGGATTTTCACTTCAGTCAGATGTCACTTTTATCCATCTCTGATTAGTGGTGGAGAGTTCCCTTTAAAAAACCCAAAACAACAGAACCTAAAGCAGCCCAAGGGCACCATAAAATCCCCCACAAACCCACCCAGACTGCCCTGAGCCCACCTGGGCACGGGGCATTCCCAGCCTCTGAACTCCAGGCTGTGCCAGGGCTCTCAGCTGTTCCAGCTGAGCTTCAACCAGCAGAGGTGGAACTCCAGAATGCTGGAAAGGTGTTGTGTTGTTACCTCCTGGTGTTACAGTCACTGTGTGGGACACTGACACAGCTCTGGGGATGCTGCAGTGACACTGTGGGCACAACCCAGGCTGTCCCAGGGCTCTCAGCTGTTCCAGCTGAGCTTAAACCAGCAGAGGTGGAACTCCAGACTCCTGGAAAGGTGTTGTGTTGTTACCTCCTGGTGTTACAGTCACTGTGTGGGACACTGACAGAGCTCTGGGGATGCTGCAGTGACACTGTGGGCACAACCCAGGCTGTGCCAGGGCTCTCAGCTGTTCCAGCTGAGCTTTAACCAGCAGAGGTGGAACTCCAGAATGCTGGAAAGGTGTTGTGTTGTTACCTCCTGGTGTTACAGTCACTGTGTGGGACACTGACACAGCTCTGGGGATGCTGCAGTGACAGTGTGGGCACAACCCAGGCTGTCCCAGGTGCCGCCTTCCCAATTATCCCAAATACTCAGGGCTGAGGAGAGCAAGCAATAATCAAGGAAAACAAACATTTCCTAAGGTCCTCCAGAAACAGCTCAGCCTGCCTGGGGCAGGGCTGGATGGGATCTGGGCAGGAATTCCTGCCTGGAGGGTGGGGAGGGGCTGGGATGGGATCCCTGGCAGTGGCCAGTGTTCCTTAGGGCCCCTTCCAACCCAAAAAGTGGGGTTTGCTCTTCATGAAGAGTTCTCACCTTGCTGTCAGTAATTTTTCAATGCCAGAGCCTTTTTGCCATCCCTGTCTCTACCACAGCAGAATTTTAGGGTGGATGTGGTGGCTGGATCCCAAAAGTGCCTCATTCCTGGTCAGCACTGTCCCAGTGCCCCTCAGTCCCAGTCACAGCTCTGGGCTGGGATCAGCACTTTGTGCCACAGCTTTGGGGAACAGGAGCCAGTCCCACAGGGAATGTTCTGGAACACAGCACAGCACATGGGACTTACCTCTGGAGGATCTTGTTTCTATTCCACAATTGCAGGAAAAGCCTCATGAGTAGATCAAACTTTCCATTTATCAGGCACTTAGCAAACCTCGTTAAAATCTCCGTGTGTGCCAGAAAGCTCAGGTTAGAGCTGAGCTGAGAGGATCAGCTCTGTTCCTGCTTTTAGAGAAAACAGTGGCTGTGGGCAAATTCAGAGTTTTAAACCAGTGCTGGAAGGTGCTGCTAGTGCTGCCAGTCCTGAAACTTCTTTTAAACTTTTCCTCTTTTCTTAGGTACAATAGAAAATTAAATCATTAAATTGAGAAAGTATCTTAAACATCACAGCTGTGAATTATTTAGCTGTGCAAAGAAACACAGGTTCCAAATTGCAGGAATTTATTCCTCATGCTTTTCACCAGAGCAGCCATTTCCAGCTGAGCAGGGCTCTCCCCTTCTTTTCCAGCCTGGTTTGTCCTGGTCTGCCCCAGGGCTCAGCTGCTGGCTTGGAGGTGTTTCCCCAGATGAGGTGGTGCTGTAGGATTCCCAGTGGGAATTCAGTGGGAGCTGAGCTGCTGCTGGGATGGGGGTGCCTGGGGCAGAGCTGGGGCTGGCCACGTGCAAACACGTGGGTGTGAAGGCTCCGCAGGCTGCAGAGCTGGAATTGGGTTTGTGACTCCGTTCAGAGCTCTGGCACTGAGCGTAGAACCTTCCCAAAGGGCGTGGGGGGTATGGAAACGTGGAATCCTGGCATAGCTTGGGCGGGAAGAGACCTTAAATCCCATCAGTGCCACCCCTGCCACGGCAGGGACACCTTTCACTGTCCCAGGTGCTCCCAGCCCTGTCCAGCCTGGCCTTGGGCACTGCCAGGGATTCAGGGGCAGCCACAGCTGTGCCAGGGCTGCCCACCCTGCCAGGAACAATTCCCAATTCCCCATCTCCCACCCATCCCTGCCCTCTGGCAGTGGGAGCCGCTCCCTGTGTGTCCCTCCATCCCTTGGAAACAGTCTCTCCATCCTCCCTGGCTGGATTTCCCCAGGAATTTCCTCCCCCGTGTGCACCTTTGGTTCCCGTTGGCACTGTCCATGGCTGGGTGTTGCCATCCATTTTGACTGTCTGAGCAGAGCCTGCGTTTCCTTTCTGTGTTACTGCTCCTGTCCCGAGTCCCCGAGCCACAGGGTGCAGCTGAGGGCAGGAGCTGAGCAGTGGCAGGGGTTCTGCTGGGCCTGGGCACAGCTGGGCTGCCAGCCCTGCCCAGGGAGCTCCGAGCTCCTTCCCTCCTGCTCCACCAATGTCGGCCTGCCCCGCCTTGCTTTCACTTTCACATCCTCGGGCAGCCCAACATTGACAGAGTGAGGAGCTTTGGGGCTTTAAATTCACTGTTCAAACACGGGATCCTGTAATGAGCACTGGTAATTAATTAGGGAACACATCAATTGAGTTTTAGCAGTTGTAACATCTGTTTGCTCTGTTAATCATTGGCAAGGAGAGCAGGTACAACCTTTTTACTCTCCTTCATCAATTCAAGGAAACCTTTAATTTCTTTTCTGGAAAAATATTTTTCTTTTTTTTCTAGAAAACTTTTTGTTTCTTAAATCTGGGCTGAACTAAACAGATTTTTAAAATATATTAACTTAATAGTATAAATATTAAATAATACTTAATACTCCTATTATTTAATTAAGGATTTATAAATATACTTGGTTATTGAGAAATAAGTATATTTCTAAATATACTTATTTCTCAATAAGAAAGTAATTCAAGAACTCGAATTAGTGAGCTACAGAGAAACCCCACAACTGCACAATCATCTTTCTTAGAGATGGTCAATTCTGTTTAGCCAAATAATAGAAATTTGATTCATTCCTTGTCCATAATTGCCATTTTTCCTGTTTAATCCAAGGTGGGTTCGTGATTTCCAGCACAGAACACGAGGGCTGAGAACCCAGTGCAGAAACCTCAGTCCTGACCAGCGCTGAGTTCAGTCTTTCCTGTGATTGTTTCCTCGTGGATTGAACACAGGAAATGCTGCGATGCCAGAAGGAGAAGGATTTCTGACAATCCCAGAATCACTGGGGTGGTGGCACAGATTCCTCCCCAGGAGCTGACAGCCACTTCTGGGGACAGAACCCACACTTTGGTGGCAAGGGAGCAAATTGGGGTTTTATACAATCCAGCAGCAGTTATTCACAAATTGAGTGGTTTGCTTTTTGAGATGTGCAAGAAATAAAAGTAAGAGTTGGGTTTTCAGTAACACAAACTGGCCTTGTCACTGGGTCTGTTTAATCCTTCCTAAATCTTATTTCTGAGAATTGAAATTATTTTTAATGCTATCTAAATTACTTGAAATTAACATGATACGTAAAGGAAAATTACACAAAGAAACCCTCATACCGAAAGAATCCTTTTCTTTCTCCACCAAGGAAGCCTCAATTAAATTAATTCCAATTCCAGTTCATCCATCAGCCGGGATTTTATGGACTTTCTGTTTCTAAAGGGACCTTCAGGGACTTCAATCCTGATTAAACTCTTGCCAAGGGCCTGCTTTATTCTCCTCTTCTTTTTTTAGGTTGGGGAAACACATTTTGAATCTTTAGAGAATGAAGCAACGGTCAGACCTGAAAGGTGGCTCCACTTCACCTTGGACAGAAAATTTCTCTTTATTCTGATCTTTGTTTTCCCAAATAAATGTGAAGGTTGGACTTGATCTTGGAGACCTTTTCCAACGTTAATGATTCTGTGATATTCCAGTTTGAATAACTTTAATTGCTGCCTTGTTTTATTCTTTGTTTATAACATCTCATACTCATTCCATAGATTTTTTTTTCAGAATATTTTCCCCACCTCAGAAAAAAACAAAACCAAAACCTAAGAAAAGCCCCACCTAACTTTTGTTTTCCAAGGGGGAGGTGGAGCAGATTGCCATGATGAAGCCCAAGGGGCAGACGGAGCACGACGAGGGGATGCTGGAGTACCTGGAGGATCTGATCGGCTCGGCGCGGCTCAAGGAGCCCATTCACACCCTGTGCCGCCGGGTGGAGCTGCTCAACGAGCACCGCGGGGAGAAGGTGAGAGGGGCTGGCCAGGGTGGGACCGGCCCTGGGAGCAACCACTGAGTGTGGAACCGAGCCTGGGAGGGGCTGCTGGGCTGGGATCGACCCTGGGAGCAACCACTGAGTGTGGAACCGAGCCTGGGAGCGGCTGCTGGGCTGGGACCGGCCCTGGGAGCAACCACTGAGTGTGGAACCGAGCCTGGGAGCGGCTGCTGGGCTGGGACCGGCCCTGGGAGCAACCACTGAGGGAGCCTGGCACCCACTGATGAGTGTGCCCTCGTCACTCACAACTCCTAAAGGTGCCTGTGTTCAGGTGGGGTTGGGCTTTTTCTCAGCAGCACTGGCACAACCAGAGCACACAGCCTCAAGCTGCACCAAGGGAAATAGAGGTTGGATATCAGGAAAAAGTTTTTACAGGAAGGTGATAAAGTTCTGGAGTGTTCTGCCCAGGAAGGTGGTGGAGTCCCCATCCCTGGGTGTGTTTAACAAAGCCTGGATGTGGCACTGGGTGCCAGGGTTTAGGTGAGCTGTTGGGGCTGGGTTGGACTCAATGATCTTGAAAGTCTCTTCCAGCCCAGTGATTCTGTGAACTCCTGGGGCATCTCAAACAAATCCCAGCATTTCCACACACAGCCCTGTGGGGAATTCAGAATACACAGAGTTACTGCTGATGCCTCAGGTTTTAGATTTTCTATGTTTCAGACTCTGTGCAGCTTTAGTGTGCAGTTCTGAGCTTCATGTTAGAAGTGTTACTTCATATTACTGCTCACAGAGCAGGACACAAAACAGTTCCTGCTCCAGCTGGGCACCAAGGACAAATGACCCAAATCTCAGCCCAGGAGCACAAACCCCGTGGGCTGGAGAGAGAAAAACAAGCAGGGTGGGACTGCCTGGGCTAAAGCTGCAATGGGACAATGAACTGCAAGGTGCAAATGGAGCAGAGCTGATCCCAGGGAGAGACCCCGGCAGCGCTCGTGCATTTTGGGGCCATTTTGGTTCATCTTGGGTGCAGCCCTGGCTGGGCTCTGGTGCTGCCCAAGGTGGATCCATGGAGGAGATCCTTTGGGTAAATCCCTGCTTTATTCTGGGACTCTGCCCAGCCTCTGCTCCAGGGCAGCCTGCACAAGGCATCACTGCTGCCCCTAAAAATCCTGCTTTTGTAGCATTTTATTGGTGTATTGAGTCCTAAAAGGAAAAAAAAGCTCTGAATAAAATCAGTTTGTTCTCCTTGATGTGTCTTTAGAAAATCCTGTAGCAGACTTGTTTTAAAAATAAACATCACCTGTAGTTGTTGGAATTAAATTAAAAATGGCCAGTCAGAAGGCTGAGATAAAGGAAATCACCATAAAATTGCCTTGCAGAGGTAATTCCTGATACCATTTCTGCAGAGGATTCATGTCCTACAGAGGGTTTGGAATTTTCTCCTCATGCTTTCCCCTTGTAGTGCTGGCCCTGCCTCAGCTCTGCCCCTCTGTTTTTTTCCAGTTAAATCGAGTTAAACTGGTGGAGAAAGAAAAAGATGCCTTGGAAGAGGACAAGAACAAAGCCATTGAGTTCCTTTGCTTGGAAAACCAAATATTTAAGGAAAAGAATCAGATGTGTCAATATTACATGTAAGTAATTCTCAGGGTTTGGGCTGGCTTTAATGTGATGGGGCTGCTGTTAAACTTTGCTTCAGTATCTCTAATTAGAAATATTTTCCATTTCTAACTCCAAATTACTGTTAATTTTTGATATTTTACATAATTCTGTTGTTACACTTAGAGTTGGAACTAGAGATTCAATGTGAAGATGGAGAAAAGTAAGAATTTATTGTTTTATTTTCCTAGCCATGACCTAAAGAAACGAATAAATGACCTGGAAATGCAGAAGGAGAAAATTAATGAAGAAACGAAAAGTATTAATGAGAAAAGCAGTAAACTTGCAGAGGAAACAAAAACCAAGAATAAAGCTTTGAAAGAACTTGAAAAGTGAGTACTTTAGGGATGTGTAGTACTGTGTTTTACATGTTTCCCACCAAAAAATTAAATTATCTGATGACCAGAGTCGCTTCTGGTACATCTAAATACAAAGAAGCATTTAAATTAATGTGCAAAAATAAATTAAATGCACAAAAACAAATTAAATGCACAAAAATGAAAGCAAATTCACATAGGTTTGATTTGTTTCTGGGTAAGGTTCACAATTACAATAAGGAAATCTCTGATCTTTTTAATAGATTTAAAATATTTCTTTATATTGACTGTATAAAAAAAGAATTAGTAGATGCTTTTTAGATTTACAACCCTAATGCTTAGGGACACAAATTTGGGAATTTTTCCCTGGTTTCCTCATGAATCATTGATGCATAAATTGTGTTAAAATTGCTTTGCTTGGGTGCTGATCCCCAATCCAGCTGCAAAATATGGACCTGCTCATCCTCAGGGAATACTGGGGAAAGATGGGAATTATCAATTCTGTCAAGAAAAAAAATGAAAATTTCTGAAAATATATTTAATATTGCTTGGGTAGTTGATCTTTTTCTGTTGGAACATCGTTTTTCCAGGGAAAATACTGGGAATATTGGATATTGTTAATTACAAAACCTGAGTAATATTAGCTTAAATTCTCCATGTTGACTTATTAAAGCAACCTTAATAAGCCTTATTTTTATACTATATTAAATAACTATATTTCTTTTTTTTTTCTCCAGGAAATGCAATAAAATTACAAAGTTCATAGAGGAAAACAAAGAAAAATTCACTCAGTTGGATTTGCAGGATGTGAAAGTGAGGGAGAAACTCAAACATGCCAAGAGCAAGGCTAAAAAACTGGAGAAGCAGCTTCAAAAGGACAAGGAAAAGGTAAAGGGTTAGATCAGCTGGATTGGCTTGGAAAAATGCAGTAAATTGTGGAGACAATGGGAAGGGCACAAAGAAGGTGGAAAATGGAGTTGGAATTGTTTTAATTAGATATTAAATTGTTTTAATTAGAAATTTGAAGCCATTAAATCAGCCCGAGGTGTTGTTTGCTGATCACTCCATGAGTGGTGTTCATGCATGGAGCTGTGTCACCCCCCTGGTCCCTGGGAGCTCTTGGGCTGCCTTTGGCTGCAGGAGGGGTTCAGGAATTGCTGCCCAGGGCAGAGGAGGCTCAAGGTCCCTTCCTGTGCAGGTGGAGGAGCTGAAGAACGTCCCCTCCACCAGTGCCAAGGCCATCGAGGACGCCACGGCCAAGAGGGAGCTGCTGGCAAAGGCCAAGGACAAGGAGGAGGCCAAGCTCAGGCAGGTCCTGGCCAGCCTGCAGGAGGAGACCAAGGAGATCCAGAAGGAAAAAGAGGTTTGGACAGGCAGGAATCACCCACCTGCTGTAACTTCCCTCTGCTGAAGGAAACCAGCACCAGGCACTTGTGAAATGCCATTTATGGACAATTCCACTGTTCTCAGGGTAGTTCAGAGGAGCCTCAGTGGGAAAGTATCTTACTAAACCCTTGGCTGCTTTTTAGGTGCTCAGACATCATCAAGTAGCTCATTCCATGGTTTAATGTAAATAATGCACTGATTTTCTGCCGCCAAATCATTTAAGGCAATGGTGTTGCTTAAATAAATCAAGATATTCTGGAACGATCTGTTCCCAGCCTTTCCCACACTGACTGTGAATTAATGAACAACCACTTTAACATTTGGTTATTGCTGGTGGTGTTCAGTGCCTGGAGGCTGGAAATTTATCCTGTAAATTTGCAGGGTTATTTTCTGTCCTTGAAAAGGTGGATTCTCCGTGGATTTGAGCTGTCCTTTAGGTCAGTGTGTAGGGCTCCTCCCACCTTTGAGAAAACCATCCAAAGCTTGTATGGAAATGCTCTGTGATAACTCCCTGATGTTCTTCATAATTAGGAAAAGCCTTGTTAAATTCCCAGCCTTTCATGTTGATTAATGCAGAAATGCTGCTTCCCCCAGAGAGCAGAGGTGTTTCCTGCTGCCAGGGCTGGAAAAGCCCATGCCATGCCCTGTTCCCCGTGCCCAGCTGAGCTGTGCCTGTTCCTGCAGGGCAAGGAGAAGGAGCTGATGGAGTTCAGCAAGGAGGTGACCGAGAGCCGCTCCAACAGGGACATAGCGCAGTCGGAGCTGGAGCTCTACCTGAGCAAGTACAACTCTGCCCTGGCCCGCCTCAGGCAGGCCCAGGAGGCCCTGGGCAGCACCTCCAGCACCCTGAAGGAAAGGAAAGCTGCCATCAAAGACATCGCTGGCAAACTACCCCAGGCTGAGCAGCAGCTCAAGGAGGTGAGACTTGACTTTCCCATCTCATTCTGAGTCACACACAGACCAAAGGCTCCCTCTTCTCTTTGGCAGTGATCAGAGTGAAAATAAACCATGACCCAAAAGCTGTTTTCTAATACTCACTTTGCTGGTGGAGCAAATTCTGGATTTCAGACTTTGTTAAACCAATGTTGACTTAACTTAAATCTCACATATCCCTGCAAGGGAACAGATTTAATTTGACTCTGAGAGGTGGCTGCATTCCTGAGCCTTCTTCAGGTGCTGAGGCCCTGGCACAGGTGCCCAGAGCAGCTGTGGCTGCCCCTGGATCCCTGGCAGTGCCCAAGGCCAGGCTGGATGAGCTTGCAGCAGCCTGGGACAGTGGGAGGTGTCCCTGCCATGGCTGGGGTGGCACTGGAGGAACTTTAATGTCCCTCCCAACCCAAACCATTCTTTGAATTTCACTTCCTGCTCCTCAATCATTCCCCAAAGAACAAAGCCATGAATTGAAGGCTCCCTGAACTCAGTAGATTTTGGGAGGCTGAGGCAATGTCTTTGACCCCCAGAAAGAGAATGCTCTGGAGAAGCTGGGAAGGGAAGAATCCAGGGCCAAGGATCTCATGCGAAACCTGCGCCGAAAAGTCGAGGAAGCCAAAAGTTCTTTAGCACAGAGCCGCAGCCGAGGAAAAGTGCTCGAGGCTCTGCTCCAGCAGAAGAAATGTGGGAATATTCCTGGCCTCTATGGAAGGCTGGTAAGTGATAGAAAGCTGTTACAATTCAGAGGAGCTGAGTGGTGTTCCTGTCATGAAGTGTGGATTGCCTCACTGCCCTGGCATCAGGAGTTTGGGGAGGGATGCCTCACTTCCCTGGCATTAGAGTTTGGAGAGGGATGCCCCATTTCCCTGGCATTAGCAGTTTGGAAAGCAGAGCTGTAAATCCTGTGGACTTGCTGTAAAATCAAATATTTTTCAGTTCTCTCCAAGCAATGTTGGTTTAAAATACTGAAAATTCAGAACTGAGCTTTTCATTCCTGGTGCATGTCAGTGTAATTGTAAAAGTGCTGGTTTTGTATTCTGCACTTTTTTGTCCAAGGAGAATTATCTCTGCTTCAGAAAAATCAGTTTATTCAGATTGTAAGAAATGCATTCATGGATTTAGTGGGACACAAGTCAAAGACAGCTCAGGTGCCAGCTATGAGTGTTTGCCCCTCGTCCCTCCATCCTCAGGGAGATCTGGGAGCCATCGATGACAAGTATGATGTGGCCATTTCCTCCTCGTGTGGAGCCTTGGACCACATTGTTGTGGACACCATTGACACTGCCCAGGCCTGTGTGAACTTCCTGAAGGCTGGAGGGATTGGAGTTGCCACCTTTATAGCCCTGGACAAGGTGAGAAAACAAATCATTTTACTGTTAATTGCAGTCTAATTACGTTTCTTTTAAAGCCTTAACATGCCATAGGATAACAGGATGACCTCAAGATTATATCTCAAAGATTGATTCCTTGATTTTCTCTGTGGGTGTAGATGGCTGTGTGGGAAAATAAAATTCAGAAGATCCCAACCCCTGAGAACGTGCCACGGCTCTTTGACCTGGTGAAGGTGGAGGACCCCAAGGTTCGCCTGGCGTTCTACTTCGCTCTCAGGGACACTCTGGTGGCCAAGAACCTGGAAGAAGCCACCAGAATAGCATTCCAGAAGGAGAAAAGGTGGAGGGTGGTAACCCTGCAAGGACAGATCATCGAGGTGTCAGGTACTGCAGCCCAGCTGGAGCTCCCTTGGAAGCACTTTGTGGGTGTTATCACAGCCCAAGGAGCTCTCTGAGCTCTTCTCATCCCTTTTTCTGTAGGAACCATGACTGGTGGGGGAGGAAAGGTCATGAAGGGCAGAATGGGCTCCTCAGTCGTGATGGATATCTCAGAAGAAGAGGTGAGTACAGCATGGAAATGCAATTCCAGCAGAATTCCTTCCTTTGGGCAGTTCTGACACACGTGCATTTCAAAGCAGGAGCAGTCTGGGATGGAAGATAATTTTTAATGTTTGCAAAGCCAAAATTCCAAATGTTAGCAGAGGTTAGAATGCTTTGAAGTGCATCAGGGATAAAAGGGCTGTCACTGTCAGGGGCTGCCCAGGGAGGTTTGGAGTCCCCATCCCTGGAGGTGGCTCTCAGTGCTCTGGGCTGGGGACAGGGTGGTGACCAGGCTCAGGCTGCACTCCGTGGTCCTGGAGGGCTTTTCCAGCCCCAGGGATTCTGGGATTATTCTGTGTTTGTTCACAGCCCAGCCCATTACTGAATTCAGTCTCACAGTGCTCCCATTGATAGCTTGGACAGCATTTTGGCAGAGCAGGATGCAGTTTGCTTTTCCTTCTGAATTCCATTTAGGTTTTAATCTGGAGCTGCTCCTGTTGTTTCTCACTGATGTTCCCAGCACTCAGACTCCCCAAGCTGAAGTTTTTACTCCACTTTCTCCTGTGTTTTAAGAGCACAGGGACGAGCCCTGGCTTGGTTTTGTCATGGTGCCATCAGTAAATACTCCTCTCATGGTGTGCAGATCAGCAAGATGGAATCCCAGCTGCAGAGGGATTCCCAAAGAGCCGTGCAGTGCGAGGAGGAGAAATCCCAGCTGGAGGAGGCCATCAGGAAACTGCAGCAGGAGATCCGGGAGATGAGGAACACCTCGGAGAAATACACAGCGAGCATCCAGGTGAGAACCCCGAGCATTCCCAGCCTCTGCCCCACACAGCCCTGGCTGCCCTCAGGGAGCTGCCAGGGACAAGATTCCAGCCCATTTTGTGTTCTCTGCAGGGATTTTCTGAGCAAGAAGTTGATCTCAAAAATCAAATCAAGGAACTCGAAGCCAACGTCGCTGCTGCTGCTCCAGACAAAACCAAACAGAAGGAGCTGGAAAAAGTCCTTGATGGTTATAAAAAAGGTACATTTTGTGGAGAGGGGATTTGAGATACAAGATGTAGTAATCTCTTTTAGCAATAGAGGAAGGAATGGGTTTGGGTTTGTGCTGCAGTTCCCTGTCTTGGTTTGGGACCTCGTTTTTCTAAGGTGTTTCTGGAGATCAGAAAGTAAAACCTCTTTTCTTTGTAATTGCTCAAGTTCATGTTTAAGTCAAGCTAAAGTAAACATGAATTTCAGCATTTTGTTTCTTTGCTTAGATTTTTGTGGTTGTATCACATATTCATAGGGAAAGTTAGTTTAATTAGGGGTAAGAATTGTTAATGAGGAGGCACTGATATAAAAGGCAAGTGAAGGTTTTTGCTTTCTAACCAGGCTCTGCCATGAGTCTTTAAAATAAATCCCTGACTGTGTGTGGGAACACATCCCTTTTGTGCAGTGATGCTGTTCAGGAGGGGCAGGAACCACACATTCACACCAGCTCCTGGGAAATGCTGGTGGCCAGTCCTTGAAATTTACCTTTTGAGCATCTTCTCATTAATTAACTGCAAAGAATGAGCTTGGAGTAAGCTCTAATGCACACCTCCTGTATTGAAGTACTCTGTGTACATTAAATAATCTTGATTAAGAACTGACTCCCCTCTCCTCACACAGTTTATGAGCGCGTGGCTGAGAAGGCCGGGAAGATGGAGGAAGAGGTGAAACGGCTGCACCAGCTCATCATGGACACCAACAACCAGAAACTGAAGGCTCAGCAGGACAAAATTGATAAGATTGACAAGGAGATGGATGAATGTTCCTCAGCCATCACCAAGGCCCAGGTGGCAGCCAAGACTGCAGACAGGTACAGCACGGGCAGCCTCAGGCTGGAGCTC
Organism: Ammospiza nelsoni; assembly: GCF_027579445.1. NCBI lineage: Eukaryota > Metazoa > Chordata > Aves > Passeriformes > Passerellidae > Ammospiza > Ammospiza nelsoni. The sequence goes on from NC_080642.1 coordinate 1,888,285, forward strand.
TGCTATGTGGGGCTAAGGGAGGGAAAGGGAAGTCAAATTTTGTAGTTTCTAATAGTTTAAAAGTCATATTTAATCAGCATTTCTGTAGTATTTGCCTGAATGATTTCTTTAATATTGCCTAAACTGCAATATTCAGGATAAAGTCCAAAATAGCACTGGATTGGATGTGCTGGAGCAGTTCAAATCTGAAGGGACTGATTTTATTAGGAGCTCTGTCAGGAAATAAAATGGGATCTATTTTTTATGGGAGCTCACCACTCCACAGAGATTCCAAACTCTGAAAGAAGAAACGAAGCCATTTAGTGAGGTCTGGCTGCTGAGGAAGACAGCTTTGTTTTCCTTGGATCCCTCTGGAGTGGGGGAGTTGGTGCCTAAGCCAGCACCTCCTCCTTGTTGCCAGTGAGATTGTGCTCCTGGGGTATTTTCTGTGAGGTGCACAAAGCTCCCTGTCCCTGGGCAGGAACCTGAAGAAGTGCGAGGAGGCTCTGCAGCGCACGGAGAAGGAGATGGAGGAGAATGAGAAGGAGATGATAAAACTGACAGAAGAGATGACAACGCTGGAGGACAAAGCCAGCGAGGTGATGAACGAGTGCAAGCAGGCTGAGGTGAGTGCTGGGACCCCTCTGGGCTCCAGGGAAATCAGGGAGGGGAGTTAAATCCTCCTGTGTCCCACTGACAGCCCATTCTGCAGAGCAGCCAGGCCATGGCAATGGGGTATTGTCATTTTTTATACTCACCTGGAAATTATCCTGACCCAGTTTAGGAGAAAACTTACACCAGGTTTCCCCAAAGAAATTGCTGGGTTTCTGAAGCATAAAATTTTTCTTACATATAAAAACTTTCTTAAACATAAAACTTTCCCAGTTATGTGGAATTTTAGTTTCCCATCTAGATTTCTGTGAGAAAGGGAAAACCAGGATGGCTGAAATGCTTTCAAATAAATCCAAGATTTTATGTCTTTCTCTAATTAGCTAAAAATTAGTGTAGGACCTGTTTGATCCAGATCTGGAATGAAAATACCAATTGCAGCATTTTCTCAGTCATTCCAGAATTCAAGGATCAGTTATAAATCCAAGAATATTTATTTGTTTCCATCCATAGCCATAAGTAAATTAAGTGAAAACAGACTTACCACCCAAAAAAGGGGCAACATTTTAGTAGGTAATTGATTAATGCCCTTTTGGGGGCATTTTGCCTTTTTTCAGGAATCTTTGCCAGCAGTGCAGGAGGAGCAGAAGAATTTACTCCAGGAGATGAAAACTATTCGAGATGCTGAACATGCCCTTCAAAGTGAAGCTCTGAGCATCAAGCTGAAAATTGAACAGATTGACAGCCACATTTCCACCCACCAGGGAAAGGTTAAATACTGGCAGAAAGAGGTAAGAAATGCTTTTGTTCCAAAACCTTAAATCAGGAAATTGTGGAATGGTTTGGGTTGGGAGGCACCTCAAAGCTCATCCAGATGAGAATGTCCCTCAGGGACACCTTCCACTGTCCCAGGTAGCTCCAAGTCCTGGCCTTGGGCACTTCAGTGATCCAGGGGCAGCCACAGCCGCTCTGTGGATCTCACAGGATGAACCCTTAGAAAACAGAGGACTTGGCAGAAAATTCCTCTTCGGATCCCAGCTTATTGCTCTATAGGCAGGATCAGGATAATAGCATAAAGGGAATTTATTCTCTTTTTCACTCCCTATTTTAAAGGGACTTGCGGGAAGAATCTTGAAACGTTTGGAGATTAGAAATTTCCCTGTAGTAACCCAGAACAAACTGGTGTTAGAAGCAGCTCCGGGTGTGTGTTAAAGCTGCCCCCGCTGTGCTTGCAGATCTCCAAGCTGTCCCTGCACGCCATCGAGGGCCAGGCCCCCGAGCAGCTGCGGGTGCTGAGCGAGGAGGAGCTGGAGGCGCTGCAGGAGCCCGACGTGCTCAGCAAGAGAATCGCGCTGCTGGAGGCGCAGCGGCACCAGCTCCGCCCCAACCTGGGCGCCATCGCCGAGTACAGGAGGAAGGTACGGCCCGGGGGGAGGGACAGCCCCCCTGGGGACACAGCCCAGCCTGGGGACACGGCCCAGCCTGGGGACACAGCCCAGCCCCGGGGGCACAGCCCAGCCTGGGGACACAGCCCAGCCTGGGGACACAGCCCCCCTGGGGACACAGCCCAGCCTGGGGACACAGCCCCCCTGGGGACACGGCCCAGCCTGGGGACACGGCCCAGCCTGGGGGCACAGCCCCCCTGGGGACACAGCCCAGCCTGGGGACACGGCCCAGCCTGGGGACACAGCCCAGCCTGGGGACACAGCCCAGCCTGGGGGCACGGCCCCCCTGGGGACACAGCCCAGCCTGGGGGCACAGCCCAGCCTGGGGACACAGCCCAGCCTGGGGACACAGCCCAGCCTGGGGACACAGCCCAGCCCCAGGGACACAGCCCAGCCTGGGGACACAGCCCAGCCCCGGGGGAACGACCCTGATCCCCTCCTTCCTTTGGGAAGACAGGAATTTGCTGTTCCTGCTGTTAGCAGCTCTCCTTAGCCAAGGTGGAAGTTGTTTCTAGGAGCTTCGTGTGCCTTTTGTTTCCCACACCATCAGTGTCAGGTGACAATTTCCTGGGTGATGTAGAAGTCTTTTCCAACCTAAGCAATTCCATTATTCTCCTGGGAATGTTTATTTAACAGAATCAAGTCTTCCCAGCCAACACAGACACACAGTACTGGATTTTTCCCTCCTCACATCAGTAATAGTGAACCATTCAGTAGATGAAGTATTTTTTATTTTGACACAAGTTTGGTTTTTTGTTTCCCCTCAGCAGCAGAGATGGGAAAAGAGAGAATTTGGGGGTTTTGTTTCAGGGCTGTTGGCCAAGCTGGGGAGAAGGAATGTTCAAATGGTAGGAAACGTGTTTGGGTTTAAACTGCAGCTGCTCTGAGTGCCCTTGGGTTTGGATGTTTCCCCTGCAGGAAGAGCTGTACCTGAAGCACGTGGAGGAGCTGGACAACATCACCAGCGAGAGGGACAAATTCAGAGAGGCCTTTGAACAGCTGAGGAAACAGAGGCTGAACGAATTCATGGCAGGCTTTAATGTCATCACCAACAAGCTGAAGGAGAACTACCAGATGCTCACGCTGGGAGGGGATGCTGAGCTGGAGCTTGTGGACAGTCTGGATCCCTTCTCAGAGGGAATCATGTTCAGGTTTTTAAAATACTTTATATTCTGTTAATTTTTAATCATCATAGTCCTTTTTTCACCCTGTTTTTAAAGTAAATGGATCATCGGTGAACCAGGAAAGGCTCAATGTGGGCAAATAGTGACAGAAACCACAAGTTTTTAGCCCTCAGATTAATTTATTTCTCCTGGAGAAATCAGGAGCTAAAGCAGTTGGAAAGCTTTGAAATCCTTTCCCAGCACTTCTTAATTCCCAGGTCACTTCACTCTGCCCAGGGAATGATGGCAGGAGTGTTCCCAGGATAAATCCCTGAGCTGGGAAAGGCAGTGAGGCACAGAACATCCCCTGTCCCCCAGCTGGGCTCAGGCAGGACCAGCACTGCTGACAGCCCCACCCTTGCTCTGTTGCAGCGTGAGGCCTCCCAAGAAGAGCTGGAAGAAAATCTTCAACCTGTCAGGAGGGGAGAAGACGCTGAGCTCGCTGGCGCTGGTGTTCGCCCTGCACCACTACAAACCCACCCCCCTGTACTTCATGGACGAGATCGACGCCGCCCTCGACTTCAAGAACGTCTCCATCGTGGCCTTTTACATCTATGTGAGTTCATGGCTCAGCCCTCCTCCTCAGAGGGACGCAGTGGCCACATAATTCCTGGCAGGTTTGAGGTCTGGGCCGTGCAGTTTTACTGCTCCCCCTGGATCACACAGAGTTCCCCCAAATCCATCAGCTGCTGGCAGAGTGCACAACTTCAGCTGGGACTGATGTCTCCGTGGATCCAAGCTTGTGATTTCCCAAGGTTCCTGGGATTTACACTTCCATGTCATTCCCATCAGTGTCTTTCATCTAGTAGTAATTAATTTTTTTCATGCCTTTAAAACTTCTGCCCTCAGCAGAAGTTTTATTTAATCAAACAACCCCTTACACGGCTCCAGTTCAGGTAATTAAACATTGAATGTTCAGAGTTATTATTAAGTGACAGATCAGGGGCAGCTACTTCAGATTAGGGAAGCCCTTGGAGGTTCCCTGCCTGCAGCTGCAGTTTAAACGTGGCTCTGTGTGCCACGCCAGGACAGAGGGGATGTTGGGAGTGCTGGGCACTAACACAAATCCCTTCTGTTTCAGGAACAAACCAAAAACGCCCAGTTCATCATCATCAGCCTGCGCAACAACATGTTTGAGATTGCAGACAGGTTAATTGGCATTTATAAAACCCAGAACACCACCAAGAGTGTGGCCACCAACCCCAAAATCCTGGCTGTGAAAGGACTGGAGGAACTCGGTCTCCCTGCGTGCAGTGTAGCTGAGAAATGAGGAGGAAGCAACTTCCAGCCCATGGCTGCTGTTTGTTTTTATCTGATCTCATTTTGTATCATAGACTTGGTTTTGTTCTGTAAATTTTAAATAAATTTTGTAAAAATTTTATCTTGTTTATATAAACCCAGCATCGATAAATTCCAGATTTTGAATGTCATGTAAAAATGGAGAAAGGGAGATGTAAATTGATGAAAAGAGAATGCATCAGGTTGGGCAGGGGCAGCACCAAAAACACAGACAGCAGGAATGGAATTTAAGGAATCAGTGTCATTTGCTGCAAAATAATGCAAAAGTGCCAAGAATTATGGGAGAAGCTCAGCAATACACCTGATGTTTGGCAGAGAATTCCAGCAGGGGAAGCTCAGCAGGGCAGAACTTGGGCAGAGAATTCCAGGAGGACGTTAAGGACTGAATTCCCCAGTTCTGGATCAAGGCAAAGCTCACCTCTCCTCACCTGAAGTGGATCAGGACTTTGGTTCACAGGAAATCCATACAGTACAGAAAAGGAAGGATACAGAAACAGAACAAGTGTAGAGCTTTAACAACCCAGTGTTTAAGTAGAAATTGAAAATAATAAAATCATGCTGGATTGCTGTGTGAGGTTTTCAGTCTAATCCAGGTAGTCAGGAAGGGTTTTCCTGCACAGCTCCAGGGGCAGGCCAGAGGCGTGGCACAGCTCCTGCACTCTGGCCTGATGAATGCACAGCAGGAATTCCAGAGGTGTGCCAGAGGAGAGTTCCTCATGCCATAACAACACAAGGGAAATCAGGATCAGCAGAGGAGCCCGTGGTTCAGCAAGAGCAGCCCAGAGTGCAGATGCTGCTGTTTGAATTTGTCAGCCAGGTGTGCTCTGGGGTGTGGATCCTGTGCACCTGCCCCATTTCAGCTGCAGACCACGTGTCCTGCAGCACCTTCTCCATCCCAGGATGGATCTCCACAGGTTCAGGTGGAGCCACAGCTGCAGCTCGTTCATCTTCTCCAGGAAGAGCAGCAGGGACTCCTCCTGAAGAGCCAATGCAGTTCCTTCAGCTCACTCACTCCTAGCTTCGGTTGTTCCACGTCCTCCACGAGGGGATCGTATTTCTCTGAAATGCGGCTGTCGGGTTCATGCAGTGCACTCAGCAGAGCTGCTTTTTGTGCAGCCAGGGTGCCACCAAGTTCCTTAAAATGCTGCAGCACAGCTGCCCTGTCACCCTGCAGCACGAAGGAAAAGGTGCAAACTGGCAGCAGCACGGAGGAAATGTTCATTTACTGATGGATTTCCACCTGCAGGCTGGAGTGAACAGACTGGGAACACAACAGAAAGGACACAGAACACACCACAGAGTTCAGCAGAGAACAAAAAAGTTTTCCAGGGGAAAAACAAGCAGCAGGAAGCTGGGAAATGTTGTCTTTATCTGCCACAGCAGCCATCAGTGTGTAGGTGGATAAATAACTGCTTTAGAGCACAATCCCACCCCCATTCTCCTGTGAGGGATTCAAAAGGTGAATGTGGCATTGGGAAGTGGCTGTGGCAGCCCATTCCAAGGGCAAAGCCCCCTAGGAAGGAGAGCTGCCAGCCTCGGGCCGTGACACTGCTGAGCACAAACCAAGGCACAGCCAGGGCTGCCTCTGCTCCTTCATGTCAGAAGGAATTCAGTGCCAGCTTTGGCCTGTAAGAAATCCACAGCAATTTCCACTCAACTTTCACACTCTGCCTCCATCTCAGAGATGTTTCAATACCAGTACCGGTATCACTTCAATCAAGACATTTACAATAGGAACCTGAGCTGCGAATTTTAACACCAAACTTCAAGACAGCAGTAGAAACCAGAGCCAGGAGTTTGGATCCTTGTGGGTCCCTTCCAATTCCCTCAGTGTATTTCATGATTCTATATCCCTCTCTATCTTTCGATTCCACTGCCAAGACTAACACTCCATCCCTTTAATTCTGTCAAAGCTTCTGGCCAGGAGCATTTACCTGTTCTGTACCGCACACCCCGACCTGTCCCGGCAGCTCCGGACACGGCCATCGATGGGTGCCGTCCCTGCACGAGGGGCTGGGAAAGGGATCCGCACCTGAACGCTGCGAGTCCCAGCGGCAGCACCGAGCTGAAACAGGAGAAAAGCGGCCCCGACCCCGCGGTGTCCCGGGAGGGCGGCGCTCACCGGGCCGGGCCCCTCAGGCTGCGGGGACCCTCAGCGCCCGCCTGGGCCCTCCCGGGAGCTCCGCCCGGCCATGGAGCCGCTCCGGGCCCCTCCGCTCAGCGATGGAACCACTCCGAGCTCCTCTGCTCGGCGATGAAACCGCTCCGAGGGAGCTCCTCTGCTCTGCGCTGGAGCCGCTCTCGGCGCCCCGCTCGGTAACGGCCGCGGCCCTTTAATGGCAATGGCGGGAGCGGGGGCGGGGGCGGGAACGGGCGGAGCTGAGGGAGGGGAGGGAGGGAGAGCAGCGACGGAACTGAGGGAAGGGCCGGGCCCGCAGGCTCCCTCCCTCGGCCGGCAGGAGCGCGGTTTGTGGCGGAGCTCAGCGGGGAGGGTCCCTCGGCGCCAGCGGCAGGAATCGCTGCGGGGCTCAGGGGATGGAACCGCGGAGCTGACCCCGCTCCGGGGCTCGGGGGATGGGAGAGCGGAGCTGACCCCGCTCCGGGGCTCAGGGGATGGGAGAGCGGAGCTGACCCCGCTCCGGGGCTCGGGGGATGGAGGAGCGGAGCTGACCCCGCTCCGGGGCTCGGGGGATGGAGGAGCGGAGCTGACCCCGCTCGGGGCAGGACGGACACGGAGCCGGAGCCGGAGCCGCGCGTTCATCCCCGCTCTGTGTCCGGCACCGCAACCTCCTTCCTCTCCACAACCCGCGGGAAAATTCATCCTGAAGGTGGAAAACGGAGCCACGGAACCGCAACTTGTGCCAGCTGCTGACCACGGAAATTTAAATTATTTCGCCTTTCTTTGAAGCTCATTTATCTGCCGAAGACACCTGAGAGGGTTTTAGGACACAGGGCAGGGCTGGGTGGGATTTTGGGAAGGAATTCTGCCCTGAGAGGGAGGGCAGGCCCAGAGAAGCACCCAATGAAGGCTTTTCTCATATTCACATTATTCTCTGTTAATTTAAAGTTCACTGAAGTTACTCTCAGCTGTTATACAGTGCATTTGAAAAGGAAATGAAACTCACTTAATGTTGTGATGTAAATAATAATAATGCACCATCGTTTCAAACTTACTGAATCAAGTATTAAAACTACTGTGTAGAGAATATTGTACAAATATCTGGGAAACAGCAAGAATTAAGTTTCTAATAAAAAAACCCCTCAAGCTCTAATCATAAATTACCCAACGCATCAGGAAAACCTTAAGGGGAAAACTACAGGAGCAGGAAATAAGGGAGCTTTTGACAATAATTCACAATACTGAGGGTTAGAGCATCTGTTGGTTTTCATCTATTTGATGTACTCAAATTAAGAGGCAGCATTTCAAGTGCAAACTGCCACTCCAGGAATTAAATCAGTGATCAAAGCCATGGTCTGTACTGCTGATAGGAAATCTGACCCTCACCCACCTTTCCATCAAATTACAAAATTCCTGGAACACATTTACCAATAACTGGCATTTAAAGTTTCCCAAAATTGGTCCTTTTCTAGTAAAAGCAGCTTTTAGTGCTTTATAGAAATTTAAAATTGAAAGTATTGACATTTTAATGACAGCTTAAGGAAAAGTCTTCCTCAGCTTTGGGGCACACCAAACCAGCAGGGTAAATACTGGATTTATAAAGGATTGATTAGCAAAAATGGGAATTATTGATGGAAATGAAGCTTCCAGGCCCTTTCTGTGGATAACACAGCAATATTAATTTCCCAAGGGTTTCTGTGTCCCCCGTTTCACTGGAGCAGTAGCTACAACTGACCCCGAGCAGTTTGTAAACTTGACACGTTTGCAGCTACCAAGTTTCCTCCGGCAATATTCGATCCAGATGCAGAATTGCTCTAATTGCTTCCAGCCCCAGGAGCAGCTCTCCTGCCAGAGCTCGGTGACGCAGAGCCGAGCAAACATTTATAGTGAGAAGTGGCAAAACGTCTGAGGTTTCATCTGCAGACATCCTAAAGTCATGAAGTGACTCTGGCAGGGTTTCCTTTGCCTTGAAACCCTTTTAATTTGTTATTATCTGACTGTTGTGTGCAGAAATTGGGATTTTCACCAGCCTGTCCCTCTCCCAAAGCAGAAATTCAGAAATTCACAACTTACTGGGAAGGAAGGTGGGATGAGCTCTGTCCAGGGAATGCTGAAAAGAACCTGGGATAATTCCACTGCCAGCAGAGAAAGGATCAGCTTCTCTCAAGAATCCCCTTTCCTCTCATTCTTCTTCCCAGATCCTAAAATTCCAGGTAGCTAATTGATTTTTTTTCCACTTAAAATAAAAATTCCTTATTTTCCTTTATTCCTATTTCCTATTATTCCTTTCTTTCCTGAAAATAAAAATTCCCACCTGGAACAGCTGACTTGTGGATTAATTTTTGTCCATTTAATATTGTAAATATTTTTCTATTTGCTATCCGAAAATCAGATGAAAAGATAATTTTCTACTCCAAAATTCAGGATAATTCTAATATATATATAATATATAAATATGGATACAACACCCAAAATCAGTGATCAGTATTCCCAGAGGCAATTCCCAAATTATTTGTTTGTATCCCCCATTCCCCCACAAAAGAATCAACGGCATCACCTCAAAATGCAAATTTTGGGAAAAAAGGCATCGCCCAAAGCGGCTCCGGTGGTGCCACCCTGTGGATATTCTGGAATATTTCACATTCCCGTGTTTTGGTGAAATCACCGTGACAGGAACTGCTGGGAAGCAGAGGAAGAGAATTTCCCTGTTAAAAACTCACCCCAAAGCCCCAAATCCACCAAAAAAGGGAAAATGCGGGAGCAGCACCAGCTCAAGGGAATTTTCTGGATTTATGAGGAAGTGCCCAAAAGGCATTTTTTGGCATTAAATATGGAGTTTTGGGGTTATTTTTGCAAAACAATTTGTTCCATTTTCTATGAACGTCCCTCACAAAGGTGTTCGAGGGTGAAATTATGATTTACTGGTTAGAATTTTCCTTAGAACGTTGCAACTTCCGAAAAAAGGGTTTAATTTCCCTCCTCCATGGATTCCCTATGTTTTCCATGAAAACAGCCCTGATTTATTCAGTGAATATACAGAAGTAATGAAGGAAAACTGAAATAAAATTGTTAAAATTTTTTTTAACATTTACAACAAAAAAACTCCACGCTTCCAACCTGCAACACACAAACATTTAACAGGTAAAAACCCCAACCCAGAGCCTTTAAAAGTCACTTTCTTCACATAATCTCTGTGTTTCATGCTGAAAAACGTGAATACTCCATAAAGAAACAGGCAGGGCAGCAGAGTTGCAAGTTTTAATGTTTATTTCCCCAAGACAGCCTAGCCTGCACTCTACTTGGATAAATTCACAAGCTAGTTTTCCGCTGCTTCTAGTTTTAAACTTTTAACCATGTTTCTGATGACAAGGAATGCTGCAAAAATACTCTAGTCCAACAAAGAGTTATGATCACAAAATAATCTTTATCCATTCTACAGTGTTTCAGAATTACCAGCTGATTTGAAAACACAAGGTAGATATAGATGCTAATGGTGGCTAACCTGGGATGGTTTCTTATAGCAAACTGTTGTTCATGCAACACTTGTGCTCAAAGGGGAAGGCACAGCATTTCCTACAATGAGCCACCTTATCAAGAGTTCAGTTTGTACAAATTTGTAACATCACCTTGAATTTAGTGTGCACGACCTCAAAACTGAGGCATTCCTCCAATTATAAAAACACTTGCATCCTTTTTGTGCAAGTCTTAAAAATACAAAGTTTTTTTTTTTTTTTCTCTCTAAAGTGGCTCAAAATAGATTGTTCATGGCTGCCTACATCTAGGATAAAAAGAGTCTAAAACAATTGGATTAGGCATATTAAAGGTGTTCAAACCATGACTTGATTTGTACATCTATTCACACCTCTTTTTTTCGCTCTTTATTCAGCAGTACATATGCACCAAATTTCATTTTTAGACGTTTCCATATCATTTTCATAGAAAACAAAGTTTGAAAACAAGTAACATTGAAACACAGCACGGTATCCTACCACAACAGAAACATTTTGGTTACAGGACTCAACGAAATCTAAAAATGAACTATGCTGGAGATTACCACATGCAAAGGTCTCGTGTTATCTTTGAAAATGAAAAGGATGAGGTTTTATTACCACATTTTTACTGCTTTCTACTATTATGGCAACTTGTGTACTGCAACACAGTCTAGTTTGAAGGGAAATGGATGATTTTTTTTTGTTTGTTTTTTTCCATGCAAAAATCTACAAATTAGTTTTGATGATATGGAAAAGCTTTTCATAACATCAAACATTCATCTGGTGCAAATGCACAGGGAAGCCTTCCTGAAATTCTGACTTTACAAACAACTAAGAAGCCGTAACAGGAAAAAGAAATTGAAAAGAACTGAAAGTAAAAAAAAAAAAAGAAGAAGAGGGGAAAAAAATTAAAATAAAACAAAAAAAAAAGAGGAAAACACAGGCTGCAGGAGTAAACCAGAGTCTGCTGCTAAACCGGTCTTGGTGTGTCCAGTGTAAGTCAACACTTGTGAACTCATTGGATGATTTTAGGTTTCTCAGCCCCTGGAGGCGACTCAAGCTCGCACCACGCTCACAGACAATCACAGGCACGCCTCTCTCGCTCGCTGCCCTGCCCGGGGCAGAGCTGCAGACACGCACTGCACTGCACCAGAGCTGCAGACACCCACTGCACTGCACCAGAGCTGCAGACACGCACTGCACTGCACCAGAGCTGCAGACACCCACTGCACTGCACCAGAGCTGCAGACACCCACTGCACTGCAGCAGAGCTGCAGACACCCACTGCACTGCAGCAGAGCTGCAGACACCCACTGCACTGCAGCAGAGCTGCAGACACCCACTGCACTGCAGCAGAGCTGCAGACACCCACTGCACTGCAGCAGAGCTGCAGACACCCACTGCATGCACTGCACTGCACGCTGCCATCACTCACACGGCTGCAGAGCAAGGCCTGCGCTCTCCCTGCCCTGCCCACGGCGCTGATGCTGACGAGGCTGATGATGAGAGTCCTGCGGCCCCCGGCTCGGGAGGGCGGTGTTCCTCCTCAGGCACTGCAGAGCTGGGACCTGGAGCCCTTTTCTTTGAACAATCTAAAGAAGCATTCAGTGTGAAGTTTGTCATTACATTTTGCCACTCATTCTCACTCGCACCCACTCGCCATCTTGACTTCATTTGGGCTTTTCTGTGATTCCAAATGAAATCTTCGCGTTTACTTTCCCGATTTAATGCAGCAGCGGATCCCATGAGCCAAGATTGATGGATCAAACCTTTTTTTTTTTTTTATTCAGTGCTGCATTGTACCTAAACTTCCAAAATACCACTCTAAAACTGGAACCCTTCTGCTGGTACATTGGCAGATGAATTGAAACCAAATGTTCCGCCTTGGATCGCTTCTGGAACAAGGCTTGGATCTTCATCAATCTGGAACGCAATGGGGACACCGTGAGCAGGGACCCAACAGAGCCCCACACAGGAGCTGGACAATCCCAGAAGCAGCTCTCTCCCCAGAAGCAGCTCTCTCCCCACCTCCCTGCACCCAGCCCTGCCATCCCTCCCCCGGTTTAGTGAGAGTACCAAAATGTGGTGATTTAAACCCAAATGTTTAGTTTGGATTGGTCAGGGAGTGCTACATGGCACCCCAAACCCTCCCGTTGACACCATTTTCTCCCCTGGAAAACCTTCTGGCAGTCTCAGAAACAATCTCAGTCCTCAGGAGAAGACCGGCACCACTAAACCAAGGAAGCCCTAAGCCCAAACCGACATGGGATTAAATTCCAAGTCCAGCTGTAAATGCCAAAGTTGAGCTGCTAAACAAGACTTGGATCTCACTGCTCACATCAAAGTGAAATGCAGCACGAAAAACCTTCCAAGTGCAAACAGCCATGAATGCAGCTGAACCTGACCATTTGTGCAGTGATCAGGGCAGCAGGAAACCCTCCCTGCACGGCCCAGACTGCAATGAACTTCCTGATGGAAATGCACAAAACCAGCCCTGCCTTTGATTTATGTTCATGTCTGAAACAGAACAAAGCTCCTGATCAGCACATCCCACCTCCAGAATTCCCCAAATATCCCAACTCTGTTTCTGGAGCAGCAGCCTCAGGCCTGGAGCCAGCAGGGAGCTCATCACCAGGGCAGGGTCAGGCTGGGAGTTCAGGGACTGTTCACAGCCTGGGTTTAATCCCTGCAGATGAGCCTTAAATGAGGCACCAGATCTGCTTTAGCTGCCTCACAGCAGCAATGGCAGGAGGTGCAGGGGTCACACCAGGGCTCAGAGTCTCCCTGGCCCAGCCCTGGGGCTGCTGCCCTTCCCTGCAGCACATCTGGAACTGCAAACCACGAGCACACTGCAGGAGCTGCACACTCACATCATCTGAGGAGAAGAACTGGTCAATGATCTCATAAGCCAGTTTGTAGATGTCTTCATTTTCATGGTTTTGTAGCTGTTCAATTTTCTCCAGGCCTGCAACCAACACACAAGAAATCTCAGAACAGCAAATTCAGGGCAGACAACTTCCAACAAAGCAATTAAAAAATACATTGGGAATAGAGTTATGAATGATCTGGTTATGAATACAATGCTGTTGAACCCACCTGGCCTATTTATATTTTATACATATTAACACAGAAGTTCAGTACACAGATTTGGTATTTTAAGGATTATTCTACTCCATGTTAACAAATCCCACAGTTTTTCACCTGTGCCCAAATTTAATATCACTGTTCTTTCATCCCTGAAAAGTTTCAGTCAATTAAACCACAAAGAATATGGAGAAAGTCTCAAAACCATGAGGAAATTAAAGTTACTACATTTTCACAACCACTGTATGTAGAATTATTTGTTCTAAGTTCACCTGGACATGACTTGTGCATGATTAAGGTAAGCACATCATCCCTACATTGACTAATTTAGTTTCTGTTAATTAGACTAATTTGTCTGATATGCAGCCTGTTACAAAATTAGCACCTCATGAACTTTACTGCCATTACCCTGCTCCTCCACATTTTATTTGATCATGCACTTAGGAGAAGCTGTGGATATTCACCTGATAGGCATGAGAAAGGTACTTTAAACCAGGTTTGTTTAAAATATCTGTGCCAACAATAAACCCAGCACCGGCAGGATGCCAAAGCAGCAATCCCTGGAAAAGTTATGAAACCTCTGCTCCTCCTACCTCCACACTCTTCTATAAGGTTGGCTATGGTTTCTGCTTCCTCTTCAGCCATTTTTAATATATTACTTAGTCCATCCAGAACCACCTGCACAACTTGTGCATCTTTTACTGTCAGCAAATTGCAAAAGGGAGGAATTACATTTTGTTGAATCAAGTAAGCCACCTGAGGGGGGGAAAGGCAAGAGTTACAGCAGGAACGTGGCAGCAGCACAGGCAAACCCAGATTGTCAATGTCACCCACCCAGCCCAGAGCTCCTGCAGTGGCCACCCCAGGAACCCCTTTTGGGGAACTTTGGGTATTAAACTACAAATAGATTGGAGATTTACAGCACCTCAGGAGCAAATACTGTGAATTTGTCAGTGTCAGATAAGGAGCTTCAACTTCCCCTCTAAAGAGTGACAGCACCACCCCAACCCTGCCACAAATCTCTGACTCTGGGCTTACAAGGGACTTGTGTATCCCCTACTCAGGGGTTACTGTCCTTTTAATGATCACATCCTTGTGGGGTGGGGAAAAAGGTAAAAAAGAAATGTGGAATGCTCGAGAATCCCATCAGAGCCTGACTGAAATCACTCATCCCAAAAGAGCTTCCAACAAACCCCAGGGATGCTCCTGACCTCAGGTCACCCCAACACAAGGGGAGGTCACTCCTAAATCCCATGGGGAGAAGGGAAAGTACTGAACAGAGAAGGAACAGAGACACCCCCAACCCCAGCACCTCCCAAGGCAGGAAATGTTTCCCCAAAGCTGCACTCACCTGGTCTTTTCTCCCACTGATTGTTAAGTTGCTTATTGCCCAAGCAGCTTCTTTCTGAGTCCCAAAATCCCCCTGCGAGCACAAGCAGAGACAGAACAGTCATCCCAGGGTCCGTGTCAGGCAGGATTCCCACAAATCTGCATTTGTTACAGTCCCCAGTGCAAGGAGTCACTGTAGCAGCTCAGTGTGAGGTAACAAATAAATCCTGTCCTGTTTGAGTCTGTGTGTGTCCATCCCTCCCTACACCCGGGGTGGGAAAGGGAAGGGGCAAGGGAAGGGGCAAGGGAAGGGAAAAGGGAAGGGGAAAGGGAAGGGGAAAGGGAAGGGGAAAGGGAAGGGGCAAGGGAAGGGGAAAGGGAAGGGGCAAGGGAAGGGGCAAGGGAAGGGGAAAGGGAAGGGGAAAGGGAAGGGGAAAGGGAAGGGGAAAGGGAAGGGGAAAGGGAAGGGGAAAGGGAAGGGGAAAGGGAAGGGGAAAGGGAAGGGGAAAGGGAAGGGGAAAGGGAAGGGGAAAGGGAAGGGGCAAGGGAAGGGGAAAGGGAAGGGAAAAGGGAAGGGAAAAGGGAAGGGGAAAGGGAAGGGGAAAGGGAAGGGGAAAGGGAAGGGGAAAGGGAAGGGGAAAGGGAAGGGGAAAGGGAAGGGGAAAGGGAAGGGGAAAGGGAAGGGGAAAGGGAAGGGGAAAGGGAAGGGAAGGTTAGGTTGTTTACAGCAAGGCAAGCAGGAGCTGCAGCCCTGCACTCTGCCAGCCCTTATCAGCAGCTGCCACATCTGCAGGGCCAGCTGAGCCCATGGCAGCTCTGATAAAGCCCTGCAGGCTGCAGCTGGGGCTGCTGCAGCACCTCAGGGCTGAGGTGACATGGAAAAGTCTCCAACCTTTCCTCACAGATCAATAAACTGGCAGTTAACAGAGCTATCTGTGACCAGCTCTGGGTTATTTGTCTTCTCCCTTAAAGAATTCCCACATGCTTTTGCTGCTCCCTCCTTCTGCCACAGCAGACCCTTGGCAGCACAGAGTGGTTTGGGAAATCACTTTTTAAAAGACACCGAGAGCTGGAAAGGAAAGCAGGATTTGAAGCCCAGCACCAATGCTTGGGATCTGACCTTATCTAGAAGATGGATTATCATTGGAACAAGGTTTGCATCTATTACTGCCTGAACTTGCTGCTGGTTTCCTGCAGTGATGTTGGATAGGAACCACACTGCTTCCTGCAAAATAAAACACCAGCAATTAACTCACAGAAAGATTGCACATCATTTATGTGCACTGCAACTGGCCAGCCTTGAACACAAGCAAGCACTCCCTCAGCTTGACTGTGCAGAGCTGAAATCTTGCTGAGACAAACCAGAGGCACAATCTCACCTCAGGAGGCTCCACCAGACTCCTCAGCCTTTCACTGTTACCAGCTTCAACCAAATACTTCAAATTAAAAGGAGAAATTATTGGAGACAGAAAATGCCAAATGAGCACTTCTGATTGCTTCCAGCACTGCCAATGAGCAGGTTTCAGGATTCCTGACAGAATTACAGGATTCCTGACAGAATCCTTACTCCAGACATGACAGTTCTTTACCTCCTTCCTAATGGCTCTCCTTAGCTTCAGGAAAATGCAGCACTATCAATTCAACACCTGATTTTTAACAATACTCTGCAGTTTATGCTCATTGTGTCCACAAGGCCAGGACTCTCCTGCCAGGCAAAGAACAGATCTGTTCCCCAGCAGCCCCTCCCTCACCTCCCTCTCAGAGTGGGAATCCAAACTTTAATCAACAAGTAACAGTTTTAAATACAATTTTAAGTATATTCAAAGTACCAACCATTTACAATCCCACAGCTGATAGATTTCCCCCTTCCTAGCACTCCTCCACCATTCAATTCCCTTCTCAGCCTCCCTGAATGAGAACTTTTTAGCTGAGAATTTCAAAAGAGGCTTCAGCAGTGTGCATCCCTGACTCTCTGAGATCAGAGCACAGGATCACTGGTGACCCTGGAGACATCTGGGCTGCCTGGGCTCTCCTGGTGGGCTTTTTTGGGGCTTTAATCACAGGCAGTGTTGCAGAGGGGCCCCTGAGGTGCCCAACACGCCTCAGATGCACTCCTGGCTCAGCACTGCCATCAGTGCCCCCAGGAGAGCCCCCACACAGCACACACAGCCCCCACCCCTCTCACACACACCCCATGCACACACACCCCACTGTCTCTGTGTCATCACCTCTCAGAGTCAGGGCAATCCATCAGGGTGACATTTCATGTACTGACAACTCCTACACCAGTCAACAGCCAGGTTGGTGATGGCAAGCTTTGATTTCCTACAAACACTGACATTCCTGTCCTTCCCTATGGATATTCATTCAATTCCTTCCCTATGGATATTCATTCAACTCCTTCCCTATGGATATTCATTCAATTCCTTCCCTATGGATATTCATTTCCAGAAAACAAATCAGTATTTGCTGAAATTTGCCACGAACTGGTGGAAGGAGGTGATTATTCACATCTTTATGACACTACACAACGTGGAGCCCCAGCTCAGGCAAATATAAAAGTTCTCCATCAGGTAAAGTCCCTGGTGTTGCTCACCTTATTAATTTTTTCTTTGGGATGTGTCAGAAGTGCTGGGAAATGTGAGAGAGCTTCACAGTTGAGAACCACCTGTGTCTGCTCGTCGGTGCCAGTGACGATGTTCCCCACAGCCCTCAGTGCAGCAGTCTGAAACACAACCAGAACATTTCCTCTCAAAACAAGCTCTTCAGCAAATGTAAAGGTTTTATGCAAATGCTGCAGCACACAGGAAAATAATATTTATTCTACTTCAATGTGAGTTACAGAAAGGAAGGATTTTGTGCAGCAGCACATTTTGGGGTCACCTGCTCTGTGTGACCCAAACTCACCTGGACTTTGACTTCCTGGTGGCTGAGGAGAGGAACCAGGTGAGGGACAATGCCAGAGTCTATCACCATCTGGATCTGCTCGTTGCCAGCATCCGTGAGATAGGAGAGGGCCCAGACTGTGTCTACCAATATCTGACAGGAGACAACAGCACACACTGATCCAAATCATGGGCATTTATACACTGAATTAATCTGAATTGATATCACACACACTGACCCAAATCATGGGCATTTATACACTGAATTAATCTGAATTGATATCACACACACTGATCCAAATCATGGGCATTTATACACTGAATTAATCTGAACTGATATCACACACACTGATCCAAATCATGGGCATTTATACACTGAATTAATATCACACACACTGATCCAAATCATGGGCATTTATACACTGAATTAATCTGAATTGATATCACACACACTGATCCAAATCATGGGCATCTATACACTGAATTAATCTAAATTGATATCACACACACTGATCCAAATCATGGGCATTTATACACTGAATTAATCTGAATTGATATCACACACACTGATCCAAATCATGGACATTATACACTGACAATTAATCTGAATTAATATCTGTGTGCATGCACATGCAGAAAAGCCAGTTTAAGCAGCAGGAAATGTGAATATTTCAACTGACAGCTGTTAAAAATATTCAGTGAGTGTTGTTTCAGCTGGCAGCTCTTAACTGGCTCACCAATACAGGAATTTCCAAAATTCTAATAAACTTAATTTCACCTCCTCAGAGACAAGAAATTAAATTACGTAATTACTATAGGAATCGCAAAGTTATTACAGACTTTTTTTTGCAGAGCACTGTTGCCATTAACTCAGCTACAATTTCTTTTGGAAGCAAAGAATTAATCTTAAATTCTGATTTATGTTCAGACAAAAAGCTGACTCATTCCATAATTTCAATGAAGTTTTGCTCATTTACTTTACTTTTAAAGAACAATTTCATATTTAACACCTCAGAAGTCACAGTTAACCCTGACATTTGACATGTGCAGCAGACACTGGTTTTTATTTCATTCACACTGATTTTCATTACAAATTAAAGTGCCAGGCAAAAAAAACTTCTGTATTTCCCTGTGAATGAATGCTCACAGGAATAAAAATAGAAAGCAGTTTCAGTCATAAGGGCAGGGAAAGTACATGCAAATAAACACTTGCAAAGACAGAAACACTAGGGGGAAAAAAAAAAAATCACTATTTAAAAATAACATCAGCATTTTAAAAGAAGCAGTTAATAGATATCCACAGCAGCTCGTCCTAATCAAACGGAACATCATAATTTTAATTTTATTTAACATTTCAGCTCAAAAAGCAGAGCAGAAGCTGCAGTGGCCGTAAGGGGTCACTCACATTTACATCGGTGTGGTGAATGAGGACGCAGAGCGCTGGCAGGATCTGAGGGGGAGACAAACACCTGGGGGTTACTGTGGAGCCAGCGAAGCCCCAAAGCCCACCCGGCCCTGCAGCCCCCCTGCAGCACCTCCTGGATGGTCTCCATGGGTGGAGGGGGGTCCTTGTGGCGGCACAGGTTCACCATCACCCAGGTGACGTTCCTGAGGAAGGTGATGGGGATGGAGGGGCTGATGAAGGACAGCAGGGGCTTCACCACTCCAAGGCTAATGACGTAATCTCTACACTGGGGTCCGTCACCTGCGGGACACGAGCAGGGGGTTGGAACACAAAACATCCCAGCACTCACTGATTTTAACAGCAAACATCCCAGCACTCCCTGATTTTAACAGCAAACATCCCAGCACTCACTGATTTTAACAGCAAACATCCCAGCACTCACTGATTTTAACAGCAAACACCCCAGCACTCACTGATTTTAACAGCAAACACCCCAGCACTCACTGATTTTAACAGCAAACACCCCAGCACTCACTGATTTTAACAGCAAACACCCCAGCACTCACTGATTCTAACAGCAAACACCCCAGCACTTACAGATTTTATCAGAAAACACCCCATTGTATACAGATTTTATCAGAAAATATCCCAGCATTTACAGATTTTTCCCATCATCCGTCCCATCATTTACAGATTTCTGTTCTGTTAAAATTTACAGATTTTACTAGAAAACATCCCAGCATTTATAGACTGTTTACATCATTTACACCCCACTGTTTACAGATTTCTATTCTATTAAAATTTAGAGATTTTACCAGAAAACATTCCAGCATTTACAGATTTTAACAGCAAACATCATCCCACTGCTTACAGATTTCTATTCCATTAAAATTTAGAGATTTTACCAGAAAGTATCCCAGCATTTAGACTATCAGAAAACATCCCAGCATTTACAGACTTTACCAGAAAGCATCCCAGCACTTACAGGTTTTATCAGCAAATATCTATCCCATTGTTTACAGATTTCTGTTGTTAAAATTTAGAGATTTTAGCAGAAAGCATCCCAGCATTTACAGATTTTAACAGAAAACATCCCATTGCTTACATATTTTAACAGCAAACATTATCCCATTGTTTACAGATTTCTATTCTGTTAAAATGTACAGATTTTATCAGAAAACATCCATCCCATCATTTAGAGATTTTACCAGAAAACATTCTATCATCTACAAATTTTAACAAAAACCATCCATCCCAGCATTTACAGATTTTACTGGAAAACATCCCAGCATTTACAGATTTTACCAGAAAACATCCCATGATTTACAGATTTATGGTGCTGGGTAAGGGAAAGGGGTGGCAGACAACACCAGACCACCAAGAACTGTGAGAGCCCAAAATATTCCTGAAAATTCCTTGACAAAATTTCCAAATAATAAAAACTACCCCCAGAAGTTAATGATGGCAAGAGTAATAATAATAATCATAATAAAAAACATCCCCAGAAGTTGGTGGTGGCAGGAGTAACAATAATAATAATTAAAAAAAAACCAAAAAACATCCCCAGAAGTTGGTGGTGGCAGGAGTAACAATAATCAATAAAACATCCCCAGAAGTTGTTGGTAGCAGGAATAATAATAATGATAATAAACACCCCCAGAAGTTGACGGTGGCAGGAATAATAACAACAAATAACAAATAATAATAATAATAATAATAATAATAATAATATAAATAAATAATAAAGAAATAGCCCCAGAGGGTGGTGGTGGCAGGAGGAAGACCCACCTATGATATTCCCTAAAGCCCACACTGCTTGCTCACAAACATTTTGATGAGGTGAATGCAGCAGTCTCAGGAAAAGCGGCACAGCATCTGAAAGGTACAAAAATACCCCAGGGAAATGGTTCAAAATGCATCTCTAAAAAGCAAAAACTCTCCCATGAGACTTTATTTTCCTGTTCAGAACTGGTCAAAGCCTCACTGATTTCCCAGGTGATGCTAAAATGAAACACTGCAATGGTTCCTCCTCTGCTGCACATCCTTACAGAGCCTGCACCTGAGAATATTAAACCCCTGACATTTCATTGCTTTGCAAGTCTCAAGTTTACTGAAGCTTGTAGGATCCAAATTTAGCTCCATTTATTGAATTCAGAAATTCTCTGCTAAGTGATGCAGCAGCCCCAAGTGCAAAGGAACAACAGAGACCAAACCCCAATGAAGCAACTGGAGAATAAGCAGGAATGGAGTGGGAATTCAGGAGAGGGAATGTGGGAAGAGGGCAGGAAAGAAATCCACATTTACATAATTAATTCTGTTTTATTCTCCCCCAGCACTGAGGTGCTTGCTTACATAACAGCCCAGTCTGTAAGGAACCCATTTATTTCACAAATTTCAAGAGAAATTTGGAATTTTTAGTTAGATTTTTTTCTTCCTGTAAATCATGTGTTTACTAGAGAAACAACTAACCAGCAGGATTGTTATTTCCTGCAAATGAAGGTATTTCCAGTGTCTGAATGCAAGAAGAAAAAAACATCTCCAGCAAGCAGATTAATAGACTCTTATGGAAAAATTACAGAAAATAATTTTAAATTGAAATAAATAATTTAATATATCAGAGCTATTAAACTGACTAACAGGGTGCAATACAGACCTACAGAAACCACTGTAAAAGTGCTCAATCCACTGATAAATTAGATCTAAAGTGTTCTAGGTCAGGGGTGGGATAGATTATTTATTAATTAGATTTCCCAAAGAAAACTCAGGTTGCAACTGGGAAAGGAAGAGGATGGAGAAAAAGATAAAAGTATTACCAAGTTACATCCTGTAAGAGTGAAAATCAAATTATATTGAAATTCACAGACTCTTAACCAAGTTGGCAAAAATAGAAGCAACTGATATTGCAGCCAACATAATTTTTTGTGTATTTTTTCCTTAAATTTTAGTAAGAACTCATTTCACTGTATCTTTGATTCTTCAAGAAGCTCTGGTTTGTTCATTCAATTAAAACTCCTGCTCACTTAGCTCTGATTTAGCAACAGAAGCTCTGCTTCAGGATGTGTGTGGAGTCCAGAACAAAGTTTGCTTTGCCTGGTAGCTCAGACTCCAACTACAATTCCTTCCCAGGTTTCAGATGCCCCAAAATAGGAAGGACAGGTTTTGTAATTCAACTTAATTTTGGAAGAGTTCAGGCAACCTCTGATCTGTGAATATTCTTCCCTCTTCACAACAGGGAGCTTTTCAGAGGGGTTGTTTGGTTTATTCCAGGTTTTTTGGTGATTTTCTTTTTTCAAGTTTGAAAACTGGAGGCCAGCAGGTACCAACTCTGCTTACAGAGTTGTTATTTAAGATTAAGATATTTTGAGTTTCCAGCTGTTGCTCACCATTAGGAAACCCAAGTGGGTTTAAACCCTGAGGAAATGAAGGCAAAACCAGGTGTGTGAGGTGAACAGCTGGCACAGCTCCTTCAGGGCACTGACAGCCTGATCCCAACCTGATCCCAGCCAAACCCCAGCTGTGGATGGCAGCAGCTCCCCCTGCAGCACTCACTGGATTGCACTACAGCCTGGGTTTGCTCCGAGGTTCCAGAGGCAATGTTTGTCAGGGCCCACGCAGCTTCAAACTGTAAGGAAGGACTGCAGACAGAGAACAAGCACAGGTGTCAGCACTCAGAGCTGGCACAGCAGCTGAACAGCAGGAGCTGGTGAATATTTTGAGTTCTGGCAGCACTCACTTGTCATCTCTTTCAAGACAGTGCACTAGGATAGGTAATATTCCTGATTTTATGAGGTCGTCGATGGGTGGGTTGCGGTCACTGGACAGCAGCTTCCTGCAGGAAAATGGACAAAAATCCAAATTACTGACAGATCCTGCCTGGAAAGGAGCAGGGAGTTGTTTAATCCGACTTTCCCCTCAAAAAGGGATCAGTGCTGCCACTGGAGCAGGTCAGTAAAGGCTCCCTGTGGCTGAGTTTGGGAATCCCCAATGGAGATGGAGTTTGGGAAATTCCAATGTTTGGCATCTCCAACAACCAAGCTGCTCCTGCTGGGCTGGGAATTCCTTCCCAAGGGTTTCCCTCCTCCTCCCACCCACCCACAGGATTTGTTCCCTCCTCTTTAATTGAAAATAACCCCCCAAAGTGAAATTATTGAGCCACTGGAAAAGCAAAGGCATTGCATCCATTGGCCATTTCATTCCATGCTTTCTCCCCTTTGGAAGTTTATCACCAGCCAGGAAAATAAAAGATAAGAGTTATTCTGCTCCAACTCCTACAAAACGAGACACTCAGCTCTGTCTGCACTTAAAGCCAAAGATTTGACAGTCCTTTAAAGTGTGTATTTTACTCATCAAGCTTGCACCAAAATAAATCCAGGTATTTACATGTAAATAAAATCCACAGTACTTACAAGGTCTGTGTATTCTGATTTCTTTAAAGTTCTATTTTCCTTTTAAAAATCACTTCATTAATACAATTTCAGTTAAGCTAAACCACATTTTCTGACATTAAGAGCACGACAAAATAAAATCAGGATATTTGAGTAAAGTGTATTCTTACCTTGCTGCCTGCACAGCACTTAACTGAATACCCTGGTTGTCACTTGAAGCATTCTAAAATAAGAGAAAATACATTTTTCACACATCTGTTCATCATGCCATGAAGAATATTCAAACAATGTCATAGTTTTTACCTGTACTATTGCCTCCAAAGAAGTGTTTTGCTAGAAAACAGAGACAAGAAGCAGTTAGAAATTCCAAATGTCTTTTAAGGATGCAAAAAGAAGAAATTATTGCAAGTTAATTCTTACCACTCTGAAGTCCCCATCAATATCAGAATCCTCACAGATATCTTCGTGGGGAACATTCCTCCTCTTTAGGAGATGCTCATCTCTTTTGTTCTTAAAGAGAAAAATGATTGAATACCTTTAAAACTTGGATTTAGGGGGTGTGGGGTGTTCTGTTTCAAACAACCATTAATACCCCAGCACTGACACTTAAATTTTCCAAAAACAGTTGGAGAGGACTGCCCAGAGAAGCACATTTTGGGAATTCTTCCTAAAAAAATCCTGCATCCAACTTGTGCTGGAAGTCTGATGTGCACATGTCCATCAACATTCCATTTTGTTTGTTATTTGTCATAATTTCTATCAGGACACAGCAATTCCCAGAGGTTTTCTGTTCAGCTCAGAAGAAAAATAATTCCAGTTGTGATTCCTTTTTCCCAACAATTCCAGTTTTGGCTTCACACTCTTCCACACTTAATTGTAAGGAAATTATTTTCTGCCTGCAGATGAGCAGCAACAGCTGATTTTCAAAGGAAAAACCAAATCTTTAAAAACCTCTAGAAGTGCAAGGAGTCCCTTAATTAGCTTACAAATAAACTCCTGGTTTGCAGGACGAAAGTTGTGGAACTCCCAGAACTCCAGAACTTTTGAGTCTTTAGTGAAAACTCTCACACTTTATCAGAGTAACAACAAAGTCAAATCCCACTTGGTGAGAAAAATTTTATAAAATAAAAGAATAAAAACTCTGGGTCATCTCACCTTTCTCAACTCCACGACAACTTCATTTCTTTGTCTTCTCATAGTCTGGAAAGCATAAAGATAAAAATAATTATAATCTGAATTTAGATCAATTTAAAATGTTCTTGTACAAGTATTCCAGTTCAACACAGGGTTTAATTTTCATTATAAAAGTAGAGATCCTACAGGAAATGGAAATAACTACAATATTTCTGTAATTTCATACTAAAACATTCTCCTAAGTCTTCATGTTGAGGAAAAAAGGAATTAGGAATAAAACCACATTTTTCAAAGTGCAAAATGGAAAGGAGTTGTGCACAAAACAGCACCAAAAGCATTAAAAGGACCATGGCAATCTAGCAGTAAAATAACTTTATAAAGAAGCTCAAATTAAGAGAGCTGCAAGCAAAGCTGAGTTCCAGAGCCATTATTTATAAATTAGAACCTTTGACATTCTAAGAGCAGTATTTTTGTCATTTTCTCTACAGCTGCCATTGACAGTGCTCAGGGTAAAACAACAATTGTAAAATTGTAAATATACACAAATTGGTTTATTGCTGCTTGTGCTGCTGCAGTGAAAGCAGAAACAAATCAGTCTGGAGTGATTTTATTTGAACACTTTGAACTCTACAGTGAATGAGGACAGCAAAATTCCAAACAATTCCATTTTTATTGTGACAAGCCCAGGGAAAGCTGGACAGAAGGAAAGGGAACCTCCTGAACAGCAAGGAGATGTGAAGATAAGCATTAAAACCTCACTTTCAAAGCGTTTTTCTTCATTATTCCTATCAAAAAGAAGGTGCAGTTCATCAAAACAAATTTCAGCTGAGCATGACACTGCAGCTCCCCAGAGAAAGAGGGTAAGGAGAGGAAAAAGGGGCAAAGCAGGGATGGTTCCTGCTGCTCTGGGGGCTGAGGGGAAAATCCAACCTGCCCCAGGGACAGCTCCTGCTCTGGAAAAGGCAAAGGGCCAGGGCAGCTGCAGCAACCTGGAGAGCCAGGACAGAGGAGATGAGGCTTCTTTCTTGTTGCAATATTTGTTTTGGTCCCACTCAATTCTCTGTGTCGGCAGCAGCTCTGCTGGGAGCAGCAGGGTCTGGGAGAGCCACTCCCCTCCCAAAATCAGCATTCCCACCCAAAACAGAGATTGATTTGCTGCCCTGTGCTTTGGGAAGGTGTTAGAGCCCTGGGAGATCCTCAGGGCTGGGGTGATATCCCCCAGGACAATGGATGCAGCTCTGAGGGGCACAGGGAAGGCAGGAATCACCCCAGGGATGTCTCTGAGGGCACAGGGAAGGCAGGAATCACCCCAGGGATGTCTGAGGGGCACAGGGAAGGCAGGAATCACCCCAGGGATGTCTCTGAGGGGCACAGGGAAGGCAGGAATCACCCCAGGGATGTCTCTGAGGGCACAGGGAAGGCAGGAATCACCCCAGGGATGTCTGAGGGGCACAGGGAAGGCAGGAATCACCCCAGGGATGTCTGAGGGGCACAGGGAAGGCAGGAATCACCCCAGGGATGTCTCTGAGGGCACAGGGAAGGCAGGAATCGCCCCAGGGATGTCTCTGAGCTCCAGGAGAAGCTGAGCCCCTGCTGGATCCCACCCAGCCCTTCCAGGCTTTGCTGCAGCTTCCACCTGCCTCAGGTACTCCAGGCTCCCAAATGCTCTGGGGAGTTTCTCCAAACTCCACAGATTTGGCACATCCAAGATAAAATAATGGGAGGAAAGGCTCTGATAATCAGATTGCAGAATTGTACCACACCCCTGATGATCTCACAGGGCTTTAACACCTTCCCAAAGGACCAGCAAAATCAACATTCCCACCCAAAAGCTGCCTGGGAGAGGGATGGCTCTTCCCAGACCCCAGGGGTGACACTGCTGCTCACAGCAAAGCTGGTGGTGACACAGAGAGAATTGAGTGGGACCAGAACAAATATTACAATAAAAAATCATCAGATGTGTCATTTAGAAAAGTCTGTAATACTTAGAAAAGTCTGTATCATTTAGAAAAGTCTTTAAGTAAAAATTCCTGTCTGCAGGTGACCAGACTTTGGAGGATCCTCTGGTGGGACAAGAAGGATGTTCTCCCTTGCTGAATTCCTGCCTGCACACCTTGGGATCACAAAAGCCTTCACATGAAAGAGAAGCCAGCAGCGGAGTCACCCTGAAGCACAATTTCCCAAAGGCTGGCTGCACCAGAATCACTCTGTGTGTACACAGAGCCTTGAGAGAACAGTTACAGGTCAGCCTGGCACTGCTCATCCTCTGAGGAGGAGGAAGAGGAACAAATGGGAACTGAGATCAGCTGTGCCACGGGATTCCCCAGTGCCACCAGCCCAGCTGGAGATGGGAGAGTCTGGAGAAAGGAAAATGCCCAGCAGAGCCCAGCTGGATTTGTGCAGCTCTTGGGGAGCAGCTCAGAGCAGAGATGAGGGATGAGGGATGGGGGTGTCCTGGCACCCCCAGGGGAGTGGGGAGCGATTCCTCTGCTCTGGGAGAGATCTGAGCTCTGTGAACCAGCTCCCACACCACAGGAAACCACTGTGACCAGAAAGGGCTTCACAGCCAGCTCAGAGAGGCCTGGCAAGGGCTCCAGCTGAGAACATGGCCCACTCTGTGAGGAATTCACGTGGCTCTCCCAGGCTCTGGATCCTGTTTGTCATTTGTACATCAAAAATCAAATGATCCGATCTATTTCTGTCACCCTGCCATGGCCACCCCTCCATCCTCCTTTTTTCAATTATATTTAGCTTCAGATTTCTCATAAGGGCTATTTCTGACCATTAGTCATGACTGAGCCCTTCAGCTTATCATTAAAATCTCCTGGTAGTGATGCCTGCAGCATCCTGGGACATTCTGGGGGCTTTCAAGGAGCTGGGATGCAACAACTCTTCCTAAACACACCTGGGATGGGGCCCTGGAATGGGGACCCCGGAATGGGAACCAGGAATGGGACCCTGCAATGGGGACCTGGAATGGGGACCCCGGAATGGGAACCAGGAATGGGACCCTGCAATGGGGACCTTGGAATGGGATCCAGGAATGGGACCCCGGAATGGGACCCCGGAATGGGAACCCGGAATGGGGACCCTGCAATGGGGACCCTGCAATGGGGACCAGGAATGGGGACCAGGAATGGGGACCCTGCAATGGGATCCCCTCCCTGAAGGGAGATCCGGAGCCCAGCCTGTGCTCCCTCCTGCCTGGGCTGGTTTTTTGCTGTTATAAAATGTTCCACTCAATTTCCACACTTGCAGCACAGGAGTAACTGTAGAACTTTGGCTGCTGCTCTCAGCCCAGGGAATGGTTTCCAAGGGCACATTGTTTCTGCTGGGGAACTGCAAAGTCAACAGTTATTGTAAATAAAAAATGAGCTGCTTGTGCCATCCTTCCTTCCTTCCCAGGAAGTTGCAACCAGCACCAGTGTGGTCTGGGACTCCAAATAAAAACAAAACACACCCCACAGGGAACAGAAACCAGACTGTTTTTCCTCAGTTACAGCCAGTGATTCAGGCCCTCCTCCATCCATTACCCCCTCCTAGACAAATCCTATCTCAATTCAAAGTGCAGCAATGAAATCTGCTCCAGAGACCACTGATAAAAATGCTCTGGGATCATAAAGCCAAGCCAAGATACCCCCAGAGGTCACATCTCAGCAGCTTCAGAATGGAAACGGGAGTCTGAGCCCCAGATAAAAAATAAAAATCAATATGACATTCCATGTGCCACCAGGCCCATTCTTCCTGGAGAAGCTGTGCATGGCAGGGAAAATGCCTCAAACAAATATCTCAGGATCATCTGGAAGTGACAAGATGGATGAGCTTCACCACAGAACTCCAAGTCAGCTTAAAGGAGCCTATTTTTATCCCACTGAGTGAAATTCCTGCTCTCCTTCAGTTCTTCCATATTTAATCCCAAGCAGACTATTTTGTGTGGGATACAGAAGTGGTTGAAAAGCTTCAAAGCACCTGCAATATTCAAAATATCTCCCACCACCACCTTTCCCTCACTCCCCTGGAGCTTCCTTGGTGTTCTCAAAAAATATTGGGATTTTTGAAGTCCAGTGAATGATGTTGGCAACTCTTAAAATCCTGACATTACTGATCTTCAGGCAATGGCTGCTCCAAAATTAGTTTTGAAGTGCTCTGCATCACAGAATTATCATCATCATTTCCCTTCATGCATCTCTCAACTGCAGAGCAGAAATCTCTTTTTAACACCTCTCCTGTGTTCAAGCAATCCTTCATCTCCCGCCCAGCAACACAGGTGAGGCAGGGCAGGAAAGATTCAGCAGATTCCTCCAAGATTTCCACAGAAATAAAATGCAGGAAATATTTTTTATTTCATTTAAAAAAAAAACCCTCTAAATGTCAGTCAGATTGCAATGCTGCAGCAGGCAACAAACACCAAGAGAAAGTGAAATGTTCAATCAGCAGGTGAAAGAAAATGAAGCAAATGAAACACCCCAAAACTCTGCAAACCTTCCCAAATCAAGACCCCTAAATGCAGGGCTAAAAAGGCATTATTTTTAAATTTGTCCATAAAACTCTAGCACAGCCACAATGATCAATTTGGATTTATCTGGGCTCTGTTCAGTTAAGATCTGGTATTTAATTCCAAGATTTGTGGTATCACCATTAAAAACAAAGGCTGGATGGGTGTCAGCACAGCCATCCCCACAATAACCAGTAAAAACCAGCTCAACCCTTCTCATCCAGGGGGAAAAAAAACCCAAACAAAACCTGTTCCTCACTGAAGATGAAAAAAGTCACCTTACCCTGCTCCCTAATGGATCAGTATTTGCATAATTTAATATCAGAGTCCAGATAAGCCCTAATTCCAGTCAGGCTTTGGGCTTGGAGGTTAAAAACCGTGGCCACTTCTGCAGTTTGTAAGGCTCCTCTTTGTGCTGGATCAATTCTATTTTCCCCCCACAGCTGTAAAACCTTGAAGACCCTACAAAAATGCAGCAAGCCCTGACCAGAAATCCTCAATTCCCCCCAGAGATGCCTCAGCTCCAAATGACTGCTCTGCCTCCATTACAAACTTTACTACTCCGTGTATTCCTTTGGGCAGGACAAGGATTTCCTGGAGACTGCTGCTCCCAGAGAATCCCTCAATCCCCAGTGTCACAGCAACCTGTCACCCCAAACACATGGCAGCAATGATTCACAATGTGCCCCTGCAGGAAATGTTTGCCCAAGATTTCAGCACATGAAGGAATTTTGTCAAATATCTTATGGAAAACAGGTGCCTGTGTTGGGGGTTGTTTTCTTTTTTCCCCTCTTTTTTTCCAGGCCAGAATTTGTGGTTTTTAGAAGCATGTTGGGGGAAAGAAATTAAATATCCAAAAAGGTGAATAAATGTTTGGTACTTTAGGGGATAAAATGTAGGGAAATCACTGATTTTGGTCAGAAATACAAGAACTTCCTGTGGATATGTAAAACCTGGAAGGCAAGGACAGTGTGACAGGAACTGGAACTGTCAATGGGCTGATGTGAGCACATGGAATTAAGAGATAACATTTTTAGGAAGTTTGCAATTCACAGCATGGCAACCTCTCACAACCTCTAGAAATCTCTCCATTTGGGACTCCCCAAAATCAGGGTGATTTCTCATTTCTCTAGGGGTAAACTGTCATGGAAAATTTTTAAAAAACGATGGCTTTGTAAAAACAACCCAGGGCCAACGAGAATTTCGGCGCAGATAAAAAGGGGGAGGAGTGAAGGAGATAAAGATCAAATGCTGGCTTCCTCTGCCAAACAAATACACAATTTGAGCCCAAGCAGCCCTGCAAGGTGGATTTTGGGGGCTGCCTGGGCAGCCTGATGGGCAGGGTGATGTGTAAGCAGCTCCTGAGCAGCAGGGACAGCCAGGAGCCTGAGCTATTGTATGAAAAATAGCCCTGCACCGTGGTTATTTTAGGGAGCAGGCATGTGCTCCAGGATTTGCTGGATAAATGTCACTCTCTAAAATTTAACACGGCCCAGCAGTGGGTTTGGGCTGTGGAGAAAGGCATTTCAGTGCTGCAGCAAATAAAAAAAAATGATTGAAGAGCTTCTGACACACTCCCACGTGGTGTTACCTGCGTGTCCATCTTGAACCTTCCCTGCTTCAGCCTTTTCCCCCAAAATGCTGCACCAAAACCCCTGAATTCCAGCCTGTGTCTACTCAGAAATCCCATTTTTCACTGTGTGCAGTCCTAAAGGTGCCTTCCTACAACTGCCTATTCAGTGGTAACAAAATTGATGTAAAAATTAATTAGTATCTAAGGCAAGGGGTTACCTCACAACCCTGCCAGCGAACAGAGTAATTAATTACTCCCACTCCCAATATTTTTGCCAAAAGTTTGGACATACCTGAGTAATAAACTGTTTTATCAATCTACCTGGACAGGTTAAAAAGCCAGGTGTTACAGACTCCTGGGAAACTTGGCTGATGTTTAAATTAATACAGGGAAGACAAAGGAGTTTTTACTTTTGAAACATTGTAATGCCTTCAAATATAAGACTGGAATATTATGGAAAACACAAGGAACACTTTGAGGCCAGTAAAAAGCAGCCATGAGAACACCAAAATTCTTGTCCAGAACCCTGAACAGACAATTTTAAGCTCCAAAGAGCACTCCTGGCTGAGTGTTTAAAGGTGAGGATTGATACCTAGTTTTAAAATTTGACCATTTCCTGAGGAAACCTCAAGTTAATTATGTATCCTGCTGTGTTTAGGAAGCACCTTCACAGCTCAAATTGAACCACCAAAAAGTTCAGGGGCTCTGTGCTACGAGCCAGAACGGCTTCTCAACTATCTGAGCAGAAAACAGAAATATGAAAAAATTAAAAAAAAAAAAAAAAAAAGAGAGAGAGAAAAAGTGTTTATAAAAAAATTAATAATCTTGCTATGAAAGTTAGGGCGTTATTTATTTCATGAGGTATCCTGGAGACGCGCAGTAGAACACCCAACCGGGCCCTAATCCTGACTCAGGCTTTTCGGGGCCGCTCGCAGAAATCGTTCCTGCAGCGATTCCGGCGAGCCCA
The DNA here is from genome assembly GCF_027579445.1 of Ammospiza nelsoni. Taxonomy (NCBI): domain Eukaryota; kingdom Metazoa; phylum Chordata; class Aves; order Passeriformes; family Passerellidae; genus Ammospiza; species Ammospiza nelsoni. The sequence continues at coordinate 1,919,647 of NC_080642.1, forward strand.
CGCCGCACCGGGGCCGCTGGGCCAGGGCCGGGCCGAGCCCCGGCGGGCGCCGCCACCCGGGAGGGGCCGCGGCCGCTGCCGGGCCCGAGGAGCCCCGGAGCGACCCGGGCGGGCCCGGCCGCTGCTCCCGGCCGGGAAGCCCCAGGCCCGGCCGCTGCCCCTCGCCGAGCGCCCCCAGGCCCGGCCGCTGCCCCTCGCCGAGCGCCCCCAGGCCCGGCCGCGCCCGGCCCGCAGCGCGGCCTCGGCGGCTCCTTCCTCCCTCCCGGCCCGGCCTGCCCTCCCTCCCCGCCCGGCAGCGCCGCTCCCGCCTCCCCGCGGCTCAGGGCGGGCCGGGCCCCGCCGCGCTCACCTCCAGGTCGCGGCCTTTGTTCTTGAAGTTCTTGAGGCGCTGGTTGTCCAGCTTCTCGTTGTCGGCCATGGCGGGGGCGGCCAGGGAGGAGCGCGGCCCCTCCGCCTCCGCCCGGGCCCGAGCGCGCCGGGGGCCCGGCGGGCCCGCTCTCGGCCTCGGCGAGCCGGGAAGGGCCGGGGCGAGGGGGCGCCGCTGCGGGGCCGGGTGTGGGGGCCCGGAGCGGGGCCGGGCGCGGTGCGGCGGGCGGGAGCGGGGCCCGGAGCGGGCGGTTCGGAGCGGGCCCGGGCCGGTCCCGGCGGCCCGAACGCGCCGGTGCCGCCGAGCGGGGGAAGGGACGGGGCGAGCGAGGCTGGGAGGGGGGAGCGGGGCCAGCCTCGCTCTGGGCGCCGCCGCCCATTGGCTGCGCCCCGCGCGCCCCGCGGCCAATGGCGGCGGGGAGGGAGAGGGCGGGAGCGGTGACGCAGCGCGGGCGCGGGGAGGGAAGGAGGGGCCGCCTCAGCGCCGCCGCCATCTTGGGCGCTGAGGGGCTGAGGGGAGGGGCGGCGGCACGGGCGCTCCCCGCGCCTGCGCTGCTGCCGGGAAGGGACCAAAGTTAATATTTTAATCCTTCCCCCAACAGCACTTTCCCTTCGCTCCCTTCGTGGCGCCGACAGTTAACAGTTTAATCCTTCCGCTCGCTACACTTGGCGTTCACTCCCCTCACGGAGCCGAAAGTTGACCCCTGAATCGCTCTCCCCGCTACACCTTACATTCAGTCCCCTCACAGAGACCGAAGTTAATAGTTTAATCCTTCCCCTCAATAAAGTTTGCATTTGCCCCTATCATGGAGTCAAAAATTAAGTTTAATCCTTCCCCTCGTTACACTTTGCATTTATTTGCATCATGGAGCCGAAAATTACACGTAAATCTTTTCCCTCCCTACACTTTGCATTCGCTAAGAGTAATCCCCCTTCCTTCCCGTCTTCCAGAATTTTAGCAAAAAAAAAAAAAGCTGCTACAGAAACTTTAAATTTTTAATGAAATAAGATAAACAGTATTGAAAGCAATAGAGAGATGCACTTGCAGAGCAGAGGGGACAGTAATTTTGTTCCTACTTCTGAAATTTTACCTGGAAAATAATGCTTTTGTGCCATTACTAAAATAATTAGGGTATGCATATAAACAAACAAACAAATAAATATACACATACTGCCCTGATCCTGCATGTAGTCTCTTCTCATTTTTAATGATTGGAAATTAACTCTGTGACATCTTTATTGTTGATAGAGCTTGTTATAATTTTCCATGATACTTGCTGAGAAAAATCAAAGTTGTGACAGGAGATGCTTTTCTCAAGCGTGAAAATGAAGTCACCAAGTCCCTCAGAGACTGAGGAAAGAGAACTAGGTTTAGCTCCTGGAGAAAACACAATAATTTTTCAGACTATGTGTGTTTTGTCTCTGGACGTTTCCCAGAGAATGAGGCTTGGCTCTAGATAGTTCTCCAAAAAAACCCCAAAAGTGGCAGAGGCTGAGTCACCGCAGCCCCATCTGCTGCATAAACGTAGCAGCGATGTCACAGCAATATGAGGAAGGTAAATTAGTCAGGGCTAATTAGCGCTGGTGGTATTTCATACAGGCATGGCTTGTCTCACAGTGTGTAAAGCATTTTCTCCAAACCTGGTGTGGGACAGCAGCCCTTTCACATCCCAGTCTGGATGGACAAAAATGACATTTTCTAAATACAGCTATTTACTTTTTAAAATGTGATGCGGATTCTCTATGTAGTCATGTTCTAGAAGACTACATAGAGATAAAATTTTTTTAAAAATTAGTATCTTTAGTTAGTGCTTAGTTTCATTTACAGAGTGTTAGGAATGTTCAGCCTAAAGAAGAGAAGTCTCTGGGGTGATCTATAGAGCCCCTTCCAGAGCCTAAAGGGGCTCCAGGAGAGCTGGAGAGGGACTTTGGACAAGGATGGAGGGACAGGACACAGGGAATGGTTTTGAACTGAAAGGGCGTAGGTTTAGATTAGATATTAGGCAGAAATTCTCCGATAAATAATGAAATTGGACACTGGTACTGCATGTTCCATTCCTGCCCAGTGCTCAGAACTAGTCAGAACATGATGGTAAAAAATACCCACCGTGTCAGACCCAGCCTGGAATTTTATAAAGGAAAGAAAACATTTTTATTCCATCAGTGCCCTTCTCATCAGCACCTTTCCCATGTCTTTATTACCCCAGCCCTGCTCATCCCACCAGCTGGTGTGGTCTGGGGAGGATGGAATGGAATGGGAGAGGCAGCACATCCTGGCCTGACTCAGAGCCCAAAGCAGTGCCAGTGACCTCGCAGGGAAATCATCCTTGTGTGCTCCTGCGAAAGGACTGACCAGCTCAGGGGCTGAGCAACAGCCCCGTTCCTGTGCTGTTAGATTTCATGTTTTTCTCTTCTCTTTTCTCCCGGCGCTGATTTATGTCCTGGCCGGTGATTTAGCTCAGGGATGACATTTGCTCGGTTTCTTGGCTGTTTAGGCTGTTTAGGTTTTCTGTGAGCTGTTTAGGTGGCCTGGAAAGGCCCAGGGATGGCCTTGAAGAGCCGACGCTTCAAAGGACGAGGAGAGACTTCTGATCTTGTCTCGGTTTCGGTGTTTATTAATTGTTTATCTAAAAGATTTTCTTTCAGCCCAACAGAGGTCTGCACAGCAAGTCAGCCATGGGCACACTGCGAGCCCCCGGGCGGTCACTTATCTTCATACCCTAAGTTACGTGTACAATATTTATCATTTTTCTCCAATACCTTCTACCCTTATTAACCGGTGCACTTCTAGTAATAACCAATCCCAAAGTGCCACCATCACCACAGAAGATGGAGGCCAAGAAGAAGAAGAAGAAGAACAGGACACGCCCCAATTCCTCCATCTTACTTCTTTAGACCCCCCTGTACCAAAATCCTAAACCCTGTGTTTTACACTTTAACTAACTTATCCCTTCACCATACACCCAGTGAATTCCTCCCAGTCCTCATACAGGTCTCATCTCCTGTGTAGGATCAAAGTCCAGCCACCAGACACTTCTGGCAACATTCCAGGATTCCCGAGCCCCCCAAGGGTGGTCTCGGCCTCTCTGCACCTCCATCCTGAGGTGCTGAGATCCCACACTGTGCGAGTAACCTCTTGAAAATAACTGAGAATCACCCTGGAGAGGCTTCCTCCAAATCCAGCCCTGCCCAAAAATCGCCTTGCTGCACCACCTCGCTGCTTTTACTGTATGTATATGGGTAAAAAATATGTAACATAAATAAAATTATTTATTTATTTATCTTAGTATTTACTAATATTTATTAGTAAATATGTAAAATATTAAAAACATATTTACTAATATTAGTATTTACTAATATTTATTACTAAAATATGTAAAATATATTAAATTTACTTATATGAGCATTTTCTATATTAGTAAAAACATGTAAAATACATAAAACTTATTAACTTATATTAGTACTTATTAATATTTTTAGTAAAAATATGTAGTGTATCAAATTTATTTACTTATATTAGTATTTACTAATATTTATTAGTAAAATATGTAAAATATATAAAATTTACTTATATGAGCATTTTCTAGTATTTATTAGTAAAAATATGTAAAATATATAAAACGTATTAACTTATATTAGTATTTACTAATATTTATTAGTAAAAAATATGTAAAATATATAAAATTTATTTACAAACACCTTATTTCCTTTCTGTGTAACTCCATAATAATATCCAAAATGTGCTTTGCTCTTGCTGAGTTATGAAGGAAGACAATCCTTTGGTGGCCTTTTGATCTGGTATCATCCAAAGAATAATTTATATTGTGATTTTATTGTAGACATAATCAGAGATGAATCAATGCATTTTGTGTAACTGTAATCTAGTTAAGCTGCTTGGCTCTCAGAGGAACAATTTCATTATTTCTGTTTGATTTTACCTCAGGTCCACAGTGCAGAAACCCTCAGAGGAACAATTTTGAAGGACAGAGCAGTTCCCCTCTGAATCCTCAATCCTGTGTCACTGGGCTGTCTTGAAAAAGAAAACAACAACAAACCCAAACAATTGGATATTTCAATTCTGAATGAGTGTTTTTTACTTAATCGTTTTTTTTTTTTTTTTTGCTAAATCAGTTTTTTTGCTAAATCAGGTTTTTTTACAGTTTTTGTATTGTAGGTGCCTACTACATAATAAATTATGCATAAAACACAAATTCTTGTGGTATGGTGCTGTTCAGACTTCATGTGATGCTACACAACAAAGCTCTGCTTCTTTGTTATTTTTTGCATATTTTTTAGCTTGAAAAATAATAATGCAAATGTAAAGGTGGGAATTAGGCTCTGCTCACCTTCCTATCCTTCGAGCAACTGATAGATTTGTTTTACAAAGAGTTTACATTTTGTTTACAATTCACAATTGGTGAATTTTGCACCTCGTTATGCAATTAGAAAATGTTCAATTCTCAGCTTATCTTAAACACTTTTTTGGAGTAATAATGTGAATTGATCTGAATGCTTTTACTAGTATATTAGTAAAAATATATACAAAATAGATAAAATTTATTTACTAGATGTACACTTAGGTGAAAGGAGCTCCTGCAAATGGCTTTTCATGGCCCTATCTCCCTCCTATAAGGAACAAAATGTTATGTAAAGCCGCAAAGATTTGTGTTGCACACAGAAAAACACCCATTAATCCCGGGCTTTATCCAAATGGAATAGCTGGTATTAACAAAGAAGCAGCCCACTGCTGGGAGGATATTTTATAATAATCTTTCAGCTGCTGTACTCAGACAGGTTTGAAGGGGATTTCTGATGGGAGTTGTCCAAAGGGCTTTGGGTGAGGGGAGGAACCAAAGATTTGGCCCACAGACACTTGGACAGCCCTGCTGTCTCCAGGCTGGGCTCACACTCACTCAGGGTTTGCTCCCTTGTGGAGGAACATTTTTATTGCAAAGCTGTAGAGCTCCCGTGTGTGGTTTCCTTGGATTGTTCATTTGGAACCACTGGTTATGTTTCTTCATTTAGAACCACTGTATTTAGGTTACACTGTATTCTGCTTTTCTTTCTATTTAGAAAAATAAGAAGTATTTCCACTTTGAGAAAAGTATTATTCAGTTGGGGTGGTACTTAAAAACTCACTTTTAAAAATCAGCTTCTTAAAGTGATGGACTGCACAGGCTTGGAAAGGAAAATCAGCTTCACATGTTTGCAGCATGACAGAATTCAATTCAATGCCTTCCCTTTCTAACCCTTCACTGAAATCCTGGGGCTGCTCTGGCCCCTCTCAGACGTTAGGGCAGCCAAGGGCCTGCCGTGGCATGTTTGCTACAATTCGGCCCATAAATGTTCAGTTTTTCATGTGCTAAATCAGAGCTTTTGCAGACAAATTTGTAGGTCATGACGTGACCATTGGCAAAAAATGTTCCTTGGTACAGAGCTGGAGTAGTTCCCAAAAATCCATCAGCTGCAAGCAGCCCAAGAAGGAGAGGAATCAATCCTCAATCAGCAGATTGTGGAGCTGCACTCCCCTGCTGGTGTCCAGCTGCTTTGCCTTTCCAGCACAATTTCCTATTAGAGGAAAGGGAAAAAATTCATTTGAGATAAAAAGTGAAGAAATGGCTGTGAAATGAGCCAAGTCAGGGTGCCCTGGAAGATCCAGGGATGTGGTTTTTCCATGTTAAAACAAATCCTTGTAGCACTTGATGGTGTGACAGGGGCAAAAAAATGCATCTGTCTCTGGTTTGGGGTGAGTTCAGTAATATTTCTAAAAGGAAAGGAAAATTTCTGATCTGCTGGCAGGTCTGGGAGCTCCAGTATTCTGGATCCTGTTCCACTTGACTGCAGAAAATTTGTTTTTCCATCCTTAATTCCTCAGGTTTCCAGAAGGAAGACTGATCATAGGAGCTGTATTTGAAAAATCAATCTACACAAATGCTCAGATAATTAAATGGTGGGAGGTGTTAGGTGATGTGGTTCATGTTGCACACAGAAACACTGATAGGATCATGAAAACAGAGACATTTTGGGGAGCATCTCAGGTTTAAACTCTTATTTCTGGCTGTTAACACTTCCAGGGAGCAGAGTTTAGCTCATAAAACAGCACCAAACCCAAGATGCAACAAAAATGTAAATGTCCAGCTGCAGATTGCCATTGTCAGTGCTGTGTCTCAGGCTCATTTTGAAAGGAAACTCGAATACATGGCTGAATAAAGAATTTTGAAAGGCTCAGGGCTTGGTATTGAGCAGAGAAATGAAAATACTCCAAGTTTGCATCTCTCTTTGTTCCGCTGTAATGGAGAAAATGAGAGCTCTGAGCAGCAGCACTAACGAGGCCCATTCTCCCAAGGCTCAGGACTGAGATTTCCTTGATTTTCTGATGGCTGATAAATGGTAATATTTCTATTCGGCTTTTCTTTTGAGGGGGAAGAATGGGCACATAATTTTCCTGAATTACACAGCATTTCAGCAGCTTCAGGAATCTGTGCCTCAGTCAGATCACTGAGATCAACCCTTCCTTGGAGTGCTCATTATTCCTCTTTATATTCAAATCTCACTCCAGTTATGAACTGGTAACCAGGGCTCTTCCAAATCACAACCAACATGGAAAAAATGGGAATTCCCATTTGGGAATCTGCTTGTTTGGGCATCACTCATTGTTAGAAATTTTCAGTGCCACAAAGTGAAACCTCATCTTAATGCATTATGAAAACAAATGTGGGCTTTACCTAGAGAGCAGCAACACATTTACATTTACATTTACATTTACATTTACATTTACATTTACATTTACATTTACATTTATATTTATATTTATATTTATATTTATATTTATATTTATATTTATATTTATATTTATATTTATATTTATATTTATATATATCTATATCCATAGGTTAAATATATTCACATATCTATATTTATATATTCATTTGTATTTTTATATATAGGTGTGTACATAATTATATAATTATATATTTATATTTATTTAACAAATTGAAAAATGTCTCTGAGAATAAGCCCATCAGTGCTGCAATGAGGCAGTTTTTGTTTTAAAAAAGCGATTTTTAGCTGTGTGGTTTAAGCCTCTCAGGGAGTTCTGGGGCTCCCCTGCTCTCCGTTTGAATTTGCAACCCGGTAGTTTCGTTTTGACGAGCTGCAGGAAGCCACACACACCACAAGATGTCTCAGCGAGGAAACACATTTGATACAAGTATTTTTAAACAACATTTCTCAATTTTCAGGTGTTTTTCTCGGGTTTTCCTTAGTGCTTGACAGGGGCTTTTGAGCAGCTCACGAGGAAGCCAAGCCTGTAAATTTACCTGTTAGCGTGGGCAATAAATGGGGATTTTAAATAATCAATGATCCAAATGACTCAGTGGAAAACCTTAAGTGTCAAAAAGAAAAGGCTCAATGTAGGTGACAGCTAAGAAATTTTAGATTTTCCTGTGTAGTTAAATGGAAGAGTTATGTAAAACTATAATAATTTCCACAATGCTTGACTTTAATATATTAAATAGCTTTAAATATTCACACTCAGGATTAAGACTGGAGTTGCTGCGAGCAGACAGTTCTTTGCAGAGCGTTTGCTCCGAAGTTGCATTATCTTTATGGCCTGATATTGTTTTATCTGTGACACTGCTGCCCTCAGCTTTGACCGTTCGGGGCAGCACGGGGACGTTCCCCTGTGAGCACCAGGAGGGATTGCACACATGAAATGTTGATTTTAAATGAGGAGCAGCCTCGGCTTTGCCCCAGAGTGCAAAGTTAATGCCTGGGAAGGAGCTTTTTTTGCTTTCTATTTCTTTGTGCACCTACAACGCTCAGTACTTTGGCCTGAGAATTTTCTCACTTTTCTTTTCACTTCCCTTTCTCATAGCACTGCTGTAATTTATCTTCCCCCACCACCCCTCCTGATTAACTCCTTAAATTCTTCTGTAATTTTTTTTTTTTTCACCTTTTCAGAGAATTCAAGCTGTGTAAATACTGATGGGCACATAAGAATTGTGTGACCACCTATAGACATTTTAGGTAAATTAAACCTTTATTATTAATCCTCAACAAAGGAAAATCCACATGAATTCAGTCCAAAATTATTCCCTTTTATTATTAATCCTCAACAAAGGAAAATCCACGTGAATTCAGCCCAAAATGATTCCCTTGTGCTGGGAAAGACATCCAGCCCTGAGCCACCCCATGAGGAGCCAATTAATAAATTAATTTATCACTGTTAATGAAGCTGTTCGCAGAATGCCTTCATGTTTTGTGTTACATCCAAATGATGCCAGGGATTTTCACAGCAACCTGGGACGGGCCTGTAAGAAATAAAACTTCTCTGAGCTCTTGAGGGAAGGTTGAGACGCTCACATTCTTCAGTGATAAACGTGTGTGCTTTAGATAAAGCAACTGAAAACTATTGATCAAGGCACAGTTAGCCTTTAACTGCCAAGCAGAATTTCAGGGGAGATTGGCCTTTGTCTGGATCGATAAAATCCTTGCTGCTGCTCCCAACTATAATTGCTGAAACCAAACAATAGGCATGGCTCAGGTTTCAGAGCCAGGTGGGTTATTAAACTCACAAAATTACTTATTTTTGCAAGTATTTTGCCAGAATCAGGGTAATGCAATGCCTGGAAAGTTCTCATTGGCTAGGCAAATAAAAAAGGGTAAAACAAAGTAAAAACAAGTCAACAAAAGGTTAAAACAAAAGTAAAAACCCAACAAAAAGTTGATCTTTGCACCAATGAAAGCACCTAAAAGGGAGCAGATGAGTAAGTATGGGGAGAACAAGGAAATAATAAAAAATAGTCATCAAAAGCCACGGCTCATAAAGCACATAAAGCATTGTCAGGAGGTTTGCATACATCGTGGGAAAGGAGAGCTTTGAGGAAGGAGCTGGCAGAAAACAATGAAATGGGGCTGTAAATGTCTGTAAATGTCTGTAAACGTCTGTAAACGTCTGTAAACGTCTGTAAATGTCTGTAAATATCTGTAAATGTCTGTAAATGTCTGTAAATGTCTGTAGGTCGCTCCAAGCAGAGGACAAACCCAAAAACCCAGGGGAAATCTGATAAGGAGACCAGGGGAGCCGCACTGCCCTTGGCACGGGGAGAAAGCTCTGCTGGGTACAGGGAGGGGACACACAGTGCCAGGGCTGAGGGTGCCAGTCCAAGTGCCACAAACACATCAGGGATGAGCAGGAGCGGCACAGGAACGCCGAGCACAGCTGTGGAACGGAATATTGGAGAAACTGAAGCACAAGGAATGCTCAGGTTGCTAAGATCCCCTGCCTTCAGAATGTGCCTGGGCTCGTTGCTGTCCATGAATTTCCATTTGCAAATGGTCCCTGCAGCGTGGTGTGTGCTGGGGGCCTCCACCCTGCAGAATTTACATCCCAAATTACAGCCAGTTGGCTAATCCAGGCTGTGGGATCTGAGAGATGGATGTCCAGAATCCAAACAGGATACCCGAGCTAATTAAAGTGCAGGAAGCCTGATTGCAGCAGCACAGAACTCAGCAGGGCCCATTTACCTGGGGAAAAAACCTGTTTGATGTGCACACAGCACTTCAGAGTGGTGCTGTCTCCTTTGCAGCACTCAGAACTTGTTTGACACAGGGAAGTCTCTCCTTTGCTTCAGTTACTTGTCCAAAATGAGATGGCACAGAGACATTTTGAGTAACACCAGTTATCTGGTACTGGAGGAGCCTTGTCCTGCAGTCCTTGGACACTGCACTTCTCCTGGATTCTAAATTATATGCTTAAAATGGCATTTCATCCCCATTTCACCCCACTGGACCCATGTTCAGTGAGCTCCATGAATTATTCCTAAACTGAAACCTGAATGTGACTTCAAACCACAGGGATCTTATCAAGGAATGGCCAACAGGACTGGTCCCATTCTCTGGGTCTGTCAGCTTTAAATGCTGCCATCCAAACACACCTCCCTGAGAGGGCACCGGGTCCTGCAGGCCCTGGGGTTCAGATCCTTCTCTTTTCGTGTCCCACTCATTTTGTCACATTGACTTTTCTGTCAGCACAAAGGATCAGGCGCAGCAAACTCCTTAAGGAATAGGAGCAGACACTGAAGAATTTGAGCCCTTCAGCTACAGAACACCTGCACGAGACTGCCAGAAGGCAGCAATTAAAAATGCAAAACAGCAGGGTGAGCTGATGAAAAAATTCCCATATTTGAAGCAAAATAAACAGCTGACCCCAGCAAATATCTGACCCCAACTCTTCAAGGATTTTCATCCCATGAAAAGCCTTCAGCTCCCAGATTTCAGCTCCACTGCCTCAGGGCTCTTCAGATTCTGATTTCTCACTATCTCAAAGCATCCCAAACCCTTCAAACATCCTAAAAGTTTTGTAGTGAGTAATCTGTAAAAATTCTAAATAATAAAATAAGCCAAACCTATGTAGGAATAAATTAGCCCTGTGCTGAGGGTTGGATTTTAGCACAGTCAGAATTCCTGAAACACCAAGACAATTCTGCTCATGGTGTTCAGCCAGGCAGTTCCAACTCCGCAAGAGGGATGGAGCTGGAAGCTTTGGAACCTTTGCAAGTCCCTGAGTATTGATTTCACCATGGAACACGTGATGGGATCAGATATCCAACAATTCCCAGGCTTCCCCTGGGAGCACACAGCGTGCTGGGGTGAGCCTGTGCTCAGAGCTGAGCCCAAATTCCCTCCCTCTGCAGCTTCCCAAGAAGTGCTGAGTGCCAGGGAGGGTTTTGCTCCAGGTTTGGGGCAGTGCACCCCATCTCTGTCCCACGCTGAGGATTCTCTGTGTGCCCCAGCAGCTCCAGGAGCAGAGGAGCCCATGAAGCCCTGGCTCTGGATTGATGTCCCCTGTCAATGGAACATTTATCTCCGTGAGAATCAGCTTTTGTGCCTCACAGCCTTGCCTTTAAAGGGTGGTCACTTTTCTCTGCCTCACTGAGGTTTTAAATTAAACTTTCAGGCATCTAATTCCTCTGAGAACCTGCACCTCCAAGCCAGCCTGACTGAGATTTATTTTAAATCTTTAAAATGATTCCAAAAGGTTGGGGTCTCCTTGGGCAGATGGAACAGGCCTGCCTTCACTTCTCTGGGAAACCAAGCTCTTCAAAAATGCAGTTTTTAAATACTTGATATTCTGCGAAGGGAACGGAATTGAGTTTATTCCTTTCCTTTGAAGCATAATGTAAAACATTTCTTCAAGTTGATGTGAGTGTCATTTAGTGTAATTTGATAACCTGCAGAAGGGCCTGTGTACCTGAGAGCTTATTCTCATTTTTAGCTGTATGAGCTGGTCTATTTTACAACTTTATTTCTCCCTTCACCACTTGCTTCCTGGCTAATTTGAGACCCTGGTGCACCCTCATTAAATCTCTCAGGAGTGTTTCTCCCTGAGGAAGTGCTGAGGCCACAGAAGTAAATTCTGCTTTATAACAGACACGTGAGCAGATTAAGAGAATTCACCCTCTACACATGCAAACATTTATAAATGTATCAATATGAAATACCACATTTTAAAGCATTGAATTGTTTGGCCTGGAAAACCAACATTATGCCTTTTAAAGATCTTTTTAGGGACAGAAGATGATATTTTCTATTGAGCCCAAATCACCAGAGCGGGCAATGAGAAATCCAGACATTTTCTCAGCTTTTAGCAAGTCTCAGCATGACTGAGGCTTTAGCCCCTGGTAATTAATTAGTCTCAGTATTAATAACAGCTACAATTGGGAAACTTCCCCTTGTTTACTATTTCAGCAAACCCACCTGATGTTTTTTTTGTCTTTGAATAACCCGTGCATGAGACAACAGGGTATGTCTGGGTGATTTTATTGCTGCTTCACCCTTTTTAACTTGACATTCCTGTCTGTTTGTTAGTAAGAATGAAATGTAAACTTCCTACTTCCCACCTACTTCCTTGGTGTAATCCTGAAACAAAAAATGGGAGCACAAGGGAAGCCCTGCCACGGCTTTTCCAGAGGCCAGGGCTGGGAAATCACCACAAACCCAAGGGGATTCAGCCCTTCCCTGGCTGATCTCCTGTGGGGAGGGCAATGCAGGAACAAGGGGGGGACACGAGGGTCTCTGGGACAATGGGAGGGCACAGCTGCACCCTGGGGACAGCGCTGGAGCCAGGCTCTGTCCAGGGCTGGGTGAGGAGCTCGTCCTGCTGGTCACCACCTCCCTGCAGGAATTGTTTCTAGAGCAGGAACAGCCAAAGTCTATTGTACATAACTAGATTGCAGCTCTCACCCCACTCTTTTCAAATAAGAAACATATCTATTCCATTGATTACAAAACAGCGTGTGATCACTGCTGACCAAATGACTTGGCTGGTTTAGATCTTGGAAAAAATTGAATCTTCATTTAATTTAAGCCACTTAAACACTGCTCACCCATTTTATTTCCGTGTGCTCGACTGCCCCTTTGTCATCATTCAACCTGAATAACCCCAAGTAAATAAAAAAATAATAATAAAATGCTACGAGGTCCTATCTCAGGTATGAGATATCCCATCAGGTACATCAAGTATCTGCAGGTATAACAGTAGAATTTCATTATTGTCAAAGTCCCTTATAAATATTTATGTATAAAAGTTCTTCAGAGTCCAGTACATCCAGATTTAATCTGTCCAATACAGTACGTTAAGAGTCACCAGAAGTGGATGGTAGAAATCCTTAAAAGGAATTGAGTTCCTTCATGGTGATGAAAGTCTCCTTTGACTTCTTGTACTGCCTGGCAAACGAGGCCACCCTCTGGAGGGCCTCTGGCAGCCCCTCGCCCGTGAGGGCACAGCAGGGCTGCACATACCAGTTCCTGTCACTGCAGTACTTCTTGATCTTCAGCTTCCTGGTGATCTCCTCGGCGTTCAGGGCTCCAGGCAGGTCCTGCTTGTTGGCCAGCACCACCACCGGGAGGTTTTTTATGGATTCGTTCTTTAAAATGAACTCAAATTCCCTCCTGGACTCCTCCAGGCGCCGCTTGTCAGCGCTGTCCACCACGTACAGCAGCCCGCCCGCGTCCTCCAGGAAATTGCCCCAGAGCTCCCTCATTTTCTTCTGCCCTCCAACATCCCAAAAGGTCAGTGTGAAATCCTTCCCTGCTTCAATCATATCCACGTTGAAGCCAATGGTTGGCATTGTTACAAAAGCATCCTTATACCTGAGCTTGTAGAGCAGCGTGGATTTCCCCGCCGAGTCCAGCCCCAGCATCGGGATGTTGGCCCCCTTCCTTGAGGGCTTGCCGTTCTGCAGGCCCATTTATCCCGGGAATTCTCAATCCCAGGGATATTCCCCCTCTTCCCTGGGCCACTTTGTGTCGCTGCCTGTCTCCCTGCTGAGGTGGGGCACAAGCAGAGAGAGAAGAGGCAGCTGCGAGCTGTGGAGCCGCCGGGGCTCTGCACAAACACACGCTGCGTTTATCGGGGTGATAAGGAGCCACGAGGCTTCGGGAGGCGCAGAGCTCCGTGCCAAGCCTGTGGGTGGGACTGGGATGAGTAACCACGGCCCCGCTGGCACAGGCACAAAGGTTACAGCCTGCCAGCTGCTTTGAGCAGCCACGTTCCCAGCACCTGCAGCCTGATCCATGGATCCCCTGATCACAGCCACGTCCTGGCTCCCAGAGAATCCCCCTGAGCATCCACAGCCAGCTGGGAGGAAAATGAGATTGATGCCTTAAGCTTTAGCTTGTATATTCTGATATTTTATATTCAGATTCTGTGCTGGTTTAGTGGGCAGTTCTGAGCTCCATGTTAAGTGTTGGTGAGCTCTGTGCACAGAGCAGGGAGACAAAACAATCCCTGCTCCAGCTGGGCACCAAGGACAAATGACCCAAATCTCAGCCCAGGAGCACAAACCCCGTGGGCTGGAGAGAGAAAAACAAGCAGGGTGGGACTGCCTGGGCTAAAGCTGCAATGGGACAATGAACTGCAAGGTGCAAATGGAGCAGAGCTGATCCCAGGGACAGACCCCGGCAGCGCTCGTGCATTTTGGGGCCGTTTTGGTTCATCTTGGGTGCAGCCCTGGCTGGGCTCTGGTGCTGCCCAAGGTGCATCCATGGAGGAGATCCTTTGGGTAAATCCCTGCTTCATTCTGGGACTCTGCTCCAGGGCAGCCTGCACAAGGCATCTAGATATGAACACAAGCAGTGGGGAGGGGAGATTTAAGATTTTTCTATACTTAGCAAGCCACAAAATGAGCTGGTAGCTGATTTATCAGTGCATTCATCTCCCACAAACTGATCTTAGGTGGTCTCGAATGTGAGTTCCAGCACATGGACTCAATCAAACCTGAAGAGAACTCCAGTAAAATGGGGCTCTGCCCTCAGCAGCTGCCTCAGTGACTCCTCCTGCCAGGGCTGTAAACTCAGGGAGTTTGTTTGCGTTGTTGGTGAATGAGTTCAACTGCACCCCACAAGGTGGAGCCTAAATCCAGAGCTTGTGGTCTGCTCATCACTGAGATCCTGCTGCCTCACACTAAAATTCCTGTTACCTTCATTTTGCTTTACTCCGTGGTTGCCCAGTGAAGATTTCCTTCAGGAAAGGGTCAAGAAGCAAGGAAATAACCAAGTCTTGATCATTTTTCTGGCCACCACTCCAAGTAGCAGAATAAAGCAAGAGGAGATAGAAAATGTAGTCAGCTATTAATGAGTTCCTTTTGACTGCTCATTCTCCTGATAGTGGATGCACCTTGGGCTGCTCTGACACATCCTGAGTACTGCAGGAGTTGCCCTTACACCCAGGAAACCATTCCTCTTTGCTTCAGAAAGTCCAGAATCAGCAAAAAGATGTGAAGGTCTTGTAACAAGCTGCTGACTGATAGAGCAATCATTTCGATAATTACGACATTGGTTGCGTAAAATCCACCTCAGCCCTGACAGACAAGTTATAATCTGGTTTCTCTTGAGGCTAAAAGGGTTAGGGCAGGACTAATTGGGGGCAACGAGAGATGGCAGAGGCACACTCCTTGCTGCACGTTTTTCATAGTTAATAACACGGCTGGATTATGTGGAGGGGTTTTCAGGAGCAGGTGAGGATCTATTAAACCAGGATGTATTAAACCAGGGGGGAAAGTGTTTGTATTTCTTTACAAATGAATTGAAAGATGGGGAGGCAGCAAACTGCAGAACACAGGGTTAACATGTCAAATGGACCAGAATTCCCTGATGAGATTCCAATAAAATATGGATATTTTGAGCAAGGCAGGGATGGATGCTCTGTCCCCAGCTGTGATTTGAGGATCACTCACAGTGCTCTGCTCTGCGCGCTCCACCTGCGCTGGGTGTTTATGGTAACAGCTGTCATTTCCTCCATCCGCTGTCACTTCAAGGCAGGGATCCAGCAGAGCCTGACTTTTTACGAGGCAATTCCTGTGGGGCTCTGCAGGTTTCTGACCGTGCAGGAATCAGTTCTCAGGACGGATTCCCCAGAGCCCTGACCCGACACTGCCCCGGGGCTGGACCGGACCGGACCGGACCGAGCCTCCTCCAGCTTCGCTTTGTCCAAGGCTGGGTTTGTTAATCGCTGAACAAACGAGCCTCAGTAGCGGCGGCAGCACTAGGAAGGATGTCCTGATCCAACACCGAGGTGGCGAAGCTCCCCGTCCGTACGGACTCCCGGAGGAGATGGCGCTGTTATCCTGGGGTAGCTCGGTCCATGGATCAATTGTGTCGGGTCTCTTACCCAATACGATGACCCGCTCTGTGCCGAGCCTCCAGCCCCCCGCAGACCCAGAGCCATAAACGCGGGAGAGCTGACTGAGCGCCGACTGATCCCAGCTCCAGCTCTGCCTGTAACCCGTTCGTGAACCGAACAGCAGAACGCAAACCCGGCTTGTCCAGGCAGGCTCGGTGCAGTGACGGGGGTGATGGATGCGCTCACGGGCAGCGAATCCTCGCCGGGAGCGGCTCCAGCGCCAGGGGAGGCGGCTCGGCCGTGAGTGCCCGGGGCTGATGCCGGAGGGACGGCGGGGAGCGGGCACCGCTCGGGGAGGCGGAACGGGAGGCGGCTCCTCCCCGCTGCGGGACACGGTAACCGGTATGAGATGGGAAATGGGACGGGGAATGGGGAATGGGGAATGGGGAATGGGGAATGGGGAATGGGGTGGGACGGGATGGATGGGATGGGTGGGATGGGACGGGATGGGATGGATGGGACGGGGTGGGATGGGATGGGATGGATGGGATGGGATGGGATGGGATGGGATGGGATGGGACGGGGTGGGATGGGATGGGATGGGATGGGGTGGGATGGGATGGGATGGGATGGGACGGGATGGATGGGATGGAGAGCGGGTTGGCAGCCCAGGGTGCGGTGAGATGCGTGCGGGGGCAGCGCGCACACCGAGCGAGCCCCGAGCGGCGCTGCCGGCGGGGATGAAAAAGCGCAGAAAGGGCTGGGCTGGGTGCCTGGGCTCGGCAGAGGGCGGCACAGCCCCGCTGCCATCCCCTCCTGCCCGCGCTCCGACACAGGTACCGGGAGCAGCGAGTGACAGCCAGGCGCCGGTAAAGGTCTTATAAAGGTTTTTCATTTTGTAAAATAAAAACCTTGACGTTTTGGTACATTAGAGCATCGCAGCCCGGGGTCTTGCAAAATTGCCTCTAGTTTCGATTGCTTTTAAGTTTAAAAATGTAGAATCGGTGGCTGGTTTGGGCTGGAAGGACTTTAAACTTTATCTCGTTCATTTCCTGCCTCCCACAGTCCAGCCTCCGTCCAAGCCGGCCTTAAAGCCAGCTTTAAATAATGTATTTCCAAGTTATTTCTGCTGGTAGCTTTAAAAAGGAATTATTTTCCTATACACCTATTATTATAGCATTTTAAAATAATAATATTGGACTATTGGTTATTGTAATTAGTCATCTTTAATGAATATGAGAATTTCCCACCTTTTTCATGCTCAAGCACATCCACATTACACGATCCCCTACCTGGGTGGAGATGGATCTAAATCCCCGTGCAGGAGCATTCTGAGCGTTGTGTTGCCTCAGATTTATTCCAAAAGTCACCAGTTTTATGTTTTGGCACAATCTCAGCTTGGAAGAAAATGAAAGTAATGCCCTGGAAGGAGCTGCCGTCCACAGCTGGAATGGAAAAAACGCCAGCACAAAGTCTGGGAGCGGAGGAGGAGCTGGAGGGCAGGAGCTGCACCGTGACTGGGCAGAAGCGCTCAGACCTTGCTGACTCAACAGGACAAGGTGGGGATTCATTTCCCTGTGTGCCTGGTGTTTCCTGAAGGACCTGGATTGATGGTTATTTTCATAGATTTTTCCTTATGTAGCAGATCAGGATTTGTCTCCAATTTTGTTGTTCAGAGTGTCACAAAACCAGGCTTTCCTTCCTATAAAAATCAAACTATTTATAGTATGTTTTCCATGATCAAACGGATCAGTTTTCACTGATAAGCTTTAAAGTTGATAATCAAAATAAATTTTATTGATCTAAAATCAAATAATAAGCACTGATACATAACTTAGGTTTTTTTCTTCCAGTATTTATTCTCCTACTGTCCACTGAAAATCAGGTTGATGCATAAAAAGATTCCTATTAGTTAATTACTGATTTTGAGAGGAATCAGTCTGAAATTCTGCTATTTAAATGCTTTATATAAAATTGTTTTAATCTGCTTTAAGGCCATTGTTGGTGAAATGTTCTCCAAATGCTTCCTTTAAAGGATGATTAATTTAAAATTAAAATTTTAAAATCAGATCCTACACAGAAACACGAGGCAGGTGGGCTCTGGAAAATCGAATTCCCCTGGACTCCACGCTGCTGTTCTGGGTGTTGGATTTATTTGTCAAATCTAAAACATTTATGAGCCCTGTGGTTATATTTTTGAAGATAAAGCATAATTAATTGTGCTGTGAAATCAAACTTTCTGTCATCCTGGCTGTGTCTTTGTGTGTGCTCGTGCAGGATAAATATTATCACTGCAAACATCAGAAACCATTTGGAATTCCCACAGTTAGGCACTGGGGTTATTTTGGCTTAAAGATGTCTAAAATAGATGACAGAGCACGTGTGGTTTTAAGGAAATGAAACTACATGTGGTACAGGCCTGGGGCTTTGGTTTTAAACCGAGTTTTGTGAAGATTTATCCATTGGAATCTCTGATCCTGACATCGGAGCAGCAGCTTCAGCACGGATCCCACAGGGGTCTGGAGGGACCTGCTGTGAATTTGTGTGCCTCAAATCCAAAAATTACCTGGCTAATGGTAAAAGCAGTCACGATTTTGGTCAAAACCACCTTGAGTACATTGCTTGATTTGAGGAAGTTGATTTTTACCTTCCCCCCTCCGCCCCTTCCTGGTCATCCTGGTGGCTTCCAGCCCCGGGGACGTGACAGGCAGGCAGGGCATCAGGACACCACGGGCACTGCTGGTGGGGCCAGCACGTCCTGGCGCCGTCCCTGCTGGGGCAGCACGCGCAGAGCGCGGACACGGCGAGCGTCCTCCACGGGGACATCGTGGACACGTGTGACGACCTCACCCTGAATGCCACCACGGCCTTCCAGTGGTTCTCCGAGCTCTGTTCCAGCGCCAGGTTCTTGATGAGGACCCACGCCGATGTCCTCGTCAACGCTCCCAACCCGCTGCAGCTCCTGCTGCAGCTGAACTCCCCGGAGAACGTTTTCACCGCGTGCCCCCTCATCGATAATTATCTCTGCCTACCGAGGCTTCGACAGGAAAAGGTTCATCTCCTACAGGAGTATCCCCTCCAGCTCTGTCCTCCCTTCTGCAGCGGCCTGGGGTACGTCCTGGATGGAAAACTGGCCCTGAGCACTTACGAGCTGATGGGCCACGTGAAACCTCTGAAATTTGAGGATGTTTATGTGGGGATTTGCTTAAATATACTCAAGGTCAACATCACTCTCCCACGAGATGCAGAGCAATTCTTTCTCTATGAAATCGACTTTGATATCTGTAAGTACAGATGTTTGATTGCAGTTCATGGCCTTACATCAAGTGAACTGATCCAGTTTTGGCAGGATTTGTCATCCAACACCTCAAAACCTTGCCTTTGATTGTGGATTTATTTAGAAACTTCCATTTGCTGTAAGAGTGGCCTCTAGAATGACTCTGACTGCTGGGGCAGTGTTCCTCTAGGGCATTCCAGGGCTTTTGTCCAAAACCAGGGATTCACAAAGCATTTTTCCAGGTGTGTATCCCACACCCAGAGGGTGCCTTGGAATGCTCTGTCCCATCTGCCTCTGCTGCCTTTCCATGTCCTCGGATCAGCCCTGGGATTTCCCCCTGAATCCTCTGGAATGTACAAAATGCCATCGAGGAAAGACGTTCCTGCCAAGAAAGCAGCTTGGAGGATGCTTCCTGAATCCCTGCCTGCATTGCTTTTATTGTTTTATTGCCACTCTCCTTTATTTGTTTTCTGCCCAGAATTTAGCCCAACCCAACCTTGTTTTCTGTGTCAACCTCCTGAGACTGTCACACCTTGTTATTTAAATGTGTCATCTCCAAACGCTCCCAGGAGCGTTCCCAGCCTGGGCATCCCGTGGGATCTGCAGGAGCTGCTGAGAAATGCTGAAAATGTGATGCACTTTGTGTGTGCACACGAAATGGAGAGACTTTGCTGTCTCTGCTGCTGTTGCCAGGCCAGGGAGATGGAGTGGAGCTCACGATCAATTTGGATATCCCAAAAATACCAGGATCATCAATCCTCCACCCCTGTGTGTGTGCGTGGTGCATCCCAGGACTTTTGGAACCCTGTGGGGAAGATGAAAAACCATTTCTGCTGTGCCTGTTTCTTTATGAATTTTTTAAGCCTTTTTCTAGATGAGTTTTTTATTCCAGTTTGATAATGCAAAAAAGGAAGAAATCCGCCCATTGCTACCATAAAGGCGACCAACTCCTCCCCGTGTGTAAATACCATTTTTTAATCACTTTATTCATATCAGCAAGGCCCAGTTCTCAGTAGTTTACACTTCTAATGGACAACGATACAGAATCTGCAGTTGCATGAACAGAATTCACCTGGACACATCCACGACACGGCGGAGCGACCGCGGAGACGCCCTGGCCGCGCTGCCGGGGCTTCCCCTGGGGCTCAGGGCGGCACCCGGAGCCATGGGCAGGGCTCAGGGATGCCCAGAGCCTGGCAGAGCTCAGGGATGCCCAGAGCCATGGCAGAGCTGCCCAGAGCCTGGCAGAGCCCTGGGCAGCACCCCAGAACCATGGCAAAGCTCAGGGCAGCACCCAGAGCCATGGGCAGCACCCCAAAGCCATGGCAGAACTCAGGGCAGCACCCAGAACCATGGGCAGAGCTCAGGGATGCCCAGAGCCATGGCAGAGCCCTGGGCAACACCCACAGCCCTGGCAGAGCTCAGGGCATCACCCACAGCCCTGCTGAGCTCAGGGCATCACCCACAGCCCTGGCAGAGCTCAGGGCATCACCCACAGCCTGGCAGAGCTCAGGGCATCACCCACAGCCCTGCTGAGCTCAGGGCATCACCCACAGCCCTGGCAGAGCTCAGGGCATCACCCACAGCCTGGCAGAGCTCAGGGCAGCACCCACAGCCCTGCTGAGCTCAGGGCAGCACCCACAGCTCTGGCAGAGCTCAGGGCATCACCCACAGCCCTGCTGAGCTCAGGGCATCACCCACAGCCTGGCAGAGCTCAGGGCAGCACCCACAGCCCTGGCAGAGCTCAGAGCAGCACCCACAGCCCTGCTGAGCTCAGGGCATCACCCACAGCCTGGCAGAGCTCAGGGCATCACCCACAGCCCTGCTGAGCTCAGGGCATCACCCACAGCCTGGCAGAGCTCAGGGCAGCACCCACAGCTCTGGCAGAGCTCAGGGCAGCACCCACAGCTCTGGCAGAGCTCAGGGCATCACCCACAGCCTGGCAGAGCTCAGGGCAGCACCCACAGCCTGGCAGAGCTCAGGGCATCACCCACAGCCTGGCAGAGCTCAGGGCAGCACCCACAGCCTGGCAGAGCTCAGGGCATCACCCACAGCCTGGCAGAGCTCAGGGCAGCACCCACAGCCCTGGCAGAGCCCTGGGCAGCACCCACAGCCCTGGCAGAGCTCAGGGCATCACCCACAGCTCTGGCAGAGCTCAGGGCAGCACCCACAGCCCTGGCAGAGCTCAGGGCAGCACCCACAGCCCTGGCAGAGTCCTGGGCAGCACCCACAGCCCTGGCAGAGCTCAGGGATGCCCCGAGCCATGGAAGAGCTGCCCACAGCCCTGGCAGAGCCCTGGGCAGCACCCACAGCCTGGCAGGGCTCAGGATTGCCCAGAGCTGCAGGAACAGGGCTCAGGGCTCACCAGGACCCTGCTGCCTTTGGCTCTGCTCCACAGCTGGGAGCTGGGGTGGAATTTCTTGTGTTGTTTTTAAGCATGAAAAAGTCTTGGGGGACAGCACTCTCCAGACAAGGGTTTCAGTGTTCTCATCAAAGCTTTTAAAAAATAAAGGCTATTATTTGTTTTTTCTTTTATTTTTGGGAAAATACAGTATTGCATAACTGAGGGAATGATGCTCTTGTATCCCAGGTGAAATTCCAGCTGTGCTGTGGGTGTAGGAGCTGGGATTGGATTGTTCTCTGAGCAGGTACTGGGAGAAGTGCCCTGTTCTGTGATTGTTTACACACCTCAAACCCCAACCCCTCCGTTCTTCTCTGAGCCTGCCACGTGAAATGCCTGGAAATAAATTATTTACCACAAGAACACTGATACTACAGCACAGCTTGTATTGCTTTTTCCAAAATAAAAACGTAATCACGACTCTGCTGCCTTCAGAAAATGGATAAAGCAGAGAGTGCTCGTGGTGAGGGAGGGATGGGGAGGTGAGGATGGCCAGAAATTCTCCTGTCACCTGCAGGAATTCGGGGTTTTGTGCCCCAAATGCTGACACTGCTCTCAGGTTCCAAGGCTTAGGTTTGTACACAGTGATCTCTTTGTGCCACCTGAAGTTAATTGTCATTTACAGAGCCAGCAGCATTGGAAATACATCCATCCTGCTCCTGGCTTTCCTAAAAAAAAAACCTCATTTCCAAGTCTGGCTTGTATTTGATTCTGACTTTATTATTGCTTAAAAGGCTGTAGAATTCCTAACTGAGCTCCTGTTCCTGCTCAAAGCCATTTTAGGGAAGTTTTTAGTGTGAGCAGCCTGGCAAAAGGTGAAAAACCTTAAAAGCGTGAAATAATCTGGGAACTGAAGTAGGGAGGGGCCAAATTTTATTGCATCGGCTGGAATATTGTACTAAAAACAAAGTGTAAAACACAGGCTAAAGGTTTCCCAAATCCCAATAAGTTTTTTGTTTTTTCCTCATGCAGCTGTATTAAATCAGAATTCAAAATATTTGTGATTTTGATGGGAAAACTGTGGGGTTTCCTGACATGAAAAGCCTAATAATAATAATAATAATAATAATAATAATAATAATAATAATAATAATAATAATAATAATAATAAATTGGGCAAAGGTGTTTGGAAGTTGCTGCTGGGTGGGGAGCAGAAGGTGAAATTCCCATTCTGGCTGTTATTTCAGGGGAGTTAAATGCTGCAATGCTTTGTGTGCACCCTGGCACAGAGAAATTCCCATAAATCACACAGGGGATGTGGGGCAGCACTCCCTGTGCTCAGTGTAAAGGAGGTTTGGGATATTTCCCCAAATTTTGCCTCCCATTTATGGATGTTTGGTGTCAGAGAGGCTGTGCCCATGGGTGCAACTCAGGCTGCAAAAAATGCAGGACTGGCCATGAAATATGCTTGGGAATAGAACTAAAGTGCTTCAGTTCCCTATTGCTGAGGTAATTCCCAGAATCCCAGACTGGTTTGGGTTGGAAGGGACCCCAAAAACCCCCTCATCCCCACCTCCCTCAGGGCTGGGCAGAGCAGGCCCAGGAGCTGCCCAAACCCATGGAATCCATCCAAATCCATCATTTTCCCTCCAGAACTGCCCCCAAACCCCTGATTGTGGTTCTGGCAGGGCTCCAGCTGCTCCCAGCAGGTTTTGCTTCCCAGAGCATCCTCCAGAGCTGGTCCAGGGGATTCTGAGTTACCTCAGGAAAATCCAGACTCATCCACTGGCCCCCCTAAGCCACGTCCAGTCAGCACTGGAAAAATAAAAGCAACGAAACTTCAGCTCATTATTCATTGTCTGTACAGATCTTTTTCTCTGGAGTTTCAGAAAAGCCATTTATGAACACATTGGGCACAAGGGGCTGCAGCTCTGGGCTCTGCAGTGGCCAAATCCCAGCAGAACATTCTCACCTGGAATTTTGTTCAGAGGCCTGGAATCCTGCTTTGGGGCATGACAGGCTGCTGAGGTGTTTTTTCTGTAGTATAATCACTGACTAAATGCTTCTCTGTGTAAAAAAAGTCTCAGCTACATCAGCAATAAATCCATATTATTTAAAGCAGGGCTGCCCTATATCCTGAGACACAAAATTCCCTTTTTTTTGTTGTTTTTTTTTTTGAGGCTGTGGCATTGGTGTTTCTGCAGCCAAGCTGATGCAGTGCTTTAACTCTGACTCCTGGATTCTAAAATCTGCACAATATTTTAAATTTCACTCTGGAAATGGTTTAACCTGCAGCAGCAGCAGTGGGAGCTGAAATCCTCTATCCCAGGGGCTTCTGTGGGGTTTGTGGGGATGTCTGAGGCCAGCAGAAGGAAACACCAGGCTGGGGACAGGCTGGGACATGCCAGGAGTGATCCCAGGGCTGGGTGAACCCCAGAGCAGTCCCTGTGCTGCAGGAGGAGGGAATCAGCAGAGCATCCCAGGGGAGGGAGCTGGCACTGGGACACCCCTGGGAACAGCTGAATTTGGGAACAGCCCAATTCCAGAGCGCTGGAATGTTCCTGGGAACAGCCCAGTTTGGGAACAGCCCAATTCCAGAGCGCTGGAATGTTCCTGGGAACAGCCCAGTTTGGGAACAGCCCAGTTCCCAAGCACCGGGAGCTGGAATGTCCCTGGAACAGCCCAGTTCCTGAGCACTGGGACATCCCTGGGACACAGCTCAAATTCCCAAATTCCCAGCACTGGGAGCTGGGACATCCCTGGGACCAAATGAATTTGGGAACAGCTGAATTCCAGAGTGCTGGAATGTCCCTGGGAACAGATGAATTTGGGAACAGCCCAATTTGGGAACAGCCCAATTCCCAAGCACTAGGAGCTGGGACATCCCTAGGAATGTCCCTAGGAACAGCCCAATTTGGGAACAGCCCAGCTCCCAAGCACTGGGATGCTCCAATTCCCAAGCACTGAGAGCTGGAATGTCCCTGGGAACAGATGAATTTGGGAACAGCCCAGTTTGAGAACAGCCCAATTCGGGAACAGCCCAATTTGGGAACAGCCCGGTTTGGGAACAGCCCAATTTGGGAACAGCCCGGTTTGGGAACAGCCCAATTTGTGAACAGCTCAGTTTGGGAACAGCCCAATTTGGGAACAGCCCAGTTTGGGAACAGCCCAGTTTGGGAACAGCCCAATTTGGGAACAGCCCAATTCCCCAGCTCTGGGAGATGGGATGTTCCTGGGAACAGATGAATTCGGGAACAGCCCAGTTTGGGAACAGCCCAATTTGGGAACAGCCCAATTCCCCAGCACTGGGAGATGGGATGTTCCTGGGAACAGCCCAATTTGGGAACAACCCAGTTTGGGAACAGCCCAATTCCCCAGCACTGGGAGATGGGATGTTCCTGGGAACAGCCCAATTTGGGAACAACCCAGTTTGGGAACAGCCCAATTCCCCAGCACTGGGAGATGGGATGTTCCTGGGAACAGCCCAATTTGGGAACAACCCAGTTTGGGAACAGCCCAGTTTGGGAACAGCCCAATTCCCCAGCACTGGCTCAGCCTCGTGGTTCAAGGTCCCTCTGTCACTTTGAGCCATCTGCAGATGCTCCTTGGCAGCCACTCCTGTGCCCTGAGGCTGCAGCTGTGCCCAGGGGGATTGAATGAAGCCACCAAACCTGGCTGGGTGAGCAGGAGCAGCTCCAGCTGTGCCCAGGGGGATTGGCAGGAGCAGCTCCAGCTGTGCCCAGGGGGATTGGCAGGAGCAGCTCCAGCTGTGCCCAGCTGTGTTTGGGGGCAGAGCAGCAGGAAGGCTGGGGCCCTGCTGCCATGGGCACAGGGAATTCCTGGCCACAGCTCCTCCCCAGGTGGAGGATGGATGGATGGATGGATGGATGGATGGATGGATGGATGGATGGATGGATGGATGGATGGATGGATGGATGCAGTGTTAAGGCAGTGGGAGAGCCCTGCACTGGTCGGGGTGCATCAGCAATGTGCACAAGGAGTTCATCCTGCAGCCTCCAGCTGTGTCACGGCAGAGTTTGGCACAGATCAGCACCACTGGAAGCTGGAAACGCCTCCCTTGGCAGGGAAAGCTTCCAAAGCCTCCAGCTGGGAGCACAGGTAGGCACTGCACGTGGATGTGGGACACCACACAAAGCCTCTCACCTCCATCACTCCTTCTCCTTCAAACCTGGAGCAGCTGAAGCTCCTTTTCCAAAGCAATCAAAGCAAAAAAACCCCGGGCTGAGCAGAGATGTTGGCATGGATGGCACTGCCAGGGAGGGGGGAGGAAGCTGAAGGTGCTGGGACAGTTCCTGCTGCAGCTGAGCCACCTGGAGCTTGGCACAGGGCTGGCTGGGGGACAGGGAATGATCCTGGAATGATCCTGGAAGGATCCAGCAAACCTGCAAACCCCTCCTGCCCTGCTGGGTCAGTGCCCTGCCCTGCCAGTGCTCCCTCCTGGCTGCCACCCCTGCCAGCTCCCGCTCCTGGCTGTGCTCAGGGCTCGTGGATCCCTCAGGAATGCGCCAGGAGCTGCCACCCCAGCTGGATCTGTGCTGTTCTCCTGGGCACGGCCATCCCTGCAGCTCCTGGGATGGCTCAGGGCTCACAAACATCCTTCAGAGCTGCTGGAATTCCTCCTTCCCCAGGAGCTGTGCCCTCCACAGGGAAGGCACAGGGGGACAGGGAAGGGGACAGGGAAGGAGACAGGGGGACAGGGAAGGCACAGGGGGACAGGGAAGGGGACAGGGAAGGCACAGGGGGACAGGGAAGGGGACAGAAAAGGGGACAGGGAAGGCACAGGGGGACAGGGAAGGGGACAGGGAAGGGGACAGGGGGACAGGGAAGGCACAGGGGGACAGGGAAGGGGACAGGGAAGGCACAGGGGGACAGGGAAGGGGACAGGGAAGGGGACAGGGAAGGCAAACTCCACCCTGAGCTCTGCCTGGAGCTGCTCTCCCAGTGCTCTGTGCCATTCCAGCCCAGATCCAGCATTCCCATGGAATCACCATCACCCAGGGCTGCACTTGCAGCGCTCTGCCCTCACTCTGTGCACGCTGCAATACCTGGAGCAATTCCTGTTCGCTGCCCAGCTGGGCAGCCAGGGGCACTCAGCTGCACCAGGGGTGGGAAAGGGCAGGGAAAGGAGCAGGGCAGGCTCCTGCCTGCTGGGCACTGCTCTCCCAGGGCTCCAGACACATTCTGGAAACACCACCAGAGCCAGCTGAGGGCTGAGATTATCCCCAAACAAATTAAAGGAGGGAAGTTTGTTGGGGGGACAAAACAAGACAAAGATGGGGATTCCTTCTCGAGCAGAAGTTTGTGCTCTTTGATTTTTTGCCTTGAGAGCTCCTACAGGTGAGCAGGGGGGTCACAGCTGGGAAATGAGGAATACTGGACCTTCCCAAGGAACAGGCAAGGCCAGGGAATCCGTCACATCCCTGACCCAGCTCCACACCAAACACAGACAGCCTCCACCACCCTGAAGACTTGAGCAGCGTGTCCAGGACCACGTTCTGGGGAGATCCCAAGGACTTCTGTAAGGCAGGGTAAGGACAAAGGAGCCATCCAAAATCCTGCCTGCCCTGTCCCTCTGCCATGACACAGCTGGTACCAGAGGTGCAGCAAACCCAAACTGTCCTCACTCCAACTCACAGCAGTCACAGATCCCAAAATACAATAAAATACTGAAAGTTAGATCTAAACACACTTTTAAAACCTAGATTTAACACAACCTTTCATCTCTACAGTGCATTGATGCTGCCTGGCATTTGCAGGTCATCCCAAGAGCCCGTCCAGAGGGGTCTGCCCTGGGATTAACACCACAAATCCACCTGCAGTGGTACAGGGAAGTCTCTCTCAGGCTTGACTTCCAGCTAGGAAGCTCTGAGGAACCTCTGAGGAACGCCCTGCTTGGGTGAGGCTCCCACCAGTCACCAGTGAAATCCATTTGCTCTCCCATCTCTTTCCACAGCAGTAAGGTCAGGGGGATCTCGGTGAAGGACACACGTTCTGCTCCCACAGCTGAGCTCTGCTCCCAGCCACGAGCTTCAGAGCTCCCGGGGCTTTGCTGAAGTTCACCATGAGTTGGTTTGGATACAATATGGCCTAGAAGAACTGTCCTAGAGTAATGCACAGCCTGAATAGACGTGGTGCTTCAGGAGCTCTACCTACTCACATGCTCAGCAGGGTTTATTGTGGGGGGAGGCTGAACAAAGCAGAACCAGCAGTGGCAGCAGGCTGAGATTGGCTCCTCTTCCTCCTTCACATCCCAAACCCTTGCCCAGCCAGCCCTCCCACTGCAGGGTGCAGAGATGAGGGACACGAGAGCAGCTCCTGAGCAGGGACAGCAGGAGGGAGGAGCAGCAGCACTGCCCTGGCCCTGCCGTGCCCCTGAGGAGAGCAATCAAACCCAAACCCACGCAGGATTCCTAAAGAAAAGTGAGAAATGGGAGCTTCCAGTCGGTTCCTAGGGAGCAGCGAGGGCACAGGGCAGGGGCAGGGGGCAGACTGGATTCTTGTGGTCGCTCAGCATGGATTTATTTGTTGTATTGCTCCTTTTGCCAAGCCACGAGCAGAGCCCGGATGGATCCGCGG
This sequence comes from Ammospiza nelsoni, assembly GCF_027579445.1. Classification (NCBI taxonomy): domain Eukaryota; kingdom Metazoa; phylum Chordata; class Aves; order Passeriformes; family Passerellidae; genus Ammospiza; species Ammospiza nelsoni. The sequence goes on from NC_080642.1 coordinate 1,947,853, forward strand.
CCGCGGGAGAGCCCGCACGGCGCTCCTGGAGCTTCCCAGCACACACAGACTGTCCTGAGTCCTGAGCGGGCCCGGGGGCTCCTCACTGCTGCTCCTCAGCTTTGCTGCTATTCCTGAACTTCACCACCATGACGGTGATGTTGTCGGGGCAGCCCCTGTAGAAGGACTGCAGCACGATGCTCTTGGCGCCGAAGTGCGGCTCGTCCAGGCGCTCCTTGATGAACCTCACGGCCTCCTCGTTGCTGAAGGCGTCCCACAGCCCGTCCGAGGCCAGGATCATGAACTCTGGCTGCAGTTTGTCCAGGTCAAAGCTCAGGATGTCGGGGTCGGGGATCACCACGTTCAGGTTCTTCAGGGGGTAATCGCCCAGCGAGCGCGACATGGCCAGGATGCCCTGCACGCGCCACGAGCCGTTGAAGCTGATGAACCCACCTGGGGGGGGAAACAACACTTAAATCAGCTCTTTGGAACATCCAAGAAGCTCTTTGGAATGGCCAAACTGCTCTTTGGAATGTCCAAGCTGCTCTCTGGAACATCCAGGCTGCTCTTTCTTTGGAACATCCAAGGAGCTCTTTGGAATATCCAGCTCTTTAGAACATCCAAGCTGCTCTCTGGAACATCCAAGGAGCTCTTTGGAACATCCAAGCTGCCCTCTGGAACATCCAAGCTGCTCTTTAGAACATCCAAGGAGCTCTTTGGAATGTCCAAGGACCTCTCTGGAACACCCAGGTTGCTCTTTCTTTGGAACATCCAAACTGCTCTTTGGGATGTCCAAGGACCCCTTAGGAACATCCAGGGAGCTCTCTGGAACATCCAAACAGATTTTTGGACCATCCAAGAAGCTCATTCAACCATCTAGCTCTCTAGAACATCTAAATTGCCCTTTGGAACATCTAAGGAGCTCTTTGGAACATTCAGCTCTATGGAACATCCAAGCAGCTCTCTGGAACACCCAAGGAGCTCTCTGGAACATCCAAGGAGCTCTCTGGTTCCTGCCAGACCCCCCAAAGTTTCATCCTGAGGGATTACAGAGCTCAGAACATGGGAGGTGATGCCTCAGGTTTTAGTTTTTATATTTTTCAGACTCTGTGCTGTTTTACTGTGCAGTTCTGAGCTTCACATTTTGGGATGGTGAGCTGTGTGCACAGTGCAGGAGACAAAACAATTCCTGCTCCAGCTGGGCACCAAGGACAAATGATCCAAATCTCAGCCCAGAGCACAAACCCCGTGGGCTGGAGAGAGAAAAACAAGCAGGGTGGGACTGCCTGGGCTAAAGCTGCAATGGGACAATGAACTCCAATTTGATCTGCTGCCACCTCTGCCCTGTGGAATTTTGGGCAGAGAACAGGAGATTTGATCTGCTGCCACCTCAGTCACTTCCCACCCTCTCCTGGAGGAAATGTCAATTTTAGCGACAAATAAAAGCTGAACTTCCCAACAACTCACCGGCTCTCTTAATCCTCTTCCTCTCCTTCAGCTGGTAGGGCTTGTGGTCGTGGGACAGGGGGATGGCATTGCCGTCCTTGTCGCAGAGGACGCCCCGCGAGTCGCCCACGTTGGCCACGGTCAGCTCCTTGTCGGACAGCAGGGCGATCAGACACGTGGTGCCTGCACAGAACCACAGCGGCTGCTCTTAGAGGTGGGGAAAATCACATTTCTGCCATGAAATGGATGGTCCTGATCAGCAGGAAAGTGCTGTTCCTGTCACGGAATGCCAGGGTGGTTGAGGTGGGAAGGACTTCCAAGACTGGGGAGTCCCAGTTGTGACCCCCAGAGCACTGAGCCCACCTTAAAACAGAAGGAATATTTCAAATTTCCCATCTCCTCTCCAGTTCTGAGCACTGAGTCCACCTTAAAATAGAAGGAATATTTCCAATTTCCCATCTCCTTTCCGGTTCTGAGCACTGAGCCCACCTTAAAATGGGAGGAATATTTCCCATTTCCCATCTCCTTTCCAGTTCCCATCTTCCCCTTCCTGCCCCCCTCACCCAAAACCAGCAAATATCAGCTAAAAAAAACCCCATTCTGGGGCTGGCTCTGGCTCCTGGCTCTGGATGCAATCCCTAAATATCAATATCTCCAGGACTGCTTGACAGCAGGGAAAAATGAATTCCATCTCTTTTTTTGTTGTGCAGTAATGAAACTCAATTTTTTCAGAACTCATAGGGAAGAAGGGCCATCCATTAAAGAAAAAAGCCATTTCCCACAGGACAAAACCCCTCCAGAACCTCCCAGCAGGCTGGAATTCCCTGGAACATTGGGATTAAATGCTAAAATTCCTTTAAATAACCAAAATTTGCCACAGATCAGGCACTGACCACCTCGGATGTTTAGGGATGCTGCAAATCAAAGGAATGGGATTAAGAGCCAGCAAAGCTTTGTTGGGAGAAAAAATTCTTGCACAAAATTACCCCAGCCTTAGCTAGTCAAGAATGCCACTTTTTAAACTAAAGGATTTACAGATTAGCAGAGGATTTGTCCCCATCTGTCACTTTTGGCCTGCTTTCATTTTTTAAAGCTTCCTTACTCGAAACTCACAAAAAGAAATCTTGCCAGCACTCGACTATTCCCAGACAAACTCATTTTATGTGTAGCTCTGATGGATTGATTTCCTAAAGGCAAAAAAAGGGAAAGATCCACGTTGGGATGTGGAGTCCATCAAGGCTGCACTTTATTAACACTGGATGCTGCCAGAAAGGCCAAATTAACACCCAAAATTGTGCCAAAATCAGAGCATTTCAGCTTTCTCCTGGCAAAGGGATGCGGCTGAACTCAAACTGAACCCACTTTGGGAGAAAGGATTTACCTGGGGGTGCAGAACGGTCCTTCCAAGAGGGATGGGAAAGGCTGGAAAAGGTGTGGGAATGCTCCCCTGCCCTGGGAGCACCCCAAAAACCTCCCTGGCAGCTCCCCTGGCTGCCAGCTGCTGGAATTCCAGCTGCTCATCATTCCTGCAGGGATGGAACCCTGGCAGGGCTCCAGGGGGGCTCTGGGGGATCCCTCACATCACAGACAAAATTGCATTTTCTCCCCTTTCACCACCATCAAAGGAGGAATGATTGGTGTAGGAGTCGTTTGTGAGAATTTTGCTTTCCACAAACAAGGATTTCTCTGGATGGGTGTCTCCCAACAGCAACACCTTCTGTTTTCAGGCTGAGGCCTTTTACAGAACAAATGGGCCCAAACTGGCTGAAGAACCAAGGTTGTTGACTGGACTACACAAACATTTTCCAGGTGCTCCCACACTGCTCCTTGGGAGCAGCAGCAAAATCTAAACACCAATCCAAGATGAAATTTCTGTCAGAATCCAAAGGCCTTTTCTCATAGTGAATCACTCCCCTCTTAGGCTTCATTTATCAAGGCACTGAAAATGGAGAAACCTGAAAATGGAGAAACCTGAAAATGGAGAAACCTGCCCCTCATGCTAACAACAGATATTTTGGGGATTCACTTCAGCTTCAGTGAATCCAAAGCTGAAGCAAAAAAACCCCCCAAAAAAAACCAGGCACAAAGAGTGGCAAATTCAGATTCTTGTTTTGTTAAATGAGCTAAACTATGAGACAGAAGAGAGAAAGAAGACATGCGAGACATTCATTTTTCTAGACCACAAGAACAAAACCTGTCCGGAGCGAAACTAAGGAATAATTTTAACAAATATTTAATTTCATATTTTGCCAATTTTGAAGGATTGTTTCCTTCACTTTTTACACCCCGCCAGCAGCTCGAGTTCCTCGTTCAGTTGATTTTGTTTGGAAAAAAAGCCAAAAAAAGGGAAAATGTCAGCACCAAGGGCTGGAGCACCCAGGATCACCAGTAGCTGCTGTAATTACATTTAACTGCCCATTTTCTGTGCTTTGCTCACAATCAGCTCTGGTTCCAAGGGCAGGTAGAGCCATTTCTGCCTTTTCATAAATAAGGGGCACAATTAGGAGGGTGAGGGGCTCCACTGCTGTGTTTTCATCTCTGATGAATTTGGGGCTTTCATTTACAGCTGTGCTGCTGGGAATCTTCTAAACCAGTTATTACAGAGCTTCTCATTTCCACATGATTTTTGCTGGATGAGATAAATCCCCAAATATGTGTTTCAAGCAGTTTTAATCTTTATTTTAACCATACAAACACTGAGATTTCCATAAAGGAAAAAGCTTTCTTTTCCTTCTGACAGGAATCAGTAATTTCCTGCATTTTCTCCTCCCTAACAAACTGCTTTAAATGAAAATAAGTGGAGAGGAGCTGGAATGACCAGCTAATGGAAACTAATGGAAAAAAAAAAATGACAGGATTTTGGGAAATTCTGTGTGAGAAAAATCAACAGAGGTGACAGAAAGCAACAAATTTTGAAGCTTATTTTTTGTGCATTATTAAAAGCAAGCCATATGTGATGAAAGAAATATTCTGCACCCTCATTTTGACCTGTGCTGGCCTTTGAGAACCCACAGGCCAAGCTCGTGGTGTGAGGTGTATTTTACAAAAGGATTTAAAAGCTGAAAGGCATTTCTGAGAACAAAATGCCAGGAAAAGCGTCAGATCTGCAAGCTGGCAGTTCAGTGTCCAGAAAGCCCCAAAAACTGCCTGGGTTTGGCTGCCCATCCTCATGTCAGGGTAAAAATCAGATTTTGTGCCTGCCCAGTCCACTCCCAGCTGGGAAAGGCCAAAAATCAGGAATTTGTGAAGGGGAAAAGAGGAAAATCTAGGGGGTGGCAATGGAGAGACACAGGAAATAATTAAAATAATTAACAGCAGAGCACAATGAGCTGCCAGAAGTGTCCCCTCAGCTCCTGCCAGCACCCAGGGGGGACATCCCCAGCCAAACTGGGACAGGAAAAACAAGTATTTCACAAAAATGAGGATAAAAGATGACAAAAATGAGGATAAAAGCTCAACCTGCACAAGGGGACTGGGGAAAGACTGGAAATGAATAATTTTTTTGGGGCAGTAAAAGGAGAATTATAAGGAATAATTTCAGGAGGAACAAATATTTACAAAAATGAGGACGAAAGTTCAAGGGGTTTGGGGAAGGGCTGAAAACGAGCAATTTTTGGGGCAGGAAAATGAGAAATGTGAGGAACCATTTCAGGAGAAACACAGATTCCACAAAAACAAGGACAAAAGTTGAAGGTGTTTGGGGAAGGATTAAAAATGAGCCATTTTTGGGGCAGGAAAATGAGAATTATGAGGAATCCCTTCAGGAGGATGAAACATTTCCACAAAAACAAGGGCAAAAGTTGAAGGACCTTGGGGAAGGACTTAAAATGAGCCATTTTTGGGGCAGTAAAAAGAGAATTCTAAGGAACCGCTTCAGGAGGAACAAAAATGAGGACAAAAAGCTCAACCTGCACGGGGGGTTTGGGAAAACAAGCCAATTTTTTGGGGCAGAAAAATGAGAATTATGAGGAACCACTTCAGGGGGGACAAACATTTCACAAAAGAAGGAGAAAAGTTGAAGGTGTTTGGGGAAATGAGTGATTTTTGGGGCAGGAAAATGAGAATTCTGAGGAACCACTTGAGGAGGAACAAAAACAAGAACGAAAAGCTCAACCAGCACAGGGGATTTGGAGAAATGAGCCATTTTTTGGGGCAGAAAAATGAGAATTATGAGGAACCACTTCAAGAGGAGCACACATTTCATAAACACAAGGACAAAAGTTGAAGGTGTTGGGGGGAAAAGAGCCATTTTTGGAGCTGAAAAATGAGAATTATGAGGAACCACTCCAGGAGGGGCAAACATTTCAGAAAACAAGGACAAAAGTTGAAGATGTTTGGGCAAATGAGCCATTTTTGGGGCAGGAAAATGAGAATTATGAGGAACCACTTCAAGGGGAGCACACATTTCAGAAAACAAGGACAGAAGCTGAAGGGGTTTGGGGAAAAGAGCCATTTTTGGCAGAAAAATGGGAATTGTGAGAAGCCACTTCAGGAGGAACAAACTTCTCACAAAAATAAGGACAAAAGCTCAACCTGCACTAGGCGCTTGGGGAAATGAGCCTTTTTTGGGGCAGAAAAATGACAATTCTAAGGAACCACTTTGGGAGGAACAAACATTTCAGAAAACAAGGACAGAAGCTGAAGGGGCTTGGGGAAAAGAGTGATTTTTGGGGCAGGAAAATGAGAATTACGAGGAACCACTTCAGGGGGGACAAACATTTCAGAAAACAAGGAGAAAAGTTGAAGGGGTGTGGGGAAATGAGTGATTTTTGGGGCAGGAAAATAAGAATTACGAGGAACCACCTAAGGAGGAGCAAAAATGAGGACAAAAAGCTCAACCTGCGCAGGGGATTTGGAGAAATGAGCCATTTTTTGGGGCAGAAAAATGAGAATTATGAGGAACCACTTCAAGAGGAGCACACATTTCATAAACACAAGGACAAAAGTTGAAGGTGTTGGGGGGAAAAGAGCCATTTTTGGAGCTGAAAAATGAGAATTATGAGGAACCGCTTTGGGAGGAACAAACATTTCAGAAAACAAGGACAGAAGCTGAAGGGGTTTGGGGAAAAGAGTGATTTTTGGGGCAGGAAAATGAGAATTATGAGGAACCACTTCAAGAGGAGCACACATTTCAGAAAACAACGACAGAAGCTGAAGGGTTTGGGGAAAAGAGTGATTTTTGGGGCAGGAAAATGAGAATTACGAGGAACCACCTAAGGAGGAGCAAAAACGAGGACAAAAAGCTCAACCTGCGCAGGGGATTTGGAGAAATGAGCCATTTTTTGGCAGGAAAACGAGAATTGTGGGCAGCCCAGCCGTACCTGCCTCATCGTAGGAGACGGTGAGCTTCTCCAGCATCTCCCTGTCGATGGAGAGGATCTGCTGCTCCAGGATGCTCTGGTAGGACAGCACGCTGTTCTCCTTGTCCCGCTCGTAGTCCTGCAGGTGCTGCTTCAGCACCTCGGGCAGCCGCGCCTTCACGTACTCCGCCGCCGACTGCAATTAACAGCGCCGTTAATCACCTTAATTAGGGTATTAATTACCTGAAATAATTACCCGGAGAGCCCCTGCGCTGCGCACACACTGCGCACCCACAGCTCAGGGCTTGGGACAGGGCCACCCGCACGCCTCGGGGGTTTAAAAATCGGAATTTTACGGCGCCACGTGGAGAAGTGAAATCAAATTTAATGCGTTCATTCGGAAATTTTTATTTTAAATTTTTACTCGAAATTTCTAGGCAACAATTGGCAAAGTGAAATCAAATTAAATGAGTTTATTTTAAAGTTTTATTCTAACTTTTTAAGTACCAATTCTCAGAGCGGAATCAAATTTAATGTGTTTATTTTAAATGTTTATTCTAACTTTTTAAGTACCAATTGGCAGAGCGGAATCAAATTTAATGTGTTTATTTTAAATTTTTATTCTAACTTTTTAAGCACCAATTCTCAGAGCAGAATCAAATTTAATGTGTTTATTTTAAATTTTTATTCTAACTTTTTAAGTACCAATTCTCAGAGCGGAATCAAATTTAATGTGTTTATTCTAAATTTTTATTCCAAATTTTAAAGCACCAATTGGCAAAGTGGAATCAAATTTAATGCGCCTATTCTGAATTTTTTATTCTAAATTTTTAAGCACCAATTGGCAAAGCGCAATCAAATTTAATATGTTTATTCTGAATTTTTATTTTAAATTTTTACTCGAAATTTCTAAGCAACAATTGGCAAAGTGAAATCAAATTAAATGAGTTTATTTTAAAGTTTTATTCTAACTTTTTAAGTACCGATTGGCAGAGCGGAATCAAATTTAATGAGTTTATTTTAAATGTTTATTCTAACTTTTTAAGTACCAATTGGCAGAGCGGAATCAAATTTAATGTGTTTATTCTAAATTTTTATTCTAACTTTTTAAGCACCAATTCTCAGAGCGGAATCAAATTTAATGTGTTTATTTTAAACTTTTATTCTAACTTTTTAAGTACCAATTCTCAGAGCGGAATCAAATTTAATGTGTTTCTTCTAAATTTTTATTCCAAATTTTAAAGCACCAATTGGCAAAGTGGAATCAAATTTAATGCGCCTATTCTGAATTTTTTATTCTAAATTTTTAAGCACCAATTGGCAAAGCGCAATCAAATTTAATGTGTTTATTCTGAATTTTTATTTTAAATGTTACAGCACCATGCAGCAGAGTGGAATCAAAATGAATATGTTTACTCTAGATTTTGAATCACTAAGTGGCAAAGTGATATAAAATTTCATGTGTTGAAATTTTTATTCTAAATTTTAAAGCACCAATTGGTAAAGTGGAATCAAATTTAATGTGTTTCTTCTGAATTTTTTATTTTAAAATTTTTATTCTAAATTTTTAAGCAGAGCAGAATCAAATTTAATGTTTTTATTCTAAATTTTAAAGCACAAAGTGGCAAAACGGAATCAAATTCAATGTGTTTATTCTAAATTTTTAATCCTAAATTTTAAAGCACCACGTGACAGAGCGGAATAAAATTTAATGTGTTTATCCTGAATTGTTATTCTAAATTTTAAAGCACCATATGGCAAAGTAAAATCAAGTTTAATATGTTTATTCTAAATTGTAAAGCACAAAATCACAGAGTGGAACCAGATTTAATGTGTTTATTCTAAATATTAAAACACAAAGTGACAGACTGGAATCAAATTTAATGTACTTATAATAAAATTTTATTCCAAATTTTTATTCTAAATTTTCAAGTACCAATTGGTAAAGTGGAATCAAATTTCATGTGTTTATTCTGAATTTTTTATTCTAAATTTTTATTCTAAATTTGAAAGCACAAAGTGGCAAAGTAAAATCAAATTAAATGAGTTTATTCTGAATTTTTTATTCTAAATTTTTATTCTAAATTTGAAAGCACAAAGTGGCAAAGTAAAATCAAATTAAATGAGTTTATTCTGAATTTTTTATTATAAATTTTTATTCTAAATTTGAAAGCACCAATTGGCAAAGCAGAATCAAATTAAATTAGTTTATTCCGAATTTTTATACTAAATTTTTAAGCACCAATTAGTAAAGCAGAATCAAATTTAATGTGTTTATTCTAAATTTTAAAGCGCAAAATGACAGACTGGAATCAAATTTAATGTGTTTCTTCCGAATTTTTTATTTTGAATTTTTATTCTAAATTTTAAAGCACCTTATGGCAGAGTGGACTCAAATTTAATGTGTTTACTCTCGATTTTAAATCACCAAGTGGCAAATCGATATAGAATTTAATGTGTTTATTCTAAATTTTAAAGCACAAACTGGCAGAGTGGAATCAAATTTAATGTGTTTATTTTGAATTTTTATTCTAAATTTTAAAGCATCAAGTGGCAGAGTGGAATCAACGCTTTTATTCTAAATTTTTATTCTAAATTTCAAAGCAGTGTGTGGCAGAGCAGAATCAAATTTACGTGTTTTTGTTTTTACATTTTAAAGCACAGGTGGAATCCCTCCCGCTGCCCTTGGTGCACCCCCAGCCCATAAATACTGACACGCACAAACCCAGGGAATTAATTTTAATTAATTAATTAAAATCCCTTTAATTCCCTGCTCGGGCCCAGCAGAGGGCAGGGTTGGGCTGGACTTGGGGCCGGTGTAAAGCCGGAGTAACCTCGGAGTAACCTCGGAGTAACCTCGGAGTAACCTCTGGGAGCAGCCCAGGCTCAATCTGGATTTCCAGCACCCCCCATCCCCGGGAGCATCCCCTGGCACAGGGAATGGAAATTCCCTTTTCTGGCACAGTTTAATTTGGGTTTTCCACTTTTTGAGCAAGAACCCAGAAAAATAAATGCTAATAAACTGCTTTATTCCTGTATTAAAGTTGGTTTATTTTTAATGCCGTTCCTGGCGTTGAAACACCCAAACAAATTTTAATGAATTGTGTTATAATTTTAATGAATTCTGTTATAATTTTAATGAACTGTGTTACAATTTTAATGAATTGTGTTATAATTTTAATGAACGGTGTTATAAATGAGCTCAGTGGAAATGGCTCCACCAGAGGCAAAGCCTTGGGAATGCTGCTCATCCCAGGGCTGGGAGGGACCAGAATTCTCCTCTGCTCTGGGTTTTTTTTTTGATATTTCATTTTCCAAATAGATTAAATCAGAGATTAAATTGCAATCTCAAACATCCCTGGGGTCGTGTCCCACGTTCCTGCACTGATCCCCTGTGGCACCAGGGAATTCCTCCTGGAAAACCAAAGCAACTGTCCACACAAGCACAGGGCAATTAATTAACTCATTATTAAGGAACATTACATTTAAAGAGCTGTTTTTCCCCCAGAAAGGTCAGAAGGCACATTGTACATTGGTTATTTTATCTCAAATTCAGGAATTTGTGTTTAATTTTCCTAAATTCCAATTTTCCTTAATTTTCCCTAAATTTTCCTTTAGACCACCCTGTGCAATATTAGAATTGCGGTTGGATTTATTAAATATTTAGAATTGTGGTTGGATTTATTAAATATTTAGAATTGTGCTTGGATTTATTAATTCCAAGTTATTTGCAGGTGCCCCTCCCCCCAGCAAATGAGTGCAGTTCCTCTGGATTTATCAATTATTTATCAATTATTCCATCAGAGATTGGAGAAGTCACAGGACAATTTCCCAAGTGAACACACCAAGCCAACAATTTCTGTGTATCCTGAACTGGCACAGACTGAAATGCAGGAAATTCCACCAAAACTTAAATAAAACCTTTATTTTTCTGGTCAAACAGGGCGCCCTGAGAGGCTGTGGAGTCACCAAATTTCCCATATTTGATATGGAAATACCAAATCCCAGCTGGGTTATCCCACCCTGAATTTTTGCTCTGACAACCACACGCACACCCCCAAAATTAAAAATATCAGCAATAATGACAGTAAAGGAATTATTCGTGCAGCAAAAAGCACCAGCATCTAAATTGCACACGCACAAACCCTGAATGTTAATTAGAAAGTCAATCATTGCCTCTTTTAGGAGAAAAACGAGGATTGGTGGGGAAACGAGGCCCAGAGCAGGTGTTTGACACAATTCCTGTCAGCAATGCCAAGCAGGGGGATGGAGCCCCAAAAGTGGGAGAGGCTCAGGCTCAGAAATTGTGACCAACACCACGAGGAAAGGACATCAATGCCTGATATTCAAATTCAATTTCTGAATTTACCAAAGGGCACCATTCAGTTAAAGGCACAAAGCAAAACAGGTGCGATTGAAGTGCTAAAAATAAAAAATAAATTAGGGATGTCAAGATTTCACCTGATTTTGATGCTAATTGGGTGGAACTATTAGCAGAGATGAGCTGAATATGAAATGAAGGTCTGTAAAAAAAACGTACTGAAAAGACTTGGCCATTACCAGGTAACAATGCAGAAAAACCCAGAAAAACCCAAATTACCATTTATTTCCTAAATTTTGTGAGCAGGGATTGCATTGCAAGGCCAGACAGGAATATTTCACCCAAGCAGGATTAAATGAAACATTTCTTATATCCCTGTAATCAATTCTAAGCAAAAGGGATCATTTTTTATATTGGCACAAACAGGCAGAAAGGAGAGGAAAAGCAATAACCCTAAAAATAATGGTCAGAGCGCCATAAACCCTCTGCATTTACACAGGTGCTGAACTGCTCATTTTGATACAGCAAAATGCTGCATTTTGGGTTTTACTGAGCTCATCAAGTTAACACTGAAGGTAAAATAAAAAAAAAAAAAGGGAGGTTTGCAAAAATGACTCAACTCGAAATGACATTTCCAACTCTGCAACCCTGCACCAGCGCAGCCCCTGAACTGAAAGCTTTTATTAGGAATTAAAATGCCTTAAAACTACTCCAAGGGATTTCCACAGGTGGCTCTGTGCAGAAGCTTTTCCAGAGAGCAGGGGATTTTTAGAGTGAAAAACCAGTTTTACCAGAAGCCTTTCATTCTGCTCCTGTAGTTGAGGGAAAAAATGTATTTATAGCCTATTAGAGTCAATTAAAGAGCAAGAAGCATTCATCTTTCTGGGCCATTGTTCTCTCCCTCCCAGCACTCAGGGAGAGCAGTGGAATATTTTATTTTAGCCTAAATGGTCTCTCCTGATTTAGAGACTCCACTTTGTGCCAAGCAGAAACCAAGAACTGGGAAGATTCAGTCTGGGTGAGTTACACAGGAGCCAAAAAATTAAAAGAAAAATCAGTTTTCAGCCGCTTGAATGTCTCACCAGCTGCTCCCAAACCTGTCTCCCACCCTTCCCAGCACCTTTAAATGGAATATTGCTGTGATTCCATCCAGCACAACCCCAAAGCTCAGCAAGCAGCAAACACACAGAAACTTCAAATAGCAGCAGAGTGTCAATGTAGAAAATATTCTCATTTTGCCTTCCCCAGCCAGGAATCCCCTGAGGGGAGCAGGAGAGCTCCTGGAGCAGGAGATGTTGTTCCTTGGGGCCCTGCTAAGGCTTTTCCTACACCAGATAAATCCAATTTGGGAACAACCCTTAAATTTCCATTGAAGTCTGACCTTAAAAAGTTGTCTGTTAAGAAATCCCATGAATAATTGGCCTGGTGTTCCACCCAGAGCTGTGAGGAGATGAGATGAGATGAGATGAGATAAAACCTTTTGGTTTTTCTTCTCTTTTTCCAGAGAAATCCAGGGATGGAGACACCACTGGGACCCAACCCTGTCCTTCCACACCTGGGACAAACCCTGCACCCAAGGGGTTAACAGGGGAAAGCTGCAATCCCTCTTTTCCTTCAGGAATTAAAATTTCTGCAGATTCAATGAGCCCTGGTTCAATGTAATTATGGTTATTTTCTGAGCTCCCGCCCTCCTCCCTTTGGGTCTGAAAAATCCACTGTATTGACCTGAATAATGAGCTGGAGGCAGCCAGGACAGCTGGAACCAGGAGCAAGGAAGCCAACAAGATGGAAAAATGATAAATTCTGTTCTCTCTGTGCCCAGCACGGACAGGTATGATCCATGAAATCCCAATTATTTCCCATTTCCCAGTCAGGAAAACACTAGCACAAGCCACATTCCTGGTTTTGTGAAACTAATCCAGAATAAAGCAAACTAATCCAGAATAAAGCAAACTTTTGTGTCCTCTCCTGGAACAGCAGGCTGCCAGGAAAGGAGATTTTGGGGATCATGTGGGTGATAAGCAGCTGAAACACGAGATTGTGGCAGCGCTCAGTGCTTAAAAAGGCTCCTGGAATCCCAAGTGTATAAACAGTGGGGTAATAATGATTGATTGGGGGAACTAATTTGGGAATTGTCCATGGAAAACCCTGCTTGTTATACCTGGAATCTGAGAATCCAGAGAGTTTAAGAAAACAATAAAAAATGGGGGAAATTACAATGAAAAAGGTAGTAAAAAAGGGTAGAAGATAGAGAGTATCTGAGGGTTTAAGAAAACAATAAAAAAGGTAGAAAAAAGAGAGTATCTGAGGGTTTAAGAAAACAATAATAAAAAAAAAGGGAAATTACAATAAAAAAAGGGGGAACCCAATAGAAAAAGGGGGGAAAAAGTTGTTTTTTTTTCCAGAGAAGTAAATTTTCCCTCTGGTGAGCTGACAGAGGTGAGGATGTGAAGGCTCTGAGATGCTTTGCTTGTAGTGCCACAGCTCCTTTTCCTAAAAACAGGAGGAATCAGAAAAGTTTCAGGGACATCAGTGACCAAGACAAAAAAGAATAACCAGATCAGGATCTCAGGATCCCACCCTGCTGCAGAGTGGCTGCCCCGGAATTCAGCTGCAGCAGGACCCAGAAACTGCATTAAATAAAACACCTCCTTCAGGAGGAACAGACAAACCTCCCAGAGTGGACAGAATTGATGTCACACACTAATTATATAAAGCGCTTAATTAAATGGCAGAGGCTCAAAGACAGGGACTTCATTAAATGGAACAGCAGCCAATTCCAATCCATAAATAGTTTCCAAGGCCTGCTCCTTTTCTGGAGGCATTTCACAACACAAACTCCGAGAGCTGCACCCCTGAGAGCAGGAGGGACATAAATCAGGCCCAGTAAGGACAAACAGCAGTGCCTGGATGTTATCCCTGCTTCCCTCTACAAATGTATATTTAAAGGATTAAAAAAGGATTTTTGGGATCAGAACATCTCTGGTTATTGAGCCCAAAGGCAGGTGGGGAGCAGGGAATGGTCTGGAGGTGGTTTTGTTCTTATTCCTCAAGTTCATGAGGAGATCATTGCAAAAGATGGGAAAACAACGAGGGAGGAGGCAGATGTAGGAGAAAAGGAGGGAGATAAATACTGATGGAAGGGAGAACAGAGAGTGTGATGCCCTGGAGCAGAGGCTGGGCAGAGTCCCAGAATAAAGCAGTGATTTATCCAAAGGATCTCCTCCATGGATCCACCTTGGGCAGCACCAGAGCCCAGCCAGGGCTGCACCCAAGATGAACCAAAATGGCCCCAAAATGCACGAGCGCTGCCGGGGTCTCTCCCTGGGATCAGCTCTGCTCCATTTGCACCTTGCAGTTCATTGTCCCATTGCAGCTTTAGCCCAGGCAATCCCACCCTGCTTGTTTTTCTCTCTCCAGCCCACGGGGTTTGTGCTCCTGGGCTGAGATTTGGGTCATTTGTCCTTGGTGCCCAGCTGGAGCAGGAATTGTTTTGTCTCCCTGCTCTGTGCACACAGCTCACCATCCCCTCATGTGAAACCCAGACCCACACACTAAAGCAGCACAGAACCTGAAACATATGAAAACTAAAGCCTGAGGCACCAAGTAAAATGGAAGTCAGAAAAAAGAAAGATAAAACCAAATGTGCTCAAAGAACACCTGGAGGTGGCACTCAGTGCCCTGGGCTGGTGACAAGGTGGGGATCAGGCCAAGGCTGGACTCGATGGTCTTGGAAATCTTCTCCAACCCCAGTGATTCCATGCCAGGGAAATCCTTCCAAAAGACTGGAAATCTTTTCATTTAAATGGTCATTTAAAGCAAATTTTCCTGAAACACAGTTTAATTAAATAAGACCATACACAGTCATCGTGTTTCTGCAGCTCGTTAGGATTGTTAATTGCACTTATTATCAAAGCAGAAGGTCAAGGAGGTTCCCAGCTATTTTCATCTCTGAATGGATGGAGAAGGGGAGGCTGAGCAAGGAATTATGCAGCTGAGAGGGGAAAGGGGAATAAACAGTGCCTGCCACGAGCTGGGACCTCCAGCACCGACCCTCTGGGTGACACCAGAGTGTTGCAGCCATAACTGAGCAGATTTTATATCTTTTATTATATATTTTATTATATCTTTTTTTTTTGTGTCTTTATTCCTGGCCAGGCTGCAGTGCACCCAGACAGGGCCATTCCAAGTGACAGCCATGACCAGGTTTCCTCCCATGGGGACAACACCAGTCCCTCTCCCAAGGGAGGCTGATTAAATGTCCAAGATGTTTCTTTCCCTTTACTGCTTCACTTTGCAATTTCCTCCTATTTTTAAGAGCAGCCCCAGCAGGGATTAAAGGTCCATGATAGCACACTATAAAAAACTTCAAAGCAGCAACTGGAAGTGATTCTGCTCCTGCATTAGAAGCTCCTTGAAAAAGCTCCTGCTCTGAAGAGATAACAGCACAGCTTTGATTTTAAGGCTTTTGTATTGCTTGGAGTGTTTGTATATTAAAGTGACACAGCCTGGAGTTTTCAGATTTCATGGCAAGCCTTGAGACAACAAAAATCAAATACCTTTTATCGGGAGCGTGGAGCGAAGCGACTCGCGCAACACAGCTTAATATTTTGGCAACATTCCCAAAAATATTCAACCTTTCACTTCCAGGAGTTTAAACAGAAATTTAAGCAAACCTGAGCCAAGGTTTCAGAAGAAAAACAAATCTGAAATTCAGAGAAAACCCAAGATATCCCAGGGGCTGGTTGGGTTTTCATGCCGTGGTGGTGAGCAAGTCCTAAGCCAGGTCTCTGAGGTGGAAGCTGGGGAGATCAAGTTCATTTCCCAGAAAAACAGCTGCTGGCAAATCAATGTTTTGCTGTCACTCAGGCATTGATTTATCATGTCCCAAAATCATTAATATTTCTCCCCAAAGTCTCTGGGCTCTTTGGTGCTGCTCCCCCACTTCATACCTCAGGATGGGGGAACTCTGTGGGGCTTTTTCCCCTACTGCCCATTATTCCACCTGGATCATCTCCACAGAAATAATCCCACTCCACCAGATTTTCCACCATTTTCCAGAGAGTTTTTCCACATATTTTGCTGTCACTCAGACACTGATTTATCATTTCCCAAAATCATTAATATTTCCCCCCAGAGTCCCTGGACTCTTTGGGGCCTTGCTCTGTCCCTCACAGGCTGCTGCTCCCTCACTTCATCCCTCAGGATGGGGGAACTCTGTGGGGATTCTTCCTGCCCATTATTCCACCTGGATCATCTCCCCAGAACTAATCCTAGTCCACAGGTTTTCCATCATTTTCCAGACAGTTTTTCCATATTATTTTTCAGAAAATTCCCTAACAGTTGTCAAGGCAAGGATCATGGTGAGCCCCACTCCCAGCTGATGACTTCCCCATCTCTAAACTCCTGGACTCCAACCCAAACCAGGCAGCTCTGGGAACATCTCCAGATGAAGCAGTGGGAGCATCATTAAATCTCCTCTCCTCTCATCCTCCTATCCCCCAGAACTGCAGGATTACCCTCAGAGTGATGTATCCCAGGTGTTATCTCTGCCTGAGCTCTGTTTGCCACACCTGAGCACCAAACCATGTCTAAGCCTCCCAGCACATCACCCCCAGGTGCAGCTGCTTTTAAATCCACCTCCACAACCCCTTCCCTGCAGGCACTGCCTGATCCCAGCTGCTGGAATAAATAAATTTCAATAAGAAATCCAGATTTATTCCCAGCAACGCTTGGAGCAAGCAAACACTAAAGGGATGAACTGTGGTGAAACCAGAGAAGAGCAGAATGGAAAAAAAATAAAAATCTCAACAGCTCGAAGTGTCTCGACAGATCGGGGCAAAAAAATGTGAGAGAATAATTTTGGGCAGGAGAACGTGGAATTTCAACTTTCCACCCCAAAAAAAGTGGGTTTGTTTCCTGACGACCGACGGCGGGACACAAACAGGGAATGAGAAAACAACATCTGAATCGTTGAGGTTCAAAGAAATGCTGCCAACACTGAGCAAAAAAAGGGTAAAAACAGGATTTGGGAATCTTGTGGGTGTGCTAGAAACTCATCTAAATGGAGACAAATAAAATACCAGCAGGAAATGTTGAGGGGGGGGGAAAACCTGGTGTGTAGAAGAGTGAGAAACTTATTTTGGAGCCAACGGGATGGTACGGCCAAATAATGGCATTTCTGAGGGAGAGAGTCTGGGAGAAGGAAAGGGACAAAAGGGAAGGCTGAGCAGCAAGGAGCTTGCTAAAGGAAAGGGAATTTTGGGCGGTTTAAGGAAAGTTAAAGGAAAGGGACATTTGGGAGATTTAAGGAAAGTTAAAGAAAAGGGAATTTTGGGAGATTTAAGGGAAGTCACAGGAAAGGGAATTTTGGGAGAGCAAGGAAAGGGAATTTTGGGAGACACCTTTAAGGATGAGCTTTGCTAAGAGGCCAAAAGAAAGGAGAGGTGCTAAACATGAAAACCTCCCAAGCCTCATCCATGGCCCTTCAGGAGTGTCCAAATCCCCAGGAAAAGCCTGGAGCTGATCCCTGCCCAGGAGTTTGTGCCAGCTCAAAACCAGATTATTTTCCCTTGCTTGGCCTTCTTGGCTATTTTAATTCCACCTCATTTTAGGGAGCAGAAAATCCCCTGCAAAACAAACACTGAGATTTGAGCCTCACCTTAAGGAGCTGCTGATTCTCCTGTACCAACCCAAAAATATCCTGGGAGCAAATGAATGTGCTGCTCTGGGAGGCGAAAATCCTGCTTTAAAGGAAACATTTAATTTCATTTCCCACCTAAGAGGCTCCACCAGAACAAAACACACCAGCAAAAAAGCCCATGAAAATTGAATCAGGGCTATTTCTGAGCTCCTTATCCCAATTTTGGGGCCCATAAACTCCCTTTCCCCCACACGTGGCTGCAGTATTTTCATCGAGTGGATTTTAGTGAAGTGGGAAATCAAATTTGCAAGAGCAACGACTGCAGGAAATCATGATAAAATGCTTGATGCTTCCTGACACTTAAAATAATATTCTAATCTGGTTTTCTAAAGCTCTGCAATAAACTCTGCTGCTGGGAAATCAGGTGGAAATCAGAGGGTGAATGAATCCAAACACAAAATTATGCAATGAATGTTTTCATTGGATACAATTAGGGCATATTATACTTTTAAAGACCTGCAGATGAAACTACCTGAAAAATGAAATATTTGATCCCAGCAATGAAATTAAGAAATGAAAAAGGAGTTTCTCAGGGTTTTATGGCTAAAAAACTGTTTCACTAGGGATGTTTCCTCACTCCCATCCATACCCAGATTTTCTGGAGAGCTGCTGGGGAACCATCCTGGAGTTTTTTCCATGGAGGTTATTTTGGTCACCATTCCCCTTTCACATGCACACGAGGAGCTACAGGCTATTTTTTGGTAGCAGAATGATCTTTATCCTGCTATTTTTACTTCTCATTGCTGTGCTTTTGCCCTTGGCCTCTCTGCACAGCTCTCCCACTCCCATTCCTCCCCCAGTCCGAGTCGTTTCCATCCTTTCTTACAGAACCTCCTTTTATTCTCCTTAAAAGTCCTTAAAAACTTTAAATTTAAGGCCTCAACTTTCCAGCAGAGCCCAAACACTGTTACCCAAACTCTGGTTCTCACTGTGCTATTTTTGCACCATGAATTTTGAATATTAAAGTGTATTTGGTAGATTTTGGGGCTTTATGATCTGCTGAGTATTATTTGGCTTGATGATCTGGAAGGTTTTTTCCAACCTAAATGATTCTGTAGTTCTTTAATATATTAAATAAACAGAGAATAAATAAAACAGTGAAACTCAGCTGGGTCTAAAAACCAAACTCTGAGCACTCCAGACTTAGAGAGTATGACTGAGATGGAATAAAACTCCTTAAAATCTTTTTAAATTGTACTTTATGTGCACCAGGAGCATGTGCTTGAGAGAAAATGCTTTTTCCTGCTGATTCCTGTGGTTTTCCCTTTAGTCTTTCTCAGCTCACAGGAATTATTTAAAATAAAATACATAACTACAGGGTCAAGCAAAAAAGCTGTTAAAATGTTTTCATAGGTAGGTGGCCAAGAAATAATCAGATTTTCTCTTAGAAACCGAGCTAGGAACCCACTCAAACAACAACTCTTGGTGATTTAGCCTCGTGGTATTTTACAGTGAAATCAATTACGAGAAAAATCTGTTTTTCTCTTACCAAATATTGCCCAAAATAACCTGCAGCTCGCTCCTTTCTGCAAGGACTAACAGGCATTTAGCTTTGAAAGGCATCTAATAAATAAAATCATTTCCATGCAATTTGTCTGAGTATTGACACGGAAAATGCCACGAGCTGGAAATCCCACAGGGAACTGGGGATCAATCCCACAGGGAATTTGGGATCAATCCCATGGGGAATTTGGGATAAATTCCACTGGGAATGGGGATCAATCCCACTGGGAATTTGGGCTAAATGCCTCCAGGAACTGGGGATAAATCCCATAGGGAATTTGGATCAATCCCACAGGGAATTTGGGATAAATTCCACTGGGAATTGGGGATAAATCCCACTGGGAATTTGGGCTAAATGCCTCCAGGAATTGGGGATAAATCCCATAGGGAATTTGGATCAATCCCACTGGGAATTTGGGATCAATCCCACAGAGAATTTGCAATAAATCCCACTGGGAATTGAGGATTGATCCTACAGAGATATTGGGATAAATCCCACTGAGAATTGGGGACGAATCCCACTGGGAATTTGGGATAAATGCCACAGGGAATTCAGGATAATTCCGCTTTTCACGTTTGACTGTTTCCAACTCGAGGTGTTTTGCATAAAAAAAGACACCAGGTTTGGAATTTTTAATCAAACACCAAATGGTGGACCCAGAAAGGAGGGAAGCAGAAGCTTTCCCTCAATATTTCCATTCCTTTTTTTGGAACCTTCTTGTGGTTTTGGGTCATGAACAACTGCAGCAATCCCGGGGGGAAAACCAGGGGATGCAAATCCTGAAGTTTCTGCTTTGTGGGGCACTGGGAGAGGGAAGGAGAGAGGTTTTTCCCCAGTTTCCATCACTGGAATATATAAAATATATATTTAGAAATAAATAAAATATAGAAAAAATTAAATTACATACTATTCAATATATAAAACATATAATAAATATATAATGAATTACATATTATAGGTAATATATTAAAGATAATATAGTGCATATATTTTATAACATATTTTATCTATATAATATATTCTATAATTTATAATATCTAACTAATATGCATAATACATAATATATATTGTGTATATAAATTAAAGAAACATAAATCTACCAAATGTGCTGACAGCTGGAAATCTGACCAGTTGAAATCTGCATTAATACCCAGAGGAATTCACCCCCATGGGAGCTTTGTGACACCAATTATTCCTTTGCAAGAAACCAACAAAAAACCTAAAAAGTCCTTTAGCCAAGGAATAGCTAAGCAGGAAAAAAAAATCACAATATTCCCATTTGCAAGCCTAAATCTCTGCAAGGCACAATCTCTGAGCAAAACCCTCTATTTTGTACCTCAGGCGTAAATAAAATACAGTTTGCGCTGATCCCAGTGCCTTTTCTGGCTGGAATAAATACTTCAAAGCATTATTTTGGGTTTAAAAATAGAATGTTTTGGCCTGCCTGAAGTCTGGGTGGCACCACTGGATGTGGCAGGGTAAAACTTGGACTTTTATTTCTGGCTGGCCTCGTTCTGCAGGATTAAAGAGCTCCACCAGGCCACAGAAAGACAAAACCAAGGGCATGGAGCATTTAAATCAGGTTGCATGGAGGTTTCCTGGGGAAAAAATGGAGTGGCCATGATTCAAAAGTTCCTTGGAAGTGAAGGAAAATGGAAGGAAGCTCCAGAGCAATGGTGTGAACAGAACAGGGTATCTGACAGATTCCTAAACCTCAATAAATAGAGGAAAAAAATTCTCATTTTCCTGTACAGAACATGATGTGCTATGGATGTAATTTATGTACATAATTTCTATATAATTTCTAAATAAAGTTCTTGGAGCATCCCATTCCTGGTGGTATCCCATGCCACGGATCAGTGTAATCATTATTGGCAGCATAATTTAATTAATTTTTCACCACTGCCTGTACATAGACATAGAACTGAAGGAAAAGCCAGCCTACCTTAACCATAACTCATAAATCAAATTAAAATCCATTTTACTGAAACCACTGAGAGAGAAAATGCTTTATAAATAGATGAGAAACCTTGAATTCACAGATCTTTTAGCAAGGAAACAACACGAAATATTAACAATTCCAACATCCCAGCCAGGGCTTTGTTTGCAGGTTTATTTTGGGGGAAATTTTGCCAAGGTCCCTCTTTGATGTGGCCCTTCCAGGTTTATTTTAGGAGGCATTTTTGGAATCAGTGTCAACACACGAGCGAACAGGATGTTTGTGAATTCTGCATTGGAAAATGGAATTATTCTGTCCTGATGTGCAAACCACAGGCTTTGCCTGGAAGCTGCCAGCATAAAAACTGGGATAACATTTAGGACATGGAAATCCTGGTCCAGAACCCAGCCTGGGGCAGATTTTCACATCCCACTCCCATCAACATCCACCAAACACCCAGAGACAGGAGGGGACCTTGGGCAGCAGAGCCTGGACACATCAAACAGAGGAATGTTGCTGGAAAATTGGAAAAATGAGTGGAAAATTATTAAAAACCAAGAATTGTTAAAATGCAGGTGGTTTG
Source organism: Ammospiza nelsoni (assembly GCF_027579445.1). Taxonomy (NCBI): domain Eukaryota; kingdom Metazoa; phylum Chordata; class Aves; order Passeriformes; family Passerellidae; genus Ammospiza; species Ammospiza nelsoni. The sequence continues at coordinate 1,969,628 of NC_080642.1, forward strand.
GGAGGAGAAGGGACACGGAAAACCAGGAATGTGACCTGATAAAACACAAGGGAAGCCCCACGGCCACACTTCCGTCCCAAAAATGCTCCTTGGCCATGCAGCTCTCCCACACAGATGCCAGACAAACCTGATTTAACAGCAATTATCCTCCTCAGGGACAGCCCTGCTCCTTCCCACCACGTTCCCACGGCACTGACATTACACCCCAAAAATAAAGGATTGCCCTTGGATGGGCTGAATTCCCTGTCAGTAATCCCCCAGTGCCACCTCTGCTGCTCTCATCCATCAGCAGCCCACAAAGGGTTTTTCCCAGCTTTGTTTCTTTTGCCACTAAATCCCAACATCCCCTCATTTTCCAGGCAGAGGCTTTTAGGAAGAGCCCTCCTAATTCTGTATTTATCCACCAGCAGATTTGTGCCATGAAAGATTTCATTATCCCCACTTGGTGTGGGGCTGTGCAAGCACATCTCCAAAGGGTGCTGAGGCTGGGCTGAAATTTGGGATGGCTCCAAGGTGCTCCTATGAGTCAATCCCAAAATCCAGAGCTTTGTTGTGGCTTTTAATGAACTGTGTTGTGCCTTGATTGCATTGCATGTCCCACATTGCCAATCCACGGCACGAGGTGAAAGGGACGGGGAGGAAAATCAAATTTAGTGAAAGGTATTGACAGAATTCCTTTCTTTTTCCTTTGGGTTTGGGAGGGGATGTGGAGAAGCAGAACAGCGACTTTGCCCAAAGCACCTGAGTGAGGAGGAGTGCAGCTCAGTCCTGTGAGGCTGAGGAAATGTTCTTTACTGAGGGAAAAGAACAAATCACACAATTCCTTCATGGAATTCAGTGGGAAACAGGAGAGCTAGGCAGAGAGAGTCACCCAGCTGTGATCTGCTCAGAGTGTGATCCCTGCATGGAACATCCCTCTGGATAAATGCGTTTTTATCCTATTTCAAGGAGAAATGAGAGAAGGAGAGATCACTCCTTCATGAAGAACAAGAACTGCAAAATCCAAATATAAACCAAAACTCCTGTAGGCCACAGTGACACAAGAATTGTCGAGTTTCTCCTAAATGAAGAACCTGAGATGAGAGATCTTGATCAATCTGTGCAGAGATACCTGAGGAAGAGACCAGCAGGTGATAAGGGAGTTCTGTGCCCAGCTGGCAGCATTTCAGGGCAGTGACACTGGTACCCTTTAAAGAAGTGCTGACAGCTGGAAAACAAAGCCCTGCACTTGGCAAAAAAAGAGATGAGGGGGAAAAAAACCCGGATAAAAGGAGAGGGAGTGATTTATGAGTAACAGAGGAGAAGGCATCTGGTGCAGTTGTGAAGGTCAGAACCTGGGAGAGCAGAAAGGGGCAGGGCCAGAGCTCAGAGCAGGAGAACGGGAACAGCAGCAGGGCAAGGACAGCCCAGGAACAGCAGGAAGGCAAAACTGGGCTGGGGACACACGGTCCCAGCCAGGGGGAAAAGGAGGCTGAAACCCGATGGTTTGCCCCAAACCTGGGCTCCTGCAGCTCTGCTGGAAGAATCCCGGAGTCACCAAGTGCTGTGGGGCCAAGGACCTCAAATGCCACCCCATTCCAGGGACAGGGACCCTGCCACTGTCCCAGGCTGCCCCAGCCCTGTCCAAGGAACTCTGGAGGTGACCTTAAATCCCGTTCCATGGAGATCCCATCCCATTCCTGCCACTGTCCCAGGCTGCTCCCAGCCCTGTCCAAGGATGAAACCCTAAATCCCATTCCATGGACAGGGACCCTGCCACTGTCCCAGGCTGCCCCCAGCCCTGTCCAAGGATGAAACCCTAAATCCCATTCCATGGACAGGGACCCTGCCACTGTCCCAGGCTGCTCCCAGCCCCGTCCAGGCTGGCCTGGGACATTTCCAGGGCCGGGGCAGCCACAGCTGCTCTGTGCCAGTCCCTCTCCAGCCTCACATTGAGTGATTTTTTCCTAATCCCACCTTTCCTTTTCCAGTTTAAAACCATCTCCCCGTCAGATGTGGAGCCTCCCTCCCACCAGGGCACGTGGGACCCCTGCCAGAGTTTAACAGGTTGGAAGATGAGCAGGAAATGATCCAATAACACTCCAGGAAATGACCAGGATGGGTCAAATCCATCAGAGAATCCTTAAATTTGGGGAGGATGTTCAAGGCCATGGAGTCCAGCTCACCACCACCATGGTCACCACATCCTCAATGCCACATCCCCTTTTTGGGACCCTCCACCATTAAAGCCCTTCATTGCCAGGCCCTCACAGCTCCCTGGAGAGGTTTGTTCCCCATTTCAGGTGAGCAGCTCCAGTTCCTGCCTGCTGATCTGACACCATTTTAGCTAATTCAGGTCAATAGGAAGGAATTGCCCTCCCAATAACTCTTAACTCAAACCCCTGCAGTGTGTGGGGACAAGCCACAGCATTAGTAATAATAAAGGCTAAATAGAAATAAAGAGGATAAAGAAACTCCTTTAAAAAGAAATGAATGAGTGTAAGTAACTACCTCCACACTTCTAAATTGTTATTCATGAGCAGCTTTTCACAGCTTATTCAAATTCACATATTGTCCCTGCAGTAGATGCAGCATTAGAAAAATAATTACAGAACATGACAAATGAAGTAAATTGTACCCAAACTGTGGCTATAAAGCAAAAGAAGCTGTCTGCTCTGTGTTGGGTGTTTTGAGCTATTCTCAAGCAAGTTCAGAGGTTAATTCAATAAATATAATGGTGTTTGCCAGCTTTAGAACCTGTGCAACATCACCCTTCACCACCCCACATCTCCAGAGAGCAGGAAAACCCTGCTCCAAGCCCTTCTGGAAAAGACTGCAGCACTTAAAATTTAATGAGCAGGCTGCAGAAAATGGATACATTTGTACTAAAACCAAATTTGTGCTTCATTCTGAGTTCCTGGGCTCTGCTTAGGAGGTGGGAACCTTGAGGAGGAGGAGAAGTTTGGGGCTAAGGAGGCTCCTCGTGGTTGGTGATGATGATGGTGGTGGTGATGAATGTGACGGTGCTCACAGGGGTTCCAGGACAAGGGAAGAGATGAGAATCTCGACTCCATGCTTCAGAAGGCTGAGTTATTATTTTATGATATATATTATATTAAAAGAAAATTATATAATAAAACTATACTAAAAGAACAGAATAAAGGATTTCATCAGAAGGCTTGAAAGGAATAGAAAGGAATGATAATAAAATCTTGTGACTGACCAAAGAGTCCGAGCCAGCTGACTGTGATTGGCCATTAATCAGAAACAACCACATGAGCCCAATCCCAGATGCACCTGTTGCATCCCACAGCAGCAGATAACCATTGTTTGCATTTTGTTCCTGAGGCCTCCCAGCTTCTCAGGAGGAAAAATCCTAAGGAAAGGATTTTTCATGGAATATGTCCATGACAGATGATGATGATGAAGATCCCAGCTCTGGCCCACCCCAGGAATGCTGCACCAAAGAGCCATCCCACCCTCCCTGCTTGCAGCAGCCCCACAAGCTGCTGGCATTTAGGATTTAGAAGAAATTCAGGATTTCTTCTCCACTCCCTCAAAGATGGGTGATTACCAGAGGGAACCAGCAGCAGTGGGACTGGTGTTGACACGGATGCCAGTTTAGCTGCATGGAGCAGAGGGAACAGAATTAAATCTCTGGAATTAAGGAAAGCCAGACACAAAGTGCTTGGCTGGATTCATTTGTGGCTGCAGGCAAAGCTTGGTGCTGCTGGTGGCTCCCCTGTACAGCTGAAGGCTGAATCCCAGGAAAACAGGGAAATGAAATAAATGGTGATTTGGGAATGGCTGGTGGGAGATTCCTCCCAGCTCTGTCCCATCCCTGTCCTCAGGAGCTTCACCCCAGCACAGAGCCAAGATGAAATCACCACCGTGCATTTGAATTCAATCAGCTGGAAGGATCTTTTTCCTTCTCTTTATGCAAAATTAGCATCTTTCAAAAGAAAAAAAAAAACCCTACAAATGAAATCTAATAGTGTGAACAGCACAGAACGAGTGTGGGGGAAGTGTGGGACACACTGCAAAGAGCAGAAACTTAACTCCACTTTTAAATGTAGGGGATGGCAGCCTTGAGAACGCTAACTCTGCTTTTCTCATTCTTCAAACATTTAAAGCAAACATTAAAGGGCATTTTCCTACTCTCACTATAATTGTGAGCACCTTCACCTCTGCAGTGGCAGAGTTTACTGAGCACATAACATGCAATGCTTAAAAACCATTAATCAGGGGGGTTTTATTCCTGACAAAAGTGCCCAAATTGCTGCTGACGTGGGACTCACACACCAGGGTTTTCTCCCTGAATTTATAATGGCACAAACATTTTAGAAATAGATTCCAGAACCCAAGTGAAAACCTCAGCAGAGAACTAAGGATGCTGTAACAGAGTTAAGGTTTGAATTTCAGAGATAATTTTTGCTTCAGATGTGAATGCAAAGCCATCAGTCCAGAACTGAGCACTGTGGAAGAGATGAGCACCATTCCTAGATGTCAATAACAAATGAATAAACTACAAAGCCCTGGATTTCCTGGATTAAGGACAACAAGAACAACTTGCACCTTTTGCCACTGGAACCTGCTGCTTCTCCAGGGCTGCCTTTGCAATGCAATGTTTAAAAATCAGAGATTTTTCCCTCTCTAAAATCCCCCTGGGGATGGAGGAAGACAAAAGCATTAGGAGAGGTCTGGGTTGGTTCCAGGCATGGATCCATTGTAGCCACTTCTGTTGATGGCCCTTCCCTCTGCAGCCTGGAATTGCTGCTGCTCCAGGGATGACAAAACCAGCCCAGGTGAAGATGTTGGTTTGGGATTTCCTGCCAAAAACGTGGGATTTCTCCAGCTCTCCATCACAAGCACCCAGAGCAGCATTTGGGGACACAGATAAAATCTTTCTGACAGGAAGCTGATGATGCTCCCAGCATCCCTGACCACATTAATGCAATAAAATATCTCATTAAAGCTGCTTACACCTCACTGAGGGCAGCAGCGCTTGGAATATTGCAGGAATTACCTCCCTGTGAACAGCACAAACTCTAACAAACCCATTCTCTGTCTGTCTGTATTATAACACACACATAAATAATAAATCCAGCCTCTCTAGTGCCAGGCAAGTACTACACAAACACCTCCTTGCTTTACACACACTGCAACAAAATTCCTCTGCCCAAAGCTGTCGTCTCTTTGAACTCCAAAGGCAGCTGAGAGCAAAGCAAAACTGTTTAAAGATAAATGATGTGCAGCCCTTGCCAGGAGAGCTGGGAGGGAAATTATGCAGGGAAGTTCTCCCTCCTCCTGGCTGCTCTGGTGCTCCTGACACAGCGGTGGGGTGAAAAAGCAGAGGATTTGGTTTGGGAGCAGCAGTTGTGGAGTATTTTGGGGATTGATGTTCTGTCGCCCTTGGTGTCAATCTGAAGCCATCTCCTTTTTTCCATCCTCCTTTTCCCATCTCCTTTTTTCATCTCTTTTTTTCCATCTCCTTTTCCATCTCCTTTTTTCCATCTCCTTTTTCCATCTCCTTTTTCCCAGGTCCTTTTTCATCTCCTTTTTTCCATTTCCTTTTTTCCATTTCATTTTTTCCATCTCCTTTTTTCCAGCTCCCTTTTTCCATCTCATTTTTCCATCTTCTTTTTTCCATCTCCTTTTTCCCAGGTCCTTTTTCATCTCCTTTTTCCCATCTCTTTTTTTCCATCTCCTTTTTCCATCTCATTTTTCCATCTCCTTTTTTCCATCTCCTTTTTTCCATCTCCTTTTTTCCATCTCTTTTTTCCACCTCCTTTTTTCCATTTCCTTTTTTCCATCTCCTTTTTCCCATCTCCTTTTTTCCATCTCCCTTTTTCCCATCTGCCTTTTTCCCACCTTCCTTTTTCCCATCTCTTTTTTTCCATCTCCTTTTCCCATCTCCTTTTTCCATCTCGCTTTTTCCCATCTCCTTTTTCAATCTCCTTTTTTCCATCTCTTTTTCCCATCTCCTTTTTCCCATCTCCTTTATCCATCTCCCTTTTTCCCATCTCCCTTTTTCCCACCTTCCTTTTTCCATCTCGCTTTTTCCCATCTCCTTTTTCCATCTCCTTTTCCCATCTCCTTTTTGCCATCTCCTTTTTCAATCTCCTTTTTTCCATCTCCTTTTTCCATCCTCTTTTTCCCATCTCCTTTTCCCATCTCCTTTTTCCATCTCCTTTTTCCATCTCCTTTTTCCCATCTCCTTTTTTCATCCTCTTTTTCCCAGCTCCTTTTTCCAGCCTTGCCCTCCCAAGGTCTCCCTGGGCAGGTCCCAGCTTTAACCCAGGAAAAGCCATTAACACAAAATCTTCCCTCAGGAGCCCCCAAAAATAGGAATATATTTCTATTATTGCAGGAAATTCATCCTGCAGGGTCACTGAGCACCTTCATGTGATCTCCTCCAGCCTAATGGAGCAGCACCAAAGCATTTCCCTTTCTGCCTTCTCAGCTCCTCCAAGATAAATATTAATGGCCAAGCACGGAGGGAACACTCCAGTGACTCCTCTGCAGCCATTTCAGACTAAATAACCCTTTAAAGTGAGTTTTTTTCCACTTTAAATTTTTTTTCTCCCATATTTTCTAGGCTTTGCTTGGGTTTCTCCTCAGTGCCATTTAAAGGGTTGTACAGAATTGGGTTTGGGATTGGTGCAGCGCTGGCAAATGTGGGGAGTGCTGCTCTGAGGCAGAAAAATGCACTTTTTCCCTGAAAATTTTGATGAAAAATGAACTTTTTTCCTGAAAATTTTCCTGAAAAATGGAGTTTTTCTTCTTTGCTGGTAAGAAAGCTCCCTCTAAGGGGTGAATTTGCAAGGTGGATTTAATCTCTGAGTGTTCACCCTCCACCAGCAACCCCAGGCTCTGAGAAAAGGATGCTCAGAACCCAAAAACATTGGGCAGCACCATTTATCCTGTGTGAAAACACAGAGAAAACACAAACAACACACCCAGGGCCCAGCTCTGTTAAAAATCTCTTTGCAAACAGGACATTCCTGCTTTTTCCATGGGGATGTGTCCGTCCACCGGCAGTGCCTCCTGTGGAGCTGCTGTTTCATTTAAGGTTCTCTTTCTTTCCTCTAATGAGTAAAAAATTAATTAAGGAGCCCAAAGCCTCTTCCAATAATGCACAAACCACCCCTCAAGGCCCAGAGTTTGCTCCCTCCTTCCCTCCCTGAGCTCAGGGTGTTTTAACAGGGTATTTCTATATAAATATTTCTATATTTGAACAGGGTATTTTATATTTGAACAGGGTATTTTATATTTTAAGCAGGTTTTTAACAGGGTATTTCATATTTGAACAGGGTATTTTATATTTTAAGAGGGTTTTAACAGGCAATTTTATATTTTAACAGGGTATTTTAACTCCGTGCTCCCCAGCATGAAACAGAGTCCAAATCCCCAAATAAATATAAAATGAATAATCTGGAGTCTGCACATTCTAAAAATAGCTCTGGTGAACATTCTGCTATGAATAATTCCTTGGTTTAGGGAAGCTGAAGAGCCTTTCAAAGCTGAGACCACAGAGTCTGCACTTTGGACAGACACCGAGGGAGCTGGGGGAATTTCTGCCCGGAAAAAGCCAGGTCTGCATCGTTTTTCCTGGATGGTTTTGCTGCCAGATAATTTGTTTTTCAGGGTGATTTTCTGCCATTGATGCAACACTTGACACATCTGTGTTCCTGGGGATCCCAGGGGGTGCTTTCCACTCATAACTCACAGGGATTTCACACCTGCCAATGCAGAGCCTAAATCCAGGGAGAGAGGGAAAATCCTGGATCCAGGAGGGATGGGGGCATTGAGCTGCCAACAGCACATCCAAAATGGGTTTGTGTCCCCGAATGCCCAAAAACCAGCAGGGCAAACACATTATTTCAATAAACTCCAACCAAACCAGCCAGGAAAATACAAATTCCAGATGCAGACATTATCCCTTTGCAGTTGTATAAACACTAAAGAATTGTTTTGGGTCAAGATAGACAAAATATCTTTGAAAAACTGATTTAAAGAGGTTAGAAATAAGAATAATATTATTAATAATAGAATAAATTGGATTCAACAAGTTACTAGAATATATATTTATATATATATATATATATAATTAATATATATATAATAGAATAAATTTTATTCAGCAAGATAATATATAATATATAATATATAATATATAATATATAATATATAATATATAATATATAATATATAATATATAATATATAATATATAATATATAATATATAATATATAATATATAATATATAAGATAATATATAATATATATTATATATTATATATTATATTTAACATTATATATATATATAAAAACTATAAAATATTTGATTCAGCAAGTTAATTAACAAGGAATTTGTTTTCCTTGCATACGGATCATGGCAGTTTCTGAGGGTGAGGCTGGCAGGAAGGGTTAGAAATGTGCTGCCAGGCAGTGCCACCACCACTGATTTCGTCTTTCTTTGGGAAAAATAAGCCTTTTTAAACTGAAAATCTGCTGAATTTCTCACCTGATGAACTCAACTCACAGAAAAGTCAGGGTTTAAAAGTCAGGTTTAAATCACAGCTAATTACCCAAAGCTTCCTTCCCTCCCTCCCTGTGAAGGCAGGCAGGAAAAAGAGAATACTCATGGAATACCTATCTTTTAAAGCAGAATTTCTGGCTCAAAGCACACTCTATAAATAGTCTGAAAATTCTCCTGCAGTTCTGTGTCACCCAGGCACAGCGCCTGACCTGGGGACATCACTCCCTGCCACACCTGGACAGCCAAAAATCCCACACAGGAGTGCCCAGGGAATGCTGCTCTGGAGGGAGGGCAAAAAATAAACCAAAATTCAGGATTTTAGTGAAGAGAGAAATATCCAAGTGCCATCTCCAGCACTACTGAGCCTTCAGGAACTCGGGGAGCATTAATAAATCAGATTATTCAAATGAAAGAGAGGTGAGTGTTTCTATCACAGATGCACAAAAAGGACTTTAAACACTGCTGTGTTTGCCACAGCCCTTCCATAGGAACCGGCTCAAAAAGCCATTTTCTCCTAATTTCTTCTTTCCTGCTGAAAGCCACAATTATTCCACCAACCCCTCATGCTCTGCCCTGGCAGTTTGTAAATGAAAAGCTGAGTTGCTGTTCATTAGGGCTGGCTAATTAAAAGTGCTGCATTTATCAGGAAAAGTGCATGTTTTGCTCCCTCAACATCACTGGAACAGGCTCAGGGCTGTAACTTTGGCTGCTTCTGGAAGTTATTCACAGCAGCTCCTGTCAAACAACTTTTCAGCCGTTTAAAAGAATCTTAAATTCCTCTACAGCCATTAAAAAAAAAAATACCCCAAACAGTAAAACAACAACAAAACAAATAAATAAAACATTAAAAAAAAAAAAACCAAACACAAAAACTCTCGAAACAAAACAAACCACACGAACTTAAAGCTGCCTAGCGAAAATTGTGCTTGAACTTTACATTCGGTTGGAAGCGTGACCTGAAATAAATAAATAAATAAATAAATAAATAAATAAATAAATTTCTCTGCATTTCAGGCCCCAGAATTAAAGCAGTATATAATTTCCCAGCTCCCAGCAATATATAACTGGGACAGTGCTGGATAAATCAGGGGGAAGAAGGAAACCCACGATGCCGCGCAGGGCTTGGGATCCTTCGCGCAAAAATGGACTGCGAGTTTTTAAAACTTTTATTAGCTTTAAAACTCTTAGAAGTTTTCCAAGTGCTCAGACTGTCAGCTGCCCCGTTTTTGGGTGAGAAAAGGCCCAGGGGTTGCTGGGGAGGCTCCCAGGCATGTCTGAGCCCAGGGCAAACACAAACCCAGCCCAGGGAGACGCCGCAGCTCTGTTTGCTCACCTGGGCAGCTCCTGCAAGCACCACAAGCTGCTTCCAGGCCCGGAACGATTTTAAACTTTAAACACATCCAGCAGGGTGAAATGCTAAACCTGTAAATCAGTGGCCAGCAGGCAACGACAAGAGGCAGCTCTTTAGCAGAGCTTTGGGAGCCTGAGTTGAGATTTACTCCTCACTTGCAAATTTCCTGCTTACCATGGGGTTTTACACATTTACAGGACATGATTTATTGTTTAAGTTGTTACCAGCTGAAGGTTATCCTCCTGGGACTGCAAAGCTGAGAGCTTTTAAGACAAGGATTTTTCCAAAATGCCCATTTTGCAAATTATTTCCATATATTTCTTCTGCAGAGTTTCTCAAAAAGCAAAGCCATGGAGGGAGAAAGGTTGATGCCGTTCCTCCGTAAGATTACAAAAAGGACCAACAAACTTTTGATAATACATAAAATGGGATTAATCTCACCATTCTATTTATTTAATGTTAATGGTAGCTGGGAGTATTTATCCCCAGCCAGTGAATCCCTTCAGTTTTGGAGTGGGAATGTGGAAATACAAAGAGAACAGAACAATTCAGCAGGAATGGGGGTGGCAGCAGGAAATGTGGATTTTCCTTCACCAACAGAGCCTGATCCCAGCTCCACAATTCCCATGGATCCCCTCTGGGAGCATCCAGCTGGGACTCCACGAGTTATCCACAAAACAGGGGTGCTCATGAGACAAGGAAAGGGAAAAGAAGGGGAGAAAAGGGGAGGAAATTTGACTTGATGTTTGCTCCTTGACTTTTCAATCATAAATTCAGAAATCTGGCTGAGATGGTGCCAAATAGGCCAGGAAGCACAAAAAGCCCATTTGGAATTGCATACATTTTCTATTGAAAAATGAAAATAAATGGGATGGTGAGAATGTGTGAAGTGCAAGCCATGAGGCCAAGAGGGAAAATGTGTAATTAAATTAAAAAGTCCACATGACAGGCCACAAGCTGTTAGTTATTGAATTAAAAATACAATACAATTTATATTTTGTAAAAAACCAAATTATTTAAGTGTCACTTCTTAATTAGTCAGTTTAGCCTTAAAAAAAAACTTATAGAAAGAGAGATACAAGTCCATTTTTAGTTTGTTACTGTAAACCTCACAATTTTTGAGACTATAATATAAATAAATAAAAAACTATATAAATAAATAAATTATAAATATAATTATATATTATATATAATGAATAAATTATAAATACATTTTATAATATATTTATATAAGTAAATAATATTATTGTTTCATATTATTATAAATGTATTATTTATAAAATAATATAAATAATATATAATATATAGTATATATTTATATATAAATAATATATATTTATAATATATAAATATATAAATGTATAAATAATATATAAAAATGATATAAATAATTGAATAATAATATATAAATAATATATAATAAATAATATATATAATATAAATAGAATAATAAACATCAAGGAATCTCACACATTTAATCACAACCTTAACTCAAAAATCCTAATAAATGCACAGGGGTGTAATGAGAGCAGCACAGGACAGAGTGACTCTGCAAACAAGGGCACCAAGATGAATTCCCTGCTGCCCTCTCCCCACAGCTGGGGAAATGCAGTTTTCAGGGCAGGTATGAATGACCCCAGCCCATTTCTGGGTGCCCACAGGGCAATAAAAGCTCTCTGTGAGCACAGCAGGCCTGGCAAGGCTGGGGTGGCACAGACATAAAGAGGGAAAGCTGTGCAGGAACAATTCCCCTCTGTGAGCACACCACGCCGGGCAGATTTGGGGTGATTTCAGTGCTTTGTTGTCCTGCACACACAGCTCGTTGTTCTTTGCTTCTCCTGCCCTCCCAAGTGCTGGGGAGGAGCCTGGGGGTGTGCAGAGATGTGGATTTGGCTGGAATTCCGTCAGAGGATGCTCCCACTGAGGAGATCTCTGATGGGAGAGCACCCGGAGCCACACAGGACAATCCTCACTGTCCTCACCGGCAGGGAATTCCACAAACAGCCACAAAAAGGGGATTTGTTCATGCAGAAATACACAGGAAAAATTTAACCACACTCTGTACCTCGTTCTTCACCTCTGTCACATTTGTAGGACTAAGTGCGGAAACAGTAAATCTGTCCAGGGACACAAAAACAGCTTTTCCAGCAGAGGAATAAATCAGGAGTCAAAGGCACAGGGGGAATGGCACAGAGGGCAGGGCTGGGTGGGATATTGGGGATTGGGGATCCTTCCCTGGGATGGGATGGGATGGGATGGGATGGGATGGGATGGGATGGGATGGGATGGATGGGATGGGATCAATGGGATGGGATCAATGGGATGGGATCAATGGGATGGGATGGATGGGATGGGATGGGATGGGATCAATGGGATGGGATCAATGGGATGGGATGGATGGGATGGGATGGGATGGGATCAATGGGATGGGATGGATGGGATGGGATGGGATGGGATCAATGGGATGGGATCAATGGGATGGGATGGATGGGATGGGATGGGATGGGATCAATGGGATGGGATGGATGGGATGGGATGGGATGGGATCAATGGGATGGGATCAATGGGATGGGATGGATGGGATGGGATGGGATGGGATCAATGGGATGGGATCAATGGGATGGGATGGGATGGGATCAATGGGATGGGATCAATGGGATGGGATGGATGGGATGGGATGGATGGGATGGGATGGGATGGGATGGGATGGGATGGGATGGGATGGGATGGGATGGATGGGATGGGATGGGATGGGATGGGATGGGATGGATGGGATGGATGGGATGGGATGGGATGGGATGGGATGGGATGGGATGGGATGGGATGGATGGGATGGGATCAATGGGATGGATGGGATCAATGGGATGGGATTCCCAGAGCAGCTGGGGCTGCCCCTGCATCCCTGGCAGTGCCCAAGGCCAGGCTGGACCCTGGGGCTGGAGCACCTGGGACAGTGGGAGGTGTCCCTGCCATGGCAGGGCTGGGATTTAATAAAACAATTATTAAAATATCCCTTCCTAATAAAAGAGTTTTCTTGCTGCGTGAACATCATCCCTGGTTTCAAATCAAATGTGATATTTTATTTTAATCATCCTCCAAAGAGATTTTCTGTGGGGCAGATGAGGCAGACAAACAAACCCTCCTCCTTTTGCCACATCTGGCAGGATGAGCAGCACATTTCTCTTAAATATGTGCAGGAAAGAGAACAAGTGATGTCATTTCTGTCACTTATTCTGATTTATTTGAGGGAATTTGTGGGATGTGAAGCTTTTCTTTCCCTGGGTGACTCCTGGCACTGGGACAAAACCACAGATCTGGGTCTGACCCAAACAGGGTTGCCCTGGGAGCCTGATCCAGGAATTCCTCCTGTGGGATGAGCCCTGCAGGGAATGAACATCTCACACCCCAGCAAAATGCACTTAAAAAAAAACTGGCAAACATGGTTCCTCCTCAGGACCTGAATTCTTTTGTACTCCCTTTTATATACATGAATGCAGCACAAATTAGGGTTTCCTTCATGGAAGTTATTTACTAATAGAATAATCTTAATTGTATTGCCTTTAAAAATGGATATTTTAAAAAGATTTAATTATATTTATTATTTATTTTTAATTTATTTTAATTTTCATTATTTATTTTTATTATTTATTTATTTATTTTCATTTATTTTAATTATTTATTTCTTTTATTATTTAGCTATTTTAATTATTTAGTTATCTTAATTATTTAGTTATTATTTAATTATTTTAATAATTATGAAAAGATTTCCCTTTTGTTGCATTCTGCCTGATTTTAGTCATAATTTTCATCAGAGCAATCAGGAGCCTTTAATATCATTAAATAAATATCATTGCCCAGACTGATTCCACTGCAGACAGACACACTTAAATAGACAAAAATTCACCTGAAAACAGCCTGGACAATTACTTTAAAAATAAACAGATTTCTTTTTATAAATAAATTATCCAACCATTGATTGGGTTCAGCCCTTGGGTCCCCAGACTCATCAGATCAGAGCTGATTTCCACCAATACCAGGAGAGCAAAGAGAGAGCAAAACTAATTAACACATCTTTATTGCAACAAGAAAATGTGCTGGGCAGAGCCTTATTTAGCAAACTTCCAGCTATTATTAGATTATCTGTGGCTTTTCAAGGAGCAAACATCAAATGGGACGGCTGCTTTCACATGAAAGCAATTACAAATTCAGAAATGTGGCTGAGATGATGCCAAACAGGTCAGGAAGCACAAAAGGCCCATTTGGAATTGGACACATTTTCCATTGAAAAATGAAAATAAATGGGATGGTGAGGATGTGGGAAGTGCAAGCCACGAGGCCAAGAGAACAAAAATGTGCTAAAGAAATGGAATAATGTGGCATTTCAGTAAGATGGAAGTATTGATATATTGAAATTATTGATGTGTTCAGTATTGGCTTGATGAGGGCAGCAGCTGAGCTCCAGCTTCTCCCCCAGCTTAATTTATAGTGGTAGCACTGTCAAATAAATAAAAAAGAGAAATATTGGAGTGGTTTGCAACACAAATCAAATAAAGATGCTGGAATAACACAGCACAGAATTATTGATTTATTGGGAGTTTATCACCATTCCCTCACTTCAGAGCCCAGCCAGGTGCAGTGACCTGGCACACAAACACCATCCCAGATCCCTCAGGGAGCCTTTTATCCCCAAAATTCCATTCTTTTTCACTGGCTGCTTTTCCAGAACCAAACTGTTTTATTTCAGCCACCCTGTCTCCATGAGCTGCCCCTCACATCAAAGTTACCACCGATAAAATAAAGACTAAAACAAAGAATAATTCACTTTAACTCTGCAAACACCACCCACATCCAAAGCTTGCACACACAGAGTGGGTTTAAGCTGAGCAGAAATTTCAATAATTTCAGCCATTTTTATAGTTCAGTCACTCCTCTGGAATAAATGAACTCATGTAGTTTCAGCTGAAAAATAAAACCCAGTAAAACCCAGGTCCTTCAAGCAAGCTCCTGCCTGGGGCTCCTCCAGTTCCAGAGATCTGATCTGATCCTGGATTTAGCTGATTTCAGTGGATATATATATATATTATAAAAAATAACCCCAAATATCTATATTTTGTTTGTTTATCTATATATCCACAGAAATAGCTAAACATTAATATTAAAGAAACAATTATTTATTATTATATAAATATCAATAATATTAATATTATAATATATAATATGTATCATATATTATATTATATATTATATATAATATCATATATTATATTTTATTTATAATACCATATAAATTATATTATATATTATATATATTATATACTATACTATATAGTATATAGTATATAGTATATACTATATTATATTATATAGAATGTATTATATAGAATATATTATAGGTCTCTTCCAGTCTTGAAAATTCTGTGATTCTGTGATTCTGTGATATAACAGAATATATTATATAGTATATATTATATAGTATATATACTATATACTATATACTATATACTATATAATATAGTATATATTATATAGTATATAGTATATATTATATACTATATATTATATACTATATATTATATACTATATATTATATAGTATATAAAAGTTAAAATTTTATATATATATAATTTATATAAAATATAAAAATGTATATTACACATATATATTCCCCCCTTTTTCCCTTTACTTCTTCATAATTTTTTACACTTTACTTCAGCAAATTGTACTGTACACACAACAGCTGGGGTTGAGCTCCAGGGCTTTTCTCTGCTTATTTCCCCTCACAAAGCAGCCCACAAACAAGAAAAAACCCCCAAACCACAGAAAATTTTTTAGACTTGCAGAGGCAGAGCCAACCCACCTGCACAAACCAACCTCATTTCAGTCTGCCCTGCTGGGTTTTTATTAGGACAGCACCCAGGGGAACTGTGGAATTAGGAATGCCATCCCCCTTTTTTTGTTTTTAGCGCAGAGGAGGAAGCAAAACCCAGGGAGAATTAACCTGGCAGAGGGAGGAAAGTTCAGCTGAAGAGTTTGAGTGGCCAGAAACAGCAGGAGGAGGAGCAGGGCAGGCAGGAAAGGGCAGGATGGGGTGAATCCTGCACTGGAGGATTTTTAGGAGCTGTGTGTTGATGCAAAGCAATCCAGGGCAGGTAAATTAAATGTCAGCCTCGTGGAACCTCTGCAACCCAGGCTGGAAATGCAGAGAGGTTGGGGCAGGTTTTGGTGAGATTGGGCAGAAATGAGTCCCTGACTGTAAACCCAAAGCAGGGTTGGGACCTCTGCTAGCTGGGGAAATACCACAACGTTTCCTTGGAGCATTTTTAATTTTGCTACAGAAATCCACACTTCTTCTTCCATGAGGCACCAAAGCAGGAGGCTGGAAATGGGGCAGAATTCCTGGTGCTACCTGGGATATCCAAATTCCTGGAATATCCTATTTCTGGTGACACCTGAAATAGCAGAATTCCTGGTGATACCTGGAATATTCTATTTCCTGGTGATACCTGGGATAGCAGAATTCCTGGTGATACCTGGAATAGCAGAATTCCTGGTCATATTTGGAATATCCTATTTCCTGATGACACCTGGAATATTCTATTTCCTGGGATGGAATATCCTGAGCTGGGTTCACCCTCTGCACTCGGGGATTTTCCACTTGTCCTGTACTGAAGTCTTTCTCATAATTTTCCTTCTTTTTAAAGAACTACAACGCACTCCTCCAAAAGATCCACCACAACCCACGCTGAAGTT